>NW_027202937.1:33727500-34472500 GCF_024711535.1 Dipodomys merriami
ATCTTCTGTGGTGCTATGTAATAGATCCTAATAACAGCTTGGCTACGATCCTTCTGTCTGTAATCTCTGAGTACAGATTGAAATAGGTAGCCAAGTTAGAACCCTGCCTTCCTCTATAAAAGGAAGTGATTGTCTCTATTTCAGAGTTCTTATGAGGCACAACTGAATTAAAAATGCAAGGTTCCTTAAGGAACTCCTGGCGCAATGTCCATGCTCTGTACATTTTGGTCATTATCACTACCACTCATCATCATCATCATACCATCATGATCTTCATGACATCACCACCACCACCACCACCACCACCACCACCACCACCACCACCACCACCATCATCATCATCATCATCATCATCATCATCATCACATCACTATGTGATGTACTATTATTTTGGGCCATTAAAGGCACACAATCTAATAGGAAACTAATAAGGAAACACTTTCAATAAAGTATTGCAAGAGATAACAGTACCCATAGGCAAAGATCTATGAAAATAGAGGAGGAACAACCCACTTTGCCTGAGGAGCCTGAAAACTGTTTTTTCCAGCCATCTCTGCACTGTATTCATGAGGGAAACTCTTTTTTTTTGTTGGTTGTGGGGCCTGAACTCTGGGCCTGAGTGCTGTCCCTCATCTCTTCAGCTCAAGGCTAGCACTCTACCACTTGAGCCACAGTGTCACTTCCAGCTTTTTCTGCTTATGTGGTACTAAGGATCAAATCCAGGGCCTCAAGCATGCAAGGCAAGCATTCTATCACTGAGCTACCTTCCCAGCCCAGGAGAAAAACTCTTTAGCCCTACACTCTGATCTTTGCTTTTTATACATTATAGACCAGGCCTCTGCATTGTAAGCCCCCCCCAGAAACAAAGTAGAAATACTCTGAACCTGTGGAACTGTGCTTTGAATTATTTTAAAGTATATTGCAATTGCCCTTAGTTATGCTTAGTTATACCCGAGTTATGCTCTTGGAGTTTCCAGTTTGTAAAGCCCCCTTCAGCAAGTTGTATTCCATTTCAAGGACAAGAGATTGATTCTGTGGACCTTCAATTTAATCAGGTTGTGTCTCTGAGCTTTAGAGTTTGTAACAGTTTGGGTGGATTAGGTTGTTTACTTTTTATGTGTTTTGTTTTTTTTTGCCAAGCAAAGTGGGTTGCTCCTCTTCTATGTTTACATAGATCTTTGCCTATGGATAAACCTGTTATCTCTTGCAACACTTTATTGAATATGTTTCCTTATTAGTTTCCTATTAGATTGTGTGCCTTTAATGGTCCAAAATAATAGTATATCACATAGTAATGTGATGATGATGATGATGGTGGTGGTGGTGGTGGTGGTGGTGGTGATGATGATGAAGATCATGATGGTATGATGATGATGATGAGTGGTAGTGATAATGGCCAAAATGTACAGATCCTTAAAGAACCTTGCATTATTAATTCAGTTGTGCCTCATAAGAACTCTGAAATAGAGACAAACACATCCTTTTATAGAGGAAGGCAGGGTCTAACTTGACTACCTATTTCAATCTTACTCAGACAGAAGGATCATAGCCAAACTGCATTATTAATATTTATTAGGGTCTATTACATAGCATCACAGAAGATAAACAAGATTAAAAGAGAAGGACATAAGAAATGAAAATACATGCCTATAGTCCTAGCTCTTCAGGAAGTTGAGATATGAGGATCCCAATGTGAAGCCAGTTTAGGCAACCTTGAGCAAAAGCAGCCCAGGGACAGTGCCCTGAGTTCAAGCTTGTTAGCTCAAGGCTAGCCCTCTATCACTTGAGCCACAGTGCCACTTCCAGCCTTTTCTGTTTATGTGGTACTGAGGAATTGAAACAAGCACCCTACCACTGAGCCACATTCCCAGCCCCTTTATGTGGTATTTTTTTTTCTTTCTTTTTTGGTCCAGTCGTGGGGCCCGAACTCTGGGCCTGGGCGCTGTCCCTCAGCTCTTCAGCTCAAGGCTAGCGCTCTACCACTTGAGCCATAGCACCACTACCACTTGAGCCATAGCACCACTTCTGGCTTTTTTCTTTTTGCTTATGTGGTGCTGAGGAATCGAACCCATGGCCTCATGCATGCAAGGCAAGCGTTCTACCACTGAGCCACCTTCCCAGCCCATTTATGTGGTATTTTAAAGGGAGTTGCTAAACTAATACAGAGAACCAAGAATTGTGAGAAGAATTTATCTATTTAGGAAAAGTATCATCTGTTCTTTAAAAAAGCTTTCTTTAATCTCCTCCTTTCTCTGTGTGTATGTATGTATGTGTGCCTGTACATATTTGTATATGTTTATGTGTATATATCTTTGCATTCAACTTATATGAAGCATATCAAGACGACTTAACAGGAGGTCAAAAATAATATGTACATTGTTGCTATCCTTTAGTTTGTTCACAAAAATTGGTTACATTCTACAAATCTTAATAGAATTCTGTAGGATTTCTTTGAATGTCTCAGACACTGTAATCTATATAGGATTTCATTAATCAGATGGTTCTAAACTATGTGACTACTTATTTTATGCTTAATTTCTATGCCTGAATAAATAGTAGTTACCAACCTGGAGCAATTTTGCTGCCAAGGGACATTCAGCAATCTTTGAAGATATTTTGGTTTATTGTGTGTGTGTTGTGTATGTGTGTGTGTGTGTGTGTGTGTGTGTGTGTGTGTGTGTGTGTGTGTGTGTGTGTGTATGCATGTGTGTATATCTGGCAGTACTAGGGCTTGAATTGAGTACGTAGGTGCTGTCCCTTAGCTTTTTAACTCAAAGCTATCATTCTACCAGTGAGCCACACTACCATACTAAGGTACTCTACTACTCCCAGCTTTTTGGTGCTTAGTTAGAGAACAGAGTCTCATGGACTTTCCTTTTCTGGACTGGCTTAGAACTGCAATCCTCATATCTCAGCCTCCCAAGTATTTGTGATTACAGGTATAAGTTATCAGAACCTGGCTAATTTTACATTTGATTGACAATGTGTTAGATAGTCAGGAATGATAAGTTTTGAGATCTATTGCAGAACAGGATCAACATAGTCCATAATAAGGCATTATATACTTTGAAATAATAAAGAGGATACATTTCAGATATCTACAGGAAAATTTTGTCATCATAGCTCAGAGGCCTGGTACTGCTGGCATCTGATAGGTAGAGGCTAAAGCTGCTGCTAGATGTATGTATGTACTACTTATGATGTTATTCACAACAAACAACTGTCCACCCTCCTCCTTCATAGTGCTAAAGGTGAGAAACACGAATGCAATAGGTGATTTCAATTACTTAATTTTGTATTTACAGGCTGAGGAGAAGGTGTGGCCAAACCCTGTCCTGAAGGAAAGGACACCTATTGAAGATGAAAGGACATCATCCCTCACAGGTAGCACCTCTAGAAGACCACATAGTGGATAAAAAGAATTCTGCTGTGACAGTTCTGCTGCATCTTATTTAAAGGAAATGACACATTTCTAAACTTGTGTAGGGAAATGTGATGTTTTGTGGATAACTTCGCTTTGGGTCCTATCAGTTATAAACAAAAATCTCTTGAAATTCATTGTCAGTTGATTATTCATAGTTACTCCTACTTTGCTCTTGAGTCTTATGCCTGCTGATAAAAAGAAACCCAGGTAGAGATTCCATTGTATGAAACCCAGATTATACTGATCACATGCCTTCCCCATTAAATATTTTGTGTCCTATGGTGGCTTCTAGAAAGATCTACAGAGAAGAACCAATTTTCCTCTGAAAATGAAAAGGTTGATAGACTCAACAAGAAAAATGCTGAGAAGACCAATGCCTCTGTAGCTCAGAGTATTATCATGTGTAATATGGAAAAACAAGATAATGCGGAAGATCTTGCGCCAAGAAATTCCATAGAGTCAGATGGAAAAGACAGTTCATGTGTAGAGAGTTTGAAGAGACAAGAAAACAGTAGTACTGGAGATGATAAGCAAGGCATTGTGGGTAAAAACGAATGTCTACTGTTTGAAGGAGAGAAAAATGAACCTTTTTCCAAGGAAGAAACTAGTGGAAGAGAAGCTGAGAATGGCGAAGGAACCACAATTACAAATGAAATGGTGCTGGACCAATGTTCAAATAAAAGGCAGCATGTTGATAAAACCAATGGTGATGAGTGCCATGAAAGGTAGGGTTATACCAGTACACATCCACAGCTGGTGAGGTTTTTATATATTTTTGTGCCACTAAAATTTGAAGTTAAATTGAAAGGATAAATGGAGAGCATTTTTAAGGCAATGCATTGAGTTTCTCAAGGTAGATCTCCCATTGCCATATTTTCTTGTCATTACTTTTTATTTCTTGCCTGTGATATTTTCCAGTATTTCATTCTTTTCCCCTTCCTTTCCTTTCCCTTCCCTTCCTCTCTCTTCCCCTCCCATACCTCCTCCTCTTCTTTTCTCCCCTCTCTGTCCCCTCTCCATCCCTTCTCCTTCCTTCTTTTATATTCTTTTTGTCCTGGGGATGGAACCCAGGACCTGAATCATGCTAAGTATTGTGCTCCACCATTGAAGAGCTACACTAGTCCCACTTTTCTGTCTTCTAAGTCTTCTAATAAGTGCAAGTAGCCATTACAAAGGTAATGGTTATTAATACTTCCAGTGATCAATTATATTTTTAAAGATGAAGTAAAAAGTTTGATTTTTGTTCTTTAACAATAGATAAAACATCCTTCCCAAGGCCAAGAACTAAATAATGCCTAGATTTAATTGTAAATTAAAAACTAACAGAAAAATATACCTAGTCCATGATTCAGGAAAAAATAGGTCATTTCTCCCCAAATATTATAAGAAGTAGATTATTGATTGATTTTATTTTTCTATTGAAAATGTTCATAAACAAATTTAAGAAATTTTGTAACCAAATAAAATGAATTGCTTTAAGTTAAAACAAATCACAGTATCTATTTGGCAAAAAGAATATTTAGACACCTGTGTGGTCTCTTTTAGAGATTTAAGAAATAATTTCTATTTAGTTTTAAAATAATATATTTGAAGCCTAACTTTAGAAAAATTTAATTTTCCATAAATTAAGCATAAATGCTTAGGGTTATTCAAGGTAATCCCTGTAAAGATATCCTTAATGGGGTCAGAAGCTGTCCAAAAAATGGAAATTAGGTTAATTCCTGTACCAGTGAAGGCTCTCTCATGGCTGTTAATCTTTCCACAGATTATCACTTTTTATGTTATGCTATAATTTAGTGATTTTTTTCTCTTCTATAAATAAAGGAAGTCAAAAAAGTGAAGATCAAATTACTACTTCTATGAAGAGTCAGTTAAATAATGTGGGTTCACCATGAGATCTTGAGGAGATTTTCTACATCCTTGGATCTAATAGGGAGCAACACACTGTCATAGTTTGTCTCTAACTGAGGTAGTCATGTTTCTGCTATGAACTCACATCCTCTTTGCCAGAACACTACTGTAAGAAAGCTTTGATTCTAAGAATTTTGATCATCTGAACATTTTCTCCTTCAAAGTTTGAGAAACACAACTGGATTTTATTTTCTAGGTGTGTCATCAGCCTAAAAGACATTTTGACACAAGGAATCCTGGAAAATTCTGGATCCACTTTCCAAAATGTGGAACAAACAGAGTTTGCTGGCAGCAGTAAGCGGAGAGTGATGGAGGAATGCTTTGTCAATGAGGACAACAAAAAGAGCAAAATAGATGTTGTGTGTGCAAGCGAAGAACAAACATTTCAAAGGACAGAGGACACCAGACAAGACCAAAGGAGCTGTCAGGGTCCACCCCAGGAGTTAGCTGGAAGGAAGACCTCCAGAGAACAAGATCTGATGGCCCCACTGGGTAGGAAATGGCTTTTGTTCTGGCCTCCTAAAGTTTCCTCACCTTGTCCAGCAAGCATTCCAACCAAATTTCTCCTAGTCTAAGAGCCTGAGGAAGACAATGTTATGATGATGCCATTAATATAGTTAACTCAAGCACTTTTTTTTTTTTGGTTGGTTGTGGGGCCTGAACTCTGGGCCTGGGTGCTGTCCCTCAGCTCTTCAGCTCAAGGCTAGCACTCTACCACTTGAGCCACAGCGCCACTTCAGGCTTTTTTCTTTTTGCTTATGTGGTCCTGAGGAATCGAACCCAGAGCCTCATGCATGCAAGGCAAGCACTCTACCACTGAGCCACCTTCCCAAACCCCAACTCAAGCACTTTTAAAAATGGTCTCATGGATGCAAACCCAAACCTTGCTTATATTCCAGGCCAGTGAAGCAATTTCTTTTGTAAAGAACAAAATTAGAAACAATGAATGCCATCAAGAGAATCCCCTCATTATTTTATTTTTCAGCATATGCATGGTATGAGAGGTGAATGGTCACATCAAATCAGATTCCTAGTGATTTATGTTATCTGAATATAAAAATGTTAAATTAATTAAACTAAATTGATATTAAGCTAAACATATCAATACTTACAAGAGTATATAGAACAAGGTAAGTACTTAAAGAAATATATGTTGGATAAATATTTGGTTTTGAAGGCACAGTTTCTTATAGTCTACTTTCTTATATCATTGTATGTATAAAGTAGATGCTAAGTGATGAAACAATGAACAGGCTCGTGAATAGAAAGAATATTTTAATAGTAATGCAAGGGTTTAGAGAAAACACTGGGAGAGATATTATCAAGTAATTATGCATGTTAGGAATGATGCCAATGTAGACTTAAGCTTAAACATGTGGGATAGAAGGTAGAATGTGGGAGAAATTTGATAGCTGTACACTACACACTTACCTACTTTTATTGGGTGTTTAACTTCCAGCCAGCCAGGAAAAATTCATCTCTGTGCCTTAAATGTCTCTTATATAACACCTAAGACATTTTTGGAAAGCATTATATATAAAATATCAAACATTTCAATGGCAGAAATGGGTCAAATAATTTCTTACATTTGAATTAAAGTGATCTCAGGTCTAGAAGTATTTTATTTTCTTTATTCTTTTCTTTTTTCTTTTTTGTAGTACTGGTGACTAATCTCTGGCTTGGTCAGCAGTACCTCAAGAGTCTTGTTCATGCTAAACAAGAGCTCTATAACTAAGTTACAGCCCCAACTCTTGAACTCTTACTGTTTAAACTGTCTTGGGGCTGCAGATTTTGAACTATCATGATTTTTCCAAAATTTGTCCTGATGAGGATATAGTTGACTGGCCCTGAAATTCTTTCTGTAACCTCTAACATCACCTTTATGAGTCACAGATCAGAATCTGAAGTAAAAATGTATGTTCTTAGATTATTAGCAATAAGTTGGGTCACTTGTTCTTTTATGATTAAATGGGCACATTTTTTCTATGAGGCTCAATGACTGATGCTACTGTGAGGAGGTCAGATTTCCTGACAAATGGCCCTTCTCTTCCAGATGATATCCCAGCTCCTGCTGCTCCATTTGACCATCGTATTGTAACAGCCAAATACACTGCAGTAGACAGTTCATATATTGTCAGCAAGACAGACATTCTGGGAGGGTGAGTAACTCTGGATTTGAATAATCTTTCACTAAAAACAGAAAAGCCTTCACAGAAACAGAGCCTGAGGACTTCAGAAGTGTTAGCTGACCATCACCAAAGAACTAGAAACATTATAAATAAACATCTTAAGAGCTTTCAAGTTTTTTTAAAGTGCAAGTTCTTGGGCTTGAACACAGGGCTTGGGTACTCTTCTTTTTATTCAAGGTTAGCACTCTACCACTTAAGCCACAGCTCTACTTTCTGCCTTTTGCTAGTTAATTGGAGGTAAGTGTCTCACAACTTTTCTTCCCAGGCTGGCTTTGAACCTGGGTCCTGAGATCGCAGTTTCCTGAGTAATTAGGATCACAGGTGTGAGCCACTGGCATCTAGCTTGATTTCAATCGTTTTTGAAAATTGTAACTAATACTAAATTGATGTAATGATGAAACTTTCCATTTATTATCTCACACTGTAAGAGGAAGAGGAATGCAGAAAATTGCACATGTACAAAATTAGCTTAACAAGCCATCGAAGGTGCACAAGGTTTCTGTGATTGGTTATTGGGGTATAATTAGTTACTTTTTTGTAAAGTTTCTCTCTCCTCTTCCCATTCCATGTTCCTTTTGCTTTTGGACATATGGAATCACCTGGCCTTTGTCTTTCTCAGCTGGCTGATCATGCTTTGCTTTCTACTTGGTAGGAATGGACAGAGGGAGAAATGAGGATTCTAAAACATGAGCTGGTGTCATGTTTAAGTCTTCAGAGACTTCAGTGGCAAGCCAGCAAATATTTTTTGAAGTAGAATAGTTATTTGCAGAAGAAATTTGGACATCATTTCCAGGGTTTCTGTTGCTTTTCCGGCCAAGGTTTGCCAATGGCTCCCCTTAAACTTCTGTTCTACCTCTGTGAGCACCACTGGATCTGCTCTGTTGTACTGAGGTCTGACCTATCGGGAAAATCACTTTGGCTTTCATTCGACACTGGTGGCTATTACATACTCATAACATAAGTTAGAAAAGTATAACTGAGCCTGTGCTGTTGTTTTAAGATAAGAAGAATGGGCCATCACCAAATATGGTGTCTCCTTTTATCCCTTTAGTACCTGGGTTTTCATGATGAAGCCTCTTATCTTTTTTGTATGTGCTAGTATTGGAGGCTTGAAGTCACTGTCCCTCAACATTTTTTATTCAAGGCTGATACTATGTGATCCACAACTCCACTTCCAGATTTTTACCAATTAATTGAAAATAAAGGTCATAGAGACTTTTCTCCTCGAGCTGACTTTGAAACACAATGCTTAAATCTCAGCTTCCTAAGTAGCTACGATTACGAGCATGAGGGGCAGCTTACCTCTTATGTTTTTCAAAAACACTGATTTATGACAAGGATCACTGGCTCATCAAAAACATTTTTGGGTTTATCTCTTGCCCTGTGACCTCTATGGTATTTACATCTCCTCTAAGGTTTGGATTTAAAATGCTCCCCAAAGCCCCAGGTGTTAGGGACACAGTTGCCAGCTGGTGGTGCAGTAAAGAGGTGGTAGAGCCTTCAAGAAGTGGCCCTAATGGGAGAAGTTTCTCACACTCTTTGCTTCACAGCTACTGTGAAATGAGTAATTCCTCTGCCACATGCTCCTGTTGAGTTGCACTGTGCTACTATAGATCCAAAACAACAGGGCCAATGACCATGAATTCAAACCTCTGAAGCCATGAGCTTTCTGGCTGAGGAAGAAAAGCCACATGGGAGTCACCTGGAGCTATGTTCAGATGCCCCAATAAAGACTCTTATCTACAGTGGTGATTGGTATTGAAGTCACTGTTTAGCTATTTCCACAGTAATCCAATATCCTCCTTCTAGGTCCACATTGCTTCTTGCTGGGTGGGTAGCTGAGGGATGTGGTGATGGTCAGGACCCCTTCATCTGTCAAGTGTGGCTATCACCCTTACCCCTGCAGGCTCCAGGAATGTGGCTGTCTTGAAGGTTATTATACTGTGATGGAGGTTCTCTTTTCTCTCCCTTATTACAACCACTGTGACACAGAGCAAGGACATTTCTATCTTACTTTACTAAGGAATCAAAATAAACAAAATGTAAAACTTGCTCATGACTGTGCATTTCGTGATTACTAAGTAAGAAGCTATGTTACTTTGTTTTCTGATACTGTAAGCAACAACTGAAGGTTGGGTATTCTATCAATGAAAGAGGTATATTTAGCTCACAAGTTTGGGCATTTGGTATCATAGTGCCTTCATTGTAGAAGCTCTAGGGAAAGGTACTCTAGATGCATCATGTCATGGTAAGTGACATTATTGGAGGAGCACATGGAAGCCAGGGAGAGATGGAGAGGGGCTAGGTTTGCTCATCTTCAAGAGCTAACCAGGTTTCTACAAGATCTATAATTTCTTCAGAGGACAACACATCTAACAACCCAATTATTTTGTGGTAGGCCCCACTTCTTAAAAGTTCCACACACACACACACACACACACACACACACACACACACACACACACACACAATGGAACTCTATGCTTCCATCAGAAAGAATAACACTGCATCATTTGCAAGGAAATGGAAGGACTTGGAAAAAATCATATTAAGTAAGCCAGACCCAAAGAAATATAGGTCCCATGATCTCCCTTATTTGCAATAATTAGTATACATCTAGGATAATCTTAGCTGATGAGCAGAATAGCTCAATAGCTATGTCATATTACCAAATAAGATGATGCTAAGCAAAGTGAACTTCATGACATGGACACAAGAGGTTTTTCTTTGTTGTTGTCCTCAATGTACTACATGATTTCTTTTTTCTTTTGTGTTCCCCCATGAGTTTATTCCCTGTAGTCACTACATTCAATTTTGGTACCCTGAGTATTGTATATATGTTTATCTGAACTAGGGAAAGGAAGGGGAACAACAAAATGGTGAGACAAAGGACAAAGGGGGAACCTATGCAACAGCAATACTCACAAAGCAACATGTTGGAAATGATCTGTACAACTTGATGAGGGGGGATTGGAACTGGAGGGGGAAGAGAAAGAGAAAAGGGGTAACAAATTAGACATCATCACCTTAACAATAAAAAAACATATAAAAAAGTTCCATGCCATCCTAGCTACTCAGGAAACTGAGACCTAAGGATTGCAGTTCTAATCTAGCCTGGGCAGGAAAGACCATGAGACTCTTATCTCTAATTAATCACAAAAAAGCCAGAAGTGGTGCTGTAGCTCAAGTGGAAGAGTGCTAGCCTTGAGCAAAAGGAGCTTACAGATAACACCCAGGCCCAGAGTTCAAGGCCCAGAACTGGCAAACAAAAAGTTCCATATCAACCCAATACTGCTATCCTGAGGACCAATCACATGAACTTTTGGGGAACATATTCAAAGTATATCCCTAGCAAAAGCTGTTATAGAAAGTATATATAAGTTGATGTCTAAGTTACATTGTGAAAAATCTCATCAATGACTCATTAATCACATGAATTTATATTCATTATTAACTTTTAAATTTATATGCAGTTTCTAAAATGATTTGATATCCTTGATTCACAGACTATTTTGTTGATATGGTTACAAAGTCCTGCTTATTACATTCACATGTACTCAGGATGATTTTGTGTTGTTCATAACAACAGTTCTCCACGTTTAATGTGCAAATAATAAACCAACAGTCCCCAGAAATGCGCATCCTTAACCCTCTCAGTTCCAGGAGGGTATTGGTGCTCCATAGATCCCACCTCCATCAATGCTATCCTAGAAGTTTACCAGAGAGGGTAGATGTACTCACAGGATGGAAAATTCAAATTCGGATTGAGAAATGCCTGAACCACATACACACACTTCATGCCTATCAGGAACTGATCACCCTGTGATGTCTTCTTTGGCAGGGGTCGTTTTGGCCAGGTCCACAAGTGTGAAGAGAAAGCAACAGGCCTGAAACTGGCTGCCAAAATCATTAAGACCAGATGCCGAAAGGACAAGGTAAAGGCCATGGGAGGCAGGTCTCTCTCTCTCTCTCTCTCTCTCTCTCTCTCTCTCTCTCTCTCTCTCTCTCTCTCTCTCTCTCTCTCTCTCTCTCTCTCAACTAGAATCCATCTGCTAATGTGTGGTTTCTTCCTTCTGCTCAGGAGGAAGTGAAGAATGAGATCAGCATCATGAACCAACTGGACCATGTGAATCTCATTCAGCTCTATGATGCCTTTGAGTCCAAGAATGACATCATCCTGGTCATGGAGTAGTAGGTGTCCCCTTCACATGCCTCCTTCCTAGCACTTGTAACAAAGAGACTGCAGTTTTGTCTTGCCTTAGCAGGACAGAAGTGCAATGCATCATCAGATCTTGTTTGCATGAATCATATGATCCAGTTAGTTTCAGAAAAGAAACTGCTAATGATTGTGTATCTCCCATTGATACAAATATATCTACCATTGATAAGTAGTACGACAAAGTAGATATATCTTTGTATCTAAATTCTATGGCCAAACCAAGCCTAAATTCTACCCTGGGTAATCTAAAACAAAGTGATTTTCCATTGTCATTATATATTTGTCTTTCTATAAGCTCAAGGGAATATGAGCTATAGACACTATGTTCTTCTCTATCTTCTCTATCTATCTATCTATCTATCTATCTATCTATCTATCTATCTGTCTGTCTGTCTGTCTGTCTGTCTGTCTGTCTGTCTGTCTGTCTGTCTGTCTGTCTGTCTGTCTGTCTGTCGGTCTGTCGGTCTGTCTGTCTGTCTGTCTGTCTATCCATCTCTATCTATTTATCTATCTACCTATTATCTACCTATTATCTATCTATCTATCTATCTATCTATCTATCTATCTATCTATCTATCTATCTATCTATCTATCTGTCTAGTAAAGGCTATCAGTTAGCAAGTAATAGTAAGACAATTAGAATAACATACTATAATAAATATGAATATGTTTGATCACTCAAAATAGCTTATTGTGCTTTACTGGCTACAGTTGACTATAAGACCTTTGAGAGAGAACTGGTAAATAAGTAGGGATTAATATATTCATGAATTCAAAGTTCATACCAAATCCTTGATGACTACAGTTAAGAAGTTCCAGCTTCGATTTAGAATCCTCTGTGTGTGTGTGTGTGTGTGTGTGTGTGTGTGTGTGTGTGTGTGTGTGTGTGTGTAGATACAGAGAGAGAGAAGGGGAGAGACAAGACAGAGAAGGGGGGAGGAAGGAAGGAATGAAGGAAAGAAGAAGGGGGAAGAAAGGAACGAAGGAAAGGAAGAAAGAAAATGAAAACAAACCAGGCATGGTAAGCTCATGTCTGGCTGTAATCCTAGCTACATGGGAGGTAGAGG
Organism: Dipodomys merriami; assembly: GCF_024711535.1. Lineage (NCBI taxonomy): Eukaryota > Metazoa > Chordata > Mammalia > Rodentia > Heteromyidae > Dipodomys > Dipodomys merriami. The sequence goes on from NW_027202937.1 coordinate 33,740,311, forward strand.
TGCAAAAATTGTGAATCAAGGTCAGTCTGTGCAAAATCTTAGAGATCCTGCCTTAAAGAACAAGCTGGGAAGCAGCGGTACGTGTCTGTAATCACAGCTACACGGAGGCATAGATATGAGGAACAGAATTCTTGGCTAACACAAAGTATGGCTCAAGTGATGTAACATTTGCCTATTGAGTACAAAGCCCCAAATTCAAGTCCTAATACTGCCTCCCAAAAGAAAACTAGTAGTTCCAACTAATACTGAGTCAATATTGTAATTCATTTTTTCCATTTTGCATCAAGTTCCTCTACCATAAGCATCATCTGACCAAGATGGCAAAGAAGGCAGAGAAATTACTGTGCACACATGGTGCTTTTTGTTAGTGTTAGAGGGACTTATATACCATGTTACTAAAGGAATGTATATACCAAGTTACTAAGAGCATGTGGTACTTCAGGAAGCAGGACTGAACTTCACCCTTTCTCCCATTGCAGTGTGGAAGGTGGAGAGCTGTTTGACCGCATCATTGATGAAAACTACAACTTGACAGAACTCGATACCATCCTGTTCATCAAACAGATTTGTGAGGGGATTAGGCATATGCATCAGATGTACATCCTCCACTTGGACTTAAAGGTAGAACCTTTTTTCCATCCTACCAAATGTAAAGTTTTTCCAATACTTCCTTCCTCACATGGTAGGGTTTTTTTTGGGGGCGGGGTGGAATCTCTGTCAGGTATTATATATCAGCTCAAAATATTTGTGCTATCACTAGTTATGTTTTTAGGAGTTAATAAAGATTGTGTGTGTGAGTTAGGTGTGTGGGTGTGTGTTGAGTTGAGATATCACTGTGAGATCCTGTGTAGCTGAGACTATAGGCTTATACTCCATACCCAGAAAAATCTAGATTCTCTATTCTCAACTCTCTCACCATCTTTATGGACTACTATTTGCATGCTCATCTTTATAGTCTATCAGTCAGATCTTGTAACTTACCTGTGTTAAACAAAATTAACATGGTGGTGGTTTCCCTGAAGTTTCTCATTTTCAAGGTACTTAGGTGGGAGAATTTTAGCTAATTCAAATTCCCTCGCCATAGCCAAATTTTCCATATGTTCAAGAACCTCTACCACTCCCCTCTTCAGAGCTTTAGGAAGCTCTGGACTTCAACAGTTTACTTTCTCTTGACTTACTGGAAGATGAGTAGAAATCACTGAAAAAGAATGAAGGGAAAGCCATTAGGTGGGGCTGAAATGTCAAGGTGCTGAGAGGGTATGGTGGGCTGCACTAGAAATGGAAGAGAGCACATGACAGAAGCTGGATCACTTCCTTTCTCCTCTTACTTTTTTCCTCTCTCCTTTGTATCACTCTCTATGAAGTGTCCAGAATTGAACTGCATTTAATGCAAAAGACCAAATCCCAGTAACCCCGGTTATGTCTAATTTTGGAACTAAGTATCTGAAAGTGCATCTTCTTGTGTGGCTCCATCATTTTCCCCTTTTCCTGTTTGCACAGCATGACAGTGAGATAAAGTATGCATTCTATATAACATACCATCGATTGCAAGTCATCAGGGAGTGTGCAGCTGAATAAATCTAGCCGCTTTAAATAGGTTTCCATGGGCCTCTCTTCCTACAACTTGGCTTCTCTCACTCTTTGATTTATGTGTCTTGCCTTTCCCACTCACTGTTGCTTAGGACAAGAGTGGGGGGAAATAGAATATAAAATGACAAAGTCAGAGGTTAAAAACCATTAGCAAAGTCTTTGGCCATGAACTGAGTATGATAATGCGTATTTTTATGGGCCGTATTTCCATGAGTGTGGATATTCTACAGATATTCCTACAGGGATTTGATTGGCAACTGGAGCCAGGAGCTAAACTACTACAACTGAAATGACTCCATCTGTGGCTTCCTAACATTGATTGAGCAGTTGCAATGGGCAGTTTTAGTTATGGCTTGTATATAACAACAATAATAAAGGTGACAGCTGGATGAGTCACTAAGGAGTCACTTTTGAGAAAGCTCCTTGGAAGGAAAAGAGCCAAAAAATATTAAGAGTACTTGTCACTATTTAGGGAAATGAGAGCTGGCTTAAAAGAAGTCCCCTTTATGTTTTTTATGTTCTGCAAATCTTATGCAGTGAACATTCTTTCATTTCATAATCACAAAAACCTAACTGTTTTGTGCTGGGGCTTGAATTCAGGGCCAGGGTGTTCTCCCTTAGCTTTTTGCTCAAAACTGGCTCTCTACCATTTGAGCCTCAGCCACTTCCAGTGGAGATAAGGGTCTCATGGCCTTTTCTGCCCAGTCTGGCTTCAATCCTCGATACTCACATTTTATCCTCCTGAGTAGCTTAGAATTACAGGTGTGACCCACTAGTGCCTGGCTTAAAAATGAACTAGTCCTGGGGCTTGAACTAAGGGCTTAGACACTGCTGATCTTTTTTTGTTCAAGACTGGTGCCACAGCTTCACTCTGGCTTATTTTGGTGATTAATTGGAGATTAAGACTCTCATGGGCTTTTCTGACTAGGCTGGCTTTGAACCATGTTCCCCAGATCTCAGCCTCCTGAGTAGTTGGGATTAGAGGCATGAGCCACCAGTGTCTGGTAAAAACTTTTTGATGTACCCTCAATAGATGTTTGTATATATGTGGCAAAGGCAGTTTTGGATGTTATAATATTCTTTAATGATTAGGCAGTTTTCTACATAATGACTTATTTAAGTATAAAAGGCATGGCTTATACAAAAACAACAACTTGTCTTTAAAATGATTTTTACTCACAGGTATCTGTGAGATACTTTAGAAAAAGGCTTTATCAAATGAATGATTGAATATTGAAAAGGAAACACTGCATCATTTCATAAAGCATATATGAGTTTCTATTGTGTTTAAACCTGTTTTCTACCAGACAGAAGGTAGGGGCTGTGATCACTACCCAAAAGATGGATATGGAATCCTGGGTATCCAAAGACTTTGCCAGCACCATCTTCAGGAAAAGTTGAAACTAGAGTTGGAGAGTTCTCAGCTCTTTGAAAATGTTCTTTCTCTTTTACAAATAACAATGACCTTAAATCAAGTCCCTCAGTTTTTTTTTTTCCAGATCTCAGGTTGTTGTTTTTTTTCCCTATTCTAATTAATGTAGTTAGACCCACAGGACAAATACTACCTACTTTTCTCCATTTCACAATAAATCTCTCAGGGCACAGTCTTATCAGAGTCTAAGTCTAAGGGAACACTAAGTCATAGGGTTTAGGCATTGAGAGCAAACAGTAAAACTTTGGAATTTCTGAGATTAAAGAATGAGTAGGAGAGAATAACCTTCCTTTAGCGTGTGACTTTCCCATAGACAAACACAAAAGGAAAATCTGGAGGTCAGGAATGTACACATTATGCTGCATATTCAATGTAGTTGTCTAAGTGAATCAGGCCATTTCTCTTGGAACTCATAAATCTAAGGGAAAAATATTCCTACAAGAAGGGGAAACATACTTAATAATTTTAGTGTGTGTTGAAGCAGATGTCACATCTGAGCTGGCCTACACCAGCCCATTTGGGAAGTAGTGAAACAGCCTGCTTCTCTTTCTTCCCTCAAGGAGGCCTCTGCTTGAACTCATGCATTATGGTAAACTGCAAAACCATGGAGAGGGACAGGCAGGGTAATGCAAGGTTGGCAGGGTACCCACAACCTCATCCACCACATAATTAAAGGAGAAAATACCCACACAGACAAGCCAGCCCCCAAGTGAAAGGTCTGATATGTTTTTCCTGAGCATCGTTGTATTTTTAGTTGTGGTTCAAGGACAATTTGAGTGAAGGATGGTTGTTTTTATTGCTAATGTGTCTCTTTCTCCTGGCAGCCTGAGAATATCCTGTGTGTGAATCGAGATGCTAAACAAATAAAAATTATTGATTTTGGATTGGCCAGAAGGTATGTCTGTTTGGACATAGGTGTAAGGATGGTGTTAGGGGACATTCCTTGCAAAGATAAATCTGATATGCCCCTGGGTTTCCTGCCTTCATTTAGAATTAATTTAATGAGAACTATGTTCAGTCTTACTTTGTTGAACTTGAGCATTTAAATGTTTCTTGAATTCATGAAAGTGAGATATAAAAACCCGGTACAGTGAACTTTATTAGGTTAGAAGCCATTAAGTTAGCATTTGTAAGAGTTTTTGTTTTGATTTGCTGTAAAAATAATAATAGTATAAACAAGTTTGCAGAGGGTTGTGGCACATATAAACTTCGTATGGCCACAGAAAGCTTAGGTGAACACATTAACAATTCAGCATATTAATGATGCATATAAATGGATAATAAATTTTTGCAATATTTTGTTTGTGTGTTATCACAGGCTTACTTTGGTCACCTACATGCCAAGGACTGTACTGGTTTTCTCTTTGCCTTTTCTGTAATTCAGATGTTCTAATAGTTGAGAGTGGCTTTTGCTACAGCTGTTGCAGATTATTAAGCTTTTAAAGATGAATTTTTACTCTTGAAACCCTTGGGAAATTTTTGATAGTAGCACAAGCAATCCATTTCCTGTAAAGTTTAAGTTTCCTGTAGTGCTGAAATTATTTAGTCTCATTGTGTCTTTTTTTCAGCATTGGAATTTTTTTTTGAGCTTGATTGACAGTTTACATCCATCTACTTTGTTTCGTCAATTTCAGGTACAAACCCAGGGAGAAGCTGAAGGTGAACTTTGGAACCCCAGAATTTCTCTCCCCTGAAGTTGTGAACTATGATTTTGTTTCTTTCTCTACTGACATGTGGAGCGTGGGGGTGATTACCTACATGCTGTAAGCAACCTCACAGTTTCTCCTACACACTTGCTTTCAACCTGTGCATGTTCTATGAGGCCTTGCTATTTTGAACAAAAGCCTTAATTTAGATGGTTTACCAATAAATATCACCATTCCATACTCAATTACTTTCTAGGTTCTGTTGAATCCTAGAGGTGAGCAAATTCTTTTTCCCACATCATCTGAAAAAGTAAACATCTTTCATCTTCATGGGCCACTTTGATTCTTAACACATCACCTAAAGCCCCAAGGTAGCCATAATACCAATACCAACACTACTATAATAAATCTCACATACTCATCTCCTTATTCCTCAGAAGTGACATTCCTAGTGTTTGCCTTCTGAGTACATGACCTTGCTAGTTGTGAAATGCTTTTAAAAGGTTGTGTTTTTCTTTGAAAATAATTTGGGAATTGGGATAGGGGAGGTCAGCATTTTCTTAGTTGCAATAGATCATGAAATCATGCTTCATCATTATAGTTTTACTTTTACTATCTTTAAGTAGTTGTACAAAGGGATTTCAATTTAACATGCCAATTTATGAGAACATAACATCGTTAGGTTTTATTTCTTCCTTTCATTTTTAAATGACAGACTCAAAAAGCAAACATTCTAAGAAGGATTCAAGGTTGTTTGAAATCACTCAACTCACTCTGAATGCTGTGTTCTAGACTCAGCGGTTTGTCCCCTTTCCTGGGTGATAATGATGCAGAGACACTAAGCAACGTCCTGGCATGCAGGTGGGATCTAGAAGAAGAAGAATTTCAGGACATCTCGGATGAGGCCAGGGAGTTCATCTCCAAGCTCCTGATCAAGGAGAAGAGGTATCCCCAGCTCACCCTGTACCCTAGGAGAAATGGGGGTAATCAGAAATATTGTGGAACACAAGGGTTGTTAGAATCTATTTCCCAGTGCCATCAATGGTGCTGATGCAAACTGAGTTAAGTTCAACTCAGTTGACCTGACCTACTAAGGACTAGGATTTCTCTGGCCAGCAGACTGCTATCTGGCTATGAATACATGCCTTTCTGGCTTCTGCTGCAAAGCCCTCAACATTTACAGTCTCCTCCTGGGCCTCAGGTGATCACTGTCTTTTTCACCTCTGTAAAGGAAGTGTGGCTCTATGTAACTGAATGCTTTTCTACGGCTTCATTAGTGAATCTACTATGGGCTAGAGAGTGCCAACTATTTATCCCTTTTAACTACTGTCCCTCCCCTAGATCTAAGCTATAGAAAGTGCTATTGTTACTGTTTTATGGATGAGACTGTGAGTACTTGCTCCATAATTACAAGGGACAGCACTGATACTCAAGCCCAAGTTGACCTTCCTCCACGTCTGTGCTTAAAACCATATCAGTTCAAACAAATTACAGTGAGTGAAGAATGATATTGAAATATAGGGCTTACATTTCAGAATTATAAGGGGGAAGGACATTGCGATTCACCATTTCAGGGGACTTTATACCTAGATCATATGATAATATTTAAGATTTTCAGAGCCAATCGTACTTGCTTTATTGTTTTATTATGTTGTGACTTTTAGGTCCATTAGTGAACATGACTATGAATTAATAGATAGAAGCATGTTGTGGGTTGGAGCTGGGAAGATGGCTCAGTGGTAGAGTGCTTGCCTTGCATGCATGAGGCCCTGAGTTCGATTCCTCAGCACCACATAAGCAGAAAAAAAAAGAAGCATGTTGTGGGAAGTAGAGGTACCAACATGGCTCTGGCACAAAGCCTGATGGACAGTCTTTCATTCAAGCATTTAGCTGATCATCTGTCATAGTCTAGGAAATGAATTGGGCAGTAAGAACAGAAGTATAAAGCTCAGCCCATGCTTTAGTAAACTTGTGATCTAATAGAAGTGATAGACTTTTTAAAGAAGAAATAACTTACAATGTATTCTATACAATATACACAGTGTTAGAATCAAACTGAGTCTTTAGAGAGTGAAGAGAATTTAGCCAGGCTAACAGCATCAGGTTGAGGAGGAAGACAATTTAGATAGTGATTTTCTTTTTCCTTGACAGAAAGAGCTAAAGTACCTAAGGTTATCATTATTATTATTGGCTTTGAGCAAAAAAGCCAATGAATAGTGCCCAGGCTTTGAGTTCAAGTGCCAGTTCAAGTATCAAAAAGATGTAGCATTTACTGTTACAATAATAAAGGTGCATTTGTTTTTCAACTGTTTGCTAGGAGTTCAATTTATGATATCCAGATATTGTATCATAAGAATGGTTGCTTCTGTTTGGAAGTTGATGTCTTTTACTAACAAGACTTGTAAAAACGTTTTGTCTGATTTATTTTACCCATTTTGTTACCCTGGTTAGGTGTGATGATCACCTACGCCATCCTCTAAAGCAAACAATTCCAGAGAGGCTAGATTTGACTTTGAATTTGAAAGTTGGCCACCTAGTCTACCAAAGGCCATGACCAGAACTAGGGATGAATGGCAGGTGCAGGAGTCACTTGGTGTGCTTCTACTAATGACTTTCTGGATTTCCTTTTAGTTGGAGAATAAGTGCCAGCGAAGCTCTGAAGCACCCCTGGTTGTCAGATCACAAGCTGCACTCCAGACTCAGTGCACAGGTGACTGAGGCACCCTGCCTCCTCTGCTTTTTTCCTGTGTCTGCCTGTTATTTTATTTTGTTGTATTTATCAGTTGTCCATCTTAACCTTTTGTCATGACTTAAGTCGTGTGCTAATTTGAAAGCATGTAAAATGTTATTATAGAGCAGAGTTTTAAATTTAAAATGTTAATAATGTTGTTTATATATGTTAAGCTCATTATTAAGTATAGCTATTGTTATGAAAGCATCCTACCCATTATAAAATACAATTCATTAAATACTATGTACACATACTTACACTCACAAGTATATGTGGCCTGAATATTTAAAAACATAAAATTTTTGGAGAAGATATGTTGTTGTAAGTTCTGGAGAAATATCTCCTTAAAAATAATTCAGAATTCCAAACTCTTTGTTTTAATCTTGTTTAGTCTGTTTGGCCTCTAAATCTTAACTCTAATAGTCAACTCAGAGCAGATTTCCAAGGGAGTGAAGACAACTTTGGTCTCTAGAGACTGCCAAGAGCTGGAGCCTCACACCTGTGATCCTAGCAACTCAGGAGGCTGAGATCTGAGGATCATGGCTCAAAGCCAGCCCAAATAGGAAAGACTGTGAGACTCTTAACTCCAACTAACTGCCAAAAAGCTAGAAATATAGCTGTGATTCAAGTGGTAGATGCCAACCTTGAGCAGAAAAGCTGAAAGACAGTGCCCAGGCCTTGAGTTCAAGTCCCAATACTGGTACACACACACACACACACACACACACACACACACACACACACACACACACACACACACACACACACACACACACACACACAAGGCTGTGAAGTAGAATACAGTGACATCTCTCTCTGTTCCCATTGTCTTACCACGTATATTCCAACTTTCTCATCTATCTCTGGCACAGATTTCTTTCCTATGCCTAAGCTCATATGAACAAGATGTTTCCACTTGAATCCTCTCCATCCTAAGCCATCTTATCCCTTTCTGCCTCACTTCATCCTCAACCATCTTCCTAGCATAGGATACCCATCGGGTAGATCAGTGAGACCCTAAACTGCCTTGTTTATTTCTCCCTCTCCCTTAATTCCTTCATCTTATGTTTAATTTACCTCCAAGTTCTATACATTATATTCCTAATTACCTCTGGACTTAATCTAATCCACTCCACCTCCATGATTATCTTTGTCTGGCAATAAAATTAAAAATTTTTAAATTTAAATACTTAAAAATTCTTTATTATCCTTAAGTGGTTGAATGAAGAGGTTCCAATTCAACATGTTAGTTTGTGAGTATAATAAATCATAATCAAAATCACCTCTTTCATTACTCTTCTTCATTCCTCCTAACCCCACCCATCCTCTCAATTTTCCTAGTTTCATTTGTACATATATACATTGAATATGACTGCATTTGTCCACCATTTCTCTCTTCATTCATCTACTCTCCTCCCTTCATTCATCTACTCTCCTCCCTTCCTGACAGCACATGTTCCGGCTTCATGGTATTCATTTTGGTAAACTGTAACTTACCTATTCAAAGGAATTATACCATTGGATTCCTCCCCTGCAGATACCATACTTCAGTTAATATGTTTGTGTGTGTGTGTGTGTGTGTGTGTGTGTGTGTGTATGTGTAGAGGTCATATGGGTATACATATGAATATATATGCATATATGTGTATATACACATAAATACACATATATACATATATGAATATATACATATATATACCCATATGATCCCTACAGTATTAGCTCTTAATTTGCTTCTCTGCCTCTTTCATCTTCTTTCAATCTAAATAAGCATGAATTATAGATGTAACATTTCAGTCACTTAACTGAATATGTAAAATGCCTAGCTGGACAAGATTTACACACAGAACTAATAAGCAACCTAGGCTTGCAGGATCATAGTGGATGGGTCAGACATGCACATTGTGCCATGACCCTGGCACAGTGTGTGCTTCACACACTTTCATTTCCTCCACCTCTTCTCATCTTCTCCAGTCCTTAGGGGTTCTGGAAAGGAAGTTTTCCCTGACCAACAAACCTTGGAATGACTGTGCTTCAGGTACTCACTTTTTCCACAGCCAGTTTTTATTGAAATTAACTTGACTTCTAAATTCAGCATCAGCATGGGGTTTATTTGTGTCTGAATATACCTTTCCTTGATAATTGGTACTGATGCCAAGCAAAAATAGACTTATTACTGAGCCAGGCCCTCACTCAGACTGCATAACCTGCTTATTAGGGTAACCAACCTATTTTGAGCCCATTTTCCACCAATGTATTTTTATCCATGCTATTGGTGTCCAAATACACTTTGACGTGGCAGGACAATATAGAAACCACAGCACCGAATTAATGATACTATATAGTATAAAGATGTTTAAAAATATTTAAACCATGTGACAACAACAAAAATCACCTTTTTATTATTTTATCCAATAGCTGGTACTAGAAGTGAATAGATATTTTAAGAGTGGTGACAATCTTTTTTAAATCCTTTGTATGTCTGTTTACCATTAAAGTTATTTCATGGTACTGTGACAGGCATTGCTCTAACTGCTTTACAAAAATTAACTATGTACTCTTCATGCCAATCCTATAACAGCATGATTATCAACTCTACTATGGAGATGAGAATCCTGAGGATAGGGACAAGTTCGAGAGAGTGGGCAGAACTTTATAGCTCTATTGTCCTTCTAAGTAAAGGGGGCCTAGATTATGTTTTCAGAACCATTTTTTAATTGTTATGAAGGTGATATACAGAGGAGTTAGTTGCATAAGTCAGATAATGAGTACATTTATTGTTGAACAGTGTCTCCTTCTCTCACTTTCTCCCAGTTTTCCCCTCTCTTACCCTCCACAAGTTGTATAGTTCATTTTCAATATACTGTTTAGTGAGTACCACTGCTATATTTTTTACCTTTTGTTCTACCACTTCTGTGCTCCCCGCTTAACCAGAACAGATAAACTTACAAACAAGACAAAAGGTACAAAAAACAAAAACATCAACAAAGGAAAAAAACCCTCTTGTTTTCATTTCTTGGAGTCCATTTTGATAAATATTATTTAATATGATCATATGCACAGAGCTATTGAGCCTTTATGATCTTCTTGTAATAATATTCTCCTGTGGTGTCACTATGTTAATGTCTAGAGACCTGTATAATTTATCATGTCCCGGTGTATTTTTTCTCTTTACCATCCAGTATGTTTACCTCTGATTTATAGGCACATTCTAGTTACTACAAATGAAGGACAACATGCAACCTATGTTTCTTTGGGTCTGACTTACTTTGCTTAATATAATTTTTCTCAAGTCTTTACATTTCCTTATGAATGGTACAATATCATTCTTTCTGATGGAAGAATAGAATTCCATTGTGTATATATAATACATTTACTCCTTTTTTGCCAGTCCTGGGGCTTGAACTCAGGTCCTGAGCACTGTCCCTGAGCTTCTTTGCTCAAGGCTAGGTCACTTGAGCCACAGCACCACTTCTGGCTTTTTTCTGTTTATGTGCTACTGAGGAATCAAATCCAGAATACTAGGCAAGCATTCTACCACTAAGCCACATTTCCAACTCTATAAAACATTTTCTTCATCCATTCATCTGCTGTGGGCATCTGTGTTGATTCCATATCTTGGCTATGGCAAGCAATGCTTCAATGAATATGGTTGTGCTGGTAGCTTTAGTGTGGCCTTGTTTAATGAACCTGGTTGTGCTGGTAGCTTTAGTTTGGCCTTGTTTGTGGTCTATTGGAATTGCTAGGTCATAGGGAAGCTCAATATTTAATCTTTTTTTTGTGTGAAAATACCGTACAGAGCGATTACAATTACATGGGCAAGATAACGAGTACATTTCTTATCAAGCATTGTTGCCTCCTCCTTTGTTTCCCCTTCCATATTTAATCTTTTGAGGGAGCTCCATAAAGCTTTCCAGAGTGGCTGAACAATTTACATTCCCACCAACAGAGTAATATGAGTTCCCTTTGGCCACATTCCTGCCAGCATCTGTTCTTGTTAGTTTTCTTGCTAATGGTCATTCTAACTCGGTTGAGTTGGAATCTCAATGTTATTTTGATTTGCATTTCTTTTATGGCCAGAGATGTTGAACATATCTTCATGTGTATCTTCATGTGTCTATTGACCATTCTTACTTCTTCTTCTGAAAAGTCTCTCTTTATATCTTTAGCCAACTTACTAATTGGGTTGCTACTTTTTTGAGAGTTCATTTTGGGGGGATTTAATTTTTTGAGCTCTAAGTATACTTTAGATATAAGGCCCTTCTCAGAACCAAACTTCAAACTCTATTGCAAAACCATAGAAATAAAAACAGCTTGATACTGGTACAAGAATAGACCTGAGGACCAATAAAACAGAAAAGAAGATCCAGAAATAAACACACAGACTTATAGCCTCCTAATATTTGATATGGAAGCCAAAAACATAGGCTTGAAGAAAGACAGCCTCCTCAACAAATAGTGCTGGCAAAATTGGCAATACACATGCAGAAAACTAAAACTTATAAATCACACTACACCAGAATCAATTGAAAATGGATCAAAGACCTCAATGTAAGGCCAAGTACCATGAAATGGGTAAAAGAAACACTAGGGCCAGTAGACATGGGTCAAACTTCCTAAGTAAAGATCCAGAATCACAACAAATCAGAACTATTCTTGTACTGTACATATTTGGCATTAGTAAAAGGCAACATTCAAACAACGTATTTTATTTTTCAACCAAATATAGGTTAAGGATACCTTATCCAAATTGCTTGAGACATGAAGGGTGTCAGATGTTTCTCAGAATTTGGAAATTGCACATATTCATCTTGAGAACAGGACCTATATCTAAACATAAAATTCAACTACATTTTATATATGCCTTATGCACATAGTCTGAAGGTAATATTGTGCAATATTTTAGTGCACCCGTGTTTTGATTGTAATCCAGCACACAAAGTCTGATATAGAATTTTCTCCTTATGGTGCCATGTTGTTAATAGTGCAAAAGTTTTCAATTTTGAAGCATTTAGTATTTCAGACTTTTGGAATAGGAGTATTTAGCCTGTGTTGAAACTAAATTTTTCTAGACAATTTAATTTGGGAATAATCTTGGTTTTTATTATGTAAAATAAAGAATTAATTTTTATGTTGAAATTTATTATCTCACCCACCATTTGATCTAAACTTATTTTCAAGTATTCTTATCTCTTTTGTTTCATCTTGAAAGCATTTAACTAGGTTTTCACTATTTCAGCATCTATTATTATTATTATTATTTTATTTTTTGGTTGTGGGGCTTGAACATTGGGCCTGGGCACTGTCCCTGAACTCTTTAGCTTAAGGAGAGCACTCTGCCACTTGAGCCACAGTGCCACTTCTGGTTTTCTGGTAGTTAATTGGAGATAAGAGTCTTATAGACTTTCCTGCCCAGGCTGGCTTTGAACTGTGACCCTCAGATTTCAGCCTCCTGAGTAGCTAGGATTATAGGCACGAACCACCAGTGCCTGGTTTCAGCATCTATTACTTAAGAAGCATTTTCTGTTTCTTTCTTAAGAATTAAGGTCCCAAAGTTCTCTGCCTTGGGTTTTATACTCAAGATGACATGGAGTGGTTCTGGCCTTTCTTAAGTCTCCAACGATCTGTACATAACCCATGCCATGTCAGAAACAGCCATCACTTGAAGTGGGAAAAAGTAATTCCAAACTATAACTTCGTTAGAACTCAGCAAATACCTCACTTGCAGAATTCCTCATTGCTTTGGAGACAGAGGAAGGAAATCTTAACAAATATGACATAGTTTCCTTATTCCAAGAACAAAAATACCCTTTGCCCATAGCATATGCCCTTCTCTCAGTGGACTAATAAAACACAAATGGATATCCAATTGTCATTCACTCTTTTCTAGTTCATCAAATTACCATTTTCTTAATTGCAACTCTCATCATACCACTTCAGAATTAGTCGGTGTTTCATTATTGCAGCAAATAATTATCAAGAAAAATTTTTCCTTTTGCTCATAGTTTTGGAGGTTTCAGTCCATCATCAATTTGGCCCCTTTGCTTTTGGAACTATGGTAAATCAGAACAACGTAATGGAACTACATGACTGGGGAAAACTGCTCATCTCATGGCCAGAAAAAGATCAAAAGAAGAAAGGGCTAGCCACATAATTTTCTTCAAAGACACGACCCTCCAATAACCTAACTTCCTCCCATTAGGAGGAAGCACCAGTGCTGGCAATAATATAAAGGCCTTTGGGGGACAGTTAAGATCTAAATTGTATTGTGTCAATCCTTAGAAAGTTTTCACACATCCTCTTCTGTACACACCAAATCAAACACACCAGTGGTTACAGCTGTCCCAGGATATCCCAAACCTATTTCTAGGCCTATCTCTGTCCATCCTTGTAAATCAGCCAAAATCATGATTAAAGCTGAAATTGAATGTCATCTCTCTTGTTTTTAAAAAATGTATTTGCAAGTTAAGTGATGGCCAGAGGAGGAGGATTTAGTCTAGGGTATTTTTTGCTTTTTTTTTTTTTGGTATGTGTGTTTGACCAGTACTAGAGATTGAACTCAGAGACTTGTCCTTGCTAAGCAAGTGTTCTACTATTTGAGCCTCACCCCAGCCCTCCATGTTATCTCTTTTACAATGGCTTTTTTTTGACTCCAAACTGAGGGTTCTTTTCTCTTAGTGAACCTATCCATTGGCACTTGCATGCCACCTGAATCATCCTCTAGCCATCAGAGCCCTAAAGAAACAAGTACTGGCTCTTGTGCTTTGTCAGAGTGGGTTTTAACAAGGCATACATGTGAAAACTAAATGTGAGTGACTCTCAGTGAAAAGTAAGGAAAGTGATCATGGGGATGTTATAGGAGAGTAGAAGACATGCTTGACTTGGACTGTAAAGGTTGGAAGCATGTCTGCAGGGGTCAAAACTGGGCATTGGGGGGTGGGGGGGGGAAACTGGGCACATTGGTATACACCTATAATTTCAGAATTTAGGACACTGAAGCATAAAGGTGACTGTGAGTGGTGAGCCCATCTGGGTGATATTTAGTGAAAGCCTGTCTCAAACAAACAAAAAAAGAATCTCTGTGGAAAACACTTTCTATTCAGTAGCAACTTATTTACTCCCTTTTGAGTTCTCATAAGTCAAGAATTTATGGAAACAATTCTAATTTTTCCCCAAATGTCTCCTGGTTTTTCTAGAAGAAGAACTGCAACTCTGATGCTCAGAACCTCATGACCAAATAGTCCATTGAAGGTGCTGGTTTATTTGAAAGGTTGGTCTTCGGTCTTTTGTCTCTCTTCCCTCTCCTCTGGGAATGAAGAATAGTACATTTATTTTGAGGACTAACTAGGGCTGCAATCTGAGAAGGCACAGATTTGAATAGCCTTGAAAATATGGTCCACTTGTCTTGGGAAGAAATGTTTGTTGTATGATTTAAGTGAGAGGAATAAAAAATGAAAGAAAGAAAGAGGAAGGAAGAAAGAAAGAAGGAAAGAAGGAAAGAAGGAAGGAAGGAAGGAAGAGAGAGGAAAGGAGGAATATAAGGAAAGAAAGAGAAAGAAAAAAAACAGAGAAATTAAGGAAGAAAGAAACAAAGCAGTTGTATGCTATTTGCACAGCATGGTGAGAAGCAGAACCGTGTTTTGGCTTAAGGAGTGGAAGAGGTCCCCAAATTCAGATTGCTGATTTTGTGCCCTGGTTCTGCTGTTGCTTAGTAGAGGAAGCTCAGTTCCCTGACATGTGGATTGCCAATACTCTAAGCTCACTGAGTGGCATCAATGAAATAGTCCAGGCAAAGCCATACGACCAGGGCCTGGCATAAAGAAGGAATCTCAATAATGAGCTCAGTAGTCTCTAGATGGAACAGAAATTGCCTCAGGTAATCGTTAGAAAAGTTTCATGAGGTCTACAGAAGTGATGTCTTCTTTTGTGTAAACTAGGGAACTGTACCTCAGAACCTCAGGAGTGGAACAACTCAGTCATACTGGACTCCATCCAGACCTGTCATTCTAAAACAAAGCCTGAGCCCCTCCCCAGTGATCTGCTCCTCTCCTTGTCCTCTTTGATCCTGAGACACACCACTTTGCACAAACTTTCCTTCGCCCCCTTAGCGTTTTGTCAGAATTAAAGGATAGTTTTGTGCATGAATATCTTCACATATATCAATAACTAAAGAACAGTATAAGATCAATGGGTCATTAAGGACTTTCAGAAAACCCACCATTTATATCACTCAAGGGGCACAAAGTCCTTGGCCAGTTTTCCACACCTAAGTTTTAATGACTTCCTAGAATATATGATATATGATTCTGGCCTTCTTGCCCACTCATTTTAATCCTTTTAATTTTTTTTCCTTTTTTAAATAATGGATTGAACCTAGTGCCTTGGGCATGCTAGGAAGTCCTTTACTATGGAGCTTTATCATCAGACCCTACTGATCTCAATCCTTTCTTTATTCCAGTTGGTATTTTCTGGAACCTGAGGTTTTTGTGTGTCTATTTGGCTGAATATATTTTGCAAACAGCCTCAAAAATCTTTCGTAGAATACAATGGGGTAGAAATAAATCAGTATACAATAATCAAGTCCACAGTGTTAGAAAGCACTCACTTGGCCTTTCTGTATGGGGGTTATTTACTTATGAGCCTGTTACTTTTTTAGTAATCTATGAACAGTCAACTAGAAAACCTGGGCTTTCAATTTACAGAGACCACGCTTGTTTATCAAAATTAACAAGGGTATCAGAGTATGGGGAAGGTAGAAAGTAATTTTCTTTCATGGATCTTAGTGCATCAGGCTGAGCTTACAAAGCTTAGATAGCTGTCAATGTAAGCCCTCAGTAGGGAGGCCCCAAAGCAGTCCCCCCGTGCCTTTCCTCTCCCCTCTTCTTCACTCTCTCCCCCACAAGCAGTTTTGTCCCTAGCCACCACAAACCCCGAGGGTTTGCCACAAACCACCTTCCCACCAGAAATTCTGGAGTCACATTTGAGGCTTGATGGGAATGAATGCTCTGGGTGACAGGAGGTTGCATTCCAAGGCAGCTTGTCGCCAGGGTCTAGAGGGGAAAGAATGAAGAGGAAATGGCCATGGGA
Organism: Dipodomys merriami; assembly: GCF_024711535.1. Taxonomy (NCBI): domain Eukaryota; kingdom Metazoa; phylum Chordata; class Mammalia; order Rodentia; family Heteromyidae; genus Dipodomys; species Dipodomys merriami. Next base: position 33,756,797 of record NW_027202937.1, read on the forward strand.
GAAGGTAGACATCTTTAAAGTCGTTACCTTGAATTTGGAGTGACAGAATACAGTGGCAGAAGTCATGCAGAAGACAGATACAAGCATTTGAGCTGATCACATAGTGCAACCTTTGCTGGAATTGCATGCGACCTCCCCAGACTCTTGTCAGGTTTGCCTTTGCTGCTGCCTCCTTTCCCTGAGTTCCTCTAGCTCCATTAGGCCATAAAAATTCACCTGGATTTTACCAGAGGCCAAGGAAGAATTATTTCAGATTCACATGATATGGATGTAGAGTCTATGTTTATTTCCTAACCCCCTCTCCTACAGTGCTAGCAATTGAAACCAGGGCCTCATTCATGATGAGGCTCTCACATTGAGCCCCCGCCCCTATTTTTAATTTCAAAGCAAATGAAAGATATTAACTCTGGGAGAAAACTCTTTTGAGAAGATTAAAAAAAATCATTCTTCACATCAGATTCTCTGCCAGGGTGAGATGGGTTTTGGCAGGATTTATTATGAGTAAAACCAAACTTGAGATAATATTGATTTAAAAAATCTCGTGGTTAAAGATTATTACTGTGGAAAAAGAGAGTTCCAGGCTCTATAAATAAGGTCTAATCCACAATGTAAATTTAGGCATATAAATCTCCTTCAATTTGTTAGAGGTTTCTTGATGCACCAAGGAAACAATCCAAAAAAAAAAAAAAACCTGATACCACTCCATTCATTGTTCCCTTTGCATCTTTTGCCTCTTTTGCCAGAATATGTGATAGAAATTTAGAAAACCTCCTCCTATCCATAGAATTGATTCAGGAAAGCAAACAGTACATAAGCCCTAGGTTAGAGATGCCCTAAAGCAAATGGAAGTATAGTTGGTCCTCCATATTCATGGTTCATATCTTCAGATTCATCTAGCTATGGATGAAAAATACTTGAATAAAAATTTGCATCCATGCTGAACATGGACAGACTTTTTTGTCATCATTTCTTAAACAGCACAGCATGGCAACTATTTATACAGCATATAACCTGTATTAGATATTACAGTATAAGTAATCTGGAGATGATTTAAAGTACAGTGGAGAATGCACACAGGTTCTTTGCAAATGCTTTGCCATTTTATATATAAAGGACTGGCATGTATGGAGGCCTGGAACCAATCTGCCATGAATGTTGAGAGAGGACTATGTGCTCTGCATGATTCACATTCTCACTTTGATACTGGGATCCAGCTGACCAAGGACCCATGGCACAGGGCAGGAGCGGCTGTTTTTCAGAAGAAACAAAGAGGCCTTGTCTCTGGATATTGCAAATAGTGCTAAAATATCTCCCATAAACTTCAAACCCCATTTTGGGTAAGCAGCGGAATCCATTGAGAGGTTTCTTTTTTTTCTCTCACATACACACATACATTATAAAAAAAAATCATCTGTGGTTTTCCTAAGGGCTACAACCAGCTAATTACAATTTTAAAAGTCCTGCTGAATTAACAGGATTCATATTTTGTTTGCTTTGCAGGAAAAGTGCTGCGGTTGCTGTTGCTTTGAGAAGACTTTTGAGCACTCAGCAGTTCTGATGCCTTGACCCCTTTGCTGACTGGCAGGGGGAGTAGGGAGAGCCCTTGAACTTGAACTTGGAGCGACTTTGCTGCACTCAGTGGGTTACCCAGTTCCTGCTCCCTGGGGGCTCAGACAGATCCCCACATCCCACATAATGCATCCCATCAGGAAGATGTTTCCCTGCCTTCTTGAGTTGTTTTTTTTTTTTTAACTTAATGTATTTTTTATTATTGGAGGTTAGTTGCTGAGGTAGGGGTACATTATGTCTGCTATGTTTTGAAATACTAGAGCAATCATACTGTAGATTTATTTGAGATTTTTAAATCTGGAGGATGAATTTAGAGGGACAGGGAAAAAAGTCCAGTTCTTGCATTATGACTCTCTCAAGCCAGTAATTATCTCTAGAAAAATTCTAATTTTGACTCTCTGATTTGGCCTGGAATCAGGTGAATTCATCAGATAAATTTGCTTTGAATTCTGAGGCTTGAGGAGGCATCAGGCACTGTACTTCCCATTTATTTCGCACTCTCATCCAAGTGCTTCAGTCCTGAAGCACTACTACATGGACAATTCTATTTTCAAATGAATGTTCTACCATTACATGATGCATACCTTAACAGACAGTTTGTCCACACAAAACACACTAGTTTGGAGAATGCAGAAGGGACTTGTTTATGGTTAGTTTAATAGAACAGCCTTCACAATAATATTGACAAATTATGAGACTTTTTTTCAAGTTTGCCCCAGGTGTCAGCAACAGGCAACAGAATCATCATCCTAGTAAAGGACAGTGCTGGGCTTCTAGTGTGGAATGACTACAAGGGCAAGCTCCAGTTTCTGGTTAAACTAAAACATTTACAAGAGCAACAGTTTCATCAGTGTGAAATCTCATGTGATTCATAGTTGGGCACCAAAGGCAAGGGCCCATCTGCTCAGTTCTCTTTGGACACAATAATAATTTCCAATTCTGGAACTAGTGCACCATTGCTTTGTTAAGGTACAGACGAGCAAAACATGCTTCATTTCCCTATGAAGAAGCAGCCAGCCATGCAGTTACCTGAAGTCCCATTGTACATGCTATACCAGCCCATCTGTTTACCTTGAAGCCTTTCCTCCTTGTATTTTCTATTTCCAAATAACTGCTGTGATATGATCAGCTCTTATAATGATCATATTTTTAGTCATGTCACTCTGAGATATTGTTGGCACAATGGCAATAAGAATAACAGTAATCCTATCATGTTGACTGTTCTCCATGCCCTCTCAGAGATCACATGCTCATGAAGAACTAACACACAGGGACCTCATCCTCATGACTACAGGGAAGGAGAAGTACGTAGAGGGAAATATGCCACTTAGTGAAGGCCCATGCCAATTTCTTAGTCATCCTGGGATTAAAACCTATTCCTTCCTAGTTGTTGCTCACATAGTATGATGCATTTCTGTTCACCTACTTTGGTTTTTCATATCCCTGCCATATGACTATGCTTAAAATGTTTCATTTTCTTAAAACCAGTGGTATATTCTGTAATCCTAGCAACTCAAGAGGCTGAGATCTGAGAACTGCTGTTTGAAGCCAGCCCAAGCAGGAAAGTCTGTGAGACTCTTATCTCCAATAAACCACCAAAAAGATGGAAGTGGAGCTGAGGCTCAACTAGTAGTGAGCTTCCCTTGAGCAAAATCAGGCCTTGAGTTCAAGCCCTAATGCCCCAATACTGGAGAGAAAAGAGAGACAGAGGGGTGGGGGAGGGCGGAAGGGTGGGAGGGAGGAGAGAGAGAGAGAGAGAGAAAGAGAGAGAGAAGAGAGAGAGAGAGAGAGAGAGAGAGAGAGAGAGAGAGAGAGAGAGAGAGAGAGAGAGAGAGAGAGAGAGAGAGAGAGAGAGAGAGGAGAGAGAGAACACAGCGGCACAGCCCTGTGACTGAAGTGTTATATTACTGTGCTATGTTTAGCTGATGCTGTTCATTGAGTCTGGAAAAATACAAGGCAGTGCATGCATTAATATTGGTAGACCACAGGGAGCTGGCATTCACTCAAATGCTAAATAAGACACAAGGGCCTGATTGGAAACCCCGTATGGGAGGAAGTTTTTGGTCCTGCAGCATGGATTCACCACCAGACTGAGCAGAAGGTCTTTTGCAGTATTTGTAACCTGCATCCAGCTTTCATTCTGACTCACTTTGGCAGATAAACTTTCCCCAGAACCTGTCACACGTGGAAAGGACAGCTTAGGTCAAATAGAGCATGATTTCTTTGCACTAATCCACTTGATGACCCTGCAGTTAGTGGGTGTGATTTTTTTTATTTTTATTTTTTGAGGTTTAGAAAGGAGACTCTACATTGAGAAAGGATCTTGTTTGAATTTGTAGTTAAATTTCCACATTTGGATGGAAAGCATCCCCCATGCCAGCAGGGCGCCTTTTATATGAGAGCTGAGGCTTAGTTCCCTTTTGCAGAGTTGATGATTACAGTCTAGAGTTACCTTGGAAAGGAAGATTATCAGTCTGGTGTCTGTCCTGTCCCCTTGCCCCACGCCCATGTGTGGCTGCTTCAGCAAGAGCCTGTAACTTTGTAGATTGCTGTTCTGGTAGGGAAACAGGGCTTTTTAAAGCCAGAGAATCAAACCAGATGCAAGTGTGGATGCATAGAAGCTGTGTCTGGCTACACTGGGGCTATTGTCTTGAAATTTCCCAAGAAGTCAGGATGTGAGAGGCAGCTTTTCTCCCCTGCTTTCTTAATGGATGATATGGCTTTGCTCACCTTCTCTAGGCAGTTTGGTCCCTTTCCTTTAGCAAATGGGGGTAATTAAGCTCTGAGAGGCACTTCCCACTATCTAGAGTGAATAAATTTTCCAAAAGTATGATGAAATCAGACTTATACTTCCAATTTGTAAGACACCAACACTTAATCAGAATCTGTTGGTATTTAACCATCACTCACTTGTGACATAAAAAACTTTGGAAGGAATTGTCATCTGCCTAATTTGAGGCAAAGATTTTCAGATTGAATTTGGTAACACAGAACTCATATATGTACTGTAGATTTGAGTTTTGTAGATTTTATTTTTTAGTGGCTTTTTTGTTGGACTTTATATTAATTCACTTTCTTTCCTTATGCTTTAAAAGCTATGTGCATACGCTCATCATTTTTATGAAAATTAGAAGACTGATTTTTCTTCTCATTTCAGAGTCAAATGTGGATTTTTATACTAGGGAAGTAAGACTTTTCATTATTTCATTCCCTGTTCTCTCCTCCCTCCTCCCTGTTGCTCTTTTGGCCCTACCTAGCCATTCAGCGAGGGGCACCAGAATGCATACATGTTCTTGTTTGGTTTGGGATGTGGGCCAACTCATTTGGAAAACTCATTTGTAAAAGTGCAAGCTAGAGAAAGAAGCAGGCCTGGCAGGCTGTGATGGTTAGACTTACTTCAGCTCTGGCTACTTCTGCCATCAGAGTGGCCAGACCGTGGCCAAGGCTCACTGCTCAGTGTCCCCAGTTCTTCCTGCCTTGCATGTGGCTATTTTACATTTCTTTCTTCCTTTATTAACCAAAGCCCAACTTTTCCCTACAATGTACCTTTTATGGCTTTTCTTCTTTCTCTCTCCACTCACTTCCTTTTATGCCAGGGATGGAACCCAGGACTTGGTACATACTAACAAGCACAGGCTCTCCTTCAGAATTACATTTCCAGCATCCCTGAGGCCTTTTTGAGATGAAAATTCCATTTCCAAATGTCAGATTGCTTTCTAAAGGAAAAGTCAATGCTCGACTTATTCAATGCTGAGTTCCTGACTCAGACAACTTCTTTGTGTAGCTTAATGTCTATAGTTTCTCATTTTAGAAATGTTGCACATATCTCCTTACTCCATTTTAGTGAGATGGGTTTTTACAAGTGGTCTCTTACCTTCTGTGAAGGCTGTCACTCAACTATGACCACACATTTTAAAGAGCAGAAAGCACTTAGCTCCTGAGTGTGTGTGCTTCGAGCGTGTATATTTTGCTGTCATCCTAGCTGGCAGATGTCAGTGAGAACTTCTGATGTTAATCCACATAGATAAGAACTGGAAATGGATTCATAATGTGGTAATTACATGTAGTTTTCTTTCTGAATTTAGCTGTATTACTTTGCCTTGTGATGATGTTCTGAACAGTCATATTTGTTTTGAGGTACAAACATGGACCCTATTTATCCTTTGTTAATGAACTAAATTATTCAATAAAGTACACTTGGAAAATGTAATGCAGATTCCTTTGTTGCAGTGTCTTATGACATTAAGAACTCTCAAACACAAGGGTTCTAGAACCATCCACAGAACCATCAGGCTGCCTGCAGGAGAAAAATACATTCTCTACTTGAAACCTGACAGTGCCAAAATACCAAGACAGGATTTAGATTTCTTTTTCTGTCATTACAAAAATATGGACTAAGATAATATATAAAATGTCTGGTGCCAGAACAGTGGCTAGTAAATCATTAAGACAATTGCAGTTAAGCAACCTCTTTAATGCTGCTTTATGAGTGTACTTAGGGCCAACAAACTGTCTGCCTTGGGCAGCCTACCACTATAGGACCTCAGAATGCAGTGGCCACCCTATCATGCCTGGAGTAGTGCTTTCAGGGGCCAGCATCTGCACTGAAGATACATATCTGTGACAACATCTGGATCCTTTGTAGGCCAGCAGAAACAGCTGCATACACCCAATCTGGTTGAGACAGGCCCTGGGTTTCCCATTGCCTCCATTGCAAATGTGGGTATGTTTGGAAGAGTGTCTGTGTTCTCATCAAAGCAACCCTTTCCCAACTCTCTTGAGTCCAATCTCTCCCAACTCCAACCTTTGCGTTTGAAGTTCCCCAAAGGAAAGGATATTGGCTCTTTGTATTGTTGCAAAACAGACTCTAGTGAGTGTCACCAGACTTGCTCAGGAACAGGTTCTCAACGCAAAGGTTGAAGAAGCTGCCCCTTGAAGATGAGTCAGTCATGCCTTCTCTTCACCCTTCTTTTGCCCTTTCCTAGGATAAAGTGGAGCATGTAAGTCTCCTTCACAATGCCACAAAGGAAGGGCACTAAGATCTTTATTGCTTCCCTCTATTGTCTACTCAGAAAGTAAATATTAATCTAGCCACCTGACTATGTAGGTGAGTGGTTTCTAGAGCTCCTTCTTCTCAACAACCTAGAAATTTCTTTTTATAACCTGTAATGTAGGGACTGCAAGAGCTTATAATCAATTTTCCCTAGACATTGTTAGGTACAAATTAGGGTTTCATGAAAGATAGTGATCTGAAGTTCACTGGCACATTGAGCTATTTCTAGAGGAGTCAAAAATATTCTTTTTTGTTGCTGTTGTTGGTCATGGGGTTTGAACTCGGCCTGGGCACTGTCCCTCAGCTTTTCAGCTCAAGGCTAGCGCTCTACCACTTGAGCCACTGTGCCATGTCTGGGTTCCTGAGTGGTTTGTTGGAGATAAGAGTCTCATAGACTTTCCTGCCTGGGCTGGCTTTGAACCATGATCCTCAGATCTCAGTCTCCTCAGTAGCTAGGATTTCAGGCGTGAGCCACCGGCACTCAGCATCCAAAATATTGCTACACAGGTTTGGGGGCAATGTGTATGAGAGAGTTGCCTTCTCTGAGACAGTGGTATCCTCCACTCAGGATACCTTCCTGTTGCCACTCAAGTTTTCCCAACGCCCAGCAATTCTCCCAGTGGCAGTGCTACCATACAGCCCTCCAGGTAGCAGAAGTGAACCCTTTCTTTGAGTCTCCATCACATTAGTGTGATGCGCACTGTCACATTAGTATGCTGCGCACTATCTCACCGAAGAGTAGAGAATAGTCACTGCTCTGTGTTGGCCTCAGTCCTTGTGCTCATTCAAACCTAAACAAATGGGACAATCATAAGCATGTGAAGCTTACACCTAGTAGAAGCTTCTGGTTACAGACAAGCGAAGGCAATAGATCTCCCCCTAAACTTTATAAACTGAGTGGTATTTGAAATGATGTAAACAGACCAAATTCTGCCTTACACATAAATCATGAGTAGCAAGTACAGACATAGATAGATGAACTACTGTGTTAGCCCAGTGAAGCACCACATTGGTGGCTTTGTATGGAGTGAACCTTGCATGGAAGGTTCACTAGAGCCAGATGAGACAATATCTGATTTGGGTGAGCCTTGCAAATCTGACTGCAAGGTCTGGTCAACTGCCTGGTTGGATCAGGCAATTATGTCCTCTACAAATGGTTAAACAGTATCAATGGAATTCTCAGAACTGAGAGCCACGGCAAAAATTATGAGTTCTTTCCCCTATGACTCAGCAATCCCACTTTTAAGCATTTACCCAAATGATCACAAACAAGGCTTTACTAAAGCTACCAGCACAACTATGTTTATTGCAGCATTATTTACCATAGCTAAGATATGGAACCAACCCAGATGTGATACATATACACAATGGAATTCTATGCCTCCATCAAGAAGAATGATATTGCCCCATTTGTTAGGAAATGGAAAAACTTGGAAAACATTATATTAAGTGAAGTAAGCCAGACCAAAGAAACATAGGTCCCATGGTTTCCCTTATTTGCAATAACTAGTATATGTCTAGGACAAGCAGAAAAAGTCAAAAGCTATGTACATATGACCATATAAGATGATGTTATGCAAAATGAACCCCAAGATAGGGACACAGTGGTATATAATGTACTATGTGACTTTTTTGTTTCTTTGTTATGTTCTTCCCCCATGGTATAACCCCTGTTTTCACTGTATTTGATTCTCAAGCCATGCATCTTGTATATACATTTTTCTAATTTGGGGAGAGGAAAGGAAATAACAAAATGCTTAAATAAGGATAAAGGTTGACCCATTGTAACAATGTGATGTACAAGACACTATATTGAAAATGAACTTTACAAACTGGGGGCGAGGGGAAGGGAGGAGTTTGAGAGGTGGGGAGGGAAGGGGTGGTAGCGGAAAAACAAAGGAGGAGGTAACAATTCTCAATAGGTAATGTACTCATTACTTTTACTCATGTAACTGTAACTCCTCTGTACAGTATTTTTATAATAAAAACATTAAAATAGTTATGAGTTCTTGCACTTACTTGATGTTTAAGTATTGTATTCTAATGTAATTAGATGTGGTTCTAGTTGTTCAACAAGTGGAGACAGGACTATTACTTGAGCTAGCCTGGACAACATAGCAAGGCCTGGACCTTAAAAAAATTGTATTCTGATTCTTACATTATGCTCATATTTGTTGTTTAAAGATACAAATATCTGCACAACATATCTAGCCAATCTTTATGCTTTAGATAACATTTAGTTCATTAATTGTTAAATGTCACTTTAGTATCCATTATACTAATTTAAAACATGTTGGATAACCATAGGGTAAAAAGAAAACCCAATCATATTGTAAGTTTATATTGCTATTTCCCAATTCTGAAGTGTCTTAGGACAACATTCTTCAATAGTAAATAATTTTTTCACCAGAGTATCTTGTAATAAGTCATGGAGAAAATCACATTGCCTGAAGACAGCATCTTACATAACCCTTCATATATAGATATGTATACATACATGTACATATGTACATATATGTACATAACATTCATATGTACACGCACACACGTACATACACATAGACATGCCTGTATACATGCATGTATATATATATACATGTAACATGTATATACATATATGTGTATCTATTTCAGCTTCTGTCTTTGGCCCTCATTGAACTGGTTGAAGGACACACAAGTCCCTTAGAGCAGACCACAAATCCTCTTCCCTTCCCTCCACTTTTTGAATATCATTTTGCTCCCAGCACACATCTCTCTAAGCCCATGGAGTCTGTCTACATCTCTGAATCCATGACTTCTATAATCTGTGCATCTCTGCCTTCTCTGCTCAGTTAGTGCTAATGAGCCATCACAGGACTATTAAATAGTATGTTCTGTTGTCTTAACAGAAGGACTCCCCTGAAGTTGACATGAGGAAGCAAAGAAGCTACTCCCAAGGACTTTGGGGCACCTTTGCCACGGCTTAAGTGTTCTTACTCTGCTTAAGACTAAACTGTAATGCTCTGTGGAAAGGTGAACTAGTGCTGGGCAAGTACCTCCTGAAGTCACCATTTGAAGTCACCTCTCTTCCACCATTCTCTCCATTCTTCTTCTCCAATTTTATTGTTGGAGAACATTAGCTGAAATGCACCTCAGAGATTACAAACTTCATCACTGATCTCCTGAGTCGTCTCTATTTTCACCTCCAGTCCTCCGAATTGTATAACATTTTATTTTATTTTATTCTTTATTTTTTCAGGGCTGGATTCCAAGCCAGAGCCTTACACATACTACTCTCTTTCTCTGTCTCTGTCTCTCTGTCTGTCTCTGTCTCTGTCTCTGTCTCTGTCTCTGTTTCTGTCTCTCTCTCTCTCCCTCCCACTGAGCAACATCTCCAATCCTTACTTATTCTTAAAGTAAAAAGGGATACAGGTAGACTCATTGTAACAATGAAATGTACAAGACACTATGTTGAAAATTAACTTTATAACTTTGGCATGGGGGGGGTAGTTGTGGAGGTGGGAGGGAAGGGATGGTAGGGGAAAAACAAAGGAGGAGGCAATAATGCTCATAGGAAATGTACTCATTACCTTGCTTATGTAACTGTAACCCCTCTGTACAGTATTTTTACAATAAAAACATACAAAAAAGAATTGTAAAAGAAAACAAGAAAAATTAATCAGACCACTCTAAAAGGTAGAAACTTAGGATCATAGTTTGTTTTTCATTAGTGTCTTGGTTATGATTCTTACATATTCAGCAGTTGCTTTTCAATATCATTTGCTACATTTCTCCTCTTCCTTTGCTACTTCTTAGGCCTTTATTGGGATCATAATATTGGCTTATAGGTGTGGAACTTTTTGGATATTATAATTTGTTAAAGTTTGATTTAAGATATTTTAAGAACATTTAAGCAGTAATAAAAGGTTCAGACCATTAGAGGTACTGCTTCTTTTATCACAAGATATATTGTATTTATAAACTGCTTTGTTAAGTGACAACTCCTTTGTACAACTAAAGATAGCAATAAATATTAAAAAATAAAATATATGCAAGAAAAAACAGGCCATAACTGAGGGTGAAGGATCCATTTCTCAGACAAATCACTTACAGACTTGGCAGATTTATGCTGTCGACAGGAACCTTAGCTCCTTGCCAGGTGGACCTCTGCACAGAGATGATTTGTGATAAATGGTTTCTCAGAGTAAGTAACCAGAAAGGTAAGTCTCCATATGGACAACACCTAACTTCCACTGTGGAAAGGGGCTACACAAGGCAATAACAGAAATTGAGAATTTCTGGGGCCTGTTTTGAAGGCTGATGATCATTATCTATCCTATGGATCTCCAAGGATGCATGTCCTTCCAGTGCTAACAAACTCAATGCCCTAAAAGTCTCATCTGGTGACAGCATTGGCTTAGTCAAGAATTCCCTTTTAACTCAAGTCTGGGTCTGATAGTTCTTGAGCCAAATTACTGAAGTTTAGTTCTCGGAATATAGTCACTGTTGCTGGAGATAAGGAAACAAAAATAAAAGTTGTTCCTCTGTATTCATACATTCAGTAGGCAATGGTGGATAGGCTTAGGAGACCCTCTAAAATATCCTCTAAAATATTCAAAAAGAGGAAAACATTCAGGATGTACTTGGTCTATAGAAATTCTATAGTCCAGTAGGGTATGGCTGACTCATTCCCAGGTACAATCTCTGTGGCCCTCAGCAACAGAATACACTTCTGATGTACTGCCTTGGATGTTTCTGATGTCTAAGCAAAGAATGCTAGATTTTTGACTTCATATTTAGGCCATATTTTCTTCAGAACATCATAGATTTGATTTCTATTTTGAGACCATTTATTCCTTTCCTTTCCTTTCCTTTCCTTTCCTTTCCTTTCCCTTTCCCTTTCCTCTTTCTTTTCCTTCTTTGCATTCCTTTCTCTTTCACTTCCTTGTGTTCTCCTTCCTCCCTTTACCTCCCTCCCTCCCTCCCTTCCTTCCTTCCTTCCTTCCTTCCTTCCTTCCTTCCTTCCTTCCTTCCTTCCTTCCTTCCTTCCTTCCTTCCTTCCTTCCTTTCCTCTTCCTCCTTCTCTCTCTCTCTCCCTTCTTTATCTGCTAGTACACAGCCTTGCACTGTCACTCAACTTCCTTGCTCAGGCCCAACTCTCTACTACTTACACCATGTTTCCAGTCTGGATTTTTGCTGGTTAATTGTAGATGGAGTCTCATGGACTTTTCTGCCTATGCTAGCTTTAAACATGGATCTTCCAGATCTCAGCCTCCAGAGTTGCAAAGATTACAGGCATGAGCCACTGGCACCCAGCTTGGAGGCCATCTCTTAGTTGTGGAATTATTTGATGTCTGTAGAAGTTGAGATTGTAACATTCTTTTTTGGTTTCTCTTTTTACATGTTATTAGAACCAGCAGAACAAAACCAGAAAGTACTCTTTTCACTCTCTGGAACTCTGAGTCAAATTTTTAGTGTATTTTCTTCTGTCCCCAGTATTATAGGAGACAACATTGCTATGAAACTACCCACTATATAGTAGAAATCTTTTTTTTCCTCCAATTTCAAATTTCCTTCACTTTCCTTCACAGTCTCACTCACAACTTTTTCAGAAATTATTAAAAATTTCATGACATGCTCTTCAAGGCTCTTTGAGCTTCCATTAACCTTCTCCCCTAAATCTTCCCACCTTGTTCCAACAACCAAAGCCTCTTGCCCTTCAGAGTTTTGTTATAACCGAGCTTAGTACTCTCCTAAGCATTGTCCATTGGTATGCATACCAGTACAGTGGGCTTGCTCATAATTCTGCAGCATTGTATCCTCTCTATCTGAAGTATTTTTCATTCATCTTATCTACCTGATAAATATCTAAATGCCCTCGCTTTTACAACCTCCAGCTTAGCCCTAGTGTTCATGTGACATCCTTCCTATTTCTTTTATAGTAGTTTACATATCATTTTCTAATGTGTTTGATTTTTATTTCTAGCTTTCTTCCACATTTTAAATTCCTTGAGTGCAGGAATTAGTCATATTTTTGGCATATTCATCATTTTCCCTGAGGTCTCCACAGAGATCCTTTCTGAGTGCATGTGTCCTTCTTTTGCTGGATTTAGAATGAGAACATTTCAATATGGCTACAAGACTTATTCCAAAAATGCTTAAACTTTTTCCCTGTGATTTAGAGCCTTTAAAAATTTCCTTTCTCTGTCTCACCAAGTGACTGATGGCAAAAGTACAAAAATTATGAATTTTGTCTTCCTTGATTAAGAATTGGGGATTTATTCCATGTGTATTTGTAATTTAAAATAATTCATATATACATATATACATATATATCTATATGTCAGCTTGAGAGGAAACAACCCAAGGAGGATGTGGATAATTTCTGTTAATTAATGTCTGAACTTTTCCCCTCAATTATTTCACACACCTGTTCACTGTAAATTTCCGCAATCATTTTTATACCATATTAATGCTGCTCAGAACTTGGATGCACACCTGAAGCTTGTCTGAATTTTAATTATTTTCAAATTAATTTTAATATTCTGGCTAATTTCAAAATTACCCACATGCTTAATAAAATGGAACTTTATATCTCAAAAGTGATGAAATTTTCCTGAGGTTTCAAAAGATAATATATGGGCTATTTCATGAATACTCTTAAAATAGCTGTTAAAAATTCTTTCTCTGAAAAATTTCTCATTTGTCCCAAACCTTATCAACCCATGATTTATTCAGCAGCTTGTCATACGCGCAGTGGCAGCTTATAGGTTTTCAAGGTGAAATGTAGGTTTCACTAGTATGCCAGTCTCCTTTCCCCAACTTCCCCCTCAGTCAGAGTCCAGAATTTGAATTGCTCGATTTTTTTTTTTTGAAACAAGTTTCATGTTCCTTCTGCCTGCTCAGCAGTTCTGTTCTAGGATTTGCCATATTACAAATTTGGCCAGCATCCAAATGTTTCTGAAAACATCAATTGTTATTTGGTTAAAGTACTTTATAACATTGAGGTATTACTGACATATCTGTTCCTATTGTACCTATCTATTGGGACTTACAGTTTTCAAAGTAAGAGTCTTTACAAGAGAAGAGATGGTCATGCTGGTATTGGCAACATGAAATTTTCATTGACTCACCTAATCCTTCCTTCCTTCCTTTTCTTCCTTTTTTTCCTTCCTTTCTTTCTTTTTTACTTACTGTTACTTAGGGGTATGCTTCTCAATTTCCATATACCTGATTTTCAAAATCAATAGATTTCTCATTTAATGCTTTTGTGATCAGATAAAATACTTTGTGTGATTTCAATACCTTTATATTGGCATCAATTCGTGCAAAAGAGTTCATCTGGAATGTTTGTTCATACTACAATGGACTTTGATCAGGTTCACCTCCTCCAATGCTGTGCTTTGCCCCATCCCCTTTCCAAACCAGCAAGTTTCAATGTGTTATTTTCATGCCTGTATATATAATATTTTGACAATATTTACCCTTCTTCACCCTCTTTGTTTGCCTTTTCAACTCCAGAATTACTAATAAAAAATAATTCCTATTTCTTTGTTAATATTTTTCTATTTGGTTAGATAGCACTCTCATACTTCTTCTAAGGTCTCAGAGTCAACTTGCCGATTAAGGCCTGTTGTTTCTTTTGGCCCGAGCAGCCTCACAGGCCTGACCTCCAATAAAGCTTTGAGCTCATATTGGTTGCTCTCGCTCACCTCTCATTTCTTACACTTCTTTTTAATGGTTTATATATGGTTTCTTTCAGTTCTTTGAAGATACTTAAAAGCCTTTTTTTTCTTTTTTGGAGGGGTGGGTAGATTGGTCGTGGGGCTTGAACTTTGGGCCTAGGTGCTGTTCCTGAGCTTTGCTCAAGCTTAACACTCTAACACTTTGAGCCATGGCTCTACTTTCTAAAAGTCTTTTAAGTAACTGTGAGAATCTGACTTCCTATTGGGTAATGTCTATTGATTACTTTTGTTACTTTAAGACATATTTACCTTCTTGTTGTAATGTCCCAAAGTTAACTAATTTTACTGAAAACTGGACATTTTAAAATAATACAATATAGTTACTTTAAAAATCAGATTCATTTCCCTAGTTTGTTGTTACTGTTTTTGATAATGTCTGTTTAATAACTATCTTAGACTAATTCTGAAAAATTTCTATTGCATGTCACATATGACCACTTAAGCCTCTCCTCAGTTTAATTAGTAGTCAATTAATGATTTGACTGATTTTTAAAGCAATTATTGGAGATTTTTCAAAAATGCAAGTCTTCTACTCTTTGTTAAAGGGCGTTCTGTATGCGTTGAAGCATATTATCAATGAAACAGTAGTCTAGAATTTTACCCTAGTCTTCCTGTTTACAAAGTGACCCAAGGTCTGCTAGAGGTCAGGGCATAGGTTTTTCTAAGTTATTTCTTAGGCATGTAAACACCTTGTACAGGTATATGGCCTGCTAGATCCTTGGAATATAGCAGCTTTCCACAGTCCCCTTTGGAATATCTTCCTTTACTGATTTTTTCCTTTAATTTTTTTTCTGGAGAATCTCCTATTGGCTCCAACTGGTAACAATAGTTCAAGTAGTTGAAGCATTATAACAGTTGCTATTGGTTATTTTTGGTATATGTCTGAAGAATTGAGCTCTCCATAGCTCAAACAACAGCATACCCTGAAACTAGAGATTCCCCTAGAAGCTTCTAGACAGGGCTGAGGGGGACAATGCCCTCAGGATAAAATTTTTGATGGAACTTCAAATCCATCATGCCTCTCTGGTGCTGCTAGAATGCCCATTTTCAAGAAGCTGTGTAGCTAAAGGAAACAAATGACAGCAGGGAAAGTTAAAATGTCATAAAACTAACCATTCCTATGATACTCAGCTTTATTCTTTTCTTTAAGTTTTAACATTTATGAATTTATTTATAGATACAAATTGGCCAAAATGTAGAGTGTGAATGTTTATAAACATTACTAAAACATATGAAATATGACACTCTACTATGAAATATACTATAAACCAGAAAAGCTAAAGTGGTCTTGTACTTCAAATTTGCTTCAAAAACACAAATGTAGAGAACACACTCAGTTATGGTTCACACAAGAAAATCCAGACTACTTAAAGATAATAATAAAAAAGAGTCTATTCACAAACATAATGCTGGAGAACGTTAGCAGCCTAGTATCCTTGGGTGAGCAAAAGTCACATTAATTTCCAGGAGCAAGTGCTTTGTTCTTAGTAAATATATGAGTACATATCAGATTTAATACTCTTTGAGAGGCACCACCTCTCTGTAACAAAAAGTTCAATTTATTGCAAAACTCCTGAAGCCATCCTCTTGTCATTCTTCAAGATGAAAATGGGTCGTGAAGTGGGCACAAGGAAAGTTTTTCATTGCAAGTCTGCCTACAAATGAAAAACAGCCAACCATCCAGAGAATACCAGGGAAGAATGCTGACTCCCCAATGCAAGCAAGGAAATATATCAGAGATCCATTCATTTTGTTGCAGTTGGCAATGCACAGAAGATTCTGGAAACATTGATTTCAGGTCCAAAGATTAACCAAGGCATGGTAGGGCCTCTTGCTACCCTGACTCTTACCTTCAGAATGCTGAACTCTACCTCAGAATCTTCAGCATTATTCTTGAATGAACATTCAAGACTTGTTGAAAAGTTTTTATTAGTTTCCAGAATTCTTAAAAAGTTGATTTTGACTTATTTATTCATTTTTATTTAATTTTATTTTTTGGCCAGACATGGGGCTTGAATTCTGGGTGTGGGCCCTGTCCCGGAGTTCTTCAGCTGAAGGCAAGCACTCTGCTGCTTGAGTCACAGCACCACTCCAGTTTTCTGGTGGTTAATTAGAGATAAGAGTCTGCCTGGCTGGCTTTGAATCATGATCCTCAGATCTCAGCCTCCTGAGTAGCTACGATTACAGGCATGAACCACCAGTGTTCCAGCTTGACTTATCTATCTATCTATCTATCTATATCTATCTATCTATCTATCTATCTATCTATCTATCTATCTATCTATCTATCTATCTATCTATCTATCTATCTATCTATCTACCTACCTACCTAGCTAGCTAGCTACCTATCTAGCTATTTTTAATTTATTTATATTTTGCCAGTATTATTTGGACCCAATCCTTACAGTAACACCACATTAATTCCTTTGTATCTATAGTCCTTTATATAATCTATGGGAGATTGGTATTGCTCAGTTTTATGCTCCAGTGTACCATATTAAAATGAAGATGCAAAAATAAAATAAAATAAAATAAAATGAAGATGCAATGTGCTACCTAGAGAGGCCGACTGAACTGAAGATCAACCAATCAGGGAAATATTTAAGTATGCTTAGGTATATAAGAGATGTATTGATATACCATGTTCAAAATCATTATCACTAAGTAAGCAGATACTTTGTATCTGCTAAGAACTTTTCCTCATCTAATTTAATATACATAATTATTCTGGCAAAGTATTGTATCCTGCTATAATGAGCCAGTGGCTCACACCTGTAATCCTAGCTACTCAGGAGGCTGAGATCTGAGGGTCATGGTTCATGTCAGCATAGGCAGGAAAGTTCATAAGACTCTTATCTCTCATGAACTACTCAGAAAAAGCCAAAAGCAATGCTGGGGCTCAAATGGTAGCGATCCAGCCTTGAGCAAAGTTAAGCTCCCAGGGACAGCAACCAGGCCCAAAGTTTAAGCCCCAAGACCGGCACAAAAAAGAAAATAAATAAATGGGTAGATTGTTCTAACTTCATACCACAGTCTAACAACATTGGGTTAGGGATGAAAATTGGTGTAAACACACAAGAGTTTCCTGTACACTGCTTTGTACCTGTTGTGAAAGGCCCAATTCTCAGAGGAAGAAAAGAAAGCATGCTTGGGATAATATAATATCTCATCCTTTTTTCTCAAGTGAGGTCAATGTTACAGCTAATGTTGTAAACATGTCCGTGAGGTTGTTATAGTAGATACTTCTTTTCATTGTCTGTTTTAAGTTAATCTGTTCATTTAAAATGAAAGTGTTCCATAACTTCTTTCTTTCTTGTCTCAAGCTTTGTTCATATTTGTCAGCCATTCTCAAGCTGTTTAAATTAGTGCAAGTTTTTTATTGGGTGTCAGGTACATTCTGGGGAGAGGCTGGCCCCACAATTACCCAAAGTATTCAGCATGGTCCTGGAAATTTGTGAGTCAGGGAAACACCATTGTTTATAATAATAATAAAAAAGGTTTTCCTTATTAAAAGCTTATCAGAGATCCCACCCATGGTCACCTGATTGCCCCTGCATGAGTTGCCTGGTTCTCCTCTGGTGGGAGTTGTCAAGCATTTTGTTCCAGGATGTGAGATTCTCAGAGAATCAAAGTTGCAGGTGGAATGCCTTCAGAGAGCAGGCAGGGCACATTCCATTGATACCTCAAAAACATAGCGGAAACTGCTGATCGTTCTCTGGCTCCAAAGAAAAATTCAAATAGCAGAGCCTCCTTCAAGCCATCTGGTAGGTGGTCACCCTTAGAGCTCTTTGTTATACCTATGCATATTATAAACCCCGGCCCCAGAAATAAGGCTAGAGTATCAGATGGTCCATTTAGGCTGGGGCCTTCACTGCAGGTGTGAGGCACAGAGGCAGGAAGTGTGTCCTAGCCTGCTTTGGAGGAACTGGATACTATTAAAGTTAAACCATTAGACTGGGTCCCTGTGTTTGTGCTCTCAGGATGAAAAGCACATGGTAACAACCTTGGATTTTTATTCCTCTCAGAGTTGGGGAGACCCACATCATAGAACAAGTTCACAAAATCAGAGGGCCCAATGGCACCTTGGGAAGATCTCCAAATTCATCTCCCTGATTCTGAGCTCTGAGCCTCATCCCACACTCCTGTCCCTCACACAGTGAACAGTCATACCTGCCCTGCAGCTTCTCCAGGGGTGATAGGTTTATGTCTCTGATCAAAAAGATTGCTACTTTGGGCAGCCTTCTCTGGGCCCTGAGACTGCAGCAGCACTCACCTGATTTCAAGGTTTCAGTGACTAGTTCTGAGCAGTCACAGCTGTGTAGCCCAGCTGTTTCCCTTCAGTCCCTGACTTGTCTTAAGCCTCAGAAAGTAGCTTTGTCCAGGCTTGGAGTGGATCCCCTCCACCAATGGTTGTTGGGAATCAGTGGGAAATGCCCACCTTCCTGTCCACTGAGAAGAGGATTGCTGAGCCTTCCGGGGATGGTGATGGATCATGAAGAGGTGGATCTTTGTGGGAAGTCTCATCACTGCATTGTGCATTTGTTGGGGGAATTTCCTTTTTTGTTGTTGTTCTTTTCTACCTCCCAGTCACAAAGTGAACATCATCACTTGGTTATTATGATGTGCTGCCTTGACTCTTGCCCCAAAGGAACAGGGCCAGTAAACCACATGCTGAAACTCCCACATACTGAAATTCCCCAAACTGTGAGCCAAAGTAAACCTTTTATCTTCACAAGCTAGGTATCTTAGTTTTGTTTCAATACCAGAGCTGGCTTATCCTAGGAGTCAGAGGTAAGTTCTTCACAGCTCCTCAGGGAATCTCCAGTGGGATGAGCCCAGAAACCCACTGTAGCAGTCACCCCAGTGGAGTTGTGGTTAACTTTTTCTCTTTCACTCTTTTCTCCAGTCTTCACTGGGTTTCCTGAAATTATTTTCCATATACATTATATGCATCTAAATGCATGTTGTAGACTCTGCTTTCAAAATAACTCAAGTTTAAATAGAACTCATATCATCACCTGTGATGTTGGGTTTGCTTGTGTACAAATGGCCAGTTTGGTTGAGTCACTTCAGCTGAACCGCACTACCAGAGAGAGTGGAACACAAGGCTGGCAGGTGACTATTTGAATACACAGCCCGTTATCTGAATGAGTTGATGGTCCTGTGTTTATTTTATTTTTAAATTTTAATTTTTTTTATGCTGGTACTGGGGCTTGAACTCAGGACCTCACACTTTTTTAACTTTTCTCTTTTTAGAATACTACTCAATGGTGGTATTCTACCACCATTTCTGTTTTTTTTCTTTTTGCTGGTTAATTGGAAATAAAAAATTTCATGGACTTTTCTGCCCAGGCTGGCTTCAAACCTTGATTCTCAGATCACAGGTATATGCCACCAATGCCCAGCCTGTGTTTATTCTATGAGTTTTCTCTACTGCATGTCTCCTGCATGGATTAGAGATTCCAGCCATGGGAACTGTCTCTTGTGCTCAGTCAACCCATCTTCTCAATTGTCTCTTTCTGCAAAGTGCCAGGCCCCCTCCACAGTTAGTAGTCAGGGCTCCCTGAGAATGGGAAGGGTTGTCTATAACCTCTCTGCTGCTGGCTTCTGTTCCCCAAACTTTCCAAGCTCTGACTCAAAGAAAGATTCACTGGTGCAACTGTTTGGGGTTTCTACTGGATACAAAAGCTTCTCATATTGCTGAGCCACCTTCAAAAGCACAGAGGTGATGTAGCCACAGCAGGAGCAGTCCCTAAACATAAAAAGAAGTCAGTGACATCAGCGAGTGAGGACCCACCACATCTACTGCCTGCCCAAGGATAATTCCATCATGATTGTGTTCAGGTGACCTTGCATTGGAGATAAATGATTTACATTTTGTCTGGATTTGTGCAGCATTATTTATATGTTATATATATATTTAAATATATAGTTGAAGTGTGTAAACTGTACTCTTAATGCACCACAGGTTGATAGCTTTATGTGGCAGCCACCACCACGATCAGGATTAGGAACATTTCTTTCACCGTAAAATTTTTCTTGAGTCCTTATCCCCCACCTCTCTTCTCTCTCTCTCTCTCTCTCTCTCTCTCTCTCTCTCTCTCTCTCTCTCTCTCTCTCTCTCTCTCTCTCTCTCTCTCTCTCTCTCTCTCACAATAATCAGTCTCTGACAACTACCACCACTAGAGTCTTAGACATTCATAGAAAGGGTAAGTAAGGAATGTGTATATGTTTCTGCCTTCCTTCCCTTCCTTCTTTCCTTCCTTCTTTCCTTCTTTCTTTCTTTCTTTCCTTCTTTCCTTCCTTCCTTCCCTTCCTTCCTTCCTTCCCTCCTTTCTTTCTTTCTTTCTTTCTTTCTTTCTTTCTTTCTTTCTTTCTTTCTTTCTTTCTTTCTTTCTTTCTTTCTTTCTTTCTTTCTTTCTTTCTTTCCTTCCCTCTCTCCCTTCCTCCTTTCCTCTTTTATCCTCCCTCTTTATCTCCCTTCCTTTATCCCTCCCTCTTCCCGTCCCTTCCTTTCTCCTTCCTTTCTTTCTTCCCTTCCCTTTCTCCCTCTTTCCATTTCCCCCTCTTTCATTTCATGGTTTTGAGCTCCTCCATGCTTCTTTCCTGCTATCCAGAATTTTCACTGTGTGTGATATCTTAGACTTTGTTCATTCAGTTAGCAGCTAATGGGTGATTGGACTGTTTCTATTTCTTGGGTATCTATACAATAGGTCCATAAACGTTGACATTTGAGTCTTTATATGGATAAATTATTTATGAGCATTGCTCTTGGGTAATTGCCTAGATGGGTATGGGTTGCAGGGTCCTATGTAAGTAAATTTCCCATAGTGCCGTGTAGTTTTCCACAGTATTTGTCACATGGCATGACCACCTCACTCTAGTGGGCTTTAGTACCGATTCCACATGGTTTATGTTTAGATTTCTCTGATAAGTGAGTTGAGCAGTGTCAGGCACCATTAGCTTACATCTGTAATCTTAACTGTTCAGGAGGCTGAGTTCTGAGAATCACAATTCAAAGGCAGACCAGGTACAAAAGTCTGGGAAAATCTTTTTTTAAAAACATTGGTCTAGCAAAACTAACAGGACTTAAGAAACAAAGAACTCCCACTCATCTGGTTGAACCACTACCAAATATCCCCATGCTGCTGATCACATATATGGTACATAACATATGAGCACCGTTATATATTACAGACTGTGATAGACAATTTGCTCCAGGAAAGTTAGAATGAACTTGTGACTTTAAATGAGCATCATTATTCCACAATACTGTGAATTTCCGGAAATTAAGTAATCACTTAATCACAATCAAAAAAAAGAAAAAGAACCTTGGGGAAGGGAGGGAGGGAGGGGATGGTAGGGGGAAAACAATGGAGGGGGTAACAATGTTCAAGAGGAAGTGTACTCATTACCCCACTCATGTAACTGTAACCCTCTGTATAGTATCTTTACAATAAAAAAATTAAAAAAAAAACAAAAAAAAACCAAAAAACATTGGTCTAGGGCTGGGAAGGTGGCTCAGTGGTAGAGTGCTTGCCTTGCATGCTCGAGGCCCTGGGTTCGATTCCTCAGCACCACATAAGCAAAAAGAAAAAAGCCAGAAGTGGCGCTGTGACTCAAGTGGTAAGAGCACTAGTCTTGAGCTGAAGAGCTGAGGGACAGCGCCCAGGCCCAGAGTTCAGGCCCCACTACCGGACCCCCCCAAAAAATTGGTCTAATTTTATTGTTATTATTGCTTGAAACTTTCTGGTTTAACTGTACAAATAATTCACAGATCATATTCACTATTTATACATTAGAAAAAGGAAGTGTTTATGTATATCAGCAAATTACCCTTCACCTGTACTTAGATGTCTTCCCACCTCTGTCTTCACAGAGAAATATGTAAGTATACAAGGTGTAAGCAGTCAGGACAATTTAAAGGGCTGTCAAAGGTCAATTTTTACTATGAGACTCCAATTAACAAACAAGTCAGAAGTGGAGATGTGGCTTCAGTGGTAGATTGTTAGCCTTAAGCACAGAAAGCTAAGGGACAGCCAGGCACCAGTGGCTCATGCCTGTAATCCTAGCTACTTGAGAAGCTGAGATCTGAGGACCATGGTTCAAAGCCAGCCCAGGAAGAAAAAAGTCCCCCTGAGAATCTTATCTCCAACCACTCAAAAAAACTGGAAGAGGAGCTGTGGCTCAAAATGGTAGAATGCTAGACTTGAGCAAAAGAGCTCAGGGATAGTGCCCAGGCCCTGAGTTCAAGCCCCAGTATAGGCACACACATGCACAAAGCTGAACAGCCATTTATGTTACAATTGCTGCTAAGCAATGCCCTAAAATATCCCTAAAGGGAAGGCACCAACCCTGTGTAAATGTTACCAACTGTAATCTGCAGAGGATCTGAGGCCTTTGGCAGTGACAAAAAGACTTCCCTACATTCCCTATGGCAGAGCCAGCACTGGGTCTCCCCAAAAGTGTCTTGGAACAACTGGCCTTAAAGGGCCTTGCAGGTAGACACTATTAGCAACTATAATTGGGATTGTCTGGTGGCACATTTTAATATTAATATTTTGTCAGAGTTTGAAATTGACAGTCAACAATCCTGCATTACCAATGTTTGCTTTAAAAAAAAAACCAACAAAAACACCATTAGACCTTCAGTCTTCAACTGATGCTATCAGATTTAACAACCGGCATTGTCACATGCTTAATTAGGAAGTATTGACTTTATCCTGCTGTGAAGTATTTTTCCTTTATGGATGTGGTCTCACTGGGATTTGTGGGAGAAAGCCTTTTATTTATCTTCTCTGTCCTGAGATCAGGTGGAGAAGATCCTATATCACTTAATTCTCTCTCCCCAATTCATTGATGTTCAGGTGGAGCTGTGCTTTAACTAACGGTAGAGAGCCCTGTGGGAGTAAATGTCCTATACAGATGTGCAAGCAGAGATGCTAGCATGGGATAAGTGGGATTTGTGATACGAGAATACTGCAGGAAATGTGGGAAGGTGGGTGAAAGATAAGGGATGAATTCTACCTGCAGGAATGAAATCAAGGGCCTGAGGTGGTCAAGTTTCTCAGAAACATGGACAGGAAGCTCCAGGCAGGTGAATACTCCAAATCCCCCAGAAAAGGCTACTGGTAGCATTGGAAGCATGGTGAAAAGAATTTTCTATCATTCCAATATTTCCCATGGTTAATATTTCTATTGTCTTATTTTCCTGATTTTTTTAAAAATAGAAAATATGAGCCAGGTGCTGGTGGCTTATGCCTATTATCGTAGCTACTCAGGAGGCTGAGATCAGAAGGAGGATCTTGGTTCAAAGCCACCCCAAACAGAAATGAGAGTCCATTTCCAAAATAACTAAGTGCAAAAAGCCAGGTTGAAGGCATGGCTCAGGTGGTCGAAAACCAGCTAAACAAGCAAGCTGAACAAAAGTATGAGACCCTGAGTTTGAACTCCTGTACCACCAGAAACCAAAAAAGCAAAAGCCTAGAAAAACGGTGAAATGAGGTGACTTGTAAATTTGTTTTTTCAGAAGGGTAGGAGAGTGGCCTATCCCGGGAAATGGGTAATCATGGCGAAAGAGATTTCCAAAAGGAAAAATGAAACTTAAACTTTTAGTACCTTAAAGGAAATAAGAGGACTAAAACTGAAAAACGGCACTTCTCAGATCAGGTCCTTTGTCACTATGGTCTTGAAGAGTGAGTCCATGGATCCAGAAGAAGAAGTAAAAAGACAAAGATTTATTAAGGAAAAGGATAAGCAGAGTTCCTGCTAGGCAAGGATTCCAAAGGAAAGCACCATCTGGGGGGTGTTGTGAAGGGATTAGTAAGGAGTATCTAGGAGGGAGCTATGTGTTTCTCAAGTCCATTAGACAACCTGTGGGCCATAGCAGTCTCCAGCTCCCATCAGAGGCTCCTTACAGCCCTGCATGAGCTCTCCATATGTCCTGTAGCCACCCTGATTGGATGCCCATTCCAGCATATATCTCTGGGTCCAGCCCATCTGTTGTTCACTTGTAAGTGTTCCAAGGGCAGGGGCCATAATATGATGCCCAGGGGCCCACATGTACAACTGGTCATGGCCTTGATGAGGGATGCAGAACATTAATGGGAAGATCCTTTGCCCTAATTGCCTAGATAGGCTGATTTTCTGCTCTCAGAAACACAATGGTGATGGTTGTGGAGTAAGGCATTAATGCCCTTGGTCATGTGTGAATGTGTGCAGGTATGTAAGAGCACACTGTGTGACCCTGGGTGCAGTATGTGTGTGACATGAGTGCATTGTGGAGTACGTGTGTTGTGTGCATATGTATGGGTGATAAGCATGCACCTGTTTCATGCATGTGTGTACATTCTGCATCTGTGGGCTGTCTATGGTGTGTGATGTATGTATATGCATGGAGAGCACATGCTTGAGTGATGTGTGTAAGGCACACGTGATGTGTGAGTATGACATGAGGAGCATGAGGAGCAGCAGAGAATATGATTCTTGCTGGTCATTTGCTCTTTGGGGTGAATTAATTAAATCTATACATTGGAAGCAGTTTTTCCCCCAGTGGTTTTGTTTTATATTTTACTTATTTTTTGTGCTTCCAATTTTAATAGTACATTTACAATTAGTATAAGTCAATAGTACCTATTACTTTCAGAATTTACATTTTACTTTCCTAGAAGTTAACTACCAGGTTTATGTATGAAATAATATACTATGAAATTTTACTCAGTTTTTGACTATAATTTCTCCATTTCTTTTTTTTTAGAAAAAGGAAAGTCGATTTTTTGTTGTTGGGCTTGAATTCTTGATTTTTATTTTATCAACAACCATTCTTCTCCATATCTTATTGTAACAATTAGTCTATTTTGTCTGCATGTCCTTTCTCCTTTTCTAGTAACAGATACTAAATTTGATTCCTGTGCATCTCTTCTCTTTAATATTTGTATTATCTTTAAGTAGTCATACAAAGGAGTTGCCATTCACTGAAGAAGTTTATGAATTCAGTGTATCTTCAATGTTACCCCTTTCACCGTTCTCACCTACCCCACCCAACCCACTTCTTTCCTTATTTATCTTAATTTTAGGCTATATGTTGAAATTCTTGCAATTTAACAAAACAGTTTATTTGTACAATGCATCTTGATTTGTGTCATCACTTCAACGTCTTCACCCCCACCTTCTATTACATTTTTCAATTCTGTGGTATAGACAGTGAATTCTTGCTTTCATTCTCCCTTTTTCCCTTCATTCTTCTACCCTTCTCCACTCAGCCCCACCTTCCCCTCATGCAAATACCCATTTCCTGGTACTTATTTTGTTGGGCTTTGATTTAGTCTTTTCAAATAATTATATTATTTATGCTCTCAATAATGTCTACTACACATCCGTTAATTCATTTGTAACCCCTTTCATATCACCCAGTATGTTTACTTGTAGATTTATAAGTATATTCTAACTACCACAAATGAGGAAAACCATGCAACCTATGTTTCTCTCAGTCTGGCTTACTTTGCTTAATATAATTTTTGGAAGCAATTCTCAATGAGGATAAAGAAGAAGAGGGGAGTTCCAAGATTCTGTGTCCTGAAGAGGAAGGAAATGGGTAGAAAGGGGGTGAACAAGACTCCCCTCTCTCCTCTGGCTTTCATATCAGTGCTGATCTATCCTGAGCTTTGCTCTACTTTTTTTTCTCTTTCTTTTTGTGGGTTGTGGAGTTTGAACTCTGGACCTGGGCACTGTCCCTCAGCTCTTCAGCTCAAGGTGAGTACTCTACCACTTGAGCCACAGCCACTTCTGATTTTCTGGTGGTTAATTGGAGATGAGAGGCCCATGGACTTTCCTGTCCAGCCTGGCTTTGAACCGTGATCCTCAGATCTCAGTCTCCTGAGTGGCTAGGATTACAGACATGAGCTACTAACACCTGGTGTTGCTCTGCCTAAAACACTCTGAATATCTTAAAGACCAATCATCCACTGATCAAAGTCAAAGGCCTTGGCTCTCCACTTCCTGTTGAATGTCTTGCTGCAAAAAAAAAAAAAGAGGCAAGTATCTGAGGCATTGAGACTGCCAGTCACCTGATTGTTACACTTTGCATGTATAATATTTAATAATAAAAATAAAATGTTGCTTTCAGTACCTGCCTGGAGGATCAGATTGGCCCTGGAGAGCTGTATGTCATGCCCTGGGTAAGAGATGGCCATTTCCAGTCTGAGCCCACCATGCGGCTTTGCAGCTAGGGACCACTGAACCAACCTCAGCAGGTCAGACTGGATCCACATGCAGCCTGAGCCTGGGGCTTTGAAAATCTGCCCAGGTGATTTTCACATGTAGCCAAGATTACAGAGTCCTCTCTAGAAAGAAGGGATGAGAGGGGACACAGTTATGGGTTCCAGAACCTGGAAAAATATCTACAGTGATAATGAATTACTTCTTTTCACAGGTGTGGCCAGAACACCCGACAGAGACAACTTCTAGGAGGAAGAGTTTGGGTCACAGTTCCAGAGAGTTCTATCCATGGTTGCTTAGCCAGTCACTTGAGTAGAAGAATGTTGCGGCAGCAGGACCATGTAGAGCAGGAAGTGGCTGTTCACCTCATGTCAGGCAGGAAGCAGAGAAAGGGAAAATGGGAAGGGGCCTGGGAACTCTATCCTCCAAGGACAAGACCCCGTTACCTACTTCCTCCTACCAGGCCCCGCCTCCTAGATTTTCGCCCTCTCCCAGGGATTGCTAGGATATTGTGAATCCTTCTAAGGATTAGTCCATCTCGAGGTCAGAGCCCACTCTGAGATTTAATTCAGAAAAGACACACCCAGGGCTGTGCTTTGCTAATCTCCTAAGCAGCGCTTGATCTAGTCAGCTTGACAATGACAATTAACCATCACAAGTAGGGAAGACACAACAGGAAAGCTTGGGGTTACTTGGCAATCCTTTCTCAGTCTGTTCCTATTCCCAGAGCATTTGGAACGCTATGCTGTCTCCTGGAAGTTAGTTCCCATATCTGCTGAATCCTCAACCTCCCAACTTTTGAAATGGGCACATACTAGTTTTATCATTTTCAACACCTTGGCTAAATGAAGAGTTAACCAGCTTTCAGTAGTAAAGTGGAAGTAAGGCAAATATTGTTCTTAAAAAAGTGATTGCTTCAGATTCCTTTTCTACAATTTTAAATATTCAAACATCCAACAAGGCAGACAAAAATTAAGCTCTCTTGGGAAAGTGTGTGTATCTTGCAACCACAGCAATAGTCTGAGGTTTTTGTTCTCTGGTACCTACAATAATAAGAGATCAAATGCAAGTAAAATGTAATCAAAAAAAAGGCCAGCTTAGTCATTTGGTGTTGCTATAGTCACCAGTTTTCATACAGTGTCTGAGAAAGTCCCATCATTGGCTGTACACAGACTATATTTAGATGATTTCCCATTCTGGCCCATTCCCAGGCCTGGTCAGGGCTCTGGTGTCTTCTTACTTGGTCATTTCTTGTCTATCAGGGTCTTGTTCCCTTATAACCCAGGGTCTCTTACTTTTCCCAGGCTCCATGGAAACCACTGTGGTTGGACATTGGCATTAAGTCCCACCCAATTGGATGGTCTCCAGCCCCTGGGCAGGGCTGGACCGCAAAGCTGGTGACTTGATGATGTCGTATCTGTGTGGTCCAGCCTGGCTGCTGCTTAGCCTCCAGATGCCACCCAGGCACTGGGTCACAAGAGCTCTGAGGTTCCCCAAAGTCTGGCTGTCCTTCCTCCTCCAGCACCCAGCCTACTTTTCCGTGGTGAGAAATGGAGTGGTGGGTGAGTGGTATGGAGCAGGGGAAAGAAGCAGCTTCCTCTGTGGACTCCCAGCGGAGGCTGGGTCTCATGTGTGCTCGCTTTGAGTAAACATGACTAACGGTACCTTTTACTCCCTTGCTTTCTTTTCTGAGCACCACAAAGGGAAATTTCTCTCTCTCTCTTGAGAAATATCCACGCTCACCAAACGCCAGTGATTCATGCCTTCAATCTTAGCTACTCTGGAGGAGGCTGAGATCTGGAAGACTGAGGCCAGCCCAGACAGAAAATTTCTCTAGACTCAATCCCCCAAATAGCCAGCATAAAGGAGGGCTCAAATGGTAGAGGACTAGCCTAGAAAGTGTAAGGCCCAAAATTAAGTTCAAACTTTAGTCAAACAAAAAAAGAAAGAAAAAATATTATGCATTATATCAGCACGTGACCCAGCAATTCTACTTTTGGATATAGGTCCAGAAGAAATGAAGGCCAGGGCTTGAACAGGTATCTGTACACCCATGTTCATAAAAGTGGTATTCATAATAGTCAAAGGGAAGAAGTAACCCAAATGTTTGTTGACAGGTGAACAGATAAACAACACCTAGTGAGTCCATGCAATAGACTATTATTTAGCCTTTACAAAGAACAGAATTTGAACACATGTTACAACACGCACAAATTTTGAGGATATCATGGTAGGTGAAGTGTGCCCGTCAAAAAAGGATGGATACGCTATGGTGTCCCTGACATGAGGTTCCTAGGGTAGACAAATTCATTAAAAGAGAGTGGTGGCTGTCTGGGACTAGGAGAGGAAAAGATGGAGTCATTGTTTAATAGGGCAGAGCTTCAGTTTGGGAAGAAAAAGTACTGGAGATGGGTGGGGGCAAATAGTTACATGCCAAAAATGGCTATGATACACGGTTTTATGCTCAGTATATTTTACTATAATTTTAAAAAACACACACAAAAAAGAAGGTAGTTTCAAAGCTAGTAAATATAGCTCTCAATGTAGAGGAAACCATCTCTTCACTGGGCGGGGGGGGGAGGGGGGTTACTTCTCTCTTGTAAGCGTCTACCAGGATCCACAGTGGGAAGAGGTCTAAGTTGTAGCCCTGTTGTGGACATTTGTGCATGCCCTTTTAGTTTTTTCTCCTACTTTTCTTTCTCTTCTTCTTGCTCCTCCTCTTCCTTTAAAAAATTTCATCTTGTGCCTCCATCAGAAAGAATGACATCGCCCCATTTGTTAGGAAATGGAAAGTCTTGGAAAAATTATATTAAGGGAAGTAAGCCAGACCCAAAGAAACATATGTCCCATGGTTTCCCTTATTTACAATAAGTTGTATATGTCTACGATACGCAGAAATGGTCAAAAGCTGTGTACATATGACCATATAAGATGATGTTAAGCAAAATGAACCCCAAGATAGGGACATAAGTGGTTTTTTTCTTTCTTTCTATTGTTTTTTTTTTTTAACGTATTTACAATGTACTATGTGTTTTCTTTTGTTTCTTTGGTATGTTCTTCCCTCATGGTATAACCCTTGTTTTCATTGTATTTGATTCTGGTGCCCTGCATCTTGTATATACATTTTTCTAATTTGGGGAGGGGAAGGGAAATAACAAAATGCTTAAATAAGGATACAGTTTGATGAGATGTACAAGTCATTATGTCAAAAACGAACTTTACAACTTTGGTGGGGGGGGAGGGGGAGCGGGGAGGATTGGGTGGGGGGAGGCAGGGGGAGGATGGGAAAGGATGGGAAGGGGAAACAAAGGAGAAGGCTACAATGCTTGATAAGAAATGTACTCATCATCTTGCCCATGTAATTGTAACCCCTCTGTACAGTATTTTCACAATAAAAAAAGAGAAGAATTTCAGAAAAAAAAAAGGATACAGTTTGACCCATTGTAACACTATGTAACAAGACATGACACTATGTAACAAGACACTGGGTTGAAGATGAACTTTACCACTTCCGTAGGTGGGAAGGGGGGGAGTTGGGGGGAAGAGAAGGGATGGTAGGGGAAAAACAAAGGAGGAGGTAACAATGCAGGATAGGAACTGTA
The DNA here is from genome assembly GCF_024711535.1 of Dipodomys merriami. NCBI lineage: Eukaryota > Metazoa > Chordata > Mammalia > Rodentia > Heteromyidae > Dipodomys > Dipodomys merriami. Next base: position 33,786,961 of record NW_027202937.1, read on the forward strand.
CTCATTACCTTACTCATGTAACTGTAACCCTTCTGCACAGTATTTTTACAATAAGAAACATAAAGATTTCATCTTTGTTATTTTTAAGTAGTTGTACGAATGGGTTTCAATTCAACATGCCGGTTGAATACGAGGCATCCTGACCAGTGGCAACGCTTCCATCATTCTCCCTCATGTCTCTCAACCCTACTCATCCCCCAAGTTACCTGCTGCCATTTCCACATACCTTTTTTATGTGTTCAGATTTTTTTCCTGAAGTGTACTATTTCTATCTTCATTAGCAAACATCCCTTGTCTTTCAGATTGATACTCATATTAATAAAGCCATTCTATGCCACAAGATAAGACACCTAATAATCCATATTCTTGAATTTTATACCAATGTGTTTTGAGAGGCGGGGTTCAGAGCACTTCCTACTTTGGAGTATCATATCAAAATTTGTAAAGATACTTTTTCTGGGGAGGTGGCTCAGTGGTAGAGTGCTTGCCTTGCATGCATGAGGCCCTGGGATCAATTCCTGAACACCACATACGCAGAAAAACCTGGAAGTGGTGCTGTGGCTCAAGTGGTAGAGCGCTAGCCTTGAGATGAAGTGCTGAGGGACGGCACCCAGGCCCAGAGTTCAGGCCCCACAACCGGCAAAAAACAAAACGAACAAACAAAACAAAAAACAAAAAACAAAAAACCCCCAAAACAAAAAAACCCAACAACAACAAAAATAAGATACTTTTTCCTCTTTATAGAAGATAACTTTCCTGAGGCTGTTCTCTTGAAAGAAGCTCAAAGTGCTTTAGAAGTAGCTATCTTATTGTCTTTTTCCACACACAAAATGTAGTAGAATGTGAAACAGTAAAATCCTTCCATGTATGAAGAAATAAGGAAAAATCAGTCTTCAAGATTATTCAGTTGTGTTGGGTAAATATCAAAATCAATATGCCAGTTTGGATTCTAACCCTCCACCCTAGTTGCCATGTGGTTTTACAATGAGTGGTTGAAACTTTAATGAGATGCTCTGGGAAAGACAGACTTCATCCAACTTGGATTAGATATTCAGATCCCAATGGCTGTTCTCACTGTTTCTGGAAAGAAGCTTTGAAGCCAGGTTTCTGGCTCGTAGGGAGTCTAAATTCTGACTTTGTACATAGTCTGAATAGTTGATGCACACCCAGAATATGTTTTTTTTTTTGCACAATGCAAAACAAAATCACAAACTTTTTTTGGGGGGGGGGGAAGAGTTCACAAGCCCTTTCGATCACCAGTAACACTAGTAACAGATAAATGGTTTAAATATACTGTTTGTGAAATACAACATTATAAAAGGGTCCAAGACTAGGTTGCTTTTGTGAGCTCTGAACTATTTAGAAATTCCACCATCTGGTGGGGGTGGGGTGGAGTGGGGGTGGATCATAGTCTTTACAATCGGAGATTTTATTTGGATATTTTTCTACTGTGCTTCTTCCTGACCTTCACACTTCCTGGGAAATTCTTCTCATTGCTCAGTTATAGTTTCTATGGGATTAGTGGGAAAACTGCATTATGTAGAAACCCATATTACAGACTTGGGTGCACGTTCCTGCAATCTCCCAGGTCTTCCTTAGATTGGCCACCAGAGGGCAGTGTTGTCATTTGCTAACGTGTGACTCCATGCTTGTGGGGCTCCCAAGCTAATTCCAGTCTTCAGTCTCTCACGGGACATCTACTTATTATTTTTTGATTTATAAAGCGCCATTCCTGGGCAGATACCTCCTCCCTTCCCCCAGCCCAGCTGCTCCAGAGAAAGCTCCCAGAAGCAATCATGAGCAAGGAGCAAGCCCTGCAGATGTAAGCTGGGCTGATGGAAGTACACAGGTGGATGTTTAGGAGCAAACCTGTCTGCAGAAGTCTCTTCTGCAAGGGGTGAGGGAGGGGGGCATCCCTAGCAAGAAGGGAAAACAGCTCCATCCTCTACTGGGGCACCATACATGAATGTTTTCTCATTAAAGACAGAGAAGTCAGACTTTGGATGTTAGCAATCAAAACATTCCCTCCTGGCCAAGACCTTCTGGGCCAGAACCAAAGGTTGTTCTCTTCAGCCCCACACTGGCTTAATCTGCTGCAGGGAGTAAAGCACGTGCAGTGCAACCCATTGATTAGGGAATCCATGCAAATGAACCTATGGAGGCCCAACTGGGAAAACCAGGGAGGCTGGGAATCTCTGAGTCCCCATAGCACTCCATTTATAAATGGAATCTTTTTAAGATAGCTGAAGGAGATTATGGATCTAGAGCACTGGGAGATGGGAAAGGGGCAAATCACTAATAAGGGCATATCAGGGAAGTATCAACATGATACAAAAGAAAATAGGAGCCAGGCACTGGTGGCTCATGCCTCTAATCCTAGCTATTCAGGAGGCTGAGATCTGAAGATTGATGTTTGAAGCCAGCCCATGCAGAAAAGTCCATGTATCCAATTAATCAATTAGCCAGCGAAACAGTAGAGGTAGAAGCATAGGTTAACCAGCCTTGAGCAAAATAAACAACAGCATGAGACCCTGGGTTCAAGCCCCAATATAGGTACAAAAGAGAAAAGAAGAAAAGAAAGAAAAAGAAAGAAAGGAAAAAAATAGGAGACAGTGCAAGTTGGCAGGCAAATCAAAGATTCAAGGGTGCCACTTTGCCATCACTTGCACAGTATAGCAGGTCACTTGTTGACCTTGTTCTGCTGTAGAATCTATTTTGTCACCACCATCTAACAAAGGAGGTATTTGCTTTGTATTTTCCACGGGAAGAAACTGAAGATCAGAGGTTCAAGGTTGACATGGGCAACTGGAATAAATACTGGAGCTGGAAGGCAGGCTTCCCTGGCTCTAAAATGCCAGATTCCTTCCCTGAATGTTGCTTGCCTGGTGAATGAAGCTCCACACATGAACACTCAGGGCTCTCCTGCTCAGAGGACCTACCTTGTTTAACCCACTAGAGTTCCTGCCAGCTGAGAGGACAGGTGTCTGCCCTAGGGCCTGTCTGTGCTCTCCTTGCTCTCCCAGAGCTCCAGGACCCTGTGGCCAAGGGTTGACATTGGGCCAAGATTGTCTGGATCTTATTCTTTGCTTTCCTATTCCTTCTTTGCCTACAGGAGTGGAGAGAAGATGGGGGAAGCCACAGCCCAGTGGCCGGATGGTTTTGTGAAAAGCCAGAGCTCTTTGGACACAGTTGGGGCCACTGGGAACAAACCATGCTTATCTAGGGCCACAGCAGGCCATAGGTGCAGTGGGTTAGAGACAGGAGCAAATTATTCCTAGGAAAAAATGTTTCCCTTTATGAAACAGACATTTACTGTGAGCCAAACAGTCCTAAAGTGTCTACTCTTTTCTTTTAATATTTATTTAAATATGAACAGTTTATCTGTTCAGATAGGCTGAACAGAAAAGAATTTGCTACAAATGTGCAATCCCTGGAGACATCCTCAGGAAAGGTTGAAGCCACCTGCCCATCGGCAGGTGACTTGGCCAGGGCGCAGGATCGCAGGGCTTTTTCTGCCAGGGCAAGGTACGGACCCCCGTCCTCCAGCAGAGGCTCCAATAGCCCTGTCTAAGAAACGTAATCTAAGGATAGAAAAGACACAGAGGCTGGCTAGGTGGTGGGGGGAGAGGGCCAGGGACTTTTCTCCAGCTAATCGGCCCACTGGGGTTAAAAAAAAAAGTGGATCCTGAAGAATGGAAGGAGGAGCTGAGAGAATAAAGCACAAAGGCGGCGGCTCCGTGGTGGGGAGTGTGAGGAGCAGTGTGTCCCTGTGTGTGGCTGAGCTGGCTTGGCGCGGTGGGCCCAGGTTTCGGTTGTGTAACAATCCGCTCTAATGTCATCCCTCAACAATGAGGCCCTGGCGAGGGCTCTGAGGCCTATTTTTGTCTCACACATTTGTGGCCTCCATTCAAAAGCTCTGTGGTGCCAAGTTCAAATGGAGACAGGTTTGAGTCATGGCCACCTGGCTGGAGCCTCAGTGGGTGGGAAGGGCTGGGCTGGGCAGGGCTGGGCTGGCATGGGTGGGGGGCTGCGCAGCCCTGTGCTTTCTCATGGCTTCTTTAGCCTCTGACTGGGACGCTAAAACTTGAATGAATGGAAACTAATATCCTTCAGAACCAACAACTCTCCCTCCACTGACCCTCCCCCGACCACCCCTCACCCCGCTTGGAGGCATTAGAAAGTGGGGTCTGACAATCCCACCTTTAATGCTGGGGTAGACTGAGAGGAGAGGTTGGTTGACATCCAATGTCAGCTCTTTCTGTGAAGCTTTTAGGAGATTAATTTTTAAAAAAAGAAAAAGAAAAGTGCAGCACTAGGCCTTGAACTCGATTTCATGCTCTCTGCTGGTGCTCTACCATTTAAACCTCCACTTTGAGCTTTTGGTTAGTTAATCAGAATCTCATGGAATTTTCTGTTCAGGCTGGCTTTGAATCATGATCCTTAGATCTCAGCCTCCTGAATAGCTAGGGTTACGGGTGTGAGCCACCAGCTCCTACCTAAAGGTTAAGAAAAAATGTTTAAAATTTTCACTACTTTCTGATGCCTGTTTTAGATGTTTGGCATATCATAAATGATTGCTCCAAGTACCAGACAATCCAAGGAGCTCAATAATGTTCTCATTCTGTAGATGCAGAAACTGAGGCTGTGTCACTGCTGAGCTCACAACTGGTGGTGTCAGACTTGAAATGGGAAGTCAGGCTTCTGACCCTAAACCCTGGGTACTTCTTTCTTACCTCAATTTTTCTTCATATTAACACTTGCTATGTTACTTTTGTAATATTAAGTGTGGAAAATAGCTTTCCAGGAAGTGGATCAATAATTAGGTTATTCCTACCTAAATGTCAATCACAACCTATTTTTATCTAGGTGAAGTAGTGGCTCTTTGGCTTTCAGATTTGTTCAGGAAGCACCTTGGGGGCTGCAGAGCTCTCCTCCCCTGAGGTCCTGCTGTCTTCCTCTTCCTGGCTCTCAGTTCAGGCCTGGGCCCCCCATCCGTGCCTCCTGGAGGGATTTCACAGCTCTTTCCAAAAGGACTTGAAATCCCCTGGATGCTCTTTGGATGTACTGCCAAGACTAGGGAGATTACTCTTTCTGCCTCTAGGGGACAGGATTCCATGGGAATGAAACTACCCAGGATTTGAGCTGGGGTATCTGAAATTCTTCCTTTCACAGCTACCCTTTGATATATATCTCCATTGCAGGTGAGATGTGTTGTGTGAGAGGAAATATAGAAAATACCAATTTTACCTGGGTGCTAGTGGCTCATGCCTGTAAATCCTAGCTACTCAGCCAGGCTGAGATTTCAGGATTGTGGTTTGAAACCCAAGCAAGTAGGAAAGCCCACAAGACTCTTATCTCCAATTAATTGGTAAAAAGCCAGAAGGGGAGCTGTGGCTCAAGTGGTAGAGCAATACTTGAAGGGAAAAAAAAGCTAAGGTCCTGAGTTCAAGCTCCAGGTTGGGCACCAATTTTGGGTTTGGGGGCCAGCAAGAATTAAGACTGTAACCCAGAGTGGTACTTGTCCTTTTTAAATCTCAGCACTCAGGTGGAGGCTGAGGAAGGAGGACTGTAAATTTGAGGTCAGCCTGGGCTACACAGAAAGACACTGTCTCTGAAAAAAAAGAAGAAGAACCAACTAAGACTGAGCAAACTTTCGTCATTTATTATAAAAAAACAAACAAACATATCTACACCCACTTAGGTGCTGATGTGGCCCCTCCCCTACTTTTTGAAGTATGTGTCAATACACAGCACTGTGCCCATCTGAACTTAAAGCTGAGTAGCTTAACCACAATTGGCATGCAGTGCAGCCTCTGAAGGCTGCTTTGTTTTTATTATTGAGAAAAATGTGTTCAAATTACAATATGCTTCTCTGAGTCAGAGGAGAGAGGAAAACTATTATTGGGCTATGAAATATTTGTGCCATCCCTATGGAAGAGACAATATGTTAAACTTAATGCGTGTTGAATAATGGCTTAATAATCCTAAAAAGCATGATAAGGAATGGTGAATTTTGATGGCAAAATAAATAAATGCTGATCTCTTAGGTCAATAGAAAGAAACAAATGAGACAGTTACTTCTAGGATCTTGTATTAGTCAGGAAATGAAGTAGTGCTGCAGAAACAAACATACCCCGAGCTCTCAGCGAGGTAATAAAAGTGTTCTTGTTCATCAAAGGCTGGAACCAGGGCAGCAAATTCCCAGGGAAACAGGGACCCAGGCCATTTCTGCCCTGTTGCATTTCTCCCCTGGAGGGGGGGAGGATCCTAAGATTGTCAAGATGAGGATCAGAGGGCAGAAGACAGGTGGAAGCTTTTGCAACCATATTCTTTTGCTGCAATTAGAATGTTGATGCAGTCTAAGAAGGACTTGGGGCATCCGGGGACCACTGCAGCCCTCACCATTGCACTTCTAGATATTGTCTTCATGCTTTTGTACAACGGCATTGTTTTGAGGAACAGCTCTGCAACTTGGAACCCGAATTGAATCTCAATGAGGAGAAGAATGGGTCATTTGATTTAGGACCCACCCTAACCCAGGATGATTTCATCTGTAGAACCTGAGCTATAGCTGCAAACATTATCAGCTAACAACACATTCACTGGGTAGGGGTGGGCATATATTTTTCTTCAGGGGAAGCATTCTTCAACCCAATCTAACCACCATCTACAGCGGGCAAATATTAATATCTTACTATCAGTGGCCCTGATGGTTTTCCTAACCAAATTAACCCCTAATAGAATTGGCTGGCCCCTTCTTGGTCCCATTTCTTCTGGTGTTTCCTTCATTTTGCTTCCTGTAATGCCATAAACCCTAACAATTTGATGTGTGCACATCCTTCCAGTCCATGTTTTTAAAATTAATATTTTTAATTTTAAAAATATTTTTATCACACTTATATTTTCCATAACTGATGTATAGGAATTAGCAGATTGTAAATATTTTTATTTTTTAAAGTTTTACATAATTCTGTATTCAACATATCCTCTTGAATCTATTGTTTAGGACATTTTACATATTCAACAGTTTGCCCACAGAAACTACTCCAATAAAAAGCATAGAATTCTTTTGATAAGTATTCTGCATTGCTCCATGCTGTTTTATTGGAATTTACATCAGGAATTTAAGTCTTCAAATTTTTGTTTTTTGGTCCGGTCGTGGGGCCTGAACTCTGGGCCTGGGCGCTGTCCCTCAGCTTTTCAGCTCAAGGCTAGCGCTCTACCACTTGAGCCACAGCGCCACTTCCAGCTTTTTTTTTTTTCTGCTTATGTTGTACTGAGGAATCGAACCCAGGGCCTCATGCATGCAAGGCAAGCGCTCTACCACTGAGCCACCTTCCCAGCCCTAAATCTTCAATTTTTTTTTCCTCACAAACTCTATTTTTCTCACAAACTCCCTAATAGAGTTTATCTTCAGAGACAGATAAACAGGGAGTTTTAGAGAGAGAGGCTTTTCGTTGTTGTTGTTGGTTGTGGGGCTTGAACTCTGGGCCTGGGCGCTGTCCCCTAGTTCTTCAGCTCAAGGCCAGCACTCTACCACTTGTGCCACAGTGCCACTTCTGGTTTTCTGGTGGTTTATTGGAGATAAGAGTCTCTTGGACTTTCCTGCCCGGGCTGGCTTTGAACCGTGATCCTCAGATCTCAGCCTCCTGAGTAGCTAGGATTACAGGCATGTGCCACCAGCACTCGACTTCAAACCAGCCTTTACATCTTGTCCTCATACAGTTTCTTTCTGGAGGAATGTTTTCAGACCAAAGATACTAAGCATTAACATATCACGAAATAAATATGGCAGATTCTTACCAGTATTCCATACTGTAAAATGGAGCCAATTCTTTAAATAAAAATTCCAATTATTTTAGGACATAAATAATGAATGAATATAGTGAATGATGTACACTTTTTAAGAAGTATTCAAAACAATATTGAAGGATAAACAGTAGAAGCTGCTATGGTCATTTGTGTGTGTGTGTGTGAGAGAGAGATAGACAGAGACAGAGAGACAGAGACAGTGTGTATGTGTGTGTGTGTGTGTGTGTGTGTGTGTGTGTGTGTGTTTGTGTGTATGCCAGTACTAGGGACTGACCTCAGGGCTTGTCCTTTAGCTTTTTTTGCTCAAGGATAGCGATTTAGCACTTAAGCCACAGCTCCACTTCTGGCTTTTTACTGCTTAATTGGAGATAAAAGTCTTACACTTTTTCTGCTTGGGCTGGCCTTGAACCTCTATCCTCAGATCTCAGTCTCCTGAGTAGCTAGGATTATAGGCATGAGTCACTGGCACCCTGTGCAGCTTAAAAGGATTGTTCACATTTTGTAGATCAAACTCAAGTAAACATCTTTAAAACATCTATTTTTAAGGAACTGGCATCCACCTGATGTCTCTTCAAGCATTGCCAACTTGTAGCTGTTCTAAAATTTTAGGTTTTACCAGAGTTTATTTCTCTGCTCAGTAATACTGTGTGTGTGTGTGTGTGTGTGTGTGTGTTGCCATATTGGGGTTCAAACTCAGGACCTTGCAATCTCCCTTGGCTTTTTCATTCAGGGCTGGTGCTCTAACACTTGAGCCATAGCTTCCCTTTAAGCTTTTTGCTGGCTCATTGGAGATAAGAGTCTCACAGACTTTTCTGCCCAGACTGGCTTTGAATTCTTGATTCTCAGATCTCAGCCTCCTGAGTAGCCAGGATTACAAGTGTAAACCACTGGCTTCTGGCTACCTAGGAATATATGGAAGAATATTTCACAAGTTAAATGTTGTGGTCAAGACAAATTGAGAGCAAATATAGAAAGAATCTGTTATTTTGATGGCAGGAAATGATAGCAACCTAAAAGGCAATTTTGCTTAAATTTTCTGTCTCCTTAATTGAATTTGCTCTTTTGTTTTCACAGTGGGGAGCAAGCCCGCAGAGGTTATTATTGGCTTTTGATGTGAAAGGAAGCGTAGGCAACCAAGACACACAAAAACAAGAGTCATCTCCTACTTCTATGTCATCACTATAATTCAAGACAAAATTGAGAGCCTGAAAGAAGTTCTTTTAGTACTTTTCTGGAGAACTAAAATACATATTATGGGATGCATTGACAGGATACTTGTGAATGCCCTCTCATGGAGATTTTCTCAGTTCTAGGACTTGCACTGTGGTCTAATCTAACAAATTTAGTTATTGGCTTTCTCTGAAGTGGTAAAGGACAGCGTATATGGCACAGGCCAGTGTATTGAAAATACTCTAATAAGACAAGGAACAACTAAAACAAGAGCAATAAAAAATATCTCAAATTCCCCAAACCTTAGCATTTGGAACTTACTTAATATATGGGGTACATAGCCATGAAATGTCACTGTTACTTATGAATAACATCAAAACACAAGTGCTGGATACTTGTAATGGCCATACTGAATAACCAAGGCAATGTTAACTTATGTTAAAAATCCAGTACTTCTAGTATGGTAAAGTTAAAAAAAATGTTAAAAATAACCATTGCTAGCTGGTGTCAGTGGCTCACACCTGTAATCCTAGCTGAGATCTGAGGATCATGAATTGAGGCCAGCCTGGGCAGGAAAGTCTGTGAGACTCTTACTTCCAATTAACCACCAAAAAGCCAGAAGTAGAGATGGATTCAAGTGATAGAGTGCTATCCTTGAGCAAAAAAGCTGAAGGATAGCATGCGGGTCTTGAATTCAAGCCCTAGTATGGGCACCAAACAAAGAACAAAACCACATGCTGATGATGGTAGTTGATGGGTCAAATAATATGAATGTTCTTTTAGGACAGTGACCTATATACTGGTTCATTTTATGTTTGCTATATTCTACTACAAGTCTTAAAATAACTCTTAGAAGAGTTGGGGAATTTTTGTACCATATTGCAGAAAAAAAGAAGAGATTAAATGGTTAAGACTAAAAGTCAATGTGCTCAGCAAGGTGTTGAGTTCAGTGGTAGAGGCAGGCTTAACAAAGTCTTGGGCTAAATTCAGACTGTAAAAAATGAATAAATGAATGAATGGACGAATTAATGTGTTGCTTACAGGGTTTTTTTTTTTTTGCTGATTTACTCATGCATAGTCTCTTTTTATCAAAGCAACTTGATCAACGAAATGCCACTGGAATGAATTCAAAAGTAGCAAAGAATCATAGACAAGTAGAAAGAATGGGATGGCATGGTGAGAGGACTGTACTTTCTTTTTCACTCTGACAGTAAAATGAAACTACAAATCTGGTGGTTTGACAATGGAATTCTCCTGCATTCTAAGCCCGGACTCATTCTGTAGCCAGAGCCCAGCCTGGCTCTTCTGCTGAGTGTTGGCTTAAGGGTTCCACATGAACAGAGAGCGTTGATGGATGAATGGATACGTTTACTATTGGCATTGATAACAGTGAACACATTCCTGGTGGCAAGTACCTCTGGCCTCTGGAGTCATTGCTTGTATTGAGAGACATGACCATTTAGAGTTAATAGTAGTAGTCATAATGACGTGGCTGTAAGCTCTCACACAACCTGACACTATTGTGTGTTCCCAAGTCCACTCTGGGTACGTTCTCAGTCTTTTTGTCATGTCACATGACAAAGTTGCTCCTTGCCTGCTTCCTGCTTCCTGCTTATAGCTCTCTACTTCCATGATGGTCTGCTTCCCACACTGCAGTTCAAAGGCAGCTCTAAGAATGGGTAGTAATTGATCAAGACTGGCACTGTGTTTAGAAATGAAGTTGATTTGCACAGATGTCCTGCCTTCCTAGTGACTGTTTTTCAAGGAGCCAAGGTTGTAGGCTGCTAAAAGAATGGACTAAGATGGAAGAATAGGAAAAAAACAAGGTGTATTATATTAGGATGCAGGTCAAGAGAGACACAGTGGCAGTTAGACAGCCAACAGGGTACAGTAGTGTGCAGACAGGGCCCAGAGCGCTATTTGTATCTTTGGTTATATTTTTGATTGGCTATTCAATAGAACCTATTGATTGGCTATCTCTTTCTTGTCCTATGATTTAAATTTCATGTGAGCTGGAAGAGGTTGAGCTCTCAGTTTTCACATCTGCATTCTGTCTGGCCCATTTCCAGGTCTTGACTTGCTTCCTCATTCCAGCTGGACCTTGATATTTCCCTCTCTGCCACGCCACCTTAAATAGGGCCTCCTCCACAGGAAGCTTTAAATAGTTTGGGGGAGTTTTCGTTAGAATTTTGACTTGTTTTTGGTTGATCTTTTTAAATGTGAGAAATATGATGGTTCATGCATACATAGTAAATATGTTTTATCTGCTGAGGGCAAGTCAATTCACTCAAAACACCTTTCACTCCGTGTGCAAATCTCAAATCTCATTTCTCAGCTAAGACAAGGGTCATTTCAAGAATAAGCAGACATCTACCACTCAGTGGATAAACAGAATTTGGACTGGAGTTTGAAAATATCAGCCAGTGGTTGACTTGGGAGCTTTGGGCAGCTGACTGGAATGGAATTCACTGGGGACAGAAAAGATTATTGTAAATCATTTCCTTAGGAGGGAACTAACCACACCAATTTTAGTCTCAAACTTTAAGTTATTTCTCAAAGTCTTTAGAGGCTTTTAAAACCAGTTCCAAAAAGTTTTTATAAAACCAAAATGGTTCTGAAATCTCCCATCCCAGGGAAAGAGACACAGACGGAATGGATAGGGTGTGAGGCTGTTTTCTGAAAGCTTGTTTGGATTTCAGGAAGTGAACAAGATAAGCAGAATGGCCTTTTCCTGCTTTGACTCAAAAAAAAGAAAAAAGAAAGAAAGAAAAAGAAAACAAGAAAGGGGGGAAAAAGAGATGGGACAATGTCTATTCCATAGATGTTTGAAAGAAACCACCGACATTTCCTAACTTCAAAAGAACAGAAAATCTAGCAGGGAGAAAGTGAAATCACAACTAGAAGCCCAGGATATAGCGAAGACAAATCAAAACCACTATGGGAATAATGACAAAAAGAAGATTAAACACACAACTTTTGAGGTTGCATTTTTGTTTACTGTTTTTGTGCAGACTTCCTGGTTAAAAAAAAAAAAAGGAAACAGACATACACCTGTGGTCTGTAGCATCTGCCCTTCCTTCCTGCCACCTTGGTCTTTTGCCAAACCTCAACTAAGGTAGAATTTTTGGGGGAAGGACCTAAACTTCACTGCCAGTGTGCTTTGCATTCACCTCATCAGCAGGGACTCCTATTGAAGTCCTCTTTGGAACCCCAGCTCTACCCTAAGCTGTTCAGCAAGTATAGGTGAGCTGTGCTAGACTATTCTTCTAGAGACTCAGGGGATCCCAGGTACCCTCTTCCTAACCCCTTAAATGGACAGGGGTAAACCTTGTTACCAGAAGAGTCTGTGTACTGGGGAGTCTGTTAATCCCCCTGAACCTCATGCTACTTCTGTGTTAAAGGATTTAAGATACCCAAAGCTTATCTCTGGGCACTTGTGGCATTGGGTCACATGGAGCCATAAATCATGGGACTGCATCATCTGCTGTTATCCTTGAGATCTTTGCTGTCTCTGAAGGAAGGCCCATGTGGATTCTGAGACTCCTAAAATGGCAATTTCAGGATAAATAACTCAAAGCCTAGCTTGCCCTTTTAGTTGTATTCCACACAGGCTTGAAAAGTGCCTAATATAAAAGATTCCACTTCTCAAAATGAAATCTTCCAAGGTTGGAATGAATGCATTCTTTCATTCTTCTTCATTCACAAGGCATCCAGGTCCCTGGGTGCTCTACCCCATGTGCTACCCTCTGTTCTGGGAAGTCAGGAGGCCACCTGGGTAAGTCATCCCACACAGCAACTTTTCAGCCCTAGTCAGTCCTCTCCTTGACATTTGAAAGTGTGATAAAGTCCTGAATCCTCATCAGAAACATCCAGGGTCTATTTGTCCACTGGGAGACATCTGTAATAATTAGAATGTGCTTATAAATCTACAACAAAACCTAATGGATATTAAACAAAAAAAATACCCTTGGATATGCTAAATTAAACAGCACTCTAAACATTCACACAGTGAGACTGAAGAAGGATATTCTTAGGAGAGGATCACAAGAGCTCAATAGCTATGTGCATATGATCATATAACATAATGCTTGTTGAAATGGACTCCAAGAAATGTAAAGAAGAGGTTTTTTTATTGCACTGTTTGAGGTTCTTTCTTTTTCTTTGTGTTTTTTCCCCTCTTTTGTCACTGGTTTTGATTCTGTACCCTTTGTCTTGTATGTAAGCTTATCTGATTTGGGGAGGGGAAAGGGAAGCACAGGAATGCTGGGACAAAGAGTGAACTAATTCAGCAGTGAGGTCAATAGACACTGTGTTGGAAATGAACTATACAACTTGGTGGGGAGGGGGATTGAGAGGAAAAAAACTGGGAGAAAATGAGGGAGGGGTAACACTCTTCAGAAACCAAGGTACTCATTACCTGACTTAAGTACCTGTAACCCCTCTGTATGTAACCTTTACAATACATTTTTTTTAATAAAAAAAAAGAACAAAAAGAAAAATCCAGGGTAGAATCTGCTCTCTACAGCAGACATGAAGTCAATTAAGGAATTCATGAGAAGCCAGTCCAGGCAGAAAAGTCCATGGGGTGAACCTCATGTGGTAGAGCTCTAGCCCTGAAAGGAAAAAATTAAGGCACCAGAGCCCAGGCCCTTGGTTCAAGCCTGAGAAGGGGCACACGTGCGGATGCATGCATGTACACACACAAAGAATAAAAGGAAAAAGAAATGAAAGAAAAAAGAAACACATGAGAAAATCTGAGTACTGAGACTTGGCCTTAAGCAAATGCTCCAAATATAACTAAAAGGGAAAGCTAGGCTCTCATCCATTATGCAGTCTCTCAGTTCTTTCTCTGAAGGGAATGCTGACCCGTGGCTCACAGCCCCAACAACTGGTACCATCCCCCAAGCCCTGTTAGGTCAAGATCACAGAAGTTAGAAAAGAAACCTGGTTTCCAGTCACTTCTTTGATAAGATCTTTACAAAGCAATCTCTTCTCTAGCATCAACAATGAAAAGGATCTATATAGTTCCCTGAAACTGACACTTTCCAAATAGACTAGAGAAGATCAACTAGGAAAGGAGAACTGCTGTCTTTCTTATCATCCCTATGACCTGCTCCCTTGATATATTCTGGAACATTCTATTCTCTCACCTAGGGTAGAGGGAGCATACTTTCTTTTCTTTTTGCATTTTGTGCTAGTGCTGGGGCTTGAACTCAGGGTCCGGCTGCTGTCCCTTAGATTTGTTGCCCAGTGCTGGCTCTCTACCACTTGAGCCATAGCTCTACTTCCAGCTTTTTAGTGGTTAATTAGAAATAAAAATCTCATAGACCTTTCTGCCAAGGACTGACTTCAACTCACGATCCTCAGATCTCAGACTCATGAGTAGTGGGATGACAGGCATGAGCCACTGGCACCTGGTCTTGCTTTCTTATCTCTTGAAAGCCAAGAAGCTTGTTAAAATGTCCAACTACTGTGCAGCAACTGCACCTTCCAATGTCTTCAGGTAGTTTCCAAGTTCCTTCTTTCTCTGGTCTTACCCCACACAAACCTCTTCGTTTCCCCTCCATCTTCCCACTATAATTGCTGTCAGCCCTGGCACATTTCTGCTCTCACCAGGAACTCCCTACTCTCCAAAGACAACCAGTGCCTGGCTCACTTTCTGATGACCTTGACACCTAGGGCCCATTGAACATTTCTGATATTCCTCCCTGTACCAGGCTCCAAAGAAATCCCATTCTATCTAGGCATTGTAATCTGCACCCAGATTCATTCAAGATACCAGACCTCCATGACCCACTCAGTACTCAGAAGAGCCCAGCTTCAGGTCTGCTTTTACAGAGGGTGTCAGCTATCTGAGCCCCTCCAAGCCCCTCCTTAGTACAACAGAGGAGCACCTGCCAGTGCCTGTAGCCCTTTAATTCCAACCTCACAGCACCCTTTGGGTGGAGAGAGGGCAAGAACAAGGAGCCAGCTGGTAAAGCGCCGGGCTTTTCCTTTTCCCCAATCACTAAGCAATGCTCTCACCCCTAAAGGCACTTTACTGCTGAGATTCAGAATGAAGGTATTTTGAAGTCATGCCAGTAAAAGCTCTGGAAACAGGGATGGGAGCTTGTGCTGGACGTGAAGACAGAGCTCCATGCTGATTCTCCATTCCTCTTATTTATTTGCATGATCTGAACTAATTTCTCAGCTGTAACCTACACCACCCACCACCTAGGAACTTCCCAGAAATATCCAGCAGGGGAGGGGTGGGAATGAGAAAGAATGTTCCCTACTCTCAATCAGTGTCCACACAGTCGCCAAACTATTTCCAGACTGTCATGGCTGACACTTAGCCAATTTGAAATAGGCAAAACATGTTAGCAGCAAATGGACAAAGGAAAATGCCCAATTTTATTAGAGATTTTTATTAGGGGACAGAATGTATTACTTCATCTGATAGTAGATTTGAATTAGTGATCTTGTAGTTAATTGTTGATATTTTGTTTACTGTGGCTTTTTATTTTTGCATTGATGTTTTTAAAATGGGGTTGGGGATATAGCTCACTGGGAAGGTGCTTGCCTAGCATGCACAATACCCTCGGTTCTATTTCCAGCAACACACACAAGTACATATGCTCGTGAGCATGCATGAACACACAATTATATTAGAAAACTTAAATGCACATTGCTAAGTGAAAGAGGTCCATCTAAAAAGGCTATATACTTTATGATTCCAGCTAAATGTAATCCCAGAAAAGGCAAAGACTAAGGAGGTGGTGCAAGGAGCAATAAAAAATGGGGTGAGTGAGGATGAGTATGGGCTTTAGGGCAGTGAAATTTCTCTATGACAATATGGTGGTGGGTATATGTTATTCTGTATCTGTTCAGACTCACTGAATGTGTAACACCGAGTACAAATCCTAGTGTAAACTATGGACATTAGGTGGTAATGACATGTCTACACAGGTTCACCATAATGTACTTTATGGCAGGTGTTTGTAATGGGGAAGAAAATGGAGGGTACAGTAGGAGGGTGTACAGGAAATCTGTGTCTTCTTAACATGTCCGTGGGTCTAAACTGCTTAAAAAACAACAACGAAGTCTAATAAAATGCTGCATTAAAACCTTATTTGGGAATTTAGTGTATTATGGATATAAAGATGGTGGTGGTGAGCAACCCAGTGAGCAAACTTGCACTGGGCTTTGCATTCAGGAATGAAGATGATAAATTGGTTATACTGTATATGTTTCGCCATAAGCAAATGATACCATTTGTCTTGATAGATGAATTTTGGAGGCACTCTTCAACTCTGTGCCTAAGATGAAGGGCTCTTCTGTTCCTTTTCATCCCAGCCCTGCCTTTCTGACTCAGCAACGGAAGCTGCTGAGTTCTGTGGTAGAGAGTGAACTACATCATGGGGAGTTGCCTGTCTGCATTTTAGTAACTCAACAAACTGTTTTGTTCTACTTTTCTTAAGATTCAAAGCCTTAAACGCTAATGTCTGATTGAATCTGTGGTTGATTGACCCAAAGGATTCTGAGAGCTGGCTGTATAGGAAGGTGTCAAAGTGGATGAGCAACATTTTCCATCATGGAGTAATCAATGACTCAACGTTAGTGGCTTCAGGCAGTACACGTGATGACTCAGAGTTTCTGTAGATCAGAGGGTCACCCCAGAGCATGACTGGGTTCTCAGGGATAAGGCTAATAGAAAGGTGTAGGCTGTGCTGAGTTCTCTGGAGGTTCTGGGGGATGTCTTTTTCCACATACATTTTTACTATGGGCATTGCTCAGCGCCTCTTTTTGTAAGACTGAAGCCCCTCTTACCCTCCTCCTCAATACCCAAATTTCTCCTGTGTGGCTGCTCCATCTGTAAGTTAGAGAGGATACATCAAATCCTCTCTGTTGCTTCTTTGCTTCTGTCTTTGCCCTTTGACTTACATACCCAGGTATAAGGGACACCTGTTGAACTCAGACCTATCAGTCAATGTTTTTTGTGGCTTTTTATTTTTGTACTGATGTTTAAAAAATAGTGTGAGGAGGTGCCTACCAATGTCCCAAGTCAAAACCATCTAATTCAGGACCTTAGTTACATCCATAAAAACCCTTTCATAGCAGCGCTCAGAGTGATGTTAAACAGCTTAATAGGCAGCTGTGGATGTAACAGAGCACAGAAATCTTGGAACCAACTCAGGGTTCTCTCCTGGCCTTTGAAATGTACCAGGCTATTGAATGGGAGCATTGGATTCTTCACATCCTGTGTTTGTTCTGCCCAGGTGGACAGCATGTGCTGTCCATACTTTGCTGCCACAGAGAAACTTGGAGACACACAGCACCTATGGCTCCAAGCAGGGGAAGCAGAGCTATGTGAATTCTTTCTCTGTTCCTGGTCAATATGAACCTGGGCCAGGACCACCAGCATAGGTGATAATTGTGACAATTTTCCTTAAGATCAGATTACTGGCTGACCTTATTCCCTTCTGTCATACTTGCCCCCCCACTCCCCTCCACCCCCTGCACCTTCGTCAGATGGAAATGATTTCCAGAATTTGAGTAAATGTGCTCTAGAGGCAAAACTATTACTAGCTACTTTCAAATACCATTTGGCATCAATTCCCTTCCATTGTCAAAAGCATGTAATATATCTTGGTGACATTGGTGATGACTACTCTGAGATACAGATCATAGGTGCATATCTTTCCAATACACACAGTAAAATGAGAAAGGAAAGTACGTAGATTACCAAATTTGTTATTTGGATTGGGAACATTAGCTAAAGTTAGCTTTTGCTCTCTCCAAGGAAAAGGGCTATGTTAATAGTGCAAACATGAAAGAATAGTCTATCTACAAATGCTTTAAAGAATTGAAAACCATTTCTAGGTAGTTCAGGCACAAACACAAACCTTCTACTTATAGAATGAAGCTTCTGGGTACTCCCTGATGGCTCAGTTGCCAGGAAGGGGCTTATTCGACTTAATTCCTGAATAGTTTATTTTGGATGAAATGGACTGTTACTATTCAGAAAAAAAGATAAGGAAAGGTTTCCTTTCTAAAAATCAGGCTCTGGGGTGGGATTTGCAGTCCTTCCTCTTCTCTCTTCTCTTTACCAGCAAGTCTTATGCTGAGTTCACGGCTCCTGCTGGCAATAGCCACTCCAGATGTGAATCTTACTCTGGTTTGAACTCCACGTGTTTCTCTGGTCTCACATTGTTTAATGAGCAGTACACAGGCACGTTGCTCACTGACTCCCACTTACATTTTCTTCTTAACTTTCGCATTCGTCTTCCCATTGGAGTTCCAGCCCTTTCTTCACAACTGTCTAGTGAGAAATGAGGGAAGTCCTAAGTAAATTTCCTGCTCTTAATGTCTGCATGAACTCTCTAAACTTAACTCACTTCATCTGCTCTTAGTTCCTGAATAAAACATCTAGACTTGACCTGATCTTATTCACATGCTTTTCTAGATTTAACCTGCTTTACCTGATCTTATTTACTTGCCTTCAGTTGACCATAGTTAGCAGCTCTTGTGCGTCATAATGATGACAGCTGATGGCCTTTCCCCACACTTAAGCCCACAAATGTCTCCAAATCACTTCATAGAGGTGGATTTGAGACTTGCTTTCCAATCTCCACATGTGAATAAGATCTCACACTTTTAAAAATTTTCCATTTCAATGATTGGCATACTAGTAGCACAGTGGACAAACAGCTGGGTTTGGTAACATGGGTACTCCTGGTGGTCTGTTTTTGAATGGGCCTTGTTTCAGACTTTCTGTCATGCCAAAATATTTGATAGAATATCTCCAAATTCTGCCCATACAATTTGTTTATCTTTTCTGAACATGTGAATCAATTTTCATTTACATGTATTGCAGTGCTCAAGTATGACTAGTGTTTTTTATATGTTTCTTTCATTCTGGGAAATCAGACCTGTTTAGGCTTAAGAAAAACAGCTCTAACCAGGCACTGGTGGTTCAAACCTATAATCCTAGTCATTCAGGAGGCTGTAATCTGAGAATCAAGGTTTGAAGCTAGCCTGGGCAGAAAAATCCCTAAGATTATTTTTTATCTCCACTTAGCTAGCAAAAAGTCAGAAGTGAAGATGTGGCTCAAATGGTAAAGCACCAGCCTTGAGTAGAAAAGCCAAGCAAAAACACAAGATTCTGAGTTCAAGCCCTAGTACAGATGTGCACATGTGTGAGTACACACACACACACACACACACACACACACACACACACACACACACAAAGAGAATAGCAGCTCTTTCTATGGATGAACATTTTAAAAAATCCTTGCCATTCTTATATTGAGACATGGAATCTTGGCTTCTCCTAAGTTTGAAGCCATTTTATATAGTTTATATAGTATTTTATGCAATTTTTAGCTTTATAGAAAAGTTGGTTGGGCATTATTAAGAGTTCTCATTACATCTTGTATTCATGTAGTATTTTTGTTATAATTGAGGGCCGTTGTGGTTTGACTCTGGAGTATCTCTCAAAGATCCATGTATGTTGAAGATTTATTCCCCAAATTGGTTGATTTGGGAACTTTTGGAAGCTTAGGGCAAGTAGGAAGTCATCGAGAACATCCTCTTGGAAGGGACCTTGGCTCCCTCCCTGGGTTCTTCTTTCTTTCTTTTCTTCCCGGATACCATGAGGTGAATGCTTTGCTCTGCCCATGGGCCCTGCCCTCAACTATAGCTCAAGAGGAGCTATAGTTTGTGGGCTGGAGTTGCTAAGACCTTTTCTTTTAATAAGTTTAGTTCTTCAATTATTTATCATAGTAATAGAAGCTGACTAGCACAAGGAGCCAGAAGTAGTACATTCTTTAGTAAGGTTCATAGTTTACAATTGGGTTCATTCTTTGCATTGTAATTTTTAAGATTTTGACAAGTGTCTCTAATTTCCTCTACTCATGACTCTAGTATCTTACAAAAATAGATTCACTGCCCTAAAATCTTCTATGTACCATCTGCGCATCCCTCTCTATTCCAACCTTTGGAAACCACTGATCTTCTTTCTGATTTCATAGGTTTGCATTTTCCAGAATGTCACCCCACTGGAATCATAGAATATACAGAAAGCAACAGTTTGAAATGGCTTTTTTTTTCCAATTAAGCAATATGCCTTTAAAGTTTGGGAGAGGTATTTATGCAGCAAAAACAACCAAAATGCTTGATGTATCAGAAAAGAGTGTGTCAGTCACTCAGGTGAACAAATGAATTCTCTACACACAAAAACACAAAACAATGCCCCAAGAGCACAGGATGATTTTCCTCACATTTCATCAATCATGGTTGTATGTAAACCCCACACAGCCTGGTATATTTGTCTAGAGACACGTTCCAAGACACCAACTTTTTCAAATGATAACATTCAATTTCATAACTATCACCCATCCGAAGTGCTCTCATCAGCTTTTAATATTCTGCCAGATGTGGTTTACCTGCAGTTTCTCATCACAGTGTCCACCTATTTCAAAGAACAAATGGAGCCCCACCAAATGTCATATGTCAGCAGGTGGCAGCACTGGGATTGGAGCCAGGCTGGTTCCATTGGATTAACCACCTACCTTTTTATTGAATGTGTATAGGAAATACTATTTTGTACACCCATGAGTAGAACTAAGGAATTCCCTAGCACAGTCACTGTGGAATTTCTACTTTAGGTCTTGTTGAATCCTTCTCACTTCTATACCTTGACAGGTCAAGTTACATCTGTTGTTCCCTATCTGATTCATTGTTCTCCCAGAAGTACACAATAATGTCCAAGATCTGGAAAGGACAAAGCATGAGAAAGCTTCCAAACTGTCAGACTTCCCTGGATACTATTTCTATTTAGAAATCCCTGGGCACAACAGGGCCCACAATCTTCAGTCTGAAGGATGAACAATTAAACACAACCATGAGAAAGGCTCCAAGTGCTAACATAGAGGTTATCATGGGTAGATATTGAGTTGCAAAAAGGAGAGTGAATTCTGTTTATGATCAGGGAGGGTTGCATGGAGGAGGTAAGGCTTGAACCACACAAGTGAGTATAACAAATGTGGTAGAGAAGCATAATGGTGGGGAGAGAAAGTTCAGTCAACACTCTATACTTGATAGTTCGGCATCTAAGGATTCAGCCAACACAGAATAAAGAATATTAACCTCCCAAATTGCATCTGTAAGTTGAACATGTACAGACTTTTCCCTTGTCATTTAGGTTTTTTTTTTGTTGTTGTTTTTTGGGTCCGGTCGTGGGGCCTGAACTCTGGGCCTGGGCGCTGTCCCTCAGCTCTTCAGCTCAAGGCTAGCACTCTACCACTTGAGCCACAGCACCACTTCCGGCTTTTTTTCTTTTTTCTTATGTGGTGCTGAGGAATCAAACCAGGGTCTCAGGCATGCAAGGCAAGCACTCTACCACTTAGCCACCTTCCCAGCCCGTCATTTAATTTTTTAAACAGTATACCAGAACAACTAGTTACTCAATATTTGCATTGTAATAGGGAGTATTAAGTTTTCTAAAGATGATTTAAGATATACAAGAGGCCTGAGGATGTTGCTCAGTGGTGATATGCTTGCCTAGCAAGTGTGAGGTCATGAGTTTGCTTCCAAGCTTACAAAAAATATATAGGCATCCTTGGATTTTGAGATCTGGAAGCAATGCCTGGAAGATAGTGAAGGATGGCTGTAAATATAGTATGGTGGAGACTGACATAGTGGGCCATTGTGAGTATGTACCTGTAGCCTATGATGTAAGGAGGGGAAGGGAATGCTGGAGAGGGAGTAGAAGGAGGGAGAGGATGGAGCTAATAAATATGTAAGATCTGAACTCAGAAGTGTGGTATTTGTAGATTTAAACTTTTGCTTCTGCCAGAATGTTTTCAAATCAATTAAAGAGTTCTCTTCTAGTCAAGCACTGGTAGATTGTGCTTGTAAGCTTGGCTACTCAGAAGGCTGAGATCTGAGGATTCCTGGGCAGGAAAGTCCTTGAGACTATCATTTCCAATTAGTCACCAAAAAGCCAAAGTGGAACTCAAGGGATAGAGTGCTATCCTTGAGGGGGAAAAAAGCTTAAGGATAACACTAAGGCCCTGAGTTCAAGCTGTAGGACAGTCACACAACACACACACACACACACACACACACACACACACACACACACACACACACACACACACACACACTTCTAGAGTTTTCTGGAGTTCTATTCTTGTCCTTGATATCAGCATCAAACTCTTAAGTGGTGCAGTGTTTACGTCCGTACTTTTTTTGGCCACACATGAAAATAAAAGGTTATTTTTCCCTACAGATGCAGGAAGTTCAGTTCTGAAACAGAAAAATTTAACTTTGAGAACAAAGTGTTTCCTCTGCTGAGTTTAGATCCCAGGAAGGCCTGAGATGAGTCACTGGTCTCGGCACATCCTGGCTCTGCCACTCACTCCAGAGTGGCTCTACCAAGTCACCTAAGTCTGCTGAACCCAGATACTCCATTCAGAAAATAAGAAAGTTGAGGGGAAGACTTCATTCAGTTCTCTTTCCAATCTTTCACTAAATGGCCCTTTCACCACCTTTATAGACCTACACACTGAATACTCTTGAGAATCAATTGCCTTTGAGCTTTGTGGTAAGTTTTTTTCTGTATTACAGTCCTCTATGTAACTCAGCTGCAGTCTATTAGGATAAAGCAAACTCCCATGGCCCAGACATCTCAGCTACTAGATAGGAAACCACACTGTGTGGTTGGAGCTCTGAGGCCTGATTCATGAAAATCTGTCCCCTTATTGACTGCATGGAGCAGCCAGGTCAGAAGGTTCATTTTTCTCTTCAGTAAGAATGCTCTGTTCTGGTGTCTGTCATAAGAATGTAATGACACACAGGCAGTTACATGAAACATATGCAGGGAACTGAATGACTGGATTTGCAGGAGGGTTTTAGACAGCAGCAGCGGGGGCTGCCTTAGCCATAATAAAGCACAACAAGGCCAGTGAGCTTTCATTTTAAACACTTAGTAATTTTTCAAGTCTCATTTGGCTCTAGGCATCATCAACGATCCATCTATTAAATATCCGTGTGTGTGTGTGTGTGTGTGTGTGTGTGTGTGTGTGTGTGTGTGTGTGTGTGTGTGTGCTGTTACTGGACTTAAATTCAAGGCCTTGTGCTCTTGCTTGGCTTTTTACTCAAGGCCAGTGCTTTGACTCTTAAACCCCACCTCCACTTTTAGCTTTCTTCTGGCTAATTGGAAAAAACAGTTTTATGGACTTTTCTGCCTTCAAATTACGATCCTCAGATTTCAGCCTCCTGAGTAGGTAGGATTATAGGTGTGGGCCCACTAGAGCCCAGCTGAAATATTATTTTCTACTGACACTCTGATGTCCAAGCTCAATCCCACTACAAACAGAATGGGGAAGAATGTATAAAGCCCTTCCTACAGTGCTACAAACAAAACGTACTAGGCCCCAGCCAGGCTGAGGAGGTAGAATCTATATTTAGTTGGAGAGATTTATTTTCACAATGGTAAAATCAAGGTGTTATAGTAGACTATTCAAATAGAACATTTTTCTTATCAGTGAGAATTTTGATTAACTGTGTTCAGTTACCTATTCTTGATTAACTGTTCCATAAGTTAAATAAATTAAACTACGTAGTAAAATAAATTAAAAAGTCACTCTTCAGATAAAGAATTTTAGTTATATTTTCAAAATATTCCTCATATTATCTCAAAAGGTAATAGATGAAGAATTTATAATACTAAGTAGTGGGCCAGGGATGTAGCTATGCAGAATACTTGTCTAATATGCCTGAGGCCTGAGTTTAATCTCAAGCACCACAAAAATAAAGTAAGAATATAAAAATCCTATCTAGAATATCACAGTAGTCTTTTGACGCACTGACTTCTGATTTCTTTTTTTTATTTTTATTTTTTATTGTGAAAATACTGTACAGAGGGGTTACAATTACATGGGCAAGATAATGAGTTGAGTACATTTCTTTTTTTTTTTTTTAGCTCTAGGATCTGCATTTTTTTAAATTTTATTTTATTTGTGAACATTCTGTACAGAGGGGTTGCAATTACATGGGCAGGATAATGCGTACATTTCTTACCAAGCATTGCAGCCTCCTCCTTTGTTTCCCCTTCCCATCCCTTCCCATCCTCCCCCCACCCTCTCCCAATCCTCCCCGCCTCCCCCCCCCACCAAAGTTGTAAAGTTCGTTTTTGACATAATGACTTGTACTTCTCATTGTTGCAATAGGTCCACCTGTATCCCTATTTAAACGACTTGTTTTTCCCCCTCCCCTCCACAAATTATACCGACATCAAATACAGTGAAAGCAGGGGTTATACTGTGGGGGAGGGACATACAAAGCAACAAAGAAATAATCTTATAAATGTGTTAGAAGCAATCGCATGAAAGAAAAAAAAACATTTGAATACATATCTTTGGGTTCATTTCCCTAACATCACCTTATCTGACCTTTTCTGCTTGACTCAGACTATACTAGATATTGCAAATAAGGGAAACCATGGGACCTATGCTTCTTTGGGCCTGGCTTACTTCACTTAATATAATTTTTTCCAAACCTTTCCATTTCCTAACAAATGGGGCAATGTCATTCTTTCTAATGGAGGCATAGAATTCCATTGTGAATATATACCACATTTTCTTGATCCATTCATCTACTGAGGGGCATCTGTGTTGGTTCCATATCTTAGCTATAGTAAATAATGCTGCAATAAACATAGTTGTGCTGGTAGCTTTAGTGTGGTCTTGTTTGTAAGCATTTGGGTAAATGCCCAAAAGTGGGATTGCTGGGTCCTAAGGGAGCTCTATATGGAGTCTTTTGAGGAACCTCCATACTACTTTTCAAAGTGGTTGAACAAGTTTACATTCCCACCAACAATGCAGTAAGGTTCCCTTCTGTCCACATTCCCTCCAGCATCTGCTGTTATTAGAGTTCTTGATTTTTGCCATTCTAACTGGGTGAAGTGCCATCTTAATGTTTTGATTTGCATTTCTTTTATGGCTAGGGAGGTCGAGCATTTCTTCATGTGTCTATTGGCCATCCTTCTTTCCTCTTCAGAGAAGTTTCTCTTTAAGTCTTTAGCCCACTTATTTATTGGACTGTTGTTTCTTTGAGGATTTGTTGTTGGGGAATTTAATTTTTTGAGTTCCAAGTACATTTTAGATATGAGGCCCTTGTCCGTTGTACGGCTAGTGATCTCCCAATCCGTGGGCTTTCTATTGATCTTTCTAGCTATGTCCTTTGCCATGCAGAAGCTCTGCAACTTCATACAATCCCATTTGTCCAACCTTTCTTTGATTTGTTGTGTTTCTGGATCTCGATTAAGAAAATTTCAGCCTGCGCCAAGGAGACCTAGGGTTTCTCCTATTCCATTCTTTAATGTTTTCAGAGTGTCTGTTTTGACTCCGAGGTCTTTGATCCATTTGGAGTTGATTCTGGTGCAGGGTGATATATAAGGATCTAGCTTTAGTTTCCTACAAGTTGTTAACCAATTTTGCCAGCCTGTCTTTCTTCCATTCTAATTTTTTAGCTTCCTTATCGAAGATTAGATGGCCATAGGTCTGTAGGTTCATTTCTGGGTTTTCAATTCTATTCCATTGGTCCTGAGGTCTGTTCTTGTGCCAGTACCAAGCTGTTTTGATTACTATGGCTTTATAGTAGAGTTTGAAATTTGGTATTGATATTCCTCCAGCAGTGTTCTTTCCATTGAGGAGCGTTTTTGCTATTCGGGGTCTTTTATTGTTCCATATGAATTTTTGGATTGCCTCTTCTATTTCTTTGAAGAATGAGGTTGGAATTTTGATAGGTATCGCATTGAATTTGTAGATAGCCTTGGGAAGTATTGCCATTTTCACGATGTTGATCTTTCCAATCCAGGAGCATGAGATTTTTTTTTTTTTCTGTTTTGATTTCCTTTTTCAAGTTTTTAAAGTTTTCATCATAGAGGTCCTTCACTTCTTTGGTTAAGTTAATTCCTAGGTATTTTATTTTTTGTGGGGCTATTATGAATTGAGTTGCTTTCCTAACTTCAGCCACACTTTTCTCATTGTTGGCGTACAGAAAAACCATTGATTTTTTGGGGGTTAATTTTATACCCTACTACTTTGCCAAAATTTTGAATCAGCTTGAGTAATTTGGGAGTGGAGTCTATGGGATTCTTTAAATATATGACTTCTGATTTCTTTTCTTTAATTCTTTGTAGTGCATTACTGTTTCATTTTTTTAAGAGAAGCAGCTTAAGTGTTTTGTGAAAAAAATCTCATTTTCCAAAATCTTTCAACAAGGTGGGTCCCTGGTTCTTCCCATGGCCTTTGAAAAATGGTTATCTTCTATTGCTAACAGTCCTCTGCTGGAAATTAATAAGTTGCAGACTGTCTGTACTTTACTGTATGTGGTAGACAGAGTAATGGTTCTGAAGACCTTAGTTCCTGAACCTGTTAACTCTGTTCCCTTACCTGGCAAAGGGGACTGCCGGTGAGATGGAGATATACAGTGATTCTTATAATCCAGAGACCTCACAGAGCTTCTTTCCTTATGAAAGAGAGGTATAACAGAGTGAAAGAAAGTGATATGGTGTTGAAAGCAGATGAAGAATATCAGAACATGAGGGCTCTACTTTTGACTTTGAATCTTAGTGCATAAATCCAAGGGCACAGAACACAGGTGGATAGCAGGAAAGACAATAAAATGGATTCTCTCACAGACTCTCAAGAGTAATATATTTCTTCAGACACCCTGATTTAAGCTCAAGGATATTCACTTCAGACTTCTGACACTACAGAGCTGAACATCAAGAGATTTTCAGTGTTTTATGCCACCAAACATATAGGAATTCATTACAGCAGCAATAAGAAATTAGTAAGCAGGAGTATTGTGCCCTCCGTATTAACTTGTGCCAAATAGAGATTGTGGTCATCATTCAGTAATTGTGAAGGAGTGGCTGCAGGATGCTATGCATTTTCCAAAACCTGTGGCTGCTCAAGCCCCTGTATAAACAATATCATATTTACACCCTAAGATATGTATTTAAATGTTTTTTCTTTCATGCATTTGTTTCTAACTCATTTATAAGATTATTTCTTAGTTGCTTTGTATGTCCCTCCCCCACAGTATAACCCCTGCTTTCACTATATTTGATGTCAGTATAATTTGTGGAGGGGAAGGGGAAAAACTAGTCGTTTAAATAAGGATACAGGTGGACCCATTGCAACAATAAGTACACGTTATCATGTCGAAAACGAACTTTACAACTTTGGTGGTGGGGGGGAGGATTGGGTGGGGAGCAGGGGGAGGATGGGAAGGGATGGGAAGGGGAAACAAAGGAGGAGGCAGCAATGCTTGATAAGAAATGTACTCATTATCTTGCCCATGTAATTGTAACCCCTCTGTACAGTATTTTCACAATAAAAAAATAATAAAAAGTATCATATTTACAAAGTACCTATATACATCATCCTATGTACTTGATACAATGTAAGTAGTTGTTTCACTGAATTGCTTACAGAATACTGGTAAGGAAAAAGTCTATACTTTTGAAAAAGATTTTTATTATCTCGTGTGTGTGTGTGTGTGTGTGGTGTGTGTGTGTGTGTGTGTGTGTGTGTGGTGTGTGTGTGTGTGTGTGTGTGTGTGTGTGTGTGTGTGTGTGCTGATCCTGGGACTTGAATTTGGGACCTGGAGCTGTGTCAGAGCTTTTCTTTCCTCTCCCTCCCCTCTCCCTCCTCCTCTCCCTCTCTCCTCCTTCCCTCTGTCTTTCAAATCACTACCACTTGAGCTACAGCTCCACTTCTGGATTTTTTGGGTAGTGTATTGGAAATAAGAGTCTCATGTACCTGCACATGCTGGCTTAGAACCATGATCCTCAGATCTCAGTCTCCTGAGTAGCTAGGATTATAGGAGTGAACCACTAGCACCTGGCATTTAAAAAAATTATCTCTAAGTAGTTGTACAAAGTTGTTTCAATTCAACATGCCACTGTGAGTACAATGCATCTTGATCAATGCCACTCCCTCTCTTCCCTTTCTCCCAACCCATCCTATCCCTTCAAGTTACCTGGTGGCATTTTCACATGTGTACATTGAATATTATGAATTGTATTCACCACCACTACCCTTTTTCTTACTTGTCTGCTTTCCCTTCCTTACCTCCTGTATCCTCCTGACAACACATGGTTCAGCTTCCTGATATTCAGGTTAGTTGTTCAAAAGAGTCACACCCTTGGAATTCTCCCTTCCATTTACCATACTTCAATCAATTTGTTTGTGCAGATATATTTTTAATACTTTTGATTCAAGATTGGTTGAATGCTTGGATATGGAACTTACCAGTATGGAATGATGACTATATGCTCAATGTTGATTAAAAGAATTGTGATACCTAACATTTATTTAACATATATTAGAACCCACACATAAATTATGCCATTCAGTCTTGACAAATCTCTATGGGACTATTATTATTATTGAAAGATGAGATTATCATTGAAAGATGAGAGGCCAAGATTGACTTGGTTATATAATGATCCATTGCTCACACACTGAATGAGCAAGTGAAGATTTGAACCCAGGCAGGGATAAAGCATGGGCAGGAGTTCAGGCTCTGCAACCAGAAGGCTTATCATCTGCTCGGTTTTGGATAATGTATGGTGCCTTGGTCATTTTGTCTATAACCTGCCAAAGGTTATTTAGAGGGTGAAGTGAATTAGTATAAAAATAATGGAATAGAGTTAACATATAAATAATAGCTATGATTATTACAAAGAGAACATTTGCAAATAAAGTTTAACATACAGAAGAGGAGAAAATATGTGAATCCATGTTATATATTCTAATATGCAATAGAAACAAACTGTTACTAATACTATTCATCATGTCTACCCTTACACAAAGTAAATGGCATAGGAACTGAACCTGATTGTTAAACAAAAAAAGTTGTCACTTAGAGAAGAGCAAAGGTCCCCGCACAAGCTAGTTGATAGGCTTTGTTTGGGAAATTTGTTTTAGAGTTAGACTCCTATTCATTATAGTAAGAGGAAGCTCATTTTTCCATTTTGTTATGGCCACTTGTGGGTCCAGCTGGACCATGACAGGTGGCTGAGACTATGTACATAGTTCATAGACTATTTACACAAGCCAATCTGGACCCTTCCCAGGAGGAGGAGATGTAAAAATGTTGGCCATGGTAAAATACTGGCTGACCAGAGCTGCAATGGATGCCCACATAAAGCTGTACAATAGAAGATGGCGGGGCCACTTCAGAAGCCTCAAGATGGCCATTAACAACCACTGGCTGAGCTCCCCTTGAAAGGATTATAAAGAGACTGAGAAGGCAAGCCACATATTAGGGAAAAAACATGTGCAAAGAGACATCTGATTAAGAGCTATTATCCAAATTATATAACGAACTCTTAGAACAGCATAAAACAACTTGATTAAAAATTTAACTATTACCATACTTATGTAACTGAAACCTCTCTGAACATCACCTTGACAATAAAAAAAGAAAATTGAACTAAAGAACTTACTGGCACCCCTCACCAAAGAACATTGGCAGATGGCAGAGAAGAATATGAAAAGATGCTTCATTTCATAATTATCAGGGAAGTACAAATTAAAACAATGAGGTAGCATTTCACATTTATTAAAATGCCTAATATTAGCCAGGTACACGTGTAATCTGAGCTACTTGGGAGAGTGGAACCTGAAGACTGAGGTTCAAAATCAATTGGGCAGAAAAATGTATGAGACTCGTTTCCAATTAATCATTAAAATGCTAAACTAGAGGTATGACTCAAGTGGTAGAGTGCCAGCTGTGACTGAAAAAGCTAAGTGAAAGTGAGAAGCCTTAAGTTCAAGATCACTAGCAGCATATAAATGAAAAGATACATTGTTCAATCAATAAATAAAAAGGAAGAAAAGAAGGAAAGAAGGAAGGAAGGAAGGAAGGAAGGAAGGAGGGGAGGAAGGAAGGAAGGAAGGAAGGAGGGGAGGAAGGAAGGGAGGAAGGAAGGAAGAGAGGAAGGAAGGAAGAGAGGAAGAAAGGAAGAGAGGAAGGAAGGAAGAGGAAGGAAGGAAGGAAGGAAGGAAGGAAGGAAGGAAGGAAGGAAGGAAGGAAGGAAGGAAGGAAGGAAGGAAGGAAGCAGAAAAAAGAGGCCCAAAACAATGACAATATCAAATACTGGTGAGAACATGGAGCAACAAACTCTGTTTTATTACTTGTTGGAATGCAAAATGTCACAATCACGTGGAAGACACATTGGAAGCCTTTTACAAAACTGAACACACGCTTGCCATATGATCCAACAGTCATACTCTTTGGTATTTAACCAAAGGAGGTAAAATTCCACTAAAATACTACATATGAATGCTTCTGGTAGCTTTATTCCAAACTGCCAAAACTTAAGAACAACTAAGATGTCCTTCAGAGGAATGGATACATAACTGCTACATTTATTCAATGGACTATTATTTAGTGCCAAAAAATGAACTCTCAAAAGATTTGGATTGATCTTAAATGAATATTTCCAAGTAAAGGAATTCAATATGAAAAAGCTACGCTCTGAGTGATTCTCACTACTACATGTCATTCTGGAAAGTACAAAACTACAGAGACAATTGAAAGAATCTGTGGTTTCCAGGAGTGAAGATAAAGAGGGGAGGTGGGGACACAGGCAAAACCCAGAAGACTTTTATAGCAGTGATACTACTACTACTCTATATGACACTATATGATATGAGGGAACCCTACTCTAGGTGCTATTGATGTATCAGTGCAGGCTACTTAATTGTATAAATGTGCCACTCTGGTGTATGGGGGAAATGGGTATATAAGAATTCTTTGTATCTTCCTCTCAGGTTTGCTATTAACATAAAACTGTTTTGAAAAATTAGTCTTTGTAACCAGGCACTGATGGCTCATGCCTATAATCTTGGCTACTTGGGAAGCTAAGATTGGGAGGGCAAAGGTTCAAGGCCAGCCTGGGCATACCCTTGTGACCCCTTCTCAACTAACAATTGGACACATGGCATGTACCTGTTATCTTACCTTTATGAAAGGCTGAGATTTAGAGCATAATGGTACTAGGATCTGCCTGGTTATCAGCAGAAAAGTCTATGAGATTCTATTATAGTGGAAGAGGCATGCTGGCACATACCTGTCATCTATCCCAGGTATGATAGGAAACAAACAGGAGGAATATGGTCCAGGTACACACCTTGACAGTGAGAGCCTATCTCAAAAATACCCAGTGAAAAAAGGAATGGAGGCACAGCTCAATGGTAGAGGTCCAGCCTAGCAGGTGTGAGGCCTTGAGTTCAAAAAAATCAGAAACAATGCCAAATAAAGCCTTTTAAAATAAGGTGCTATACATTTGTATTTGTATGTCCAGTGTCTGGTAGAGACAGTGGGAAGGGAACAAAACATAAGAATAGTCTTAGAAAAGTAGAAAAACAATCAAGTACTAAGTTTACGTATGAAACTAAAACTAAAATAATTACATTTTCATTCTTGTTTTTAATTTTTTTTAATGTAGGTTTCACTAAATGTTTTTACATTCTAGAGAGTATTGATGAGGTTTGGCCAAAAAATGAAATATGAAAAGCTTCTGTGGCACATGGAAAAAATTTTAATCACACTGTCCTAATATTTTTGTGGTGCTAGAGACATAACTTGGACTCTCTACTTAAGAGCCTACTATAGATCTATATCCCCAGATCTGTATTCTCATATTTGTACCATTAGTTTTTAAATCTTCAAATATGATTTAATCATACTGAGAGTTCCACATGTTAGAACCCTTTGGATCCATAACAAGAATATGATTATGAAATTTGACTAACTAAAAATTCAAATTATATCTTTCACAATCGAAGAAGTATCACAGCAGCTTAATACTGGATTTATAGAACTGTCCTGTCTGCTTTTTTATTCAGAATTTATGGAAACTGTCTATAGATACTTCAAAAAACAAGCCCAAACAGTAAGAATCCATGTGGAATCAAAAATAGCTGATTTCATAGGCGTCCAGAAAGGTTTTCAGAGATTGAATTGGCTTGAGGGATTTGGGGTAGGGGGGAGGCTGGGATATGGAAGAGAAGTTTGTCAAGGAAATATAGATAGTGTGATGGCTAATATCAATTGTCCACCTGATTGTATTACTAAGTGCCTAAGAGACGGGTACCTATAGCACTCCTCTATATGTGTCAGTGGGGAAGTTTCCACACTGTTCAAAAAGAAATATACTTATTACCTGACTTATGTAACTATAACCTCTATATATCACCTTTACAAAAAAAAAGGCATAGAAGATCTACTCTGAATGTTGGCAGCACCATCCCATAGGTTGGGAGCTCAGATGGAATAAAAGGCCAAAAAGACAAAGCCCACAACTCTGAACTGCTTCCCGGCTACCATGAGGACACTACTCTCCTCTGCCATGCCCTCCCTGTTATGATGGACTGAAACCTTTGGAATTGTGAGCCAAAATGTATCTCTCCTCCTTTAAATAGTTTCTGTGAGGCATTTGTCACAGTGAAAAAAAATTCTTACTAACACAGATAGAAGGGCAGGGGTTGGGGGAGTCCAAAGCAGGCAAATATAGAAAGACAGGAAAAAAGGTTGGGCACTGGTGGCCCATTCCTACAATTCTAGACACTCAGGAGGCTAAAATCTGAGGATTATGGTTCAAAGCCTATCTGAACAAAAAGTCTGTGAGACCCTTATTTTTAACTAGCCAAAACTTAGAAGTGGAGTGGTGGATCAAGTGGTAGAACAATAGCCTTGAATGGAAAAAGCCAAGAAAGAACTTGAGGCCAACCTCCAGTACTGGCACAAGAAAAAGACAAAATAAATACATGACTGCCTATAGCTGGAGGGTGGTGGTGGGAAGAAGGGTACAAAGGAGAGAGAGATTTTTAATGACTGTTGGTGATTATAGAATTTCTTATTTCAGTGATGAAAATATCTAACTAGGCTTTGATAATGGTTGTACAATGTGAACCTACTAAAATTATTGTGTTGTACACTTTATATATTTGCAGTATAGAGATCAAAATAAGGTCTCACACATGCTAGGAAAGTACTATGTGACTGGTCAGTCTATCTGTCTGTCTGTCTGTCTATCTTCCTACCTGTCTGTCTGTCTGTCTGTCTGTCTATATTTATTACATGAATACCAAATAAAGCCACATTTTATTTGGGCGCAATTGCATAACAAATGAATTATACCTCTGTAAAGCTGTTTAAAAAATTGATGACCTATTTCAGCACCCAGATAAAGTATACCTTACCTTTTACCTGGCCTCTAAAATGCACATTTGCTTGTAAGTGAAATGTGTTTTCTTTTCTTCACATCTACTCCATAAAGCTTATTCCTCAGCTCCTTCTGTGGTAAGAGGATTTCTGCTGTGTGGCAACCCTTCTTCCAAAGTTTTCTGTTTTGCCATATTCTTTTTTTTTTAAGACTATTTCTGAGGAATCAACTTTTTTCCACTGGTCCATGTGCCAGTTTTTTTTTAATTTTAATTTTTTTATTGTGAAAATACTGTACAGAGGGGTTACAATTACATGGGCAAGATAGTGAGTACATTCCTTATCAAGCATTGTAGCCTCCTCCTTTATTTACCCTTCCCATCCCTTCCCATTCTCCCTTCCCCCCCACCCAATCCTCCCCCCCCCCAAGTTGTAAAGTTCGTTTTTGACATGACAACTTGTACTTCTTATTGTTGTAACAGGTCCAACTGTATCCTTATTTAAATGACTTGTTTTTCCCCTTCCCCTCCACAAATTATACCGACATCAAATACAGTGAAAGCAGGGGTTATACTGTGGGGGAGGGACATACAAAGCAACAAAGAAATAATCTTATAATTGCATTAGAAACAAATGCATGAAAGAAAAAAAACCATTTAAAATACATATCTTAGGGTTCATTTTCCTAACATCACCTTATCTGGCCTTTTCTGCTTGACTCATACATATACTAGATATTTGTTTGCCATATTCTCTTCCTCAGCTTTATGTATAAGTTATTTATTCTGTCTTTAAAAGCAGCACTATAGAAAAATTTATATTTGATCCCATGGCACTCCAACAATTGTCCCATATCCTCAGTTTATTTTACTTTAAATAAAACTTTTCTAACATAACCCATTCATGTCCCATCTCAAGAATAGCATCCTTACTAATCTTGCCCTTCAGCCTACCACATAGTTATTGATAGTTTGTTCTATAATTATTCTGCATAGTAGATCTCCCCTTATTTATAGCTTTATTTTCCTTACATGAAGTTGATATTAAGTGGAACAATTCCAGGAATAAACAATTTGTGTATTTTAAATTGTATACTGTTCCATTCTGAGTAATGTGACTAAATCCTGCTCCTTCCCATTCCATCAAGCTCAGGGAACAAATCATCACTTTGTTCAGTGTATCTATGTTTTATACACTACTCACCTATTAGTCACAAGGGTGAATCTCAGTTATCAGACCAACTGTGATGGTATTGTAGAGCTTGTGTCTAAGTAACCTTAATTTTATTTAATAATGGCTTCAAAGTGCAAGAGTAAAGATTTGGTTATGCCAAGAAGAAGCTGTAAAGTTCTTTCTTTGAGTAAGAAGGTGAAAATTTTCCTATATATGAATATATAAGAAAAAATAGCATACATAATGATATGTGCCACAACATTCAGGTATCCTGTGGGAGTCTTGGAATCATCCTCTATGGATAAAAAGACCATCGTGCTTAGTTTTCTCTCTAGCCTTTTGTGAGATAGGGTGCTACTTACCATCACACATGACCATTTGAGCTGTTAAGGATAAGCATTATATTGTTATATTGTCTCATGGCACTCCAGACTTTTCTTTTATATCATGCTTTGTCCACAAAACAAAGGCAAATCTTAGACTGACAATTCCTACAGGTAGGCACATGACATGTTCACTCATGTTCACTGGATACATATCATATGTATCCAGTGCCTAGCTCAGTGTGGGTTGATGGGGCCCTCATTGTTGACCAATAATTGGGAATAAAGCAGAGGCACATTAAAAAAGACAACTATGTCACATGGTTGTGTGATGAACTTTGGGTTCTGAGCCAGTATATATACAACACCAAAGCAATTCTTCCACTTCATAAAAAACTCAGCAAAATAAAAGTCAGTGAAGTAAGTAAAGCAGCCTTTGATTTGTCCAAAGGATAAAAATCATGGTCATGAATCTATACTGGTAAAAATAACTGACTGTATTTTTAAAAATGACAAGAGAGAATCTTTGACTATCTAACTAGCTACCCAAAGTATCTCAGAGCTTAAGTTTGCAGCCTAACACATGGGTTCAGACAGTGCACAGACTTCCAAAAAGTGAAAAGGGATACATGTGGAGTAGCTTTTTCTCTAGGTGAATGTGTTTGTAGGAAAAAATCCTTAGAAAAATAACTTTGGGCCAAAATATATAGATTTATAATTTTAGTAGATCTTGCCAAATTCTCCATAGAAGTTGAAACCAATATATATTCCCATCAGCTTTAATAAGTGACTTTCTCTACACTCCCTTGCCACCATGACATATTATCCTTTTATTAAATAATAAGGGAGTTGGAAAGTGGAATTTCAGTATAGTTTTTTTATATTGTAATTATTATAAATGAGCTGATCTCATCTATTTAAATTTCTGTGGTGTTATTTGTAAAATGTTACTATATTTGGATCAAAAATGTCCCCAAAGATCCACTTGTTGAAGTCTTGGTCCCTAGACCTTAATGCTATTGGGAGGTGGAGGCTTTAGAAGGTAGTACTTAGTGGGAGAAGTTAGGTTGTTGAGGGTACGTCATTAAGGAGATCCTGGGACCCTGGCCACTTCACATCCACCATGAAATGCCTGTTTTGCTCTGTCCCATGCTCCCTGCCATGATGTATTACCTTGCCATAGACCCAAGGGTGTTAAGGCCTTGTAACCATTAGTAAAAATGACTCTTTTCTCTTTTGAAGTTGATTTAGCTTAGGCATATGTGACAACAACAAAAATCTGATTAACACAAGTGTCATTTCTCCAATTTTCTTTCTAATTGGTCTTTTTCTTGTTAAATGTGGGCCTATTTAGGAACTAGGTATCTCATTCCACTGATTGTATAAAAATGGGATGTATATATGTAATATATATACTTTTTCACTGGGCACTGGTGGCTCATGCTTGTAATCAGGAGGCTGAGATTTGAGGATCACAGTTTGAAGCCAGTCCAGGCAGGAAGGTCCCTGAGATTCTTAACTCCAATTAACCACCTAAAAACCAAAAGTGGGGCTGTGGCTCAAAGTAGTAGATTGCTAACCTTGAGCAAAAAGGGAAAGCACCCAGACCCTGAGTTCAAGCCCCGTAACTAACAAAAAAATAAATAAAAGTACATTTTCTAATATCTTATGAAGTCTATTGTAACCTGGAATTTGGATTTATTCTTAGCTGACCTTATTTTGCATCTACTTAAGAACTTTATCCTTAAGAATATTTAAACTGTTTCACCCCCTGGAATGACTTAGAGGATAACACTATATTGAGATTTGTATTTGTATTTATATTGAGTATAAATACAAATGTATAGCCTAATGGTGAAGTATGTTCAAGGCTCTGGATTCAATCTTCAGATTGCAAAATGTGTGTGTGTATGTGTGTGTGTGTATATGTGTTGTGTATCTCTGTGTGCAACTATTGCTTGCAACTATGATTCTCTTAGTAATGAGTAAGGAGGATTTCTTTTCCCCATTTATGAGGAAGCTTATTGGAACAATTGTCATCTTATCCATCAATTATTCAAAAGGAAAAACAGTGATAAATTTCAAAATTTGCTCTATATAGAACTATCTATTACTCTGGCAAAATCTAGAGACTACTTACTAAAAAACTTGTTATAAAGAATAATTTTTACATAACTCATCAATATACTTTTTATACAATCTTTGGTCCAAGTGGGGGTTAGGATATGGATCTTGAATTAGGATTTAATAAGGTTTTACTGAAAAAAATATGCAAATCTCTAAGTTATAGTGGTTTGATTTAAACTTTCAGATTTACCATAGAAGCAGCATAGTTGCTCACTCCAAATTATACTCTGAATTTTGAATTTGGATCCTCCCCAGGCTAGTGATAAATGGTCCAATCCTCTATTGTATGGGCAGCCATGGAGAACCACAGCTCTGCTCTGAGCAGCCCTGTGATCATAGGCAAAAACCACTATTATGCCATAGTACACTATATGGTTAAGGTGGAATGCTCAGCAAGTAAAAATCAGGTGAAGATTAGAAGATCGGGTGAAGAAGGAGAAGTGTGTGTGTGTGTGTGTGTGTGTGTGTGTGTGTGTGTGAAAGTGCATGTGCTCTTTCGGTAACCTAGTATATGGACTTTTATTTCCTTTTTCGTTTTCCAGTACTAGGGGCTTGAACTCAGGACCTTGCACTATCACTTGGTTTCTTGGTGGTTGTTTTTCTCAAGGCTAGTGCCTTACCACTTGAGCCACACCTCTACTTCCAGCTTGTGTCTGGTTAATTGGAGATAAGTCTCTGACTTCAAAACTCACTCCTCAATTCTCAGCCTCCTGAGTAGCTAGGATTACAGGCATAAGCTACCAGCAGCACCCAGCTGCATTTTCAATTTAAACTATTTTCATCTAAGGATGAGTTTGTTAGGATGTAGTCCTATCATCAATGGAGAAGCCTCTGTAGTGCCCTTCGTGTGATTCCATGACAGCAGGCTGCTGACTGATGTTTCTTGTGCCATCTTCCGCAACTCTGCTCCTTAATGCTCCTTAGTAGGTGATGTCTGGCTGTGCCTTCACCTCAGAGCTTTAAAGTGCATCATTCAACAGTAATGGCTTTGGTAGCTTGATGCCAGGAAGGGAAAGTTATGGAGAGGCTATTCAGACACATTAGACCATCTCCCCTGCCCTTCTGCCTCCCACCTCCATCCAGAAGCTCAGAGAAGCCAAATGACATTAACCTTAAAGCCTTCATGGATCCTTCCTCTTGGGAAGTGGCTTCAGGGTTAATACTTTGAAAGTGTTTTTCTGCTGTAAAAAATGTGTGGTTTATCACAGCCCTAAAAAATGTCCAGTGATTAGGATTACCCCTTTTCTTCTTTCCTGTGTGCCTTCAATTAGCTGAATGAAAGCAAACCCATGGCTTTGGAACCCGAAATAGCTGGAGAAAAGTGACGCAGATCTGAGTGAGATGAAAGAGTGGAACCCAGAAGCCTAATTAAAAGCAACTGAGAAACTAGCATTCGATCCAGAGTTTGCTCACCTGAAAAAATAAACCAAGGGCTCCGGTGAGGCTTTGCTGGAGGATTGTGGGAGAGAGGCTGAGCCACTTCATGCAGGTCACAGGAAGGCCCGGCTCCTAGGACACAGAGCTTTACTATTCCCTCCTGGAGTCAGGGGAAGGTCAGCCAGAGCTGAGGCCAGTGCCACACCGAGACTGGGAGACAGTAGCCAGTTCATGAGAGAAGAGGCTCTTACCCCATGGCAGTGAGGACAGCCTCCGTCCATCCCCCATTGCTTTGCCTTTTATAATCTATTGAAATGTACACTATTAAACATCATCTTGCTCCCTACATCCCATCTTCTTTCTCATTCCATCCTCCTTCTTCTTCCTCCTCACATGACCTTGCTGAACTCTAAGCTTTTTTTCTTTTTTTGTACATTCAGCATATGGATTGTTTTTAATGGCAAGAGATATCAAGGACTTATTGAAAGAATTAGCTTCCTTTACCAAAAGGAAAATTCTCTTGGTTTTGAGATAAATCAAGGCTCAAGGTCAGTTTGAGAGAGGGAAGAAATAAATGAGGCTCTTTCGTACACTGCATATTTTTTAACCTACAAATCAGCTCTCTGAATGGAATGCTGGCAAATAAAATGTTTCGTGATCCTCCTAAATGCAATTGCCATCTTGTCCAAGATTTTATTTGGAGGTAAGAGAAACGACTTAACCTAATTTTCTTGGCCCTTCACTGCCGGGGGAGATGGCCTTCCTTCGTTTCCTTTCCAAGTTTGATATTCATTACCTTGTGTAGGGTGGGAGGTGGGAAATGTGGAAAGATGTATATGGTGTCTGCGAACAAATGCAGTGGTTTCTTTACTGCAAATAACTGAAATGACAGCACTGTTCCTGGAACAGCCTGGTCAGGATGTAGAGACTGGAAGTTTCCAAGTCTGTGGGGTCACAGCTTTTCTATGCCTCAGGCTTAGTGGAATAGCTTGTTGATTGGACTGGAGCTACCATTCAACAATGTACAGTGGCCTTGTGAAGCAAAGGATCTAGAAAGATTGGCATTGCTACTGTTGTCTCTGGAATGCTTCAGGAATAACAAGTATCTTATACTTTCCAGGATACTGCAGAAATGTTTCATGGGAAATACTGAAGCTGAAGCCCATATGCATAAGGAGCCAACCTCCTCAAAGAAATGTGGAAAACAGGAACATTTGCCATTGTTCCCAGAATTCTGTTTCTTTGTCCTTCCTTTTGCTAAATAACATTTGGAAGAGGTCATTGATCTGGATGAAATTCTTGTACTGGAACCTAGAAACCAGAACCAATATGGAGTAGTTCATGCTAAGTAAAATGAGCTTCCCTAGGAGTGTGTTTCTGAAACAAATAGCTGTGCTTCTGTCCCATACAGCAGCTGAGTTTAGTCCATTCAGTCAGTCTCAGAGCTGGCTGGTTGAGATAAAGATCAAAGTGCTGTACCAATTAAATTGTCTTTTTGTCTTCTGTTTTCTGTCCGTAAATGCTGTCTCACAACAACACAGGTCAGAACTCCTTGATTCTCTTCTGGTACTAAAGGCTGTCTGTATTTTTGTTTTTGTTTTGTTCCTCAAATAAATTCAGTTAAATTTAAACTTATATATAAGGGTTTTTCTATTGACCATCCCTCCCTCTTTCTCTTCCTTTCCCTTGTTC
This sequence comes from Dipodomys merriami, assembly GCF_024711535.1. Classification (NCBI taxonomy): domain Eukaryota; kingdom Metazoa; phylum Chordata; class Mammalia; order Rodentia; family Heteromyidae; genus Dipodomys; species Dipodomys merriami. The sequence goes on from NW_027202937.1 coordinate 33,826,872, forward strand.
CTTCCTCTCTTCCTGCCTTCTTCTAAACAGAATCTTGGTTTTGTTTTTTTCCCTCTTTATCTTCCCTGCTCCCTTCAGGGCCTCCTATTTCAAAAGCTTAGTTCTCAGGATGGAACTATTAGGAGATGGTGAATCTTTAGGAGGAGGGGCCTAAGGAGAGGAGGTACTTAGGTCATTGTGGACTTACCCGTGAAGGGGATTATAGGACTGCAGCCCATTCTTCTTTTTCTCTTTTACTTCCTGGTCATAAGGGAAGCAGCTTTGCTTTCATTTATCATTCCTGCCATGATAAGCTATGCCATCGAAATGAATAAGCACTCTTCCCCCACCCTGCAGCATGGATCAGAACATCTAAAACTGTAAGCAAAAAATAACCCTTTTCTATTTATGGGCTAACTAACCCAGCTATTTCATTATCATGAGAAGAAGGTAACTAGTATCATATTTCCCATCATGAAACTTGTGTGAAGATTATCAGCCTCTATCCAGAACAAAGGACTGCTTGCTTTGTCAACTAATTTTTATCACTTATTTTGGAACTCTAGAAGCAAAAGTATGAGAAGCACAAGGCTCTTCACTTGCCTTGATTTTATCCCTTTTATCCCAGACCACACACTCTTACCTCTAGGCCAAGTATAAGGCATTAAATCCTTAAGTAATCAAATACTCATACATTCTTTTCATAAAGCATACTGGGCTGTTTGGAATACACATATACTATAACTTATATGAATGTCTTTGTGGTATAAATTGTTGAATTGCCTTTTCTTTCTTTTTTTCTTGACAGTCCTGGGGCTTAAACTTAGAGCCTGGGCACTGTCCCTGAGCCTTTATGTGCTCAAGGCTAGTGCTCATGGGGCTTGAACTCAGGGCTGGGCCATATGCCTGAGCTTCTTTGTGCTCAAGGTTAGTGCTCTATCACTTGAGCCTCTGCTCTACTCCTGGCTTTTTCTGAGTAGTTTATTGGAAATAAAATTCTCATAGACTTTCATACCTGGACTGGCTTCAAACCACTAACATCAGATCTCAGTCTTCTGAAGCACTAGGAATTACAGTCATGAGCCACCAGTGCTGAGTTGCCTTTTCTTTTTACTTTCCACATAGAACATTGTACTTATAGGGTCATTACTAACAGCTGCCACATAGGTAGGCCCTTCTCATAACATGAGTTGGCCTCTTCCACTCCTCCAATGAGCACACATTTGTCAGTGGGAAGCCATAGTCTCCTAGATAGACAAGATGGGAGATAACTATTATGTGATCCTATAGACACAGCCACATAAAACAGTAGGTAACCCAAAGGCAATCTCTGCCCTTGAATAAAGTAATGCTTGAAAGATCTCTGCCATGAGCCCACGTGGCTCTCTGGGCTTTCCTTCATAGCTATGTCACTGTTGTAATTATACTGTTATGAAGTGATTGTTGGTGAACATCCAAGAGCTCTTAAGTTAGGACTGGGTTCAATTGCTCACTGCTACATCCCTCATGCATGGTCAAGGGCCAGAGAATAAGAAATTTTCCATAAACATTCATGGGATGCATGTAGGGATCTACAGGTAAATTATTATGTAATAGGAGTCAGAAAAACTTAGAATTCAATCCTCATAATACAAGTGAGCAATACACCTATATGAATCTATTGTCTTCTCTGGAAAATAGCATAACACAGGAGGATGATTAAGCGATATGATAAGGCAAGATTTTTTCTAAACTTAGTAAGCTCTCAATAAAAGGATATATTTTCAGACAGGAGCCCATGGTTCATGCCTGTAACTCCAGCTACTCAGGCAGCTGAGATTTGAGAATCATAGTTCAAAGTCAGCCTGGGCAGCCATGAGACTCTTATTTTCAATTAACTACCAAAAATCCAGAATCGGAGCTGTACTTCAAGTGGTAGACTGCTAGCTTTTGTTGGAAAAGCACTGAGTTCAAGCCCCAAGATAATCCCCTGCCACACACATACACAAATAAAGAAAAAGAAAGAGAGAAGAAGGAAGGAAGGAAGGAAGGAAGGAAGGAAGGAAGGAAGGAAGGAAGGAAGGAAGGAAGGAAGGAAGGAAGGAAAAGCTATTTTTAACCCATCTCTTAGTGTTATTTGAGGGTAATCACTCTGTGTGTGTGTGTGTGTGTGTGTGTGTGTGTGTGTGTGTGTGTGTGTATGTATATGTGGCAGAGAAGCCCATAGGCTACACATGTACCACCATCTATCTATGTAAATAAAATTTTATTAGATCACAGCCACATTCATTTGTTTATATATTGCCTGTGGCTACTTTTAAATGGCAACTTTGCATATTGAAGTAGAAGTCATATAACCTCACAGAGCCTAAAATATTTACTCTCTGCCCTATACAGGAAATATTTCCACCACTGGCCTAGGAGAGGGCCTAGATTATCCATGTTTAACTTTTAAAATCTATCTATCTATCTATCTATCTATCTATCTATCTATCTATCTATCTATCATTTAATCTATCCATCTATCATTTATCTAATTTTTGTTTGTAACCTAAAATTAACAGTGAGTTATGTACCTCAACAAATCAGGTACAGAAGTGAAAATTGTATATGTGTGTGTTTGTGTTGTGTGTGTGTATAAACTTTTAGTAAGCTTGTGCATGGCCCAGGCCAGGTAATTCATTCTTGATAGTCATTCATAAAAATCTCTGCAGGTCCCACCAGTGGGTAAAACAAGTAAATAAAAAGAAGCTGAGCTGAGAAGAATTTGGGAGGCCCCTAAATCACTGACTCCTAGCCTCCATTCATAGCTAAGTAGCAGATCCTATAGTTTAACTGTGACACAGAGCTCTCTTTTCTCAAGCCCTGGGGCTCTGGAGTTCCATTACAGAAACCGGCAAGGAACACAGTCCAGAATCTCTGAAACTAGGAGCTGCTTCCCTCCCTAAGCCTACCCGTATGTCAAAGCTTGGTTTACAAAGCACAACATTTACTATTAAAATACTTTCTCCTATCCAGGTCCTGTAAGCAAATAGAATTTGATACATTTGCCAAGGCATCCTAGAAAAAAAATACAGACTAAAAATGCAAAGAATTTGAAGATAGGGACCTAGCTTTCATGCATTTCCTCTGCTTAGGAGGTAAATTTAAATAGCTGGAACTTTCTCAGAAAGGGCCTGTGCTTTCTTGGTTTTGCAGTACTGCTGTTTGAACTCAGGACTGTAAAAATTCCTAAATGGGTATTCTTACCACTGAGCCATTTCTCCAGTCTCAACTTTGGTTTAAGATAGGGTTTCATTTCCTGTCTAGAAGTGTCTGGCTCCTCAGTTGCTAGGGTAAAAGCTATAGGCGATGAATCTAGCTCTTCATTGACAAGGACTGTCTCTGACTTCTTTTTTCTCCCTAGCTGGACTTCTGTAATCCCAACAATCTGAACCTCCCATGTAGTGAGGATTGCAGACATGAGCTACCAAAGCCTGGCATTTTAGACAGATTTTTTTACTTTCATTCCACTCCAAGGGTTATTATATTTTATTGTATGTCCAACCCCAATGTAAAGTTAGATTCTGATATTCTTCCTGATGTGGTATCCTCTATGTTTGTTACTTTCTTTTAATTTACTTTAGTCTCCTTTTTCTAGTACTTAACGCTGTGTAGAATGTTCTCCTATAGCTATCTCTCCCCACTAACCATTGACAAGTTCCCTAGACTTGCATAATACTCTTCCCTCTTCCAAGAAAGGATGATTCCCTAGTCCACTCCATGAAAATTTTGTAAAGTCATGTTCTGTGATAACTACCTCAGTTCTTATTTTCTTAGGATAAATTTCAGGATGTGGATTTGTTGGACAAAGAATTTCCCATTTACATATTTTTATATATGAAGGACACTGTTCCTATAATGGCAAATGGTTTTCTTTGTCAAGTGACATTTCATTTTGATCTTGAGATTTATGGTATTTACCATATAAACTATAATTCTTCAGATCTCAGTCTCTTGAATAGCTTGGAGAACAGGTGTGAGTCACCAGTATTAAGCTATAACTTTCATACTTCCATTTGTTTTAAAAGTATTTATTATTTCTTAAAAGTTGAAAAGAATTCGCCCCCACAAAAGAATTGGTTTGTAGGACTTTCTGGAGCTTTCTTTGAAAAGCTTTCTTTGAAAGCTTTCTCAGTATCTTCCATGGATCAGTTTGTACTAACTTTCTACCTCTCTTTCTTCTCTACTCTATGGCATCTCAATTATTATCACAGTTAAACATAATAGAATTCTTGTTTCTAGATGTAATTTTTAAAATGGGAAATTGCCTCTGAGTTTTTGTTCATACATCTCTCAGTCAGTTCTGGATTCTATAACAAATTACCATTGTCTGGGTAGCTTGTAAGCAACTGGAGACAGTTCTTTTTTATGGTTCTGGAAGTTAGAAAGACCAAATTTAAGGGGGTAGTAGATCCAACATCTGGTGAGGGCCACGTTCTGGCTTACAAACAGGCTTCTTTCTATTGGGTGTCTTCCCATAATGGAAAAGCACCACCTAGTGATGTCTCTGGAGTCCCTTTGATAAGGGCATTAATCCAACTTGTGAGGACTCTGCCTTTCTGACCTATCACACCAAATCCCCATTGCCTTGAACCATCGAGTTGGGGGCTAAGATATAGATATATGAATTTTGGACCATAAAAACATTCAATCTATGGAAATAGAGGATGTGACAGAAACACAAACAAGGGAAGAAGGTAAGACACCTCCAGACCTCAGTGGCATGCAAAGTCTGTGTAACCCAAGAAGTTAGGGAGTTCTAGCCGATTGGACCTTACCTTTTGCTGTACTCCTTCTGATTGGATGAAGCCCATCCATACCATATTTCAGGAAGAAGGAATTAAGTCTAAGAATGCAATATCAACTCTCCTAACTACATGTCCAACCTGCTAGGTCAGATTGTGGACTTGCATGGCCCACAAATATTGTGTGAACCAATTCCTCTCTCTCTCTCCCTCTCCCTCCCTCTCGTTCTCCCTCTCCCCCTCCCCCCTCTCTCTCTCCTCCTTCTCTTCTCTCATCTCTCTCTCATCTCATACACCCCCCACAGCACAATGGTATGTGAGGGGTGTATGTGTGTATATAGTGGCAGCAATGGTTCTCTTCTCAGAGATAGTTATTTCTTGTCCATTGGACCATGCAGTAGAGATACTGTAGAAGCAGTATTTTCTCTGAATCAGTAACTTTTTAGCCCTTTCTGGGCTAGAATTTGATAAAAAAAATCTAAGGATTCTGCTCAGAAACAAACACATATATACATATATGCTGCATATATATCAAATGGAGGGTTTAATTTCAGTAAATTCTTAGTCTACCTAAAGCTTTATTCTGAGTGTCACTTCATGATTCATCCAACCCTGTAATCTGAGAAAGTCTTTTTAATCTTGCCTAGAACTAGAGAGAAATGGTAGTTTTTCCCTTTAATCTGCCATTACTTTATTGTATCATGTGCCACACCTGACACAATCACATGGTGGTGAACGTGAGACAGTTACACCTTGGTGGCATTGGACGGAGGCCAGTAGCAGCAGCCTCAGAGGTTGAGGCTAGTTCCTGCATCAGCCTGTACAGCCTATACAGACTGTACACAGTCACCATGACACTCCACACACAAAATCACTGATGCTGCTTGCCTATGAGTCTGCTTACCTGTGAAAAAGGAATCAGAGAGATATAAATAATAGAAAGAATATTCTTTTTAAAAGAAACATGTTATGTTTTAGTATTTATTTATTTAGCTTTGATACTGGGGCTTGAACTCAGTCCTTGTGTTCTCACTTGACCTTTTTTTGCTCAGGGCTGGTGCCTCTAGCCCTTCAGCTATATCTTCCCTTCCACCCTTTTGCTGGTTAAATGGAGATAATAGTATCATAGACTTTTTTGCTGCCTACATTGGCTTTGAACCATGAACCTCAGATCTCAGTCTCTTGAGAAGCTAGGATTATAGGTATGAGCCACCAGTGCCTGCCTTGAGACACACTTAAATATTTTTCTTTAAAGAGAGGCAAAAAATAAATGTCAGGATCGATCCTGCTTAAGAATAGGGATGTCCTTGTGTAGCTAGCCATGGAGGATTCTTAAACCTAACCCTTTCCCCACTACATGGCTAAAAAATAGGCCCTAGTGGCTGGACATCAATGGATCATGACTAAAATCCTAGCTACTCAGGAGGCTGAGATCTAAGGATTGCAGTTTGAAGCCAGCCTGGGCAGGAAAGTCTGCAAACCTCTTATCACAAATTAACAACCAAAAGGCTGAAAGTGAAGCAGTGGCTCAAATGGTAGAGTGCTAACCTTAAGCAGGAAAGTTCATATATAGTAACCAGGCCCTGAGTTCAAGGTCTAGTAAAAACACAACACACAACACACACACACACACACACACACACACACACACACACACACACACACACACACACACACACACACACACGTATGCATGTACACTCACACATGAAAACAGGACTTGGCCAAATGGAGGGACAGAGTACTTACGGAGTTCTGGTGGCCCTTTATCTCGGATAGAGCCTGGACTCATGGTGGCTGTGGAGGGATGGGTGGTGTCCACTAATCCTGGGTTACCTCCTCTTGAGTAAGTAGAGAGTTTGTATTTCTAAAAAAGCTAGCTCAGAGTATCCTGAATCTCTACTAAAATTCAAAATGACAGATGAACTTCTTTCTTTTTTAAAATCAGAGAAAGAACAGAAAGCCAATGGGATTTCTCCAAATTAGAGAGAACTGGGAATAGCACTGAAGACTTTATACTATTAGTGTAGACTTCAATCTGTTTCTGAAGTTGACATATAACTGGCCTTTTTGTGGATTTTTTGATCCCCTCTAATTCTCTAATGTGTGTCTCAGAATATTTTGGATTTTTCTTTATTTTCTTAGGCTAGTAAAGGACCTCTAATGTTTCCATTCACCTTATTTTTATATTTTTTCTTAATGAATTTCACTTTTTCTAGAGCTATTTCTATGTGAAGGAAGTGTGGGTGTAGGTTTGGAGGGAGCCATGTGTCTGTGGCCCATTTTCTTTGACTGGGAGAATAATTTTAAGTAAGAAACTGCTTCTGGCTCATTGACAGCCAAGCAGTTTAGTTAATTAGGGGTCAGGGTGAAGGGCTGTGGTTTTTCTCTCTCACCCTCAAAATCCCTACATAGAAGAGCCTGGCTTCCTTACCAGAAGTTGCAAAGGCATTTGCATTTCTCCAACATAATTGTTTACATTTTTAATGAAATGATTTATTGTGTGGTTCAAGGTTTTACACTGACTCTATGGCTAGTTATCCATTTCATGAAAACAAGGACTTCCTAAAGATTAGTGTCTCAATATGTTTTCTGCTACTATAAGAAAACACCCACAGCTGAGTATTTATAATGAGAGATTTTTTCTTCCCATGGATCTGAATGCTAGGAGGTCCACGATGCTAAAATCTGGTGAAGGTCCTTTTGGGGGTATCATCACATGGCAGTAAGAAGAAGGACAAAGAGGCAAAGGAACCAAACCTATCCTTTCAAAACACCACAGTCTCCCCATGAGGGTAGAACCTTCATGCTAATCACCTCTTGATACTGTTACAATGGAAGTTCCAATATGTGTTTGGGTGGGCATAAACATTCAAATCACAGCATTTTACTTCATAGGTGAAAACGATCTTGGCCACTGCATGCTGTTCTAGTTCAGAAGGGTCCCACCCACTCTCTTAATATTCTTAATCAGATTTTTTTTTTTTTTTGCTGGTCCCCGGCTTGAACTCAGGGCCTAGGTGCTGTTCCTGAGCTTTTTAGGATAAGGATAGCACTTTACCACTTCAGTCACACCTCCATTTCTTTCAGGTGGTTGATTTGACTTTCCTGCCTTGAGTTGTTTTCGAACTTTGATCCTCAGACCTCAGCCTCCTGAGGAGGTAAAATTACAGAGGTGAGCTACCAGTGCCTGACCTTAAGGCCCCTTTGATCAAAGGGCCTTGCAAATTATGTATCCAGCCCTAGACCTAAACTTGAGCTATATTTTTTTATATGTCTCAGCCTTGTAGTAGTGAAATTGGAGTTTTGATTGTGGTGTTAAGTTCATGAAGATCAACCAAAAAGTGCTCCTGTTTTCTACCTAGATACTGCTGTAGCAAGCACAGCTGAAATGCATCATCTTAACATAGGTGATTCTGGAAAAGAGGACCACTGCTTCAGACTGAGTTCTCAGGAAGCTGAACCTGAGATGGAATCTTTGGAGTCCTATAGAGACAGCACCTGTCAGGGAGGGTACAAGCTTATCCAGTGAGGCTTGAGATATTCATGTACCCCAGGAAGGCTGAGGGTTGGACTGTCTGCAGACAATGCTCCCAGAAGCCAGGGAAATGAGCTGCTCTTGCTTGAATCTTGAATGTCCTCCAAAGGCCCATATGGTGAAAGCTTGCTCGCCAAGATGGTGCTATTGAGAGGAGGTGGAACCTTTAGGAGGTGAAGTCTACTGGAAGGAATGTAGGTCATTGGGGACATGCCCTTGAAGAGAATATGGGGATCCCTTGCCTTTCTCACTTTTGCTTCTTAGAGAGGAGGTGAGACGTTTTGTTCTGTTAGGTCTACCTAGGAGAACGGCCCCTCCCCATTTCCTCTTCTTGAAAGGCAGCACATAGCCTTACTAGAAATCACCTGCATGAAACCAGTAATCACCTGGCTGTCAGTCACCTGACTGTGAGTCAGCAAAGTCTGAGGTCACTTCCTCATCTGTTGAGGTCACTTCCTGGACCACCCTGTCATGCATCCTTGGGACAGTGAGAGGTTTCCTAGGCTCTGAGATCACTTTGGCATCTACTGTAGTCTTGCCTCCTGCCTTTCCCCATATAATCCTGCTCAACACAAGTCCCTCCCTCTTTTTCCTTCCCTTCTCTCTCCTTACTCCTCCATCTCATGCAGGTTGGCAGTTTGTTTCCCCCCACCTATGCCCACCTCCGCCAATAAACTCTTTTCTGCCTGAGCCATGGTGGTTTCTTTTGGCAAACTTTACATGTTCTAACGCACACTCCTGCTGTGATGTGCTATCTTGTCAAAGGCCCAGAGTCACAGGGACAATTGATCTTGGATCAAAACCTCCACAAAGGTGAGAGCTTTCTATAAGTTAATTATGTCAGTAACAGAAAGCTAACATATAAATTTTCTAGACTCTAAAGAGTATTTGTGGGTGGATGGAGGTGGATGGGCAGCCTAGCATCCCAGCAAAGATGCATTTCATAGCTGGGGCTTCACCCCCTCAAGAGTTTGAGAACAGCTTTTCTATGAACATGGGTAGGCCTCATGCCCCTGGTTGCTCTGAAAGGTCGAGGAAGACAATGAGTGTTATCCATTGTAAGTTTCCCTTGAGGGGCTGGGAAGGTGGCTCAGTGGTAGAGTGCTTGCCTTGCATGCTCGAGGCCCTGGGTTCGATTCCTCAGCACCACATAAGCAAAAAGAAAAAAGCCAGAAGTGGCACTGTGGCTCAAGTGGTAGAGCACTAGCCTTGAGCTGAAGAGCTGAGGGATAGTGCCCAGGCCCAGAGTTCAAGCCCCACGACCAGACCCCCCAAAAAAATTTCCCTTGAGCTCAGTAGGCATCCCTACTGGACTTGGTGGCTTACCTAGTAGTGCTGTTTCTCAATGCCACTCCTATCCGAGGCTGGAATGCCTCTGTGGTTCATTTTGGGCTTCTATCTACATACAGAGGTGATCTTCCTTAAACAAATGTCAGTATTATCCATCTTTCTCAGCTGGCAAATAGGGACCCCCTATACCACATGGGACTGTCTCATGGTTGAAGGAAGGAAATTGTAGCTCAGTGTCTGGTATTGGGTTAATACCTGCTCATGAGGCTTGACTGTACCCTGTAGTCTTGCTCACATCTTACTCTTAAGGCATTGCTTTTATGTTGTGATGGATGGCTAAGCTGAGCCAATCCAGCTTTCAACCTGGTAGACCTGACAGAATTCAGATATGATGGGCAGTTCCGGCTTTGGGGTATCTGGGTGATACAACTTTGGCACTTTGGCTCTACCAGGCTTATTAGTTTGCCAGGAGCAGTTTTTCAGGAAATGCATCCTTCTTCTCTTCAGAGGGCAGACATTGATCTGAAACCCTAGGGGATTGTGTTGTAAGTCTCCTGTTGGAGCTTGCTGTGCATTCCACACAGCATCTTTCCTCACACAGTTTTTCCTGTATTGTAGAATCTACTGTATACTCCACTGAAAACGGACAGCCTTGTCAGGTGCCAGTAGCTCGCACCTGTAATCCTCGCTACTCAGGAGGCTGAGATCTGAGGATTTCAGTTTGAAGCCAGACTGGGCGAGAAAGTCCCTGTGAGACTCTTATTTCCAATTAATCACTCAAAAGCCAGAAATGGTGCTGTAGCTCAAATGGTAGAGCACTAGGCTTGTGTATACAGTGAGGCTCAGAGATAGTACCCAGACCCAAATTTCAAGCCCCACAATTGACAAAAAAACAAAACAAAACAAAAACCAACTTGACAGCCTTGCTAGGTGCTGGTGGCTCATGCCTATAATCCTAATTACTCACAGTACTGATATCTAAAAATCCCCAGAACCCCCCCCCCCAACCAGGAAAGTTCATGAGACTGTTTGGGGTGGTATTTATTTATTAATTCATTTATTTTTGCTGGTCTTGGGCTTGAACTCAGGGCCTGGGTGCTTTCCCTGAGCCTGTTTGTACTCAAGGCTCTAGTGCTCTAGAGTTCAGCCACAGTACTAATTGTGGCTTTTTCTGAGTTTATTAGAGATAAGAGTCTCATGGATTTTTCTACCTGGACTGACTTTAAACTACAATCCTCAGATCTCTGGCTCCTGATTAGCTAGGATTTACAGGCATGATCTACCAGCACCTGGTTTATGAAACTTTTATCTCCAATTAACCACCCAAAACTCAAAGTAGATCTGTAACTCAAGTGGTAGAGCACTAGCCTTGAGCAAAAGTTCTCATGAACAGTGCCCAGGTCCTGAGTTTAAGCTCCAGGAGTGACACCAAAAACAAACTACCCACAAACAAAAATCCCTTGACACCCTGTTTACCCTGATATGTGAGTGTGTTGAATTCTGTTCCCCAAAAGAGGTTGTCCTAGCTCTAACCCTCATCCCTTCCACACACCATACTGTTGATGTAATCTTACTCAGAAATAGAGTTCTTGAAATGTAATTAAGGATCTGGAAATGAGATCATTCTATATTTGAGTTGGGTCCCAAAGTCAATGACAATATCCCTAGAAAAAGGAAAAAGATTGACACACCTAGGGATATACAACATAAATGGTCATGTGAAGATAGAGATAGAGATTGGGGACAAACCAAGGAGACTACAGGTACAGGAAGGAAGAATCTTCCTTGAAATGCTCCATGGATGGCCCTCTGGACTCCATAGCTGGGAGAGAACATATTGTATACTGCTGTAAGCCACTCAGTTGTTTCAATGGCTCTAAGAAATACCGTGCACAGTGCCAAATTAAGATGGCTCAATGTGAGTTTTCAACTTCATGATGGTACAAAAATTATATGCATTCATCAGAAACTGAACTGAAAACTTTGAATTTGGATCTTTTGCTTGGGCTAGTGAAGTGGGCCCAGCCTCTATCTGGATTCTTGAGCAGCAGTGGATCTCCACAACTCCTAGTAAGCCCTGTGATTATGTGGGGGAAACAACTGACATCAGTGGGTTAGGTGGGCGACTAAATGCATTTTCAATGTAGGGTGGCTTAATTATGACATAACTCGATTGTAAGTCAAGGAGCATCTGCACCTGGAACAAGAGCCAGAAGTGGGATATGCTGACACTAAAACCACTCAGGCATCATGCTGCCTTCCTTGTGATAAGAGATAAATAGATAAAGTGACCTTAACTCTGTAAGGATCCCTCACTTGCCCTGACCCCTGGACCTTTTTTCTCTGTGGTGGGGACCTCACCATCATAGATCTCTCACCTAAGAGAATGCATGTGTTTGACCATACTTGCTATCTTTCCCTAATTAGCAAGAGTAATCAGTGTGATGTCCCACAGAGGTTCAGTTTGCCAAAGAATGTATTATTACAGAGGGTAGATGAGCTGTTATAACTCTGGGGCAAAGATGTACATGTACACCTCTGTCTATGCCAAATGAGTGTGGATTGTATCTGATCCTCCTTAGAAATGGAAAAAGAATATCAATGGTTGTGTTGTCTCTCTGCTTTGGTAAAAATGCCACATTTAAATCATAACTGTAAATTGGGTAATGGCTTTGCAGTAGTCTACTGCCATCTTTGAAGGTCTTTATTCTTTTGGGCAGCAACAACTTGTGTATTAAATGGAGATTTGAAAACCAGGTACTAATGGTTCACACCTGTCATCCTAGTTAATCAGGAGATTGAGATCTGAGGATCACAGTTTGAAACCAGCCCTTGTAGACAAAACCTGGAAATAGAGGTGTGGTTCAAGTGGTAGAGTGCCCACCTTGAGTGAGAAAGCTAAGCAAGAGTGCGAGGCCCCAAGTTTAAGCCTCAATAATGGTTTAAAAACCTTCAGTTTTTAAGAATGGCTCTCATTTCCATATTTCTTTTACTGACTCTCTTTGTTGCAGGAGGGTAGTATGAAGGCTTTCATTCCTGGTACCTTCACTGACTGACCAATGAATTAGGTCAAAATGAGAAATGTGTTCATGATCAAGTATTTCCATTCTGGCCTTTGATCCCAGCTACTTAGGAGGTAGAGACAGGAAAATTGTGAGCTTGAGGCTACCATAGAGAGGATAGCAACTGGGATTTCTGAATCAGCTTGGACCTTGTATCCAACCTTCCTCAAAGTGTTTTGGCATTGTCGCCTCTCCAATGTTGTTATCCAAATCAATAACCACAGGTTATTGGAGAAGGCAGAAAACTTACCATCTATGCTTGTCATGTATTATGAATCTTAGTCCTGTTAACCTGGCCGTCTTCAGAGGGCTTTATAATCTTGACTTTTTTATAAGGATGCCTGTCTTAGCTTCCTGCCCATTACTTCTTTAATAGTCATTGGTTAACACATTGAGAAATCAATCAGCCCTCCTCATTCATGCTTTGGGTATTGTATTCTCCTATTACCTCATTAGGTCTATATTATTGTGTTATACTGTAGTCATAAAAATTGACACAAGCAGCAGTAGTACAGTACATATAATTACATATTATATGTAACTATATGATATAACAATTATTAATATTTTATTAAATGATAATATAATTATAAATATTATTTACAATCTATTTCATAATTATATGAATATTAAATTATATTCTATAGGGTATGTTATATCCTGTTGATTTCATTATTAAGAACCAGGTCTTTCTAAGCTCTTAAAAAGAAGGCTATGCAGTCAGGCATTACCTAACAACAAGACACAGTTTGAGAACTTGAGAACTGAGTTATCAGATGATCTGTTATTTTGTGAACACTGTGGTATCAACTTGTACATACTAAGACAGATATACCACTAGACCATATGGTCACATTGCTGAGGGTGGTGTCTGTGGTAGATGGTTATGATCATATTTAAGATGTAGGTAAAGTAACCAGCAACTTCATTTAACCTTGACAGAGTCAAAAGAAGCACCAGAAACTATTATCTCAGTCTCTGTTAATCCAGGGCCTGGATTCTGGCAAGACAATGTTTTGTTCTCCTCCCCTAAGCAAGCCATGAGACAATCAACAAGAACACACTCTTGCACATTTCAGCTCCAGCATTGGCGGCATGGGCTGGGCTGTGGCAATAAAGGTGTGGGAGATGCAGGACAGGGCACAGCTTGATAGTCATGAGGACACCTGGTGGAGCACTGTACTGTGGATCCTCAACACACAAGAGAGTGGCCAGGTCACCTACTTTGCTCTGATGTTGGCGCTGCATAGAATCATGGCAGCGGAGGATAGATTTCTGTTCTGAGTTGTTTTAATTTTGGTCTTTTGCAGATTTGCCACACTGATTGTGTTTTGCTTAGACACATGTTCAGATGAACTTTGCTCTTCTGTGCTCTCTGGCTGAAAGAGTAGGAAGAAGTTAGCACAGAGTAGGCAGAAGTTAGCATAGAATAAAAATTGGATAGGGCTGGGAAGGTGGCTCAGTGGTAGAATGCTTGCCTTGCATGCATGAGGCCCTGGGTTCCATTCCTCAGCACCACACAAGCAGAAAAAAAAAGCCGGAAGAGGCACTGTGGCTCAAGTGGTAGAGTGTTAGCCTTGAGCTGAAGGGCTGAGGGACAGCACCCAGGCCCAGAGTTCAGGCCCCACGATCGGACCAAAAAAAAAAAAAAAGTTGGATAACAAAATGTAATTGTACTGCTGATAACCAAGACTTTTCTGTTGCAGTGCTGGGCTTAGTTCTCTGAAACAAGGGAACCTATTTTATTTTGAGCCCACAGATGTGCTTCATTTCCAAGCCTATCTAAAATGTAAGGTTTTACACATTTATTAACTAGTAAAACTCTGGAAACTTTGGCTTTGGAGCACAGGCAAGGTTTATAGGCAATGCCACTAATGGCTTTATTAACTCTCCAGGGTGGGCTGGAACACATATTTTCTTCTGATTCACGGTGGGACCAGGCAGTGCTGCAGTGCTCTCTCCTATACCCCCACTCGCAACTGAGTTCTCATAGTGACAGCAAACATGGCTTTAGAAAATAACATCTTTCAAAGCACATGTGACCTACCAGCCTATTCAGTACAATCAATGAGTTAAATATGTTTATTTAATTTAAAAACATTATTATTATTATTATTATTATTATTATTATTATTTTGTGCTGATCTAGGGGCTTGAACTCAGGGCCTGGACAGTCCATAGCTTTTGTGGTCAAAAGTAGTATGCTACCACTTGAGCCACAGCTCTACTTCTCTCTCTCTCTCTCTCTCTCTCTCTCTCTCTCTCTCTCTCTCTCTCTCTCTCTTGTAGTTAATTGGAAATAAGAGTCGTCTCATGGACTTTCCTGCAGAGGCTGGCTTCAAACCACAATGCTCAGATCTCAGCTTCCTAAGTATCTAGGAGTATCTAGGAGCCATTGGTGCCTAGAAAATATTTACTATTTTAATTATACATCTTTATAGAGTACAGCATGATAATCTGATGCGTACATGCAATAATCAAATTTTTATCACCTTAAACATTTTGTGTGTGCTGGTCCTGGGGCTTGAACTCAGAGCTTGAGTGCTGCTCCTGAGCTTCTTTGCTCCAAGCTAGCACTTTACCACTTGAGCCACAGCTCCCCTTCCACCTTTTTTGGTAGTTAATTGGAGACAAGAGTCTCATGAACTTTCCTGCCAGTGCTGCCTTTGAACCACAATCCTCAGATCTCAGCCTAGTAAATAGCTAGGAATACAGGTGTGAGCCACTGGTCCCAGTTAAAATTTTTTTTATTAAAAAGTAGTAATTGCTATGGGTTCAGTGACTCAAACCTGTGATCCTAGCTACTTGGGAAGAAGAGATTAGAGGATCTTCAGGTATCAAAGTACAGGAGGTGTGGTAGCCCTTGCCTATCAGATCCAGTGGCAAAGGGAAGCACAAGTAGGGATCAGAACAGAGGCCATCTGAGTATAAGGAGAGACAATATCTTGAAAATAATCAATGCAAGAAGCTGAAGCATGATTTAAGTAGTAGAGCACTTGCCTAGAAAGTGTGAAGTCCTGAGTTCAATCCTCAATCATTTGTGTGTGTGTGTTTGTGTTTGTGTGTGTGTGTGTGTAGGTCTATGTGCATGTGTCTATTCACATACATGAGTGTATATATGTATACGTATTACATAGTAATGGTTTATACTTGATATATTTATAAGTAAAATGTGGCATTCCAATACATGTCATAATGTGTACTAATCAAATAAGGGCAATAAATATTTCCATCTCTTTATCAGTAGTTTGTATTTGAAGATTTCTACCTTCTCTTAGCTATTCATAAGATATATAATAGATTATTCTGAAGTAAGTCCACCTCAATTGTTTATATTTCTATCACTTGTTCATGGGCTCAGTATAACTGAAATTTTTCACAAATAACAGAAACCAGACTATAAACTTGCCCCCTCTATCTCCACCAGCCTCCATTGACTGATAGCAAAACATTAGGTTTACCTTAAAAACAAACATCTTCAATATTGACTCTTCTACCAATCTTGATTGGTTTTATTTTGTGGTTGTCATAGTTTGTTTGCTTTGTGTTTTAGTAGAAAGATTTCCAGTTGGACTTATCCTTTCCTTCTGCTTCTCTGGTAAAAGGTAAAACTATTGGCCTTTCTACATGAAAGGTACCTTTTCAGGGTTTTGCTCCACTCTGACCTGCCATTAGGCCAACATGGAATGGCCTGGCCCACTCAGCCCTCTGCCTTACCCACGGTTACCAGGTTGGACAGAGAGAGAGAGAGAGAGAGAGAGAGAGAGAGAGAGAGAGAGAGAGAGAGAGAGAGAGAGAGAGAGAGAGAGAGAGAGAGAGAGAGAGAGAGAGAGAGAGAGAGAGAGAGAGGACTCAGGACTTAATGTAGATAATGGTTGAATTGTGGGGTAATCTTTGTAGCTGTGCCCAGATTCTGTACAATGGTGCATTTTAGAGATAGGAAAATAAATAAAGAAGAAATGAATAAGTCAAAAGAGATAGTATCAGTGCCCTGAGGCTTGATTCAAACAACAATGGGACAAGTAGAAACTCTCTGGTAAGTCCCAGACTAGGAAGCCAGTTAGAGATTTGAGGGCTGTTTTTGCTTGCCTTTTAATTTTGTTTTAAGGCAAGACATGATAAAAGAATCTTTCAGTATTTTAGTTCCCCTTTTCCTGTCCTTAATTCCCTTTTATTGGTTTCTTCTTCAACTTTATACCTTTAGCTTAGTTTTGTTTGATGAGAAGTGGTTTTGGAATTACAACTCAGAAGTAGAAGAATTTTCTCTGTGCTTTGTTCCTGGATCAAGTAAAGTCATCAGATGGCTGTCTCCAAGTGCTGTGGTCTGGGGTCCTCTGCCACTCTCCTTTCTTCAAATTCCTCCTCACGTGGGGTCTGACCTCTTGAGTCTAGAAGCAATTGTTATCCTACTACTTTTTCTATCACTTCCTTTATAAGTTAGCTGAAATCAAATCAAAATATTCTATCATTCCTTGAAGGAATATTTGAATAAATGACTGTCTCCTGGTTGGCAGCTTGTCATCTTTTTCTCAGGGCCTGTGTGTCGTCATTATTACAGATAACAAGGGCTCCATTCCCCCCTCCTTCCCATAAACAGACAGATCAAAAGTTTATACTCCACAGCTATTTAGTCAGCAACCAGAATTTGCCCAGCAATGATGTGTTTGTGTGTGTGTGTGTGTGTGTGTGTGTGTGTGTGTGTGTGTGTGTGTGTGTGTGTGTGTGTGTGTGTTTGGTGGGGAGGTGCAGCCTGAGCAGGAGACAATAGAAAAATATTTTTTTTTGTCGTTCAAGAACTTACAATTTAGTGGGGTAGGCAACATGGTCATACTAAAACCAATAAGGAAACGTTAAAATGAGAAAATAAAAAGTATAGCAGCCAAGCATTGGTAGCTCATGCCTATAGGCCTAGCTCCTTGGGAATCTGAGATTAGGAAGGCTGTAGTTTGAGGCTAGCCCTGGCAGAAAAGGTTGCGAGAAGCCATTTCAACTCAGAGCAGTGTACAGTGGTGAAACAGGATAGATTAGGGGAAAAGGAGTTAATGGTAAGCTTACAGCAAATACAATGTTGTAAGGTGAATCTAGTCGGTGAGATACAGAGAAACCACATTTTGAGAGGTCAGATTGGGAGTCTTAAGTAGAAAGCTGGTGTCTGTAGGCAGACTTTTGTCACAAAGCCTGCAGCCCCTTAAATGCTGTTAGAAAACTGAGCCATGAGAGCAGGAGAGGAAAGAAAGAGCTGTAAAACAATGCCAACAACACTGATCAACCCTAATGGAGATCTGAAGTGGGCCGCCATGTTGACCGGAAGAGAGCCAGGAGACAGGACACAGCACAGGAGACCTGGCATCTGAGCTGGTCTGATCCTAAAATAGGGTCAGGTCATGGGACAGGAAACTGGAGAGTCTCCCAAATTCAAGGCACCGGACTGCAGGTCCAGTAACCTATCATCTAAGATCCCACCCCTGTCTCGAGGAATTCAGGCATGCCCATCACCTGAGAAGTGGAACTCTTCTTTATTCTACCATGAAGACCAGATTGCACGAGTTAAACCCAATTCCCAATCCACCTCATGTCCAAGATGGTGCTTGTTAGATCCAGTATCCCCACTTCAATAGGAGATGTTCATTCATCTATTTCCCTTAAGATTAAGGGACCTAAGTAATTTGTCTGGCAGGATGTATGCCTTCCTGAGAGAAATGCATCCCTCAAAATTTAAGCAACCTGGGGCTGGGAAGGTGGCTCAGTGGTAGAGCGCTTGCCTTGCATGCCTGAGGCCTTGGGTTCGATTCCTCAGCACCACATAAGCAAAAAGAAAAAAGCCGGAAGTGGTGCTGTGGCTCAAGTGGTAAAGCGCTAGCCTTGAGCTGAAGAGCTGAGGGACAGTGCCCAGGCCCAGAGTTCAGGCCCCACGACCAGACCCCCCCCCCAAAAAAAAACTTTAAGCAAGCTCTTATCCAAAATAAAGACAACAGAGTGACTTCCTTGTCTTAAGGATAAGGATCTGTTTTATTGCAAGATGCATTCTTACCTGGAAAGAATGACCAAAACATCCAGAAACTCAGAAAGTGTAACACCAGGAGTAATTAGAGCAAAGATAAAATGCCTATCTTTGCATAATTTTGAAATCAGACCCCCTGCCTTTATATAATAGCCAAGGAGCTGTGTGTCTCTCTCTGCTCCCTCCTTTTAGAGTGCCTACACTGGTAGAGTGTTAGAGTATGCCCCTGTCTTTCTGTTGTCTGTTTGCTTTTTGTTTGCTTTTCTGCTTGCTTACTTACTCAATAAAGCTGCGCCAAGTTTTCTTACCATTGTGACTTGTCTAGAAATTCTTATTCTGCAATCAAAGTTAAGGACTCTGAGTCCCTACTTTTAAAAGAAAACTTCACAAACCTTTACCTGCACCTGGTGACAATGGTAGTCTAGAACCTGTCATCCCAAATTATGTGGAAGGCTGATATCGAGGCCAGCCCTCAGACACAAAATTCTGTAAGACTCTATCTCCACTCAGGAGACTGAAGTAAGGAGGTCATGCCTAGCTGGCACCATTTGGCCACATGGTGGGTGGTAGAGTCTGGCATCGTGTCTTCATGGTGGGGGAAGGAAATGCCCCTGCCCAACACCTGCCTCTCAGGTGATGGGCACTCCTGAATCCCCGGAGGCAGTGGTAGGTACTTGGCTGATAGTGAATACTGATACTGAATCTGTCACTGCAGTGCCTGGGATTGGGAAATTCCTGTGGACTTGACCCCTGTGCTGATCCTATTTAGGCCCAAACCAGCCCAGCCGCCATGATGCCACGCCACCTTTGTCTCCATGATCCTGTCCTGTGTCCTGTCTCCTGTCTCCTGGCTCATCTCCAGTCATCATGGCATTGGTATTTTTTTTGTTCTTTCTTTCCTCTCTGGTCTGTTTCCTAACCATGTTAAGTGTATTTGGGGGTTGAAGGCCTTTGTAACAACTGGCTGCCTGCAGCCTGCTAACTGTATAATAAAAATTCCAATACTCCATCTTCCAAAATGTGGCTTCTGGGATAATTTACCTTACAATAAGACAAGACATGGTAGATGAGCCTGTTCTCCCACACACCACAGAGGAACCTAAAAGTAGGCAGAAGTTTGCTCAGTCACACACAAACAGAAAAAATAGTCCTAGCTGTGTTCAGTGGTATCAGGCCAGCCTAGCAATTACAAAGCACTGAGTTCAAACCTCAGTACTGCCCTCTCCCCTCATGAAGATGAAAGAACATCAAGAATTTGAGTGCAAGAATTTGAGTAATTATCAATTAATTGCCAGGCTCTTAATGAGATCCAGCTGCTTTCTACAGCCTTCAGAGTCAGAAACTGTGATTAGTCCTACTTTACAGGCAGGATTATGAAGGTCCTATAGTTTGGTATCTGTAGTTCTAGGCCACAGGCCTAAATCTAGCTCTAAGAGTTCAAATGTCACATTCTGCCACATAGAGAGGCAAGTACTGGTATTGGTCAAAGAGAGCTTTATCATGTAGCACAGGCACATTACAGGAGGAAGAAAGCACTTCAGCAATTCTTCAGGGTATAGACATAAGCTTCAGGTTTAAATACAGAAAAAAATGTGGCAAGGAGAGAGAGGTATGCATAATTCATCTCAGGCAAAGTGTGGCCTGGTTGAACATTATCTGAGTTCTACTTCTACAAAGGATGCCATCGACGTTGTGGTCACTGTTGTCACTTGAGAGGAGCAGTCCTTGTGAGATGGTTTGTCCTGCTCAGGGTCCAACCTTATTATTCTAAGGAATTGTTCTCATTTAGGGGATGGTCTGTCCTCTGAGGTGCTGCCTTTGAGGTAATTTTAATCCCTTGTCAAAAAGATGTTATCAGTCAGTCCTGTCTTTCCTAAAACCCAAAGTGACTGAAGAAGAGAGACTTAGAGAGGAGATAATAGAAAATGGATCCTGCTGATCAAGAGTCAGTGTTTTTTAGTAAAAGAAGTTCCCAGTTGCATTATCCATACTAATAATAGCATCTGGTGCTGGGGCCTGAGCTTGCTTCCATGGCCAAGTCTCTGATGTTGGTGTAGTAGAAGCTCAGGGTCAGGTTGGTCTATGAGAACTGAACCCATCCTTGAAAGATATGCAGAATTTGGAGTCACTGAGGTGGGCATTTCAGGAGGGCAGGAGGAGTGGTTGAGTGTATATTGAAGCAAAACCTTGGGAAGGTTTAGTCACAGAAGACAAGAACAAGATGTGGAAGATGCCAGGCCCTAAGCTGGAGAGCCAGTGCTGACTAGAGTCTTTGGCTTGGCAAAATCTAGTAGGCCCTTAGAACTATGTAAGCTCTGTCCTACAATGGTACTGGTGCCAACAAAATGAAAAACTAGAAAATTCCCTAATTTACTCCAATTTTTGAGTTAGTTCTTCTTTTTGAAATTCCTTTGCTTTTACGGTTACTCCGATTTTTATTCATATAAGCAATGACTTTGAAATCATAAGCAGAAAATCCAGAAAAAGAAATGTCAGGAGATTTATGATCACCAAGAGAGCTGAGGACAGATTCCACAGGGAAAAGGTGGAAACCCAATGGCTTCTCCAAAAAGTTCTGCTCTGAGTGTCTGGAGGTGTGGTCCTGATGAAAGAATTAGAAAGAAGCAGCAATGTGGAGAGTGACCTCAGTTTTGGATAATTTGAGTCTAAGTGATGCTAGAAAAGCCAAGGGGAGTAGTCCAGGTCCAATTGGGGCATAGTGCAAGGTCATGGCTGAGGATGCAGACATATTATTTTCTTTCTCTTTCTTTTCAAGAGGTTCCATGTTTCTACTCCCATATCCCCTTGGTTTTTTAAAAAAATCTTTCTGTTGTATATGGTTACTAGATTTTTCTAGACCCTTTTATAATTCCAACATACTTCTAGATTTGCTTCTAGACTTGCTTCCACAGCCCTGTTTCCATCACAAGCTTGATACTACTTGCCCTCCTGGGAAAGTAGTGCTGATTCCTCGCCAGAATGTCTCTTCCCTCCTAGCCACAGACTCCCTTGGTGCTCTGGGAGTTGCTCATTACAGATGGTCTGTTTAAACCCTGTTATCTTCACAGAGGGGACTCTGACTTCAGTTAGGGCTGTGATGATGCGGTATCCCAGCAGTCTGCTGCCAAAATCTAGGCAGACATAGACGGTGACAGTTTCTCTTCACAGATAATATCATGTGTGTGGCTGCTGCTGACTGGAAATGTGGATCCTGTCAGAACCACTGAACTCACTCTGAAAACACGGCCACAATGTGTTTCTGCACAGGCCTGAGCTGGCCAGAGGCCGGGCCCCAGGCCCCATGGTGGTGGGAGCTGTGAACATACTGACTGAAATGTGGACCCTGTCAGAAACACTCCATCCATTCAGCCTACAGCCATGAGACCTGAAGACTCAGTGAAAGTCTTTGCTGAGACACTATGAATGTACTTCTATTGCTCCAGAGTCCCCCACTGTCTCCTCTAGCAAATGATTTCAGAGGACTCCACCTCTGAAAATGGGTTACAGAAATATGGTATTAAATAAAAATTATGGGAGGTCATTGTTTTTAACAAGGTTTTTCAGGGGTCTCAACAGATGAGATCAAACTGAAATGGAATCTCACTGTATAGTCAAACCAAAACCTTAATAATTTGGATGAATCTGCTTCTACTTTTGTTGAAAAAAGTAACCTGATATGAATCAATCCACTTTATTTCTGTCTTTGTTTCTATTTCTATTGTCTGCTTCTATTTCTAATTCTATTTTTATTTCTATGTCTCTACCTTACAAATCCCACTTTTGTTTGGAGGTAGTTCTAATTCAGCTTTGTAGAATGAAGATTCACCACTTTGTTGTGGTTTTGTCTTTTGATAACAGGTACGATTTATGATGTAAACTGGGATTGGAAGTGGAGGTGAGCCTTTGCCAGTGAAGTTTTTCAACCAGGGTAAGATGGAGGCCACATCCTTCTCAAAGCAGTAGGGCTAGCAGTCTTCTCTATGAATTATTCTAACCAGAAGAAGACAACAGACCTGTTAGGCTTGAGGCAGTGGCAGAGGTCATTTGTCCTAGCCCTGTCTATACAGAGGTCAAGTTCTGAAGTGCAGAAAGGCTTTGCATCCTGTTGTAGTAGGAGTAGAAAGGAGATCTTTACCAAAGTTTTCTGTGCATCTCTCCTCTACCCACAAATGCTCTTTAAACATTTTTGCATGTGCGTGCTGAAACTGGGTTTTGAACTCATGGCCTCTTGCTCTCCCTTATCTTTCTCACCTAAGGTGAGCACTCTACTACTGAGCCATACCTCCCTTTGCTGGTTAATTGGAGATAAAAGTCTCTTGGATTTGTATGCTCTGGCTGAAACTTGTATGAACTCCAGCTGACATGCTCAGTAGCTAGGATTATAGATGTGAGCCACCATCACCCAAAAAAACCAGGATTGAGGCTTACTCATTCATCAGATGTTAAGGTTGCTTGGTGAAGCAGAACTTCCGATTTCTTGGTGGTGTGAAGGCCATGTTAGTCTCACCTTTTTTCAGGGTTTTGCCTCAACTTTTCCAGATAATGATACTTTCTAAATACAAAGGAAGCAAGATATTAGGAAGTGATCTAAGAGTAGTATTTGCCCTCTCCAAGGCATAGCTAGGATGATAGGCAGGAAGAAAAGTGTAGTTTCCATTTTTTTTGTTACTTTTCTTCCCATAGAGATGGAGTAGCCTATAAAGTTCTCCCAAGATCTCTACCTCTATTATTTGATGTAATTAAAGTGGGATTTTATCCATCTTTCTCCACAGCAGACTTGACACCTGATAATGCTCAGAATTGGCAACAAGGCCAAAGTCCCTCTAGTTTTGCTGGGCTATACATGTCTTGAACATGTATGCTCCAAACATGTGCTCAACAATGTGAATAAAGAAATTAAAAACAGTCTGTGTCCTTTTACTTTGTAAGAATCTATACTGGAAAATAATTGGAAGTTCAAATAAAATTCATATTATTGAATTATTTAAAGAAGCAATAATTAGACATTAATTTCCAAAATAAGGTTGCTGTTATCCTAACCCTCCTGTTAAAACATAAAAATTAGTTTCAGATTATATATATAAGAAAAATACTTATCATGTTATATATCAAGTATAATGTATAAAAATAAATTTATAGTAGTCATTACAAAAAGATCTATAATTTGTATGTGAATTTTTAAAAATTGGATATAGCTAGGCACAGATGGCTCACACTTCAAATCTTAGTTAATTGGGAGGCTGACATTGGGAGGATCACTTTTAAGGTCTGCCTTCAAAATTCCTTCTCACTGTAAAGCTGGACACAATGGTGTGTGTCTTTCATTTCGGCTGTGATGGGAAACCTGACATAGGTGAATTATGACCAGACAGGAAGTAAAACTTTATCTTAAAAATAGCCACAAAAAAAGGCAAGACATGATTCAGTGGAAAGAGTGCCTGCATAGCAAATGTGAGGCCTTAAGTTCAAAGCCCAGTACTGAAAAAAAATGGTATAAAGAAATTACTAACTGTGGACAAAAATTCTCCACAACTTAACTCAAAAAAAAATAATGACAAACACAACCCAATAGAACTTTTGCTTTCAGGCACTTTTATACTTTTCCCTAGCCTACCCTCTCTCAGTATAAGCAGAAGACATTATGTATAAGCCAACATGAAGACTGAAATATGACTAGGTGATAGACCACTTGGGGAGATCAAGACTTAAGGAATAAAGGTAGTGAGTTTCCTGGATTTTCTTTACCTATCTCAGAGTTGAGATAAAGAGGTCACCAGCCAGACACAACAATAGACAGAGGAAAAAGCCTGTTGTTTGTAGCCAGAGGACTAGGAAAAGAGAAGGTTGGCAAGATAGAACCTAAACAGTAACCACTGTACTCACCAAGCACCACAGAAAACAACAACAAACACATTGGCACCACCCACACTAACAGGGGCCGAATGAGAAATCTAGGTTTCTACTCTTGTGAAGCTACTAGAGCCCCAACATTTGACTGAGGGTGTGAGAGGAGACTGTATGGTTCCCTACACAAAATGTCCCATGGCACCAGAGAACATCATGTAGGGAACTTGGTCTCTCACCCCTCCCTCAATAATGAGGTTTAATTCCTCTCCTTTCCTTTGTGAACCAATGTCATGAAAAGAATCTAAAGCAGGTTTTAAAAAAGAACCAATGTCTCATAATATAATACCACAAATGTCCAGGTGCCAATGGCTTACTCCTGTAATTCTAGCTACTCAAGATAAGAGACCTGAAGGATCTTAGCTCAAAGCCAACCTGGTCAGAGACCAACAAGATCCTAGACTGGAGGTGTGACTCAAGTAATAGAGCCCCAGCTATGAGCCAGAAACTGAGT
This sequence comes from Dipodomys merriami, assembly GCF_024711535.1. Lineage (NCBI taxonomy): Eukaryota > Metazoa > Chordata > Mammalia > Rodentia > Heteromyidae > Dipodomys > Dipodomys merriami. Next base: position 33,851,866 of record NW_027202937.1, read on the forward strand.
TTGAACACCAGGCTCGGAGTTCAAGCCCAATACTGACACCAAAACAAAACAAAATCACTTGCATGACTAGGTATAGCGGTTCAGGCCTGTAACCCAGCCACTTAGGAAGTGGAAGCAGGGAGATTATTATTTTGTTCAGGGCCAACCTAGACAAAGTTAGTGAGAGATTATCTGAAAAAGAAACAAAAAGCAAAAGCACTGGGGATGTGACTCATGTGGTAGAGAGGATCCGAGTTCAATTGCCAATTCTTCCAAAACAAACCAAAACAATACTCATAATAACTAAGAAAACCACAATTTGAATGAAAAAGTCAGTTGCTAGATCCCCATGTTACAATTACAAATAAGTTAGAATTATGTGCAAAGATTTCAAAGCAGCCAGGACCAAAATGTTTCAACAGCAATTACAAACAATTTTATGCCAACTAATCAAATCTCAAAACAAAAACAAAACTGTCTAAGAAAAAAAATTGAGAGTTTTTGAGGCATAAAAAACTCAAGCAGAAACTTTAGAAGTAAAATACTTCAATAACCAGAAATTTAAGATTGAAGATAAATTGAAGAGTGATTGAAAATAAATCCCCCAAGTTGACCAATAGAATACAATTGGAAACCATAAGTGATATAACATCAGAGTTAGAATGCAAAAAGGAAAGGATTAAGAAGATAGGGCTAAAGAGGCATTTGCAGAAATGAGTAAAATCTCTGAAATTTGAAAAAAAGAAAAAGACTTAAACCTATGAATTCAAGAAGATGAGTGAACTCCAAACTGAAAAAAAAAAACCCATACTACTATACACCATGTTAAACTTCTAAAAGGTTCAAGTTGACCTTGAATCCTGAATCTTCCTGCCTTAACCTCTCAAGTGCTGGGATTACAAGCATTTACCACATGTCCCAATGTGAGATAGTTTTTTTTTTTTAATTGTATTTTATTTTATTTGAGAACATACTGTACAGGGGGGCTACAATTACATGGGCAGGATAATGCATACATTTCTTACCAAGCATTGCAGCCTCCTCCTTTGTTTACCCTTCACTTCCCTTCCCCGCCTCCCCCCTCCCCCCACCCAATTTTACCCCCCTCCCCCCACCCAATTATACCCCCCCCCCCACACCGACATTGTAAAGCTGGTTTTGACATGACATTTTGTACTTCTCATTGTTGCAACAGGTCCGCCTGAATCCTTAAACGACTTTTTGTCCCCATCTCCTCCACATGTTATACTGACATCAAATATAGTGAAAGCGGGGGTTACACTGTGGGGGAGGGACATACAAAGCAACAAAGAAATAATCTTATAAATGCGTTAGAAACACATGCATGAAAGAAACGAAAACATTAAAATACATATTTAAGGGTTCATTTTCCTAACATCACATTATCTGACCTTTTCCGCTTGACTCATACCTATACTAGATATTGCAAATAAGGGAAACCATGGGACCTATGTTTCTTTGGGCCTGGCTTACTTCACTTAATATAATTTTTTCCAAACCTTTCCATTTCCTAACAAATGGGGAAATGTCATTCTTTCTGATGGAGGCATAGAATTCCATTGTGTATATATACCACATTTTCTTGATCCATTCATCTACTGAGGGGCATCTGGGTTGGTTCCATATCTTAGCTATGGTAAATAATGCTGCAATAAACATAGTTGTGCTGGTAGCTTTAGTGTGGTCTTGTTTGTAAACATTTGGGTAAATGCCCAAAAGTGGGATTGCTGGATCATAGGGGAGATCTATGTGAAGTCTTCTGAGGAACCTCCATACTGCTTTCCAAAGTGGTTGAACAAGTTTACATTCCCACCAACAATGAAGTAAGGTTCCTTTCTGTCCACATCCCCTCCAGCATCTGTTGTTGTTAGAGTTCTTGATTTTTGCTGTTCTAACTGGAGTGAGGTGATATCTCAATGTTGTTTTGATTTGCATTTCTTTTATGGCTAGGGATGTTGAGCATTTCTTCATGTGTCTATTGGCCATCCTTGTTTCTTCTTCAGAGAAGCTTCTCTTTAAGTCTTTCGCCCACTTATTTATTGGGCAGTTGATTCTTTGAGGATTTGTTGTTGGGTGGTTTAATTTTTTGAGTTCCAAGTATATTTTAGATATGAGACCCTTGTCCGTTGTATGGCTAGTAAAGATCTTCTCCCAATCGGTGGGCTTTCTATTGATCTTGCCAGCTATGTCATTTGCCCTGCAGAAGCTCTGCAATCTTATGCAATCCCATTTGTCCAACCTTTCTTTGATTTGTTGTGCTTCCGGGTCTCTATTCAGAAAATTTCGACCTGAGCCAAGGAGACCTAGGGTTTCTCCTATTCCATCCTGTAATGTTTTCAGAGTGTCTGCTTTGAGTTCAAGGTCTTTGATCCATTTGGAGTTGATTCTGGTGCAGGGTGATATATAAGGATCTAGCTTTAGTTTTCTACATGTAGTTAACCAATTTTGCCAGCACCATTTACTGAAGAGGCTGTCTTTCTTCCATTCTATTGTTTTAGCTTCCTCATCGAAGATTAGATGGCTATAGGTCTGTAGGTTCATTTCTGGGTTTTCAATTCTATTCCATTGGTCCTGAGGTCTGTTCTTATGCCAATACCAAGCTGTTTTGATTACTATGGCTTTATAGTAGAGTTTGAAATTTGGTATTGATATTCCTCCAGCAGTGTTCTTTCCGTTGAGGAGCGTTTTTGCTATTCGGGGTCTTTTATTGCTCCATATGAATTTTTGGATTGCCTCCTCTATTTCCTTGAAGAATGAGGGTGGAATTTTGATAGGTATCGCGTTGAATTTGTAGATAGCCTTGGGAAGTATTGCCATTTTCACGATGTTAATCTTGCCAATCCAGGAGCATGGGAGGTTTTGCCATTTTTTAAGTTCCAATGTGAGATAGTTTTTTAATGGACAGATTATTAAAAAAAACATTTCTTTGATATAAGTTAACAAATTGTCTAGCTATCTTTTTTTAACTTCTATTTTGAGCCTAACTCTGAGTTCAAAGACTATGGTGAATAAATGAACTCTATCTTCAATTAATGCAGATCTCTTGACCTTGTGTCTGAGTTTCTCCAACTGTGAATGGTCAAGGTTCAAATAATTCACAACTCTCTTATTCACATGGAAATTGGCATATAACCCAGATACATGGATATATACAGCATTCTGAGCCTAGACTTTTTGAACTGTTGGTTTTTAAATTTTTATTTTTTTGCTTTGCTTTTAACATAGAGGTTACAAATTCATAAATCTTCAGTATTTTGAGATAAGGGGTAATTAAAAACCTTAGTAAATCAGAGCATCATGCTGGTCCTAAAATCCAGCTATCTATTTAACATATTAGAGCCCAGAGAGAAGTAGAGAAGTAATCATTTCTAAGGAGTCTCTTATTAACTAATGTGGACTTCACATTTCTATCAATATATCTCTTCCATGTTGTTAGGACCTTCAAGGTTTAGGGCATTAAGCCTATTTTGTGCTTGCAACATGTTTATAACATGTGAACATGGGTTTTCAGGGTTGTTAGAACCCTACAGGCATGGTGTAAAAGCTATATAAGTCCCAACAAATAATTTGGTACACAATGAGATCGATATGATTGCTTCTCATTAGCTTCTTATTGGTTCTCTGCTGCCATCTGCCTATATTGATAAGTTGTTTGATCCGAAAATTACGTTTTAAATATCTGTATGGCCCTGGACAAAAGAAAGATGCCATGTCCCTACTAGTCTGCCATGACTCCTCAAGGGACAAAGGAAAGGCATAATTTATTGGTCATTTGAGTAGGACTTTGTTTGAACAGAACTTCTTGCCTCTCGGCATAGGAACCAAAGCCTGGCAAAGTGACCATCATGGCTTATGAGGCCTATCATGACATCTCTACACCTTTGCATTCAGTGATGGTAGCTTTTTATTTAAAGATCTTTTTTTAAAGATCTTTAATGTAATGGTGATGAGTAGAGGGGTTATAGGTTGCAGTTACAAGATGTTGGTAGCCTTGCCATGGCTATCAAGGTTTCAGGACATGGTCTCTTAATCCCATTTCTTTGTATGTGTCAGGGTACATGTGACCAAAAATAGATCTGGTGTGCTTGTAAACAGGAGGGAGGGAGGGAGGGAGGGAAGGAGGAAGGGAGGGAGGGAGAGAGAGAGAGAGAGAGAGAGAGAGAGAGAGAGAGAGAGAGAGAGAGAGAGAGAGAGAGGATGGAGGACTCAATACCCCTTTATGGGTCATGCTCCCAATGGCCTAAATTCCTCTCATAGGCTTCATCTATTCATGCCACAACATGGCTGCTAAGCCTTTAGTATACATTTGAGAACATCTAGCATCCAAATCTGTTCCAGCAATCCTATTTTCCTTTTCATTCCTTAAACATATCATGTTGTGATAGAATTTCTGAACACTATACTTATGTGAGTTTGCTGAGGCTGTCCCAGTTTCAGCACTGAAAGTCTCTTTTAGCATTGAACTACCCTGCAACCATCTTCAAGTGGAAGTGTTCTTTCTTCTCAATGTATCTAATTCTTCTTTGTGTGACAGAGAAGTCCTCCCTGACTCCCTCACCTATGTCCATTTTCTCTCACATACACAAGGCTCACCCAGCTCTATTATATCAACCCTAGTTCACATGACTACTTATGGTAGTTCTACCTATAAATTCATTTGATGGTTGTTTGATTATTGTCTCTGTCTTCCTCTGACAGCTTTTGAACAGGGATCATATCTGATTTAGTGGGGGATTTATCACAAATGCCTACAGAGCCCAAATCTTTGTTAAATTAATCCATGCATAAACCATTGCCTGCCCATTGGTAATTCCAATGCCTGCTTACACCCTTGTGTAACACAAGCAGTTTAAAGGCAGGAAAGAAGAGAATAAAGAAGTTGTTTCTCGTGGGTAAAAAAGCAGCGAACCAGAGCTTAGAAAAGAACAAACAGAACAAAAACATCATGTTAGAGAGTTGGAAATAATGTCACCAATTTTCTGCCTTTCTTTTTTTATTATTTTAATTTTATTGTCAAGGTGATCTACAGAGGAGTTACAGTGACAAAAGTAAGGTAGTGAGTACATTTCCTGTAGAACTTGTTAATCCCTCCTTTATTTTCTCCCACTTTCCCTTCCCTCCAGTGCCACCCTCATTTTTTTCTGCCTTTCTTTACAGCCTGATCCCCATCCATCCATGGAATAGCCATGGATGTCAGCATATGACTAATGTGTCTGGTACCTTAAACACATGCTCTCATTTCTGACAAGACTACCCTTCTACTCGAAGTATATCTTGTAGTATTTGGCCCACCACAATGTAACTGAAGTAAAAAAGTATCTCACTTTAGAACCACAAACCTAAACTGAAGTCTTTATCCAAAAGGAGCCTGGGCAGGAGTTCCTACAAGCTGCAACTGGGCCTCCCCACCCAAGTTCCTCCCCCACATCCCCCCTGCCCCCCTCCCCCCCCCACTTGCCTCTGTTCTGCTTTAAGCCAGGTTGAGGCTCTGGAAAATGTAACCCCATGTATACTTTGAGCTCACTGACAATAATAATTTAATTATTGCTAAAACGGAGCAGCAAGCATTCTTTCTTTGAGGCTTGTCTCTTCCTTTATGTTCCATGTCCCTCAATTAGGCAACATTTGTGGGTGGGAAGTGCTTTTGCTTTAAGGAATTAGTTAAGAATGAAAAGGATCATTTTTGCATACTGCAAGGCAAAGTACTTCCCCTTTCCCTCAACAATCACTTTATATATCCCCATCTCAGTCTGCTGCAATTGCAAGAGATTCTGCCAATTGGCAACCCATGGTGTGCATTTTTATCTCATGGGGGAATGAAGCAAGGAAAACATTTTTGTAAGGCTGTTTAAAAATTATTTGCAAGGGAAACAATTTGAAGCGAAAAAAAAATGTGTGGCCATTTTCTTGATGTTGAAGAAATGCTATATCCAACATCCAATTCCAGTGGGCCAATTTTCTCTTGCAAGATTTATGAAGCAAATGCTGCCAGACAGACAGAAATCTAAATAGTAACATGTTTCATTCTAGCAGTACTTTAATTTAATAAGAATAATACACAAAATACCCAGACAGTTTTATAGCACTCAGTCCTAGGTTCCCACTTTCCCTTTAGAGCCCTGGGGATGATGAATGTACTCTTGCCAATCAGCACCATAGCTGCTTGGTGACCTGCTGTCAGGATGGGCCTGGCTGAGCCTTCAATCTTCCTGAATTAATGGAGTATTTCATTTCTCAACAAGTACGCTTACGCCACATCTTTAGGCAGATACTAAGGTTTCTACTCAGGCATCTCTACCATGCCTTGTTTGGTAAATCTCAACTTTAAGAATAAGCCCCAGACTATACCTACTGACAGGCCACAACCCATGTACTAAGACTTACAGCAAAGTTGTGAGAAGTTTTTCTTTTCATTGGATAGAGGACCTAAACACAGGGTAAAAATAAAGTCACAGATGGTGGGGGGGGTCTGTCTAAAGGGACATCAGTATACTAACTAATATTGTCTCTGAAGTTCCCCGAAACTTTGTGTATGTTTCAGGAACTAGCATTGAATTCACAGTGTGCACAAAACACAAATCAGTGTAAGGAGGATTGCTGTCATGGAAGGATTCTGCTGACCTTTCCAGGTGGGCTGAAGAAAGCCAGGCTTTCAGTTTTTCAAACTGCATTGAGTCAAACCCAGATTGTCATGTTCATGACATGCCTGATTGTTTCCCCCTTCGCACAGAGTATCATCAATAACTCATCTATCAAGTACCACTTTCTGGTGAGACCAAACACAACCTCAGAATCAGACGGACACCAGCAATCCATTAAATAGCTCAGTGTTGAAGCCTACCTAACACTTTCCAGGCTATTTGTTTAGAGAATTTCAACAAAACCAAACAAATTCCTTCCTAAAACAACTGGTAATTTGGGGAAAGACCTTCTAATCCATTTATTTTAAAATAATGATGACAATAACAATTATGAACTCCTTATGCATATCTTCCATCCTGTGCTTAATTTGGGCAGTTATTACTTATAACCTCATATGGAATTGGGCCTGTCTTCTCTGCCAAGTGGAATTCCTTGAATTCAGGAATCTCAGGCTCCATCCCAGCTCCAAGCTAAGGCAGGGATATTGTTGATGTTCCATGGATGCTTGCTGACTGCATGGAAAGTATTTGGATAATTGTTGCAGCCCTATTTCAGAGCTCCTGGACACAGAGCTGAAAGCTTCAGGGAAACCAGGAAGTTGTTATGCCATGAGTCAATATGAGGGCTGACCAATGCAGGAGAAGCAGGCAGGGCTTCTAAGCATTTTAATTACAATTAGAATCAAGAGACTAGTTTCAAAGTGCACTTGTTAAGGCAAAGTTTATTCAAACCCAGGGAATGCTTTGGTCAGCAAAACCGGACAGGAAAACCTCCTGAAAACAAGCTGTCTCATAAGATTTCCGTTACCTGCTGCTTGGAGTCTGACTGAAAATACCTCCAGGGCAGCCTTTCGAATGGTGGTTTGGCACTTCTTCCCCCCAGCTGGAGCCCAGAAGTGCAGAAGTGCACAGAAATCAAATGTCCTGGGACAGGAGTTGATTAAATGTTTTCAAACCTCAAAAAGAGGGAATAATGAAAAAAAAATCAGTTCAGGTAGAGTTCAAGTTTAGGGGTCAAGCTTTAGGGACCCCTGGGACTCTTTTGTAGTGAGGCCATTAACTTGCTCCTTGAAATTGTACCCCAGAGAGCTTATCAAGGGCAGCAGTGTGAGTTCCCAGCACTGCCCTTCTTTGTTTTGTGTGGTCCGTTTGTCATGGAGCGAACCCAGAATGGGGTTGTGCTCTGGCTGCTAAAGGGAAACATGAGCCAAGTCAAGGGAGAATTGAGCCTCCATCCCCAGGCAGAGGCGGCCTCTGTTTTCCACACTTCCTTCAAAGAACTTCAAATGGCTTTTCCTGCAGAGATAGTATCACTTCAAGCTGCTTTTTCACATCGGAAACCTTTATGGGCCAAGATGCCACCACTAGCCTCCCAAGATGCTGACAGATGGGATAGGCAAAAAAAAGTCACCCAGTGTGTCTGAAAACTGAGCAATTATTCAGCTGATAGTGATGGAGCATAGTTGACCCTTAGATACATTGCCGTTTCTCTGAATAGAATGTCAGTCTTTGTTTTCACTTGGGTGCAAGAATAATTCAAGAAAGAATTGCTAGGAATTAGGAACCTTACCCTTGTGGCTCCCAGCTCCTTCTTTCTTTAGCTTTTTTGTTCAAACCTGGCATCTACCACTTGAGCCATATCCCCACTTCCAGCTTTTTGCTAGTTAACTGGAGATAAGAATCTCACAGACTTTTCTACCACAATCCTCAGATCTCAGCTTCCTAAGTACTAGGAGTACAAGCATGAGCCACCAGCATCCAGCATAGTTGGTAAACTTATTGCATAAATGATCAGATAGTAAATATCCTCAGCTCTGTACTCTCTGCCATAAGCTCCAATCGCTGCTGTGGACAATTCATTAACAAATGGCATTGTGTGTTACAATAAAACTTGATTCATAAAAACAGGCTGGATTTGGCCCATGAATCATAGTTTGCCTACCTTGGTTTGTTTGTGTGTGTGTGTGTGTGTGTGTGTGTGTGTGTGTGTGTGTGTGTGTGTGTGTCAGTGGTATTGGGGATCAAACCAGAGTCTTGGCATAAGAAGGAGGTACTAACCCACTGAGCTATATCCTCAACTTTTGATTCAACTTTCATGCGTTCATCTGACACATAGTTTTTTGACAAGGAGTACCAAACTGATCACAAACTATAGTTCCTAAGAATGTTCTTGATGCCCCTACACCTGTGAATTTTCTTTATACTTATTTATTTTTACTTTTTAGATCCAAAGATTTATATGTTGAATGTTTATAAGGGAATATTTTTCTTAATGAGCAGGTGTTTTGGCTGAACAAACCCTGATTTCATCATCACCCAGCTTGATGGCAAATGCTCTCTTCAAGACTTGACCTTGGAAAAAGCCAGAGGTGTAAACAGTTTGCGTCTGAAGCCTCCAGGGAAACTTTAATTTGAATGGTTCACACTCAAGTATGCCTACTGCCTCCTTCCCAATTAGATACAAAGCTCCCTTGTCCCCACAGAGCACAGTGCTATCTATTTAGAACTCCTCAACCTGAATCTGGTCCAAGGACCCCTACCAGACCTTCTAGAGCTCAGAACCTCTGTATCCCAAACCCAAAGAGAAACACCAGTGGAGGTCAATGAGTGGTCACACCATTCTAGACACTTCACAACATGTGCAGAAATTGTCTGATTGCACCGTTGCTTTGATTAGGTTAATGTGCACATTTTTAGTCAGACAGGTAAACTTGATTTATGCCAGGCTGCAGGGCCAGGGGCTGTCCAGCCAGTGCTGGTTCGATGTGGGAAGACTAGGATTCTTCTTATCGAAATTTGTGAGAAATTCAATTTGAGTGCACAGCCTTTTCACCTCCGAGGCAAGCCTGAGGCCACCTGAATCAAAACCAGATGGCTTCTCAGGCCTAAAGATAATAAATAGCAGTTCAGAGTCCTGTCGGCAGAGGACCACCGCAGCAAAGGGCCTGCCAGAAATGCAGCCGGCTGTGCTGCATATTAATGCGCCCGCCCGCCCAAAGAACATGGCATCATTGTCAACTGGTTACTTGAGACTGTTCAAGTCCAGCCGGGGCTCCTTGCCCATGAAGTCCCACTTCCTTTGTGATGTGCCCCTCATTGGGGCAGGTTTGTTTTGGCAGAGAAAGCAGGTGCCCTCCCAGCATTGAGATCTGAGATCCATCAGAGTCAGCGGTGGTGACCCCAAGTCTTGGGTGGCCGCCTTCACACACACACTTCCCGTCAGCTGACCCATCTGCCACCCACACACTGGAGTCTTGAGCACAGATTCCAGGAGGGGCGCCGACCTCCCTGCCCCGCCCCCACTAGCCTGGGCCCCTGTGAGAGCTGGAGCGGCTCAGAAACCTCCCCTCTGCTTGGAGGGAGGTGAGGATTTAAACATGAAGCCTGTGAAACATTAGCTTCCAGCTGATCATTGAAATGGGGTCTTGTAAACAGATGATGACGAAGTCTAGAAGTTTCTAGGCTTTGAAGAGAGAAGTGGGATAAGGGTTTATTTTTGTTTTCAGAGTCTGGGTTTACTTGAGAAACCCCAATCCCTTAGGCATCACTAGAAGGAAGCCTCCACTCCCCCCTCATTAAATTCCCATGCTTCATGAGGAAGACCCAGGAGCACCCTAAACAGCCTGGATGTCACCAAGCAGCCATCTTCAGCCCATAAGGGAGGTGAGGAGAAGGTAGTTAGGAAGGGCACAGAGGTTCTGTGTTCTGATGAGCAGGCAATGTAGATTCTTATTAAGGCCTTTTTGGGTCTCCTGATGGCCCACGATGTTTAATTTAGCACTTACTTTGTGCCAGGCACTCTGCACATGCTTTACATACACCATTCCGACTCTCATGGTGTCTCTTTTACCCACTCCAGTGGGAATAACGGAGACTTAAAGAAAGTGACTTGCAGCCCATTGGTGCCTAATTGTAATCCCAGCTACTCCATCATAATTTGTTTGTATACACACCCATACATATAATGATTTATTTATACATAGACACATTAAATATATATGTGACACATATATGAAATATATGTGATATGTTACATATATGATGTATGTATTATATGTGTATATCGCATTTGTATAAATGTGCAGAGAAGGCTCTTTGGGCCAAACTGACCTCTAAGCAGGCTTAGGAGGAATTTCCAAGAAGAGGGCCTTGTCAGCCTTCAGGCTGCGAGTGATCAGGGGCTAATCTGTTCCAGACCTGACTCCAAGAAGCCAAATATGCCTTCACATTATTTGAGACTTTCGTATCACGTGTTGCTTAGAGAAGTTGCTCTGTCAGAATGGCTCTATAACCATTAAAAACAACAACAAAAAACACATGAACTTTGCAAGACTAAAGTTGCCAAAACTCCCTCCACAGTGGCTGAGTCTGAGGTAGATACAGCAATTCATAGATACCACATAGGTTTCATTCACCCATCAGGAAGCATTTACAGTATACTTTGTATTTGCATTAGTATTCTCCAAGGTTTACTATTTTAAAGATTTTGGTGGGTAAAATTACAGAAGTAATTTAGCAAACTGTTTCATATAATCTGTCCATATGCTCAACAACAGCCTTTTGATACAGATAAAATTGAGGTCTGGGAAAATTGAAGCTTGCAATAGTGATTACACATATTATTTGCTGGGCTTGGGACACCTGAGTGCCTAAGTTTGTACTTGAAAACTTTTTTCACTTGCAAACCCATTTGTCTCAATCTCATGCACAGCAACCTGGCATGAAGAGTTTTTGTTTAAGTTTTGTAACTACTTGTTTTGCGTGCGTGCGTGCGTGCGTGCATGTGCGTGTGTGTGTGTGTGTGTGTGTGTGTGTGTGTGTGTGCACATGTGTGCTAACACTGGGACTTGAACTCGGGGCCTCTCTCTTGGCTGTTTTGCTCAAGGCTAGTGTCTTCCAGTTGAGCCACATCTCTACTTCCAGATTTTGCTGGCTAATTAGAGATAAGAGTCTTGTGGACTTTTCTGCCCAGGCTGGTTTTGAACCTTGATCCTCAGAGCTCAGCCTCCTGTGTAGCTAGGATTACAGGCATGAGCCACCATATTTTACTTCACATTTTTTGGTCAATGCACAGCCTCTTTATCTTTTTCAAACAAGTCTTTGAAGTGTTGAGAAAGAAAAATTCCCATTTTGATATCAGGCAAAAGTAGGAAAAAGTAGAGATTCTGTAATTTTAACTTTAGACTTATTGTCCCTTTCAGTGAAACTATTACTCTGACTAATATGATTGTCAACTAGCTCAGTATTTTTATGAGAATGTCACAGGATGGATGTGTATATTCAATCTAGGCATCCCTGGCTCGATAGTCAGAGACATAAAGTGATGACCAAGACTGGCTCTAATACATTTCTTTCATAGAAAGAAGCTAGAATTAATATATAAATATACACTTTGTGGTGGTATCCAAGTATATACAAGTGTATGAACCAAAATATGGTGGATTCAGGGGATAACTCAAATGATATAATTCCTTAGAAAGGTAAACTCACAGTCCAACAAAATAAAACACCAAGAATTGGGTACTTGAAAGTAGGAGGGATGGGATCAAGGAAGGAGGAGAGTAGATGAATGAAGAGAGGAAGGAAATGAAATACAGACATAGAATTCAAAGCATATTCTACAAATTAAGAAAATAGAGGGAAGAGGTGGGGTTGGGAGGGATGGAGGAGAATGGTAAAAGGGGTGACATTGATTATGATGCATTGTATTTTTGTTTAATGATGACTCCTTTGTACAACTACTCAAAGATAAAAAATAAAATAAAATGAAGACTGGCTTCAACATGGTAGGGGGACACAGCACTAAATCCCTATCTTGTTAGCACTGGGCCCTTCAGGTTCTAGTTCCAATAACATGCCCTTTTCAGGGATGTAGCCTGGCACATGTCCCTCTAGAGTCCATCAAGTCAAAAGTCCTTTCTGTACCTGTGCACAGAGACTGGGGCTCCAGTCATAAGGAAACTCCCATGCTCCTTCTCCAAGGCAAAAGGACAGGCACAAAGGCAGGCATGTCTCTCTCACTCCATTCCCAGGGCTCCATCAATGCAGGACCATGGCCTCTGGCCAAATGGACCAGAAGTATGTCATTAGGGGGAGGAGAACAGGGGATTCCCTGTCTGATGGACCTTGAGAGGGAGCCTGCAGTCTCTGGTTCTTCCTTACACAAGAGTCTGTTTAGCTGTTATAATTTCAATTTCCAATAAACCTGATCTATCTTCTCTAAATATGTTCCTGCTGTTTAATTCTCCAATCGATGGAAAAGACATACCTGAACACTACACTATGTCAATATCTCTATGAATATCAGGAAAGATGTTTTTCATGTTCTGCAAGTTGCAACTAAAACTAAGGGTAATTAATCAATAGTTGCCAAGTTTACCAAAAAACTTAGCAGCACTGTGTAGTAGAGGGCTGAGCCATCTAGATTCAAGGAAAGTAACTTGAACAACTAACTTAAACCTTGAGCCCCATGACTGTCAACAACAAAACTGAAATAATCTCAGTTTTACCTAATGTGCTGACCATCAAAAGCAAATGTAGTTCGAAAATATTTTGTAAACTTCAAATTACAATCCACTTGTGTACATACATATATGCATACAATATAATATGTATGTAATTCCATATATATTTTTAATCACATGTATGTATACTATTCTCCATGTGTTCATGTATGTGTGTGCCAGTATTAGGCCTTGAATTCAGCCTCTTACTCTCACTTGACTTTTTCATTCAAGGCTGGTCCCACTTGAGACAAATCTTCACTGGTTACTTGGAAATAAGAGTCTCACAAAATTTCTTCCTGGGTTGGCTTTGAACCAGTCCTCAAGTCTCAGTCTCCTGAGTAATACAGGTAGGACACAATGCATCCTTCCTAAAATTGAGGTTGAAGCCAGTTTAGGTCATGAAGGTCAGAAGCATTTCCTAACTTTGGTAAAAGCAAGCTTTTTCTCTTAAGCTCCTGGATAATGCAGCTCTCAAAAAAAAGTTCATCCTGAGATTCTCATTTAAATGATAGCTATCTATAAGAACAAACTTCAACTACTATAACATAATACTAGTGAAAGGAAAACACACATTTTAGGATCCTGAACAGACCATTTTTTTTTCTTTTTTGTCAGTCATGGGGCTTGAACTTTGGGCCTGGGCCCTGTCCCTCAGCTCTTCAGCTCAAGGCAAACTCTCTACCATTGGAGCCATAGCACCACTTCCGGCTTTTATTGGAGATAAGAGTCTCATGGACTTTCCTGCTGGGCTGGCTTTGAACCACAATCCTCAGATCTCATCCTCCTGAGTAGGTAGGATTTTAGGTGGGAGCCACCAGGGCCTGGCATAGACTTCACATTAACACTAATTAATACTAGTCCTTCAGAGGTGTGGGATGAGAGATCACATTCCTGAAATACACATTACTTTCTCTTTCAAGGCACAATGGACCTTTTCTACTGTGTTTTGTTTGTTTATTCTGTTTTTGTGCCGATCTTGAGGCTTGAACTGGGAGCCCAAGTGCTTTCTCTGAGCTTTATTATTTGCTCAAGGCTAGCACTCTACCACTTGAGCCACAGCTCCACTTTCAGGTGTTTTTGCTTTTTGTTTTGGTAGTTAATTGGAGAAAAAGAGCCTCATGGAAGCCGGGCGCTGGTGGCTCACACCTGTAATCCTAGCTACTCAGGAGGCTGAGATCTGAGGATCTTGGTTCAAAGTCAGCCCGGGCAGGAAAGTCCGTGAGACTCTTATCTCCAAGAAACCACTCAAAAACCAGAAGTGGTGTTGTGGCTCAAGTGGTAGAGCGCTCGCCTTGAGCTGAAGAGCTGAGGGACAGCACCCAAACCCAGAGTTCAAACCCCATGACTGACCAAAAAAAAAGAAAAAGAGCCTCATAGACTTTCTTGACCTGGCTGGCTTTGAACTTCAATCCTCAGATCTCAGCCTTTTGAGTAGCTAGGATTACAGGCATGAGCCACCACTAGTGCCAAGCTCTTTCTTTATTAACCTGGAAAATACATATTGATACTGCTTTATTGCCCTAGACATCAGGAAATATATAAGAAAGTTGACAAGAAAGGCTCAATGATTTTATGAGTCTGAAGCCTCCTGAGGCCTCCTGGAGGCCTGGAGGCCAAAACACCATTGGACTTATGGCCTCAAAGATAGACTAATTTGAGGCTCAACCATGATTTTTTTCCAACTTCACTTGAAGTCTCAAGTATGATACTATTTTTTTTAAAGTCTTTTCTGCTAGGAAACTACCCTCAAGAAAATAATCAGACTGGATAAGATTTACATGCAAGGATAGTTAACAGGGAGTATTTAGAATAGCAATAACCAAAAACACTCAAATTACATTTTGTATGTATATGTACAAAATGTTGTTATAATATTTCCAAAGAACGTTTATTAAGATGGGAATAGCTGGGTACTGATGGCTCACATCTATAATCCTAGTTACTCAGGCTGAGATCTGAGGATCTCAAAGCCAGCATGGGAAACCCTTATCTCCAATTCACCAGCAAAAAGCTGGAAGTAGAGCTGTGGCTCAAGTGGTAGAGTGCTAGCCTTGAGCAAAAAAGATAAGGGAGCACACAAAGCCTTGAGTTCAAGCTCCAACACTGGCACCACACACACACACACACACACACACACACACACACATATACACACACACATACACACACAATAACAAAGTATCAAGAATATCAATTATCAGTAAACTAGAAAAGCTAGCAAAATTTATGGATCAACACTTACAATAAATAGAGCATTATCAAATACAATCTTAAAATATTTTTGTCTGTATACTTATCATTTTTCAAAACATGTAACAATGTGTATATCATGCATTTAGCATTGCATGTACAATGCATTGTAAAGTATGAACATACATACACTATTGCATGTACTGTGCATATTTATATTATATATTCAGTATGTGCAGAAATGTAAAAACATGTGTAAAGGGCCTGTTTGCATGTGTGTAGCATAGCTTTCAAACTTCCCTGTGGACACAATCTCTGAGATTTTTAGTAGTTTGGGAAGCAGGGACTGAAGTTCTGTGTCTTAGCAGATCCCTGTGTGATGAGAATGCTGCCAGCCCACTGATGACATGTAAGCCCACAGATGACACACAAGCCCATGGATGACACACAGCCCACAGATGACACACAAGCCCATGGATGATGTGCAGCCCACAGACGGCACACAAGCCCGTGGATGAGTAGCAAGGATCTTTCCATTTATTTCCTAAAGAGAAATATAAGCATTGGAGGAAAATTCTTAGCTGTCAAAAAGAAAGACATTCTCTTGTAAAGCCAGTTAATCTGCCTCAGGGAATTCTTTGAGGTGAGCATGGGGACACTCTGTAGAAGGCCATGCATGATTGAGTCACTGTTACGGCCCATGAGTCTAGCACATTACAGGGCCCCTTGAGGATGGGAGCTGCAGTGCATAAGAGAAGGCTTGGCAGACCAGAGCCTTGCAGGTGGGGTATGGAAGAAACATGTCTTCAGACACACAGGCCAAATGAGATATGAAGTGTGAAAATACTTTGCAAAGTGCAATATAAATGTCAGATGATATTAGCATCATCATTATTCTGCACAATGTACTGAGTCCTGAGGCATAGTTTTAGTGGGCATGGAAAATACAAGAAATACAATCCCTGTTCTAGAAAGCTCAAGGTGGCACTGGAGATCTTCAGTGAAGATGAAGCCTGAATTGTAGAAAAGAGAGAAGTGGGCACAAGATCCCTGCAGGCTCTATCTCCTCTTTACCTTGGCATCAAACCACTTTTGCACTCCAGGTTCTGCCTGTATCATTTTCCGACTATGATCCTAACCTTGGCCCCAAACATCCCCAGCTTGTCTGACCAAACTGGGATGAGCTGCTCCATCACTGTGGCATTCATCCAGATTTATCAAGCCTCTCACTGCCTGGAACAGGCTGGCTTCCTTCATTAACATTTAGATTTTTTGTATCTATCCATCTGATTATCAAATTATAATCTACTTATACCTGAATGCATGTATGTGTATTTAAGTACATGGTTTTTGTTCTTTACATTGTTCATGTAGTTGAAATTTCTTAGTCTTTATGATGCATGCGGTTTATAATGTTACTTTTATTTTTATCATGGTGTTGTTTCTATATGAACCTTAGGTTGAATGTTAGCATGGGCAAGGCTTTTCACTTGTGGTATGTTCTGATGTGCTGTGCACTTGTCGACCAATATCCATATAAGCAATGTTTGCTCAATAGTGGGGACTGTTTGCTTTGGTCTATGTTAGTGAGTGATAGAAACTATTCAGACAATGTAATTACTTTGACAGCTACCTTAAACTTCATCTGATTGTGAGTATTTTTCTTTTTGTCCCAGTATTGGGGCTTGAACTCAGAGCTTTGAACTCCTGCTTGGTTGTTTTGCTGAAGGTTGGTGCTCTACCACTTGAGCCACAGCTCAATTTCTGGATTACAGCTGGGTAATTAGAGATGATATCTGTCTTAGATTGGCACAAATTTGTCTCTCAAGGCTGGCTTTGATCCAAGATCTTCAAATCTCAACCTCCTGAGTAGCAGGATTACAGACATGAGCTACCAGCACCAGTTAATGGGAATATTTTGAGAACTGGAGAGAAAGAAAAATTGGGCTTCAAAGTACAAGTTGTTATTTGTGGACTTAGTGAAAATTAAAATGATTAGAAAATTCTGATCAAATGCCTAACAACAGTTTCACAGCAGGCAATTTAGGAGGGAGGACATATGCCATTCTTCATTAAGGATCTGTTCAATAAGTAGTCCCTGACCATGTGGATCTTCGTTACAGTGGTGAACTAGACAATGTATATTGGCCCTTGAAGTGCTCTCAGCATGCAGCTACATGTGTGGCAGTATATCTATATATCTATATCTATATCTATATGTTTGTGTCTGAATAGGCATGTCTATTCACACGCATGCATGTCTAAGTGCATGCAAGTGTCTATGTATGTGTGTACACAGGGAGAATGCTGATAAGATAGATAGATGCATTGGTAAACAGGCTTCTCCAAAACTATCATATCAAAGAGTGGAAGAGATTAAGCTCAGAACACTGAGGTGATGTTTTAGGAGATCCTGATTAGATTTGGAGTTGAAGGACCCCTCCTACCCCTCCTACTGGGATGACACCCAAATTGAGACTTGGAAGATGAATATGAAAATCACTAAGCTAAGTGTTTTATTTTTTATTTTTATTTTTTTGGTCGTGGGGCTTGAACTGTGGGCCAAGGCACTGTCCCTCAGTTCTTCAGCTCAAGGCTAGTGCTCTACCACTTGAGCCACAGAACCACTTCCAGCTTTTTCTGTTTATGTGGTGCTGAGGAATTGAACCCAAGGCCTCATGAATGTAAGGCAAGCCCTTTTCCACTGAGCCACCTTCCCAGCCAGCAAAGTGTTTTTATCAGAGAAAAAAGTGTATCAGAGGCCCAAGGAGAGACTATTTTGGCACGAATGTGGCTTTGAGGATGGTGCTGGAGAGCATGTGAGCATTAGCATGAAAGTGGTCATACCTGCCAGGCACAGGGAGAGCTAGATGCGTCATACCACACTCCTGTCACTCACCCTTAACTAGAATAATAATCCCTGAAAGAGTCCTCTGTGGATTGTTTCCTGGTAGAACCTGAAAATCCTTGAACTTCTTCTCCACCCTAATTCTTCCTACTTGTTATAACCATTGTGCAAAACACAGAAAGATCTACTTGTGGTAGGTGTGGGATAGGAGAGCTGACCTCTCTCTCCATGAGAACAAATAAAGACTGTTGCTACTTCTAACTTATAAAACATTCAAGCAGGACTAGGGATATACAGTTCAGTGGCACTGTATTTGCCTAAGTGTGCACAGAGTCCTGGGTTTGATCCCATGCACCATGAAAATAAATAAATAAATAATGAACTATCTCAATGCCATGAGCCATCTGAACAAATTTTTAAATAAATACCACACTCCACTTGTGGTATTACAGGAACTACAGGATTCTTCCCTGCAGCTAGTGGCTTGGATTGCAGGTCAGTTACTATGAAAGGCCTGCTGGAGTAGCTTGTATAGATTTCCAAATAAGTAAGAGACACAGTGTATGTTATGAGAGGAGCTCAGGACAATATCAGAAATGACCTCATTGAGGGGGAAGTAGAACAGAGGCGAGAAGCATCCCAGCTTTTGTTAAATGTAACATAACTGGCCAAAGTGAGAGGAGTCATTATTGAGAAAATGTGCACGTCCAGCCAAGGAGTTTGGGGTGATGGAAAATTAAATATAGTTAAAACATCAAGTTTTACAATATAGGGATTGTAGGGTGATTGGATGTCTTTCATTGCCCAAGAATGCAGTTCAATGGACCATCTCTTAGCATTATCCTGAAAGCTTATACTTTTGATTAAAACCATAAAAAATCTCACTCAGAGTTCCAGGAAAGAGTGAGCATACCTTAAACCCAAATATTCTACCACCTGGATGACTAATATTCTCAGTTTCCTTCTATCTTAATTTAATTACAGCAGCCTTGGCTACACTGGAATTCTTGTACATGAACTTTGTATAGGAAATTCAAAGAAATCTGAGACTTTTGAAGATTATTTAAGAGTTTACATATAGGATCATTTTCAGGGGGATACAGGCCAGACCCAAATTTAGCCCAGGGATTGGAAAGATGGCCAAAAATATGCATTGATGATGCTTTCTGGAGGGGCTTAAAGTTGCCTGGGATACCAGCTCAGGCCATATGAACTGTTCTATGAGCCAGGAGGTACTGGTATGTAGGAACTGAAAATGAAGGAGACAGGAGACCAGGCTAGATCTGAGTCCTGGCTGTGGTTCTCCCCACATCTCCTTCAGTTTATCTCTAATATATCTGCTTCTTTCACATCCACTTTCTGACTCAGCCACAATCACCCAGATGCATGTAATTTCACTGGGCTGGATGTTGAGAAGGCGGTGAGGTCTGCTATTACTAATGCATACTGGCAAACCACGTGCATCATGAACAAGAAGCTCAAAGGAATAAAAATGTAATAAAGTGATGACCAATGTTATGAGGGTTTTTGCAAATCCAAAGTTTCATGATATACTAAATAACAAAAAGATTTCTCAAGGAGTTGCATTGTCCTAAATAAGTTGTCTAGTTTAAAATATTTGCTGAGATTTTTCTTCCTTTCCTTTTCCTTTTTTCTTTTTGTGGTATTGAAGGTTGAACACAAGACCCTGTGCTCCCTAGATACAAACTCTATCATTTGAGCCACACATCTCTTTTTGCTTTAGTTATTTTTTAGGTAGTCTTTAGTGCTTTCTTTTCTCTCTTTCTTCCTCCCCTCTCTCATTTCCTTCCGTCTTTCTCTTTCTTTTTCTTTTTTCTTTCTCTCTCTTTCTCCCTACCTTTCCCTCCCTACCTCTCTCTCCCTTCCTTTCTTTCTCCTTCCTTCTATACTATTCTCAAGCATAAGCCACTGTACTCAAGCATAAGATTCTTACATGTGACACACTATAAAAATCAATGCAATAATAGAATAAAAAGATGAATCACACATGATTACATTGGTGACAATTTTTGTCTCTTTCAACCTCCAACATAAACACAATGGCAACTTATCTAAGGGAAAAACAGCTATCAATTGATTGCAAGCTCTAGACCAGGAAGTCATAAAGTTAATTAGGACAAATATTAGAAGTGTGCCCCTAGGACCTTATAGGGCAGATGGCGATTGCCTTTTCTTCCTGCTACTTCATTATACTTAATCTCAAGACCAAAAGCAGTAATCATGTAGTAGAAAAGTAAAATTCTGAAAGATGTAAAACTTTAGCTATTTTGGAACTTGGTCAAAAGGAAGAAACCAAATAGAAAAATCAGAGTTTCTAGCAAAGAAATGGAAAGATAAAAGTGAGAACAGTCACTTGTGTAGCATCAAATTTGCTGAAGTTACAACACACACACTGGGAAAAGCTTACTCTCAACTCCCGTTGATACTTTATTCCCAAGAATTCAAAACAGACTACAAGACTTAATAGACAAAATTAAAACACAAGAAATACAGATAATTTGAATTTCAGATAAAAATGATTCATTCTTACCCAGAATTCCAATCTGACTGAGTGTTCAGAGTTTTATCCATTAGCCCCAATTAAAGTTGTCTCTCTGTTTATAGGTAGGATGTGCTAGGGTCTGGTGAACAGTAGCAGCTCTCTTTTTTTCCTGAGAGAGCTTGCTATTTGAAAGTTCTCTCAGATTCCCTGCATTAACTTAGTCTTGTTCTTCCAAATTTTATCTTGCCTGTTGCTTTGAAGAATTTTATTAGTTTTATATGATTACGTGGTTGTTTTTTTGTTGCTTTATAATTTTTATTTGGTCTTTATCAAAATAATATTTTTGGGTCAGTACTGGGGATTAAAATCAGGGTTTTGTGTTTGATAGTCAGGCATCTTTATGCTCTGGTTTGTTGTCATTGTTGTTTGTTTTTTGCCAGTCCTGAGGCTTAACTATGGACCTGAGCACTGTCCCTTAGCTTCTTTTACTCAAGACTAGCATTCTACCACTTGAGCCACAGTACCACTTCCAGCTTTTTCTGTTTATGTGGTACTAAGGAATCAAACCCAGGGCTTCATGCATGCTAGGCAAGCACTCTACCGCTAAGCCACATTCCCAGCCATGAGATTTTATTTTTAGGCCTTTATATCCAGGTTGGTCTGTATTGAGACCCTTATATTAACACATTCTGTTGTAGTTGGATTGGCAGATACACAACACTGTACACAGTTATTGATTGAGATGAGGACTGAGATGAGGTCTCATGAACTGATTTCTGGGCTGTCCTTGACCTTCTTTCTGATCTCAGCCTCCCAAGTAGCTAGTACAGGCTGGAGCAACCATGCCCGACTTCATCCTAGTTTTATTTTGCAAAAACTATTGCTACATATGATCCATATCAAGGTACCATGTTGAAAATTAGTGAAGTGAATAATCCAGTATATATAACAACCTGGAAAATCATTCATCACCATCCTAAACTTCTCTGTGAAAGAAGGAATAAGCAACAAGAATAGTAGTAGATGGGATACTGATCAGAACAATATTCTTTCAGATCAGTTAAATCCATTTATTTACTCACAAATGTTTGAATGCCTAAGTGGGAAGTACTAGGCCAGTCACACACAATGCTGAGCAGAGAGAAAGCACCTGCCTTTGTGGAACAGGTGGTCCCTAACTGTGAGTCAGCCTGGCGGTTGCGAGCTACACAACGCTACTTTAAATTAAAATTTAAAAAAGAAAATGAAAGCACATGCAGAGTTAGGGATATAGATCAGTGGTAGAGCACTTACCTAGAAAGATCCTATGAAAGACCCTGGGTCCTTCCTTGCCGTGCTTCCCCCCCCAAAAAAAAAAACAATTGTGTGTGGCACTGGTTATATTTCAAGTCACACTCTATAGTTAGCCACACAATCATGTAGGGCTTATGATAAATACATTAGCACAAATTATAGAAAATTTCCAACAGTGTCAAAGATCTAAGGAATGCTGGAGGTCATCGGGGAAGTTAATGTGGAATGACTGGCTTTTCAATTTATTAACTATAGTAATAATAGCTATGTCCTATCATATCAAATAGACACTGAATAAGTCAAAAGCTCACATAATGAGTAAAGTCTCTCTTGGGAAGGGAATTTTGTTGAGAAATGGAAATGGTGGGTAGAAAGTCACACACAGAGGGCTGGGAAGGTGGCTCAGTGGTAGAGCGCTTGTCTTGCATGCATGAGGCCCTGGGTTCGATTCCTCAGCACCACATAAGCAAAAAGAAAAAAGCCAGAAGTGGTGCTGTGGCTCAAGTGGTAGAGCGCTAGCCTTGAGCTGAAGATCTGAAGGACAGCACCCAGGCCCAGAGTTCAGGCCCCACGACCGGACCCAAAAACAAAACAAAACAAAACAAAAAAAAAGTCACACACAGGGAGCTAAGAGGTAAAGGCTGCTGTTCAGGGAGAGGGACCAGCATGTGCCAAAGTCCTGAGGAAAAAGGAAGAGCAAGAAGCAACCGAGATGCCCCTCAGTAGATGAATGGGTCAAGAAAATGTAATACACACACACACACACACACACACTCACACACACACACACACACACACACACACAGAGGAATGCCTCCATCAGAGAGAATGGCATTGCCCCATTTGTAAGGAAATGGAAAGACTTGGAAAAAATTGTATTAAGTGACATAAGCCAGGCCCAAAGAAACATAGGTCCCATGGTTTCCCTCATTTGTAATAATTAGTATATGTCTAAGATATTCCTAGCAGATGAGCAGAATAGCTCAATACCTATGTACATATGACCATGTAAGATAATGCTAAGTGAAATGAACTCCAAGATGTGGATATAAGAGGTTTTTCTTTGTTGTTGTTGTTTTTAATGTACCATATGATTTCTTGTTTCTTTTTATTTATTTATATCTTGTTTCATTTGTGTGTTTTTTCCCTCACTATGGTTTATCGCCTGTTGTCATTGTAAGAGACCTCCCAGCTAATAAGAGACCTCCCAGCTAAGAAAAGTCCAGGACCAGATAGTTTTACAGCTGAATTTTACAAGGCCTTCAAAGCAGAGCTCACACCAATACTCCTCCAACTCTTCAATGAAATTGAAAGAGAGAGTTTACTAAAAAACACATTCTATGAAGCCATCATAACCCTCATCCCAAAACCAGGCAGGGACTCATCAAAAAAAGAGAACTAGAGACCCATTTATTTGATGAACATTGATGCAAAACTTCTCAACAAAATTTTGGCCAATCGACTTCAACAATTCATCCAAAAAATCATACACCACGATCAAACAGGATTCATTTCAGGGATGCAAAGCTGGTTCAATATATGCAAATCAATTAAAATATTATTCATCACATCAACAGGAGCAAGAATAAGAACCACATGGTTATCTCAATAGATGCAGAAAAAACATTCGGCAAGATCCAACACCCCTTTATGATGAAGGTTTTGGAAAAATTAGGAATCCATGGAACATTCCTCAATACAATAAAGGCTGTTATGACAAACCTACAGCCAGCATTATACTTAATGGTGAAAAACTAAAGCCATTTCCTCTTAACTCAGGAACAAGACAAGGATGTCCACTCTCTCCACTTCTCTTCAATCTAGTATTAGAATGCCTAGCTACAGCAATAAGACAAGATGCAGACATAAAGGGGATCCAAATAGGAAAAGAAGAAATAAAACTCTCCCTTTTTGCAGATGACATGATCTTGTATTTAAAGAATCCCATAGACTCCACTCCCAAATTACTCAAGCTGATTCAAAACTTTGGCAAAGTAGCAGGGTATAAAATTAACCCCCCAAAATCAATGGCTTTTCTGTATGCCAACAATGAGAAAAGTGTGGCTGAAATTAGGAAAGCAACTCCATTTGTAATAGCCTCACAAAAAATAAAATACCTAGGAATTAACTTAACCAAAGAAGTGAAGGACTTCTATGATGAAAACTTTAAAATCTTGAAAAAGGAAATCAAAACAGAACTTAGAAAGTGGCAAAAGCTCCCATGCTCCTGGATTGGAAAGATTAACATCATGAAAATGGCAATACTTCCCAAAGCTATCTACAAATTCAATGTGATACCTATCAAAATTCCAACGTCATTCTTCAAGGAAATAGAAGAGGCAATCCAAAAATTCATATGGACCAATAAAAGTCCCCGAATAGCAAAAACCCTCCTTAACAGAAAGAACACTGCTGGAGGAATATCAATACCAAATTTCAAACTCTACTATAAAGCCATAGTAACCAAAACAGCTTGGTATTGGCGTAAGAACAGACCTCAGGACCAATGGAATAGAATTAAAAACCCAGAAATGAACCTACAGACCTATAGCCATCTAATCTTTGATAAGGGAGCTAAAACAATAGAATGGAAGAAAGACAGCCTCTTCAGTAAATGGTGCTGGCAAAATTGGTTAACTACTTGGAGAAAACTAAAGCTAGATCCTTATCTATTACCCTGCACCAGAATCAACTCCAAATGGATCAAAGACCTCGAAGTCAAAGCAGACACTCTGAAAACATTACAGGATGGAATAGGAGAAACCCTAGGTCTCCTTGGCTCAGGCCGAAATTTTCTGAATAGAGATCCGGAAACACAACAAATCAAAGAAAGGTTGGACAGATGTGATTGCATGAAGTTGCAGAGCTTCTGCATGGCAAAGTACATAGCTAGCAAGATCAATAGAAAGCCCACAGACTGGGCTTTCTAGCCATACAACAGACAAGGGTCTCATATCTAAAATATACTTGGAACTCAAAAAATTAAATCCCCCAACTACAAATCCTCAAAGAAACAACTGCCCAATAAATAAGTGGGCTAAAGACTTAAAGAGAAACTTCTCTGAAGAAGAAAGAAGGATGGCCAATAGACACATGAAGAAATGCTCAACATCCTTAGCCATAAAAGAAATGCAAATCAAAACAACATTGAGATACCACCTCACTCCAATTAGAATGGCAAAAATCAAGAACTCTAACAACAACAGATACTGGAGGGGATGTGAACAGAAGGAAACCTTACTTCATTGTTGATGGGAATGTAAACTTGTTCAACCACTTTGGAAAGCAGTATGGAGGTTCCTCAAAAGACTTCACATAGAGCTCCCCTATGACCCCGCAATCCCACTTTTGGGCATTTACCCAAATGTTTACAAACAAGACCACACTAAAGTTACCAGCACAACTATGTTTATTGCAGCATTATTTACCATAGCTAAGATCTGGAACCAACCCAGATGCCACTCAGTAGGTGAATGGATCAAGAAAATGTGGTATATATACACAATGGAATTCTATACCTCCATCAGAAAGAATGACATTGCCCTATTTGTTAGGAAATGGAAAAAATTATATTAAGTGAAGTAAGCCAGGCCCAAAGAAGCATAGGTCCCATGGTTTCCCTTATTTGCAATATCTAGTATATGTATGAGTCAAGCGGAAAAGGTCAGATAATGTGATGTTAGGAAAATGAACCCTTAGATATGTATTTTAATTTTTTTCTTTCATGCATTTGTTTCTAACGCATTTATAAGATTATTTCTTTGTTGCTTTGTATGTCCCTCCCCCACAGTATAACTCTTGCTTTCACTATATTTGATGTCAGTACAACTTGTGGAGGAGATGGGGAAAAACAAGTCGTTTAAGGATACAGGTGGACCTGTTGCAACAATGAGAAGTACAAGTCATTATGTCGAAAACGAGCTTTACAACGTTGGTGGGGGGTGGAGAGGGTTTGGGTGGGGGGATGGGGGGGAGGCTGGGAAGGGATGTGAAGGGTAAGGCTGCAATGTTTGATAAGAAATGTACGCATTATCCTGCCCATGTAATTGTAACCCCTCTGTACAGTATGTTCACACACAAAAAAATAAAATAAAATGAAAAAATAAACAAAATAACCCTTCAATACATCACCTTGACAATAATTTGTTTTTAAGAAGCATTTAAGAATAAGAGGCAAAATGAGGAAGAAGAACTGCAAAAGCAGCCTGGAGGGCTTTGGTAAGAATCTTGATGTTTATCTGAAGATCTTCAGAAGGATTAAAAGTCAAGGATTGAAGTATTGGGATCTATGCTTAAAAGGATTGCTCTGCATTTGCTGGGCAGCAAGATGTCTGCTGAGAAATCAGGCGGGGGCTGGTGCAATGCTGCAGGTGAGACAGAACATGAGAGCCAGGTAAATGTTCTGGTCTACAGAGCTGTGACATACAGCTCCTCCTAGTCATCCTAAACATTTCCTTCTGGCTCTGGAGGCTGAAGTCCAAGATCAAGCTGTGGGCAGGGCCATTCCTCCCGAGGCCTCTGCTGTCCTTTTCCTGAATCCTGACAAGGTCATCCCTCTCTGTGTGGCTGTGGCCTCATCTGCTTACGGAGACACCAGGCAGATTGGATTAGAGCCAGTCTCAACGACCTCATTTTACTTTAATTACTTCTTTAAAGCTCTGTTTCTAAATAGAGACACATTATGAAGTCCTGAGATTAATTAAGGCTTTAACATATAAACTTGATACATTTCAACTTCCAGCTAGTGTCAGAGGCCCCCATAGCATGGAAGTGGCACCACATGTTGCCAGCTCACACCCCTTCCACTCAGAGACCTTGAAGGAGCACAGAGGACAGAACAGTTCTCCACCTAGCAAGCTCTGGCCCATGGAGTGGTACAAAGACCAACAGAAGGGCTGGGAAGGTGGCTCAGTGGTAGAGAGCTTGCCTTGCATTCCTGAGGCCCTGTGTTCGATTCCTCAGCACCACATAAGCAAAAAGAAAAAAGCCGGAAGTGGCGCTGTGGCCCAAGTGGTAGAGCGCTAGCCTTGAGCTGAAGAGCTGAGGGACAGCGCCCAGGCCCAGAGTTCAGGCCCCATGACTGGACCCCCCCCCAAAAAAAAAGAAAGTTTGAGTCCTGGTCTTGGACAAAAAAAAAAATTAAAAAAAAAAAAGATCAACAGAAGTTAATGCTTAGGTACCGTGTGACCATGTGGATATAAATTCTAGTTGTCCTCTGTGGTCTTGGGTGGGAGATATTTGGGGCTAGCTAAGACTCAAGGGTTTGTTTTCTCTTTCTCTAAGAATGACCTTCTTAGTATAGTACCCTATCTCATACTCTCTGGTGCTATTGACCTCTCAGCTTTGGACGTGTTACTTCATGAATTTCCAGAACCTTAAAGGAGGGTTAAGTGCCTCTACTTATGGGGTCTGAAATGGCCTATTTCATTGTCTGCCTCACCCAGCAAAGCAGCCAGTGCCTCATCCTCCCTGACTGCAGGGCAGAGGCTGCAGGAGCAGCAGCCCTGATATATCCTTATGAGTCAAGAAATGGTGAGAAAATCACCTGAGAAAGTTGGCTATCATAAAATGTCAAAGAGGTTGACACAGAGAATATAACCAGGAAAAATATGTCTGAAAGTGATAAAAAGCTTTCCTCAAAGTGAAATTTTTAAGGGCCCAGAAAAATTATAAAAATTTTAAGAAAAGGGCTGGGAAGGTGGCTCAGTGGTAGAGCGCTTGCCTTGCATGCCCGAGGCCCTGGGTTTGATTCCTCAGCACCACATAAGCAAAAAGAAAAAAGCCAGAAGTGGCACTGTGGCTCAAGTGGTAGAGCACTATCCTTGAGCTGAAGAGCTGAGGGACAGCACCCAGGCCCAGAGTTCAGGCCCCATGACCGGACCCAAAAAAAACCCAAACAAACAAAAAAAATTTTTAAGAAAAATGTTGAGCACTGGTGGCTCTCACCTATAATTTTAGGTCCTCACTCAGGAGGCTGAGATCTCAGGATTATGGTTCAAAGCCAGCTGGGTCAGGAAATTCCTTGTGACTCTTATCTCCAATTAACTATACACACAAACTCAAAAGAAATTGAAAGTGGAGTTGTGGCTCAAGTGGTAGAGACCTAGCCCTGAGCAAAAAAGCTCAGGCCCTGAGTTCAAGGTCTCTCTCTCTCTCTCTCTCTCTCTCTCTCTCTCTCTCTCTCTCTCTCTCTCTCTCTCTCTCTCTATCTCTTTCTGTCTCTCTCTCTCTCATACACACACACACACACACACACACACACACACACACACATATGAAGAAAAAATATTATTTTGTGCAGATCCTGAGGCTTGAACTCAGGGCCTTGAAGCAGGCAGGCAACAATACCAACTTGAGCCATACCTCCAATTCTGGCTTTTTGCTAGTTAATGAAAGTGAGAGTTTCTTGGATTTGTCTACACTCACTAAGATTTGTATGATCTTGAACTGGGATCCTAAGATATTAATCTCATTAATAGCCAGGATTACAGATATGAGCCACCAGCACATGTCTAAAAATTCTTTTTCTTTTCGGGGGCTTGAACTCAGGGCTTAGACACTGTCCCTGTGGTGTTTTTTTTTCTTTTTGTTCAAGGCTAGTGCTCTACCACTTGTGCCACAGCTCCATATTTGAGTTTTCGGTCACTTATGAGAGATAGAGTCTCACAGTCTATCCTGCCCAGGCTGGCTTTGACTCATGATCCTCAGATATAAGCCTCCTGAGTAGCTATAAAAATTTTTTTAAGTGTGCTTGTGGGTGTGTTTCAAACAATACAGAGAATGAATTAAATGTAAGAATGACTGACTTTCTAGGGAACTACTGGCTGAGCCTCTCCCCTGCCTCTGCCATTTGATCCTAGCAGCATTCTCACAGAGACATTATTGTTCTCCTTTGCCAGGGGAGGAAATGAGGTAAAGAACGTGGCCATGGTTGGTACAAATGGGTTTAAAGCAATGTTGGTGTGATTCTAAGACATGTGGTTCTACACACTATATGTACCACAGATAGAAGATTCAGGAAGTAGCCAGTAATGGTAGAACTTATAAAGTAACTTGACTGTCACCCTATAAATGCTCCCAGACTGTTAACCTAAACTTCCTGAAAAAAAAAAAACTGTAAAAGAGATCTAAAAGATATCCTCCCCTCTTAGGAATCTATACTAAAAAACAGAAAATTTGGAAAAGCATTACTTCAAACAGGGAATAGCTATATGGGGGTAATATTAATAAATTATTATATAACATTATATTGTGCAACCATATTATTAAAGGACACCATGATACTAGAAAATAATTTTCTAACTTAAGGAGAAAGTTTCAAGACTGAAAATCATGTCTTGTATACATGTAAAATTATTCAAATTTTATCTTTAAATCATATATGCATGTGTCTAGAAAAATGTCTGAAAAAAGTCAACAAACTAATTATAGCTACTCCTTAATACTGTATATACTACAAATTTGTATTTTACTCATAAAAGATTTTGTTTTTCAAATTCTCTGTAATAAGTATACAATGTTTTTCTAATTAAAATTTTAGTGATAGAATATTTTAAAGGGCAAACAATAGATTTATAGGAATTATGGGAATATTGTTAGTGCGTTGAAGTAGCTCCAGAAGAAATGACTTCTGCCCATACCCCCTGGTCTGGTACCCCCTATTTTTATTAAACAACAGAGCCAAGCATGTAAGCATTATGCCCACTTTCAGTCCTCAGTTCCACCCAGACTTGAGCTCCTCCCTGCCCTGGAGTTCCTGCCATACAGCTGGCCCCTCCCTCTCTAACCAGACCCACCTGAACTCCCATCTACCTCACTTTCTATCTCCCTAGATCCTGCTGCTACCTAGATAGTGGCGCTGCCATATGCTCTCTCTCTCTCTCTCTGGGGCAAATATGGCTCCTCGAATAAACCTTGTAATAATCTTTCTCCTGTGCCTGCCTGTCTCTGTGTGGTTCCCTGAGATGGATCTGATGGATTCTTTCATTCTTGTAAAAGAAATAATAAAGAAAAATGGAGAGAAGCAAATCATGAAATAGGAAAAGTTCTAACTAAAGGTAATAGAGATCAACTTAATAAATTGAAAGAATTTGTTAATAGTGAAGCAGTAACTCACGCTTGTAATCCCAGCTACTTAGGAGGCTGATCTGAGGATGATGGTTTGAAGCCATCCTGAGCAGGAAAAGTCTGTGAGACTCTTATCTCTAATAAACTACTTAGAAAAAGTGAGAAGCCGCATTGTGGCTCAAGTGCTAGAGTACTAGCTTTGAGCACAGAGTGGCTCAGGGACAGTGCCCAGGTCCTGATTTCAAGCCCCAGGACTGGCAAAACAACAACAATAGCAAAATAGTGAAGCAGTGGAAACAGTTCATCCGTCCAGTGATGGGCAGCTGTTATATTAGTCACAAAATATGAGTCTATAGATTTTTCTAAATACACATAGACTCTAAAGAATTCAAGGGGAATAAAGACATATATAGACATATATATGTATACACACGCATATGTGGTAGAGATAGAACATGACTTTCATAGCCCTAAAGTATTACTCTCTGGTTCTTTGCAAAAGTTGATGCACACTTGCTATAAAATATTATATATACATTAAATGAATAAAGATAGAAGATCTTCTATAACAATATAAAAATATAGAGACAATTCCTGACTAGGGTTCAATTTCAATTTTTTTTCTTTTGCCAGTCCTGGAGCTTGACCTCTGGGCCTGGGCTCTGTCTTTGAGCTTCTTTTTGCTGAAGTCTAGCACTCTACCACTTAAGCTACAGCACCACTTCCAGCTTTTTCTGTGTATGTAATACTGAGGAATCAAACCCAGGGCTTCATGCATGCTAGGCAAGCACTTCTACCACTAAGCCACATTCCCAGCCCTAACTTGCAAATTTTTAACTCTTCAATAATATGAAAGCAATATCCATTTGGTGGAAGCTGCCTTTGGAAATTTGAATTTGGATCTTTTCCTAAACTAATCCTAATCCTTTCTCTCCTTGCTGGGCAGTGGTGGTGGCCAGTCAGCCCTTTGATCACAAGAGGAATCCATCAATACTACAATGTGCTGTGTGGCTAAAATAGGATATGTGGTAGGTTTGTTAGGTATAAGTGTCAGGAATATTAAGAATTATTTCTATTATTAGTAGCAATATTGACTTATTCAGCATCTTCTCTACTGATAATATTTTAACATATTATGGATTTATTGGAATGTAACCTCACTTTAAGTTAAGAAACATCTATAATACAAAATCCTGTAGGAAATGTCAAAACATGAGAAAGCATGTTAATATTAGGTGGGACCCCAACTTCAACAGCTCCAGGTTTACTCACTTGTTATGAAAAATTTTGGAACATTTACTATGCTCTAGATTCTATTTCTACACACTTAAGAAACATCAATGAAGAAAATAGAGCAAAATTCCTGCCTCCTGGAGTTTATATGCTAGCAGGAGAAAGACAGGTGATAATGACTATTTCATGTGTTCAATGGTCAGTGCTAATGGAAAAATGTGCTAAGGATTGTGAATAGAGTAGTGATAAATGACACATGATTCACTGAGAACATGGGAGTGGTCAAATGCTAAGAGTGTTGGCCTAAATAATGAAGGGAGAGAGAGACAGAGAGAGAGACAGAGAGACAGAGAGAGACAGACAGACAGACAGACAGACAGACAGACAGACAGACAGACAGACAGAGGAGATTCTGTAAAGAATCAGGAGTTAAGAATGATGTTGCAGTGGGAATACTTATGCCTTGTAAACCATGAACTCATTCAAAGAAGCTGAGGCAAGAGTAAGTTTTAAAGGCCAATTGAGGAGAATTAGCTAGTTACTTTGACTCCGTTATTCTTGGCTATAACAATCCACAACAAGGCTGCTGGCAGTTCAAGGTTGAACTGGCAGTTTCTGGGCAGATGTAGTTATAAAAGTATTTGGGGGCAGATTATGTTTAAGGTTATGGTTATGGAGGGGTATTTTGTTATAGTTTTTGTATTCAGGCTTATATGCATGAGATTATCTCCTTCATGACCTTTAAGCTTTATTAATTTTTCATTAGCACTTGACACAAGTGACTCCATTTTGATGCCAATAATTTTCATAGAGGTGATAGTGTTGTTGATGTGGACTGCAGACGAAGTGCAGTCCAGGCAGCAGTCTTGGAATGGAGAACTCCTAGAGTGATGAGGACCAATGGGGAGATCCACATGTTGCATTGAGTTAGTGGTTGTGGGCTTACTTCAGATAATTAATAATAATAATAATAATAATAATAATAATAATAATAAAAAGAAACTTTTTGAGGCCTGAGAACATGATTTGCACAGAAAAATGACGATGAAGTAGGCCACATCTTAATGGAAAAGCTTGTCTACCACAATGGTCATATCACTTTAGATTCAAGGACAGCTTCCAGACCACTTGGGAAGCTTGTTGTAGGCATCCAGGAAAGAAATCTGTAATGATGATTTAAATAGTTTGGAGTGATCAGATTCTAGATATATCTTGAAGAAAATGTAGAATCAAATGATTTTCTTATGGGATAGGAGAATCCAGAATGACAGTTAAAAGTTTTCTCCCAGAAGGATGGAGTTGCCAATGAACTACATGAGACAACTTTTCTGTGGGGTTCATTCTGCAGTATTAAACTGGTTCTGTAGACTAGAAATCCAGGGGGAGATGTTAAATACAGGAGTTTAGGATTAAGGAATGATCTTGGCTGGAAAGATGCCCTTGGAGGTTTTCAGCATTTAGGCCCAAGTCATAGATCACTCTTGGTGAATTCTAATTCAGAAGAGAAGACCAAAATACAAAGCCCAGGACACAGGCACATTGAGGACTCCAAAGTAGAGGAGGAACTTCTAAGGTAAACAGTAACAGAGGCCAATAAATGCAGGTAGGAAACTTGGAATGTTCTGAGAAGTCCAGGGCAGGAAGTATGTCACAGAGGAGGAAATGGTCAATGGGCTAGAAGAGGTATCAGTTAATAGGGCCTAAAATTCACCACTAGATTTAGCTATGTGGAGACCATTAGGACCAGGTTTAGAATGATATTGGCTGAAACCCATGTGGAGCTACTTAAGAGAGAAGAGGACAAGATTTGGAAGCAATAAATGTAGATCATTACTAAGAGATTTTTCTCACAAAAGAAAAAGAATTAAAGCAGAAATGGAATCCAAAGGAACATTTTTCTTTTTTATGACAAGATATAATGTCACATTGGTGTGCTGCTCTGAAAGATCAGTAAAGCAGAGATATTTGCAAAGTTAAGACAGAGGTGACAGGATGCTGGAGTGATGTCTGTGCTTAATCAACAGGAGGTGGTATCAGTGCCAGGTGGAAAGTCTGACTTTAGATAGTGATCCAGTTCAGCATATGCCACCCCATATATGGAACTATGGCATTTGGGGGGAATAAAACAGAGGAATTAGGAGGACCTTTATTTGCCCCAAAGCAGATCATACAGCACAAGAAGCTCACTGTTTGACCTTCTCCTTTCCTTTATCCCTGATGTCCCTCAGTGGACAGGTATCATGTCCTATGCTAGGAGAGGAGAATGTGAATCAACAAGACTCACTAAGTTCTCTCCAGAGCATTGCCATTACAGTGCATATTTTGTCCTCCCATCTACTTCCATATAGCTAGCTGCAAAAATACAGGTTGCCCTATTCCTTTAACTTTCATTTCTGAAGGCTCTTGGGTCATGTAAAACATATACTAATGTGTGGAGATGTAACAATGAACACAAACATTATATTGGATAAGTGTGATATGCTTTTCTCTTGTCAATCTGTTACCTTGTATTTTGTGATAGATTAAAAAATTACTTTTTTCTCCCCTGCAATAACATAGCCAATTAGCTCGTCTATAGTAATGTTGGGTTTGCCCATGTGTCAAGGAATGCTTTTGCCTCTGTATATAGTTTTCCCTCAGTATCTACAGAGACTGACTGGTTCTGGAATCTCCTGTGAGTACCCAAAGCCTTAAAGGTTCAGGTCCCTTATCAAATGATGTATAGATATTTGCATATACACAATATTACTTGTAAGACCTAATACAATGTAAATACTATGCAAACAGTTTTAATGCTATATTGTTTAAGGAACAATAATGAGAAATATGTATGCATATGTTCAGAACAGACAGAAAATTTCAAATAATATTGATCTACTATTGAATTTAAAATGTAGAAAGCATAAATATACAGAATCAATTACAGGTTTGTCTCTTTTTGTACAGGTCTTAGGTCTTGAACTTAGGACTTGGATGCTGTCCCTGAGGTTTTTTGCTCAAGGGTAACACTCTACCACTTGAGCCACAACTCTAGTTCTGGCATTTTTTTGGTTGTTAATCAGAGATGAGAGTCTCATGGACTTTCCTGGCTGGACTAGCACTCATACCGTAATCCTCAGATCTCAGCCTCCTGAGTAGGTAGAATTATAGGTGTAAGACCTTGACACCTGTCAATGGCATATATTTTTAACTTACTCATCACAACAGCTTTTTTCAGGATATTTTTACAAATTTTATTTTGATGTACAGAGGTGTTACAATTACATAAGTAAGGTAATGAGTACATTTCTTGTCAAACATTGTTACCTCACCCTCATTTTCTCCCACTTTCTCCTGTCCCCAAGTTAGCATATTGCTAGTATCACTGTTGCATTGGTTCACCCTTCATCCTTTGTCTCAACATTTTGTTATTCTCCTTTACTTTCCCAAATAAGATAAACATATGTACAAGACACAAGGTATCAAAATCAAAAACTGTGTCAAACAGGGGAGAAACCAAAAGGAAAAAAATGAAGAAAAAAAGAAATAACTTTACATAGTACATTAAAAAAACAAAATTCAAAACTAAAAAAAAAAACCTCTTATTTCCATATCTTGGAGTTCATTTCAATTAGCATCATTTTATATGGTCATATGTACATAGCTATTGAGCTATTCTGATCCTCTACTAGGACTATCCTAGACATTTACTAATTACAAATAAGGGAAACCATGGACCCTATGTTTCTTTGGGTCTGGCTTACTTCGCTTAATATAGTCTTTCCATTTCCTTATGAATGGGGCAAAGTCATTCTTTCTGATAGAAGCATAGAATTTCATTGTGTATATATGCCACATTTTCTTGATCCATTCATCTACTGAGGGGCATCTGGGATGATTCCATATCTTAACTTTGGCAAATAATGCTGCAAAGAACATGGTTGTGCTGGTAACTTTAGTGTAGTCTTGTTTGTTATTGTTCAGGTAAATGCCCAATGGTGGGATTGCTAGATCATAGGAGAGCTCTCTGTTTAGTCTTTTGAGGAACCTCCATACTACTTTCCAGAGTGGTTGAACATTCCCACCAACAATTGTTATTTGTTTTCTTGATAATAACCATTCTAACTGGGGTGAAGTGGAATCTCAATGTGGTTTTGATTTGCATTTCTTTTATGGCCAAAGATGTTAAACATTTCTTCATATGTCTATTGAATATTCTTATTTCCTCTCCAGAGAAGCCTCTTTTAAATTCTTTGACCCAGTTATTAATGGAATGTTGTTTCTTTGAGGATTTTTTTAATTGTGGGTTTGATTTTTTGAGCTCTAGGTGTATTTTGTATATGAGGCCTTTGTCTGTTGTATAGGTAGTGAAGCTCTTCTCCCAATCTGTGTGCTTTCTATTTATCCTGCTAGCTATGTCCTTTGCCATGCAGAAACTCTGCAGTTTAATGCAATTCCATACATCCAGCCTTTCTTTGATTTGTTGTGTTTCTGGATTTTTCTTTTGGGTCCAGTCATGGGGCCTGAACTCTGGGCCTGGGCACTGTCCTTCAGCTATTTCAGCTCAAGGCTAGCACTCTACCACTTGAGTCACATCACCCCTTTCAGCTTTTTTTTTCTGCTTATGTGGTACTAAGGAATCGAACCCAGGGCCTCATGCATGCAAGGTAAGTGCTTTACCACTGAGCCACCTTCCCAGCCCATTTCTGGATTTTTCTTTAGGAAGTTTCAACCTGTGCCACTGCAACAGCAGCTTCATGAGAGAGGGACTGTTATTCTATTTTGCAAATAATAAAACGATCTTTGCTGATGTAAATAATTTAATGGACCAATTCTTCATGCGCAGATCTGACTCAATGTCTTTATTTAAATTACATAATATATTGTATAAAGTTTATCATCTTAACCACTTTTAATTAATCATTAAGTGGCATGATGTCTACTCACATTGCCTTTCAATCAGTATTTTCATCGACCCACAATACTTCTTCATGTTTTCCAACTAAATAAAACTGTGCACCCATTAAACAGAAACCCACTTGTTTATCCAAATAGATGAGTTCAGGTAACTGAATTTATCAAAAACACACAACTGCACCACACTTACAAAACAAAGTAGAGCCAGGCATTGGTGGCTCATGCCTGTAAT
Organism: Dipodomys merriami; assembly: GCF_024711535.1. Lineage (NCBI taxonomy): Eukaryota > Metazoa > Chordata > Mammalia > Rodentia > Heteromyidae > Dipodomys > Dipodomys merriami. The sequence continues at coordinate 33,888,275 of NW_027202937.1, forward strand.
CTTAGCTACTTAGGAGGCTGAGATCTGAGGATCATGGTTTAAAGCCAGCCCAGGCAGGAAAGTCTGTGAAACTCTTATCTCCAATAAACCACCAGAAAACCAGAAGTGGGGCTGTGGCTCAAGTGGTAAAGTGCTAGCCTTGAGCTGAAGAGCTGAAGGACAGTACTCAGACCTAGAGTTCAAGCCCCATGATCAACAACAACAACAACAACAGTCATCTGTATTTACTCTGTATTTATTTGCTAAATGTAAATAATCACATTTATGAGGAGAGATGGAAACTTTAATAAAAGTATTTATTGGGCTGGGAAGGTAACTCAGTGTTAGAGTGCTTGCTTTGCATGCATGAGGCCCTGGGTTCAATTCCTCAGCACCACATAAGCAGAAAAAGCCAGAAGTAGAGCTGTGGCTCAAGTGGTAGAGCGCTAACCTTGAGCTGAAGAGCTGAGGGACAGCGCCCAGGCCCAGAGGTCAAGTCCCACGATTGACAAAAAAAAGAAAAGGTTTATTAATAAAAATATAAATAAAATATTAATTACTTTAAAAGTATCCAGCAGGAGACTGCCTTTCAGTATTCAGTGCTGACAGAAAATAAGAGAAACAGTTACTGTGAAAACTAGTCATGTTTCCTCCAACACATGAAGAACTAGTTTCTTGCTGGTACCCCAGAAATTCAGAGGGCAAAACTCAGGAATCTGTATGACTGGCCCATTCTAGGAGCAGGGCTGATCAAACTATACCTATTCTATACAGGCAGCACCACAGTTTAGGTTCTGTTGGCTCAGCCAACAGCACAACTTGCTAGAGAGGTCAATTACTAGAGAGGTCACTGGTTCTGGAATGGTTTTGGCTTTACCTCAACCCTAGGGTTACCTTAGCCATGCTTGAGGAGCTCAAGTTGCATTCTAAAGATCTTGACTTCAGGACAACCTGTAAAGCAGGTATTGTATAGGAAATAAGAAATCTTCCCAGACTGTCTGAGTTAGAATGATCAAAATTGGCATAGATGAGAGAGATCAAGTTCTTGCCTGAGGTCTGCTCACTGAAGAGACAGAGCAAGCAACAACACAGCTCAGGGATTGACTGGGAACACTACTACACTGTTGGTGAAAATGCAAACTTGTTCAACCACTTTAGAATGCCATATAGAGGCTCCTCAAAAAGACTAAACATAGAGGTCCCCTCTGATCTAGTAACCCCACTCATGCACATTTACCCAAATGACCACAAGCAAGGTCACACTAAAGCTACCAGCACAACCATGCTAATTGCAGCATTATTTACCATAGCTAAGACACTGTTAGTGTCCATCCAAGCCATCCCAGGGAACCACACAGAGGCAGGCACATTCAGGAGAAAGATTATTATAAGGTTTATTAGAGGGACCATATCTTCCCAGGAAAGGGAGAAATATGGCATCCAGGTGATCATTCTGGGGCTAGTGGTGAAAGGTACTCTGCATGTGCAGGTAGGTCTGGGTAGAGAGAGGGATTGGCCAGCTATCCTGGGGGGAACTCTTAGGAGCAGGGAAGAGCTCAGGTCTGGATGCAGTTAGGGGCTACATGCTGCAACAGAAAGGTAGTGGGGGTGGCTGAGGACCTGAGGTAGGGAGAATCCCAGCAGTCTTTGCTTTGTTTAATAATAATAATAATAATAATAATAATAATAATAATAATAATAATAATAATAATAATAATAATAAAATAGGGGTGCTGTACCGGGAGTATGGGCAGAGGTTGTTTCTTCTGGAGCTACTTCCCGCTGTAAAGAAATGAAGTAGTCAGGGGTCCCTAATCCGTTGTTAGGCTGTGTACCATCCAAGAAATATTTGCTTGACAGTTTCATTGGTAAAGGTCCTCATTTTTCCCATGAGAACAGTTATCTAAAATGCAAGGCCCAATTAGTAAAAGGCAAAAATTGCTCTAGCAGGCCCAAGAGAGGAATAAGCCTTGGAGTGATTGATTCCCAGAAGGGGCTATCAAAGACCTGAGGCTGTCTTTTCAGTCTTAGATTGGAGACATAGTATAGTACCTCACTCCCCAGATCCTAGAGGGAGAAGTAAAACTTTTCCAGCTTTATCTTAGGATCACAAGACCCTGAGAAAGAGGAGGAGGTAGCAGAGATGTTTAAAGGTGCCAGGGCCAATGGGTGTCATGGGCTCTTTTGACTACTTTCTGCTGGCTTGGAGGCATCGAGGAGTCACTGGAGCTGGGGTCTATAGGGTCTGGGTCTGTGCTGGGCAGGGAAGAGCAGTGTAAGTGAGGTCTCCTGTTGTCTGTAGTAACAAGATGGCCTTCACTTGTTCCCAGGTGTCCTGTGTGTGGGTTGTTATCTTGTTAAAAGAAACTTTGAAAATGTCAGGCAAAAGGCTGACAATGTGACATAATAACATGACACAGGAGAACATACCCTGGCCACAGGCCAGAAAACTTCCATTTGAAGCATTATCCCAGTTGTGGCCCATTACAGGGAAGGAAGAATAACTGGACTGGGGGCAGAAAGGAGGTGGCTAGGGTTTTTGGCAACTAAGCAGGGGAGGCTACTGTAAATACAAATAGGGTTGTAGCCAGTACAATAGCTGCCTGATGACCTTATCCTGTATGGACAAAATATAATGCAAGTTGGGATTTTGAACAGGAAAAAAATGAAGGAGATGTCTCCATTCCTATCAGATACGTTGGCAATCATTCGCTATCCAAAAATGCTTTATTTTTCAAAATATATGCAGACTTTTCAGTTTGGCAAAACATAAGACATCCAAAGTTGTTCATTTTTGTAAATATTTCTACATAAAACAAAAACATTAAAAACAATATATAAGATATTTTAATCAGAATAAAATAATCAATGATTTACTAAGCACTTTTTTCAGGCATTGTTTCAAGAATTTTATGTGCATAAACTCAAGTAGTCCTCATACCTCCGTGGAATAAATATTATTACCCTTTGTGCCAGCTATTGAGTTATTGAAATAGCAACCATGAAAAAAATCAAGATTCTCAAAAATGTTAAGCTAAGAAGCTAGTTAGAAAAGACCACATATTATATGATTCCACATACATGAAATATGAAATGTCCCAAATAGACTAATCTATATCCACAGAAATAGATTCATACCCAGAGACAGAAGAGGGTTGAATAGGAGTGACTGCTAGTGGGTATGGGGTTTCATTTGAGAATGATTAAAATATTTGTGGTCATGGCTGTGTAAGTGAATTACTCAAAGCCATTGAATCACATACTTTAAATGGATGCATTTTATAGTATATAAATTATATATATTAATTAAGATGTTTAAAAATTCAACATTTCTGTTTTTATGATCAGTTACAGATAAAGAAATGGTGGCAGCTTACTATAATTGGATCTGGCTGATCCTCAAATGGTAAAGGTTTGGTTCTCAGCTTGGGCTTTTAAGAGATGGTAGGACTAGTCAGAGGAAGTTAGATCATTTGGAGGTATGCTTTCAAAGAGAATTATGAGATGCCAGTCTCTTTCTCCCTTTCTTTGGTTCCCAGCCATGAGGTAAACATCCTCATTAGCCATGTGCTGCTATGATGCCTTGTGTAACTATAGCCCCAAACCTGTGATACCAGCCATAGGCTGAAGCCTCCCACTGTTAGATGAAATACACAGTTGTCTTGGTGTATTATGGTGCTATGGTTTGGATGTGATCCATATATGCCACATTTCCTTTACCCATCCATGCACTGGCAGACACTTAAATTGTTTCTGTATTGTGTCTGTTATGAATAATGTGGCAATGACCATGAGAATGCAGATGTCTCTGAGACACTGACTTCATTTCTTTGGATACTGACTTAGAAGTGAGTACTAGATAATATAGAAGTTCTTTTTAATTTTCTGAGAAATCTTTATGTTGTTTTCCATAAATTCTACACAAATTTATATTCTCACCAACTCTGTGTAGGAGTTTTTCTCCATATCCACACTAACACTTGTATCTTTTGACTTCTCTTTCATAATGACTTTTATGAACATACATTAGTTGTACAAGGGGGTTCCACTGCTGCATTTCCACACATGTAAACAATTTACCTATAAATCTCACACCTTTATCACTTTCCATATCTCCCCATGCCCTCTTCTTAAAACAATTTCAACAGATTTCATTCTTCCAGTTTCATATATGCATATGAAGTACTTAGACCATATTCGCCTTCTCTATTCATGTACCCCTTCACACACTAATGTGTATGATTTTTAAGAGAATATTCCCCTATAATGCTCTCGTTTCCCATTTCCCCACCCACTATTGTTTAATAGCTTTCAATGAGATTTCTTTTGACTTTTTGATAACAGCCATTCTTGAGGCGTGAGATGATATCTCATTATGGTTTTTTGATGAAGACAATTAAATTAAAACATATCTCACATTCATTAGCTAGAATTAACATTGTCAAAATAGCCATGCTATCCAAATGATCTATAGATTCAATGCAATCCCTACCAAAATTCTAACTTCATTTTTCATAGAAACAGGAAAAACCTGAAGTTCATATAAAATCATAAAAGATGTCTTGCAATTTTGAGCAAGAATAAAGCTAAAGACACCAAGTTTCTTGATTTCAAGTTACACTATAAAGCTATTAGTAATCAACACAGTATGATACCAGCATGAGGGAAGACATGTAAATGAATGGAATGACATAAAATAAAAACACCCAGCCTTCAAGAAAGACATAAAGGAAGAATAAATAATGAAGATAGGACAGGTGCTTGGAAAACTGAATATCCATAGCAATAAAAATTAAAACTAGATTATACACAAAAATTAAGTCAAAGCGAGTTAAAGACATGAACCATAAGACTGAAACTCTAAAATCCACAGAAGAAAAGCTAAGGAAAAAGCTGTTTGACATTGGCCTTTGCAATAGCTTTTTAGATATGACAATCAAAGCAGACAAAAAAAGCAAAGATAACCAAATTTGAAAACTAAAAATGTTTCTGCACAGCAAAAGAAACAGTCAATAAAATAAAAGGGCAACCTGAAAACTAAGAGAAAATATTTGCAAATTATTTATCCAATAAGTTAGTATACAAGATGCATAAGCAACTTATACAGCTTGATAGGGAAAAATGTCTCAATTTTAAAAAGAACAAAGGGCACTAGTCACATGAAGAAATACTCAACATATCTGGCCATAAAGAAAACACAAATCAAAACAACACTAATATTCTGTATCACCCAAGTAAGAATAGCCATCAGAATACAAACAATATACTGGCAGGGATATGGGAAAAGGGAACCCTAATACATTGCTGGTGGGAATGGAAAGTACTATAACTACTGTTGAAGGCAGTTTGGAGATTCCTTAAAAAACTAAACACAGAACTACCCTATCATCCAATGATATCATTTTTGGGCATTTATTCAAAAGATTACAAGACAGATACAGTAAGACAATTTCACAACCACTTTCATTGCTGCAAACAGCCTAGATGCCCCTTCAGTGTATAAATTGATCTAGAAAAGGCATACAAACAATGGAATTTTACTTGCTCATAAGGAAAATTATGTTATTTGCAGAGAAATGGATGGTTTTAGGAAAAATTATGTCATGTGAAGTAAGTCAGTCTCAGAAAGACAAAGAGAGAAAGGATGCATTGGTGAACTCATTTTTTTCAAATTTAGGTCTAAATTACAAATATATGTGTATGTATATATTCAGGGTCATATGCATAGACACACAAACATATTTACTAAAGTAGGCATAGGCAAGGGAGAATTCCAATGGTATAACTCCTTTGAAAAATGAACTTACAGTTTAATAAAATAACTAGCAGAAAGCTGGAACTTGTGGTGTTGGGATAAGAGTCCATAATTCCTTGGCTTAACAGGGCAGGAAAAATAACAGATCTGGGAAACTTTTTAAAAGTATATTTTAATCTATTTTATATAAATAGAAATTATTTCTGATCAGCTGTTTCTGGTAGCAATAGAAAACATATTTGCCCATTCAGTACCATGTACTTGAGGCCTTGTGAATCTACTCTAGTGGCAGCACCCTATCCTGAACCCTGCATAGTATTTGTACAGGAAATTACTGTTTGATTGGGCTTGGAGAATCTACCCAGATGTGAAATAGACAATACTATACATTTATCTACACAGAGAGGAAAAACATGCTTAGTTACTAGTAAGTGATGGTGTCTTAATCCACTCCTCCTTCCCATCCCTAGCTGGGGCTTGTTTTAGCTCCTATGGAGATTCTTTCTCCAAGAGAACCTGCTACTCGGATTGCCACCAACCAGTGTTCTTTCTGCCTTTTTAACAGGAACACTTGGCTCGAATATGTCTGGTCACAAAGTTGCCTTGATAAAAACCATATGAAAATACCGCAAAGCCAAAGGGCAATATTATTACATAAAGCATGTTTTGTTGGAAAGCATAGTTTTAACATTTGTAAAAATATCTCTTCCCAAGGCTTTTTCACTCAACCCAGGTTGCTCAATCCAACCTCATTCTTTGTGATAGCTCTAATCCACCAGTCAGGGTACCTACGTGACATTTGATATTAGGCCAATTTTCAAAAGGAGAAGGAGACAAACTTAGAACAGATGATTTCAAGTTAGCACTATCCCTGAGGTATGCCAGAATCAGCCTCTGCCTCATAACCCCATTTACAGAAAGGGCTGATTACACCTTTGTCTAAGGTTCCTTGATTAAACTGATGCCCTGCAAGGTGTGGAGATCCTTCTTGTATTTTCATCCTCTCCTTTGTCATGCCCCATTCTCCAAATGCCCCTTCATTTTCCCTGCCAAGAGAAAAAAATATTAGGTGCCGGCACATTCAATAGGTTCAGTTGCACTTGAAAATGTTCATTTACTGTAACAGGCTCATTATTCTAGGAATGTAATTGGAGCCCAGACTGTTATGATCTCAGGAAATAAAATGTAACAAAGCTATGTAGAAATATTAACTTTGCCCCAAAGCAGAGAAAATGGTATCCTTGGGGAAATACCCCACCTTTCTACTGCCTCATAAGTCCACAAATGGTTGGATCTTGGTAACCTCACAACACTTAGAAGCAAAAGACTGAAGCCTATCAATATATAAGAAAATGCAGAACTGTACAACCATAGGGAATTTTTTTTCCAAAGACCACTAAACTTTACCATAGACAACAAGTAGACAGGAAAAACTTCAAGTATACAACATGGGAAACATGTGTGGACTTTTATCAAGATGTTATGAGGACAAGTATTGTAAATGTTCAAAAGTCAGTGAAAAAAAGGGGGAAAGTTTTTTTAAAAGAAGACCTTAGTATCTTATAAAAACCAAAGCATAAGACACAATGACAAGGATCCTTCTAGCTCTGATATTCAATTTCATAATGTCTGTTACACTTTTGAAAATTACTAAAGTGAAGCATAACATAAATATAATACACTGCATACCATTTACATACCCAATACAAAAATCGAGCTTGCTACTTATGACCTAGAATAGAAATTGTTCTACAAATAGATTTAAGAGATTTAGAAATCTTATTCTCTTTAAGTGACCAATGCTTGGGCTAATATGGGGCCTTACTTTAAAAGTCTTAGAATAGCTCCATTCTGGAGACCTCATTTGAGTTTTGTTTCCCTTCTTGGAGTAAGGTTTTATGGCCACATGTGACTTTATAAGAAAGGTATTATTACCTGCACTTACACATATATGTGAGCCATATTTGAAATTTCTAATTCCAGCCTGAACAAAGACTATTTTGTAGTATAATAAGACATATTTACTAGTATTAAAATGGCAGGCTTATTGTAACTTTTATAACATTAAAAGTGTGGTGGAACTTTTTAGACCCAAAATAATTTCTAGTGTTTAACATTTTTCAATCAAGTTAACAATGAAGCACCAAGACCAACTTCCAACAAGAAAATGAGAAAATGATATGATCAGACCATTTACTGAAAAAGAAAAATAAGTGCATTGTAAACACAAGAAAATGTGTTCACTGCACTTATAAGAGAAATGCACATTAAAACTATACTGGGATGTTACTTTGCATAAATCAGATTGGCCAGAATATAGAAGCTGTTCAAAAGTTAGTATTGATGAAGCTATGGAGAACAGCCCCTATGAATGGCTTTGAGGCACTGGTTATCACCCTCACAAATGCATATCACCTTTTGCACTTCTTTTCTTTTGTACTAATACTGGGGCTTGAACTCGGGGTCTCATGTTCTAGCTGGGCTTTTCCCCTCTATGCCATCATTACAACTTGAGCCACAGGTTCACTTCTGCATAGTACTGTTTAACCTGCTGATTCCCTTCTGTAACTTTAACCTGTAGAAATATTTACTCACACACACACACACACACACACACACACACACACACACACACACACACACACACACACACACACACACAATCAAACATTGCATTGTTTATAGTAACAAGATTGGAAACATCCCAAATTCACACAGTAGGGATTTTTCTTTCTTTTTTTTCTTTTTTTTGTGGTACTAGGAATTAAACTCAGGGCCTCAAGTACTGTGTTACTTAACCTATGGTTCCAGCTCTTCGGGCTTCAGTTACTTTTCAGATAACATTTCCCATTTTTTGCCTGGGCCAGTCTCAGACCACATTCATCCTGTTGTGCCTCCAGCATAGCTGGGATTACAGGCATGTACCACCACATCTGGCCAGTAGAGACCATCCATTGAAAACCATTTAAACACAGTCTAGTGTATGCAGGATTGTGATGATTTGTTTTTGTTTTAGTAGAGCTGTTTTGCAGTAGTTTTCACCTGAGGTAAATTATAAGGAAAAATGGTTTATTCATGTTTGGTTTCTTTTAGGCCTATAGTGAAATAGAACATCATGGTAAGGAACAGATGGCAGAGCATAGCTGCTTACCACAAGGCAGCTGGCCAAAATACAAATAAGAAATAAGAATGGATAGTTGTGCCAAGTGTGGTGGCTCATTCCTGTCATCCCAGCTATGCAGGAAGTATGAATAGGAGAACCACATAACACGTCAGCCCAGGAATAAATGTAAGACTCCATCTGAAGAGAAATTAAAGTAAAAATGTGGAAGGGCATACTCAAGTGGTAGTGCACCTGCTTAAAAAGCACAAGACCCTGAATACAAATCCAGTAGCAACAAATAATGTATACTTGTGTTTGCTGATACTGTATTTTGAAGCTCTAGAGAGATTTATAAGAAATAATAGTCGGGCTGAGAAGGTGGCTCAGTGGTAGAGTGCTTGCCTTTCATGCATGAGACCCTGGGTTCAATTCCTCAGCACCACATAAGCAGGGGAAAAAAGGCAGAGGTGGCACTGTGGCTCAAGTGATAGAGCACTAGCCTTGAGCTGAAGAGTTGAGGAACAGCGCCCAGGCCCAGAGTTCAGGCCCCACGACCAACAAATAAATAAATAAATTCTTTAAAAAAAGAAATAAAAGTCTTGGAATAAAATGATAGCCAAAGAAGGCAGGAGGAAGAGTTCTATGGAATATCTTCTCATACATTTGTTTTATTTTTAAAATCTTGTGAGTATATTATTAATCAAAAAGATAAAACTGTTTAGAAAATAAATGTATGAAGGAAACATGTTGTCTCCCAAATAAAACTCTGAATATCTGCTTTACTTGGTTTAATTTAGTTTGTATCATAATAAAATTTCAATCACATACTACAAAACCAGCATGAATTTCATGGAAACTGATTTTGAAATGTTTTAAGATGCCTTTTTTCCTTATATAGACCTAAAGTTAGCAGTGACAGCCCAGATATATTAATTCCAGTCTGAATATCCTTAGTAGGCAAATTTTAAACAACTTGCAACGTCATATTGTAAGATAGTTACAATAATCTTCTAACTAGTTTCCAGCTTGTCTATCTTTCTTCAATCTGTTCTCGACCCAGCATCCAGAGCAGTCCTGCTGAAAGTATGAATAAGTATGAATAAATATTCTGCTAACTTTTACTCTTAGCAAAAGTACTTGCACTGGTCCTATGAAACTGAATCTCCAAATTCTGGGGTCAGGTGTCATTCTTGGCTCCAAATGCACCCTTCTTGTCTGCTGTATAATCCTGGAGCAGGTCTCCACTGATATTCTTCTGGCACAATGTTCATCTTTGCCATCAGAAGGCACTATAGGAGGCTAGCGTGAGATATTGTTGCAGCCTTTTCAGACTGCAGTAGAGAAAAAGTGGCTCAGAATCCAAGTCAGCTGATTCAGTATGGTGAACTTTTGATGCTTTTGCTCTACAGCCATTTGCAGTGAGCAGCTGTCTTTTCCCATCAACAAGTAAGATTACCAAATATTATTTAAGACAACGGTACTGAATAAGCTTTGAAATCATCTATTGATATCATGCACTTATTCAAGTTAGGTTTTGACAGCACTCAATACAGAGTGTCAATGGTGTAAGGATATGATGATGAGGGCTCACTCTTAAAGATGAGGCCCTCATCTATAAGTTTTATATCCAACTCCATTGTTATAACCCACTGCTCTTTGTGTGAATGTCCTCTACTGGCAAATATTAATTTAGTGATCTGTTCTATAATGCCACAAGAAATTGAGTTTAAAATTATGGGTTCCCAATTTCAACCATTACATCATTATATGCCATTAACAACAAGGATACATTCTGAGGAATATATTAGGAATTTTAACATTTTGCAAACAACACAGACCATATTCACAATATGACTGTATAGGACCACCATTATATACCTGGCCCTTTGTTGACCAAAACATTCCTATGTAGCATTTGACAATAAGAAAACAAACAAGATGTTTCTAGGCTGTCCTCTAGTTCTACTGCTAGGATGGCCCATGAGTTAGCATAACAAAGTGACTCTGAAATTAAACCTTGAAGTGTTTACAATAATCTGTATGTTCATCCATCTTGATTTTATATTTTCCAAATAAAAATTCCAGCAGTTAATATCCCATATTAAAATACTAAGACATCTACAATCCTCAATTGTCTCTGGAATTTTAATAAACAAACAAAAAATTTAGTTTCCTTGTAGGCAGATCTTAAACTAAGACATCATAAATTCTACTGTACTAATTCTAATGTACTAATATTGTGGCATGACCTAGTCTGAAACAGTCCAGAACTATCCTATGTTCTTAACTTTCCTAGTTATATACTGGAATAAAAGTTGCCTGTATTGAAGAGCCCTCTCTCCCAATCCGTGGGCTTTCTATTGATCTTGCTAGTTGTGCTTTGCCATGCAGAAGCTCTGCAGCTTCATGCAATCCCATTTGTCCAAACTTTCTTTGTGTTTCTGGGTCTCTATTAAGAAAATTTCAGCCTGTGCCAAGGAGACCTAGGGTTTCTCCTATTCCATCCTGTAATGTTTTCAGGGTGTCTGCTTTGACGCTGAGGTCTTTGATCCATTTGGAGTTGATTCTGGTGCAGGGTGATATACAAGGATCTAGCTTTAGTTTTCTATGTGTGATTAGCCAATTTTGCCAGCACCATTTACTGAAAAGGCTGTCTTTCTTCCATTCTATTTTTTTAACCTCCCTTATCAAAGTTTAGGTGGCTATAGGATCGTTTTTGCTATTTGGGGTCTTTTATTGTTCCATATGAATTTTGGATTGCCTCTTCTATTTCCTTAAAGAATGAGGTTGGAATATTATTAGGTATTGCACTGAATTTGTAGATAGCCTGGGGAAGTATTGCCATTTTCACAATGCTTGGTAAGAAATGTACTCATTACTTTGCTCATGTAACTGTAACCCCTCTGTACAGTATTTTCACAATAAAAAACTTACTTTAAAAAAAGAGCCCTCTCATCTTTTACAAGCTAAAAACAGTCAGTAGCCCTTCCTGATCACTCTGTGCAGTTCAGTTTCTGTTGATACATACAGTATGGAAAAAAAATCTAGCTACCAGGGGCCAAGCCAACAATGTATTTATCTAAAATACAGAAACACTTAGAAGATATCATTCCTTACTTTCCTAAATTTCTTCCATTTGTGCTTTCAAAGGCTAGCCATGTGCTTCTCTGCACAATATGTCAGGACCAAGAACCTACTCCAAGCTTATCTGATCTGAAGAAAGTAGATACCTGTCAGATTTTTATTTTGCTATCATTGAAAAACAACTATAAGCCGGACACTAGTGTCTCACACCTGTAATCTTAGCTACTCAGGAGGCTGATGAGGTCTGAGGATTGAGGCTCAAAGCCAGCCTGGACAGGAAAGACTCTTACCTCATTTAGCTGTCAAAAGGCCAAAAGTGGAGCTGTGTCTTAAGTGCTAGATCAGTAGCTTTGAAGAAAAAGAAAAAAAGTTCAAGGACAAAGCCTAGGCCCTATGTTCAAGCCCCAGAACTGGTAGGGGGAGATGGGTGGGAAAAAAGTATATATGCACACACACCTACACAAAAACATACACAGAAAGAGAAAGAGAAGAAAGAGATGTGGCACAGAGTGAGAGTAAAAAATAAATAAAAGTAAGTAATAGACTCTTTGCAAGGGTGGGAATTTGGATATCACATCTTTAGGATTTAAAGCCCACATGGACAATACTAGGCCCTTTCCTACTTCTGGGAACCAATAACTATTTCCCATGAATCCAGTATCCTCAATTAGTAGTTGAGAAAGAGGATATTTCCTTGAAAAGAATATGTGTTTAAAAGGAATATGTCAGTAGGCTGACCGAAGATATAATGATTTAGGGTTGAGAGGAAACAAGGAAGTGGTGAAGAAAGAGGAAGGAAAGAAGTGAGGAACTGAAGGAGGAAGGGAAGTTGGTTCTGGCTAAATAATCAGCTCTGGGAAATGTCTTCCTACACATTTGGGGGGGGGGTTGTTGTTCTTTTGTGCTCAGGGGTATTCAAATGTATACAATAGATAGAAATTTTGTTTTCAAAGATTCTGCTCCATTAAATGAAATCCATTTTCTTAGACCTGAGGAAGGAATTTTAGATCTAGCATCATAAATTTAAAAAAATCACAGTCTTGTCTTTCCCTGGTCTTGGTTGGTTTGTATTTGCAGAACAGATTTGTAGTAAAAATATGTCTCAAATTTATGTGCTTCAAGTGGTGGAATCATAGAATTCATGAAGAAACACACTAGGAAATGATGAGCTTGTGACCCCCAATACTAATGTAAGGGTCATGAGTGTGCATCATTAAACACAGCACCAACATTCTAGAGTAAACCCCACAGGAAGTGCTAGAAATAGTATGGAGCTATCCATTTGCTGCAGGAAACTTAATCCATGCTAAATCTAGCATCCACCTCCCTAAACAGCATAAAACAAAAGACCTAAACAAAACATAATGAGGTAAGTCTAACTGCTATATATCAAACTCTATACTCTAAATCAGAGAATAAATCTTTTTTCCCAAATGACCTAGTAAATGTCATAAAAATTGACTAGTAAGGCAAAAAGAAAACCTCAATGTTTTTTTCTACATTTAAAATAGAAAACAGAGTTTTCTGCTCATCATGCAATAAAATCAGAAATCACTAATAGGATCAGATACTATAAAATGAAATAAACCTGCCATTCAGAAATAGTTTAGGCTGAGTGTGGTAGCCTATGCTACCTATACTCCAACTACTCAGGAGGTAGAAATCACAGGATCATTGAAGACTAGCCATCAACAAGACCCTATCTGAAAAATAAGCAAAGCACGAAAAACTGGGGGCATGGCTCAAGTGGTAGAGCAATGGCATAGCAAATATAAAACCCAACACCACCAATATATCCATATATACATGTATATATGTCTACTTATGTATATATTTATATATACACATATATGGATATTTTAATATCTTAATTCTTCAACTGAAAACAATGTACATAAAAATTGTGGAGCACAGGACTGGGATCATGGCTCAAGTAATACAGTTGTTGCCTAACAAGTTTGAGACCCTGAGTAAAAGCCCCAATACTGACAAAAACAAACAAACAATCCAAAGTTATGGAGTACAATTAAGGCAATGAGAAAAAAAAGTAGTTTTAGATGTTTACAAACTAAAAAATAAAGTATTGAAAATGAGCAAATTACACATACAGTTTAGAATTTGGAAAAATAACAGAATGAACTTAGACAATGTAGAAAGAAGTAATTGTCATGGGTAAAAATAGAAATGACTAAATTAAAAAGAAATTTTGTAGTACAATAAATAAATTTAAGTGTTGATTTTTACTAAAACTCATATCAAAGACATTGACATAATTGGAGAGAGAAATACAAATATAAAGAACTAAAATGACAAAGCAAATACAGAATAACTGCTAAATTATGAGGCAATTTTAATATTTCACATGAATAAACATGTATTATCACAATTGACCCCCAAACAGAAACATCTACTCAACTAATTAATATAGAACAATTCAAATGTTTAAATATGTGTCTTAAAATATCCTATATCTGGACATACATATACACCCAGCTTTTTCTGTTTATGTGGTACTGAGGAAACAAACCCAGGGCTTCATTCATACTAGGCAAGCACACTACCACTAAGCCACCTTCCAAGCACCTAAGCATGACATAAAGCCTGAATATCAGACCAGGCTAAGGCTAGGCGGGAGCACTTGCCAGAGCTAGAGACCAGGTCAGCCAAACCCTACAGGTTCAGTGTGAAGAGCCAGAGACATTACAGTGCAGAGTGGATCACCTCACAGAAAACATCCCTGGGTTTTGGAACAGTGAATTTCAGTCAGTGAAAGACCACTGTGTTGAGTTATTGGGCAATGCTTCCCAGGAAATACTCTCCAAGGGGGACATGGGCCCTGCATGCTCAGAACAGACCAAAGAACTGCCTATGGGGAACATGGACACTATGACTATGTACCAGAATTAGGATGAGAGTACTTGACCTTCAGTGTCCCATTGGTGGTATCCATTGTTCAATCCCATCTGTACTCCAGCACCCAGGACACAGAATGGACTGAGAAGGTGAGGAATAAATCTGGACAGGTGATCCATGAAGAATTCCCAGCATATCTTCCCTCTGCACCTGAGGTCTCTTACTCCCACCGCAGGTATCTCCAGCCTTAAGAAATTACATGACAGTCAGAATTTCCAGAGTTCATGCTTA
Organism: Dipodomys merriami; assembly: GCF_024711535.1. NCBI lineage: Eukaryota > Metazoa > Chordata > Mammalia > Rodentia > Heteromyidae > Dipodomys > Dipodomys merriami. Next base: position 33,903,340 of record NW_027202937.1, read on the forward strand.
CTCTTTTTTTTTTTAGTTTTCTGAGATTTATTAGTTTTCCATCAGGTAATTTTATAGCTTCAAGATCTTCCCCTCAAAATTAAGACCCCACCTCCCTCCTCCCCCCAAAGTTTAGAACTGGATCACTTGGCCCTTTCTCTTCTTATCTCCTCCCAGTTCAAAATGCTTGCATCTCTTGATGGCCAGCATCCTCTTGGATCTGCAGTTAGGCTCAACACATTCAAGCCTCAGCACAATCTTCTTGGTGGTTTTAGCCTTCTTTCGGAATATTGGCTTGGTCTGCCCACCATAGCCGCTTTGCTTCCGATCGTAGCGCCTCTTCCCTTGGGCATACAGAGAATCTTTTCCGTTCTTGTACTGGGTCACTTTGTGAGGCTGATGCTTGCCACATTTCTTACAGAAAGTCCTTCTGGTTTTGGGTACGTTGACCATCTTTATAGTAGAGCCATCGGGAGACCCGGAGACCACGACATGCGCCTCACGCAGCTCTGAGGAAAAAGCTCATGCTTACTCTTTATTCAACAATGACTGGTGGATTTTATTCTATTGCTGGGTATAAACAACAGGCAATGAATAGCATGGTATAGAGGGCTAGTATGTTGTTGGATCATCAAAATCATCCCAAGACATCTCCAAAAGTCAATAAAAAAATCAAAAGGAAAAAAACAAGGAAGGCATTTTCTACAGCAATGTTGTTTGGACACTAACAAAATCAGTGTTGGTACAACATGTTCACAAAAGCAAAATGTACTCTATGGATAAATTATATCTATAAAATAGGGCTACTATTATTATAGTCCCTGAAGGCCAACTCTACTAGGCAAATATAAGTTTATGTTATTTGCTTATAGATTATAAAATATACTTTAATTTACACCTTTCTTGAAGAAACAGTCAGGAAGTACTTACCATGGCCCAAGGCCTTTAGCTTAGTAAACAGAAAATCCCAGCCCCTGAAGAATTTATAATCTAATTAAAGCACAGAAGGCCACAAGCCATGGTTGGTGGGTAAAATAGTTTTATGGTTTTAAATGTTTTCTTTTCAACAAAATAGAAAAAGAAAAATATTTCACGACCGTAAACATATGAAATGCAAATTTCCATGTTCATAAAGTGTTACTGGAACACAGCCATGCCCATTTGTTTACATATTGACTATTGTGGTTTAGAGCTATAATCACCAACTTGAACAGTGTTAGGATAAGAGGCCATTTGGCTCCATTTGAAATAGTTATTATCTGACCATATACAGAAAAAATACTGCTGACCCTTGATCTAGTAAAAACCCAATCTATAAACAAGTAACTTCAGCTAGCATGAGTTGAGTTTATATATACAAGCCAGGATAAAAGGTAGGGAAAGGTTATATCTGCCTATAGGAGAGGAAGAGTGTATAGTAAGGGAGTCACAAAGTGAGATTGGAGCTGAGCAATGACACATGCCTGTAGTCTTGGCCTCCCAAATAGCTCTAGTCTTCGCTACTTGGGAAGCCAAGACAGGAAGACTCCTTGTGTCCAAGAGTTCAAAGCCAGCATGGGCCACATAAAGAAACCACAAAGAAGTACAGATCACCAGGCTTCCACTAAAAAGCCTTGTTCTAGCACTAATGGTGGATTTATACAGATTTCATGAAATGTTTGTTCTTTTCCTCAGATTTTGACACCTAGCACTTGTATTCTTCTAGATTACTATGTGACTAGACATATTAGAGACACCATATCTGACTGTAGTGTGACTGAGTCATTCAGAAATTAAAGCCATTTTAGCTTCTACAAATATTTAATTGCCATCAACTGTGCTAATATTCCACAGATAGATGATGAAATCCAATGGATTTTCATCATCTTTGGATGATGAAAAATAACAAAATTAATTGAGTTAGAAATCATGTTACACAACTGTAAAACCACAAATTCCTACTAACAGGTGGAGCTAGAGCAGGCCTGGATCTTCAGAGGCAAAGTACACAAGGCTCTCTCCACATTCCAAGGCTGCTCAGAGGCACACTAAGTACAAAATCACTGACTGAACCTAGTGCCTTCCAAATGAGACAGTATTAGAGCCTCCTTGTCCACAGTTCCGCTTTATTCAAGCTGAGATGGATCACAGTATGAAAATATCAAACGGAAAAATGTCGAAATTAATTCATAAGTGTTAAATCACTTTTATATAACATATGGTTGTAGTTGTTCCATTTTGTTTTTAGTTATTGTTGTGAATCTTTTCTTGTGCCTAACGTAGAAGTTAAACTTTAGCCAGGCACTGGTGTCTCATGCCTGTGTAATCCAAGCTATTTATGAGGTTAAAATCTGAAGATAGTAGTTTGAAGCCAACCTAGACAGGAAAGTCAATGAGACTCTTGAGTTTCTTATCTCTAATTAGCCACCAAATAGCCAGAAGCAGAGGTGTGGCTCAAGTAGTATAGAATTAGCCTTGAGTGCAAAAAGCTGAACAATAGTGAGAGGCCCTGAGTTAAAGCCCCAGTACACACACACACACACACACACACACACAGACACACACACACACACAGACACACACACAGACAGACAGACAGACAGACACACACAATTAATCAATTAACTAAATTAGCTTTATTGGGGGAAGGAAGGATAGTAGGAGAAAAACAAAGGAGGGGGTAACAATGCTCAACAAGAAATGTACTCATTACCTTACTCATGTAACTCTCATGTAACTGTAACTGTAATTTTATTTACAATAAAATAAAATTTTAAAAAAGAAAAAAATAAGTATATACATATAGAAAAAACATATCATACCTATTGGCTTGAGTATGACCCATGATTTCTAGCATCTACTGGGAGTCTTGGAGGGTAAATAAGCTAAGAAGTAAAGACCTGACAAAAGTGAGTAACTTGAATACAATTCTGCTTATTTTGAAAGTCATATATGCATATGTATACACACACTCACACCTGTATGCACGTACATATACACACACTCCTGACCTGTTGTTGCCTTTCTTATTTTTCAGTTACCACATCTGAATGTTCATTGTCACTAGATGGAAAAAGACACCCAACTTCCTCAGTTGGGTTGTTTGTCATCTGAGAATGAGTGTCATAATGGTATATATTGTTAACTAGCATGAATTGACAAACAAGCTACCTAAAGCAATGTGTGAGCAGTTTTCTTTAAAAAAAAACCCTAAAATGAAAATTTCTGGCATTTATTTATGAAATTCTGGATAATGGGCTCATGCCTATAACTCAGGAGGCTGAGTTTTATAGGATTTCTGTTCAAAGCCAGACTAGGTTGGAAAATCCTTGAGACTCTTATCTCCAATTAGCCACAAAAAAAAGCCCAAAAGGGAGGTATGGTTCAAGTGGTAGAGCTTCAGCCTTGGAAAGAAAAAGTCCAGACAAGAGCTTGAGGTCCTCAGTTTAAGCCTCAATACCAGCACACACACACACACACACACACACACACACACACACACACACACACACACACACACAGATTCTAAGGTGGTAAGTGTGCTCAGTAATGAGTGCTTGCCTTGCATGTGCAAGGCCCTGCCTGGATTTTGATCCCTAGCACCAACAAAAAATATATATATGAGATGAAATTCCACTGAAAACTCTAGATCTGAAGCAGGTAGCTATTTTAGTTTCCTTGTTTTTGAGTGTCATATGTCTTTTCCAAGTAAAGATCAACATGAAAACGGAGATTATTAAAAGCTTCAGGTGATCAGTAACATGTGGCATTTACTGAGTGCATGTCATATGGAGACACACCTAGAATTCCAAATGACTGGACATATTTAACTCCTTCTACATAAGGCCAGATTGTTGTGTCTCCATCATTGTGAATAGGAATCCAGAAGGTCAGAGATGAATACTTATGTCAAGGGACATATGTCAAGAGAAAGCACTCTACCTGGGATTCATTGCTCTGCCTGGCATGAATGCTTATAGAAGAAAGATAAAACTCTATTCCACCTGCTTAGGATATGGTCATCCCTAGGCAAGGTTTTTGTCTCCATATTAGGGAAATAAAATCTGACTGCTTGCTTTTTTCCCAAAATCTAAGCAATAAATCAAATCCATTCTCAGAAAGGATCTGATAAATTTACTCAAGGAACAAAAATGCCCAGAGGTGCTTAATCTCTCCCTCCCTCCCTCCTCTCTCTCTCTCTCTCTCTCTCTCTCTCTCTCTCTCTCTCTCTCTCTCTCTCTCTCTCTCTCTCTCTCTCTCTCTCTCTCTCTCTCTCTCTCTCTCTGTGTAGGGGAGGACAAAGTCTTTCTCTGGCAGACATCAAAGACATGGGTGTGACTGCAGAATGTCAAACCTCAGTGAACAGACAAGGACCAGAAGGTCCAAAAGTCACAGCAGTTGACAATTCACAATTCACACAGGGACCTCGTCTCATCTTCCCTTGCCTCCTCTCTCCTCTCCCTTTTCCTTTCCCCTCTGCTCTCCCATTTTTCTTTTTCCCCTCTCTCCTCTCTGCTCCTCTGTCTCCCTCCTCCTTTTCCCTCCCCTCCCTCACCTCTTACCTTCCTCCCTCACCTCTCTTCCCCTCCTCTCTCCTTTCCTTACCTCTCCTTTCCTCCCCAGATTTCCCCTCTCTTCTCCTCTCCTTTCTTCTCCTCAGGTCTATAAATAACTCCCAGCCTATTGCTAGAATCTCTCTGAGTTGTTTTTAAACAAATTCATAGTATTTGTAGTATTTATCACATACCAGACCCTGTTCCAAGCACTTTACAAATACTGATTCACTTTGTCTTTCACACTAAACCTGTGAAGTAGGTAGTATTGTTCCAGGTTTACAGATGAAGAAATGGAAACACAAATCAGGTAAGTAGCTTGTCTGATGTAACAGAGATGGAATACAAATCAGAGCATACATCTATGGCATTATTCCCCTTTACTATTCAAGGGTGAAACTAGTCCTTAAATTTGCTAATCTAAGAGCTGAGTTTTCAGATTAATGGATGAATGAGGACAGTCTATTGGGGCAGGAAGCAAATTCTTGTTGATATTAACCCACTGAAACCACTGGAGACTGCTGTGAGGATTGTGATTGTATGGTGGAATTGTTCATAAATTATGTTAAAATTACAAGGTGAATTCATGGAACTGGATGCCTTGATCTCTTCCACCAAATGTATTTCACCAAACTCTGAGACTCAGAAAACACTGTAGGCCATATGATATATTGTAATAAATATGAACATAGTATGATACTTAAAAGATTGACATGTGGTCCCTGTGTTTAAGGACTAGAATACCCTTGCAGAAGACAAAGCACCTATCAATAACAGGAAAGGACAAAAGAGATGGGAAGGAAGTTCACAGTCCCCTTGACCAAAGAGAACTCTATAGAAGTGGCATCAGCTATGTCAGAGAGAGGCAGCCTGGCATGAGTGTTTGTAATGATAGGACCCAAATCAGGGCATTGTAGGTTATGACAGAAGGATTTTTTTTTGTTTTGGTTTTTAGGGTTTTTTTGTTTTTACAATTTCCAGTGACAGTTTTAATCCTAATGGCATTTCTTACTCTTCTGAGAATTTTTATTCATGAAACATAGTAAATTGTTCGTCCCTGAAACATGAGATAGTTTTGTGACTCTGAGGATATTATGGAAATTATAAATGATAAGGAAACTCTGGGCCAAATTTAAGTTTTATGTGACTCTCCAAGAATTATATAGGATGGGAAACTGACCCTTTGTAAGTTACAAATGTTCCTAAGACAGAGAAGACTTGATGTATACGAGCCAGAGTGCATTAAATCACATTGTGATGCAATTATCTCCCAGCAAAGATCCATGGAGTTGAAGGTCAAGCTGTGGGTTGAGAGGATGGTTAGGGAAACAGGGTCCCTCTTGTTAAAATAAAGCAATTAGTTTAATATATACTGTAGAGAAAGGGGAGAAGGGAAGGGAAATTCCCCTTGTCAAATGTCGAACATTTAGAATACTGCTTAGAGCAAAAGCAATAAGGCTCTCTTCATGAAAAAAAAATTGGCCATATACCATGTCTAAATGCAAACATGTGTGTTCTTTATGTCCTTAATTTATTTCAACTTCTGTTAACTGGAAATATTTTTATGTGCATTCTCAGTCATTCCCTTTCTCAGTAGAACAAAAATGTGTTAGAGGGCAGGAATTGTGCCCGTGGTCCCAAGTATATTTAGATACTATAAAATATTTAACAATTCTTCTTAGTATGGTGAGGCCCCATCAAATGGCTAAACAAACTGGAATTTATAATTCAGGGACTAGAGCATTTAAAAAGGACTGCAATATTTTGCTGCTGTTAATTTATATCTCTTAGAGAGACCTCAAATTTAAGTGGTCCCATTTAGAAGTTCCAATTTATTTTAATGAAATAAAGAACCAAACATATCTTTCTTTCTAGGAGTGTACGCTGTGCCCTCCAGGGAAATAGCACTTCTGTGAGCATTTTAAAGGTCTTTCCCCCTATAGATATTTTTAATGGCTTAAAACTTAGGCAATTTGGATTCAAGTATGATCTGTGTTGCTTGGGTTCTTATAAAAAAAATGGGAAAAATAAGTTGCTGCAGTGGTACATGTAATAACACGCAATTTTAAAAAATATTACTTTATGCAAAACAGGCCTTCCCTGAAATAATATGTATTGGCCAATTGCATTTATTTCAAGCTCTAGAACAGGAGAAATAATCCATACTAGAAGAAAATCTGAACAATACTTTAGGTTAGGGGAGGAGAAACTGAATTGGGAAGGGCCTTAAACCTCCAACAATCTGGAGTTGTTTGAGTGGGAGGGGCCTTAGTCTTGGAACAGTCTGGAAAGAAAGCAATATTTTATGGCTTCTAATGATTTGAAGTTACACAGTGGTCAATATTTAGCAAATACACACAGGATGTACATTTTATTTCATGTTAATATTATCTCCAAAGGATAAAATGTAAACAAATTTATAACTTAATGATGTAATTAATTAGAAATGTTCTGATGTCTGAAATTTATTCTGAAATGTATCCAGAAAATAAAGTGGTTTGATAGATGGACAGAAATAAGCTAAATGTAGTAAATTATTAATGGTGATATGTAGGCCATGATTATATAGCTAAAATAAAATCCTTTCCACTTTTTCATGACATGAAAATTCTTAGAATGAGAAGTTGGTGGCAAAGCAAAACAAGCCCTTCCTCTTCGTTTAAATATTTCTTATGGCCACTTTCATGGAGCTACCTTCACAGTTTCATCTGGATTAAGTGTGAAAGAAGAGGTGCTTGAAACTATGTATCTTCCTATTTCTCCTCTTCCCTCCCTAGCATATTTTACTGACTGGCATTCAAAGAAACAGAGAAGGCAGGTTAGAAGTTGTCCCAGTGAGCATGGTACAGCAGACTGGAAGGGATTATAAGAAGAGGAAAAATTATAAGCAAACAGCTGGTCTTAGGCAATTCTTATCTCTTACCACCACCTCTCTCCATTCCCAGCAGATAACCACACTTGGTAGCTAAGGGTACACGGATTTCCAAATGCCTCATGTCCAAGTGTGACTGCTTGGAATGATGAGCCCAAGGATAATTTAGTGATAGAATTCTGCATCTAGGCCTGGAGTCACTAGGATATAGCCAAGTAATTCTGCAGGTATGGTTGCTGCATCCAACCCCAGGTTCTCAGGCCAGATGTAAATGTAATAGTTTGAGCAAAATGAGTTTATAGCACATGAAAACAGAGGAGATATAGATCTGTACCTGTCTTGTGTTCCCAGAAACTGCTGGCTCCTTGCCTGGAACATGTATAAAACTTTTGTCTGCTGGACTTTTAAAAAGGATGATTTCAGTGAGTATGGGTATGTAGAACACGTTAGATAAAAATGTTTGAACATCCTGTGACTAAACATCATGTCATTTTATATTGTTTAAGCCTCTGTCATCAAGGAGGTGGTAACACAGGGATGGGAATGTAGGCAGTGAACACTAAGACATAGGCAGAGATCTGTCAGGCAACAGATGGGATTCTGGTGTCTGGATGGTGAATTTCCCTGGACACTTGCTTATTACAGAACCTAAGAAATATTATAAACATTGTTCAAAGCCAGACATCGCCCCACTTCAACAACTAATGTGATGTGAGTGGCCTGTGGGTTTATAAATCTGAAAGTCACATTCAATCACAAGCTGGAGGAGAGTATTTTCACAGCCAAACCTGTTTTCCTCTCACAACAGACTTTAAAAAAATTGCAAGGGAAAATCACTGTGGCTCTGATGGAAAATCCTCAAGCCCTGAGGTAATTATTTTGCCCTCTTGTTCTTGAAAACAGCAGCTTAAAAAAAACTGCATTTCTTGGCTTTAAATTCTTGGCCTGAGCTACATCAAGGTTTAAAATAAGTAATTTTATTTCAGGGAATGCGCCCAGTTGTGTTCAGCCAAATACAGACCACCTGTGAGATGGTGGTCCCAGGAGATCATAATAGAGGTGGAAATTCCAATCACCCAGTGACATCGTTGCTGTCATAACCTTGTGGCACAATGAGCTGTTCTTATGTCTGGGTGATACAGGTGCAAGTACACTTGCTGGGCTGCCCATCCTGGGAAAATACAGGATCTACTGTCAGGTACGAGAGGCATGGTTTATGTATTTACTGTAGTGTGTGTGTGTGTGTGTGTGTGTGTGTGTGTGTGTGTGTGTGTGTGTGTGTGTGTGCTGATACTGAGGCTTGAATGCAGGGCCTGGGAACTCTCTCCTAGCTTTTTAGCTCAGGGCTGGCATCTTACCACTTAAGTCCCCCAGCTGCACTTAGGCTATTTTTGTGATTAATTGGAGATAAGAGTTTTATAGATTTTTCCTGCCAGCCTGGTTTTGAACTATAATCCTCAGATCTCAGCCTCCTGAGTATAGACATGAGCTACTGGTGCCCAATTTTACTATATGTTTTATCATTATTTTGGAGTGTTTCTTCTATGGATTATTTTTTAAGATGACTGCCAAACTATGCTGTGTGACAGTGGCAGCCACTTCATTAGTCTCGTGTTTGTATCTCTTGATTGACTACATCATTTTCTCAGCATTTTCTCATGGTCCTAGGAACCACAGGCTGTACTATATGCATGTGGAGAGAAGGAAGGAGGGAAAGAGAGAGGGTAAGAGAAAGAAAGAGAGAGGGAGGGAATATTTGATAGCTTAAGAATGTAGTCAGCTACAACATCCAGGTTTGTATAAGTACAGTTCACACAACAGCAAAACATACTAATGGCAAATTTCTCATTAAATGACACAAAGTGACACATAACTGCATTTATACCTCCAATTTGTTGTTCTAGCTGTTAATAGAGCTCCGGTTCTTGTGACTTAGTGGGCACAGAGTGTGAAGAACTGATCTCAGCACAATGCAGACATCTGGTCTAGGTATGTGACCTTTTCCTGGTGACATTTTAACAATAATGTTCAGCATCCTTTGGACTTGGCTTCACTTACCTGAGCTGCCTACATAAGGTCTGTCACTTTGTACTTGTTTTACAAGGTTTAAGTCTAAAGAAACATTTACATGATTTTAATTAGGAAAATAATCAGAATTAGAATGCTTCAAAAGCACCAAATGGAATTCCATTAATTAAAAAAATATAATACATTAAGGGCACAGGAATGTATTCTTCTTTTTCCCTTCTCCCTCTCCCCTCCTGTCCCTCCTCCTTCCCTCTCCTCCCTTTCCCTCTTCTCCTTTCCATTCCCTCTCTCCCCTCTTCCTCTGTGTTCTCTTTCTTTTAATGTCTCAGTTACATGTCACATGGCAACTTCCCCCACCTTTTTTGGTGTATGTTAACCAAAACATTGTATGGCACATAATTATTTATAAATATGAATTCCAATATCTATTTTTAGGTGATCAGAACTAATTGTAAATCCAAACCTTGCTAGATCAGAATCTAAATCCTTCCTTCAGCCCTTTCCTCTGACTTGGTCCAGCAGACAAAGAGCATTCAGGGAAGTAAATGGGAAACCATTCCCCCATTCCTCACATCCAACACAAGGCTAGGCATCCTCAACATCCTCAACGTTAAGAACAAGGCAACAACCATCGTGGCCAAGACCTTAGCTCTGTCTTTTGTGGTTAAACTTTCCATCTTCTGAACTTAAATGGCTTACTTTTAGTTTCATGTATAACTCAGAGATGAGAGGACTTTTTTTGAGATAATCCATGGCCTGTATAAAATACCCAATGGATTTTGTGCATTGTATATGTGTGTGTGTTTGTGTGTGCATATGTGCTATATATAGGACCTATTTTATGAAGTTTCCTAAGTAAACCATGTGAGTAATTGGTTGCTTGTTTTTACTTCTTCGTCTTCTCCAATGCCTGAATAATACAGATACACAACAAAGAAACATAAATTGAGTAGGAACACACTAGAATATCACATCTTAATTTTCATAAGAGACAGACAAATTATTGCTTGAGTGTTAGGAATGCCAGTGTAGGTGGTGGGCATTTAATACTGAGGTCTCTCTTATTACTTGTTGGCCATGGGTCAGCTGCCCTCAGTTGACTCCCCAGCATTTTGTCTCATTATGTGCTGTTGAGCGGCCAGCTGATCTCTGCTCTTCTAATCTTTCTGTCATTAATGATTGGCCTTCATTCTGGCAGGTTGTTGGCTTGAAACTGAACACTTCTGACAAGTTCTACAAGGTTGAGATTTTAGCCAAGGGACTCTTTTGTCAATTAAAACATTTCATCCCACAATTGCCACTAGGGGCTTTCCAGGCTCATGAGGTTCCCAGTGCTGTCTGGATTTTGAGAATAAAGAGGAAAACGTAAGACCTTCTGGAGGCAGTCCTTCCATCACAGGAAAGGCAGTCTCGCCCTCTCACATTTAAACATTTGCCCAGAAAAGAGACATATGCACAAGGAGGGCATTTCCTCATTCAATCCATGAGTGATTGTCTAGTGATTTGAAATTACCTAGACAGCCAAAGAAAATAAAGCAGACCTAAGACACCACTTTAGGGTCTAAATTGTCCAAATTGGCTGTCTAACCAAGCAGCTAATTCAGAACGATCTTAATTCACAGGAAAATTGCTGAAACTTCTGCTTCAGCTGTTGAAAGTTGGCCTCAAGTTTCTTAATATTACATTACATGCTGAATGCACAGATATGTTTCTTAAGCACAATATACTTATTGTGAGTTACGTTTAGTGGAAGCCAGGAATGACCCTCCATGGTCATTCATAATTAGTTGTTAGGTGTAAAACACCAGGTTTTGTTCTGATGCACGATAAAGGGGAAAAAAGACTTGTTTTACTCAGGTCATATTTCCCTTTTTGAGATGATTTAGGAATTTTAATAAACTGTAATCTGAAAACTCTCAGGATGTTCTTCATGCTCTTCTGGGAAGAAGACATATAGATGAACCCAGAGTTGAAACTGAATTATGTTCTGAAAATCCAAAGGCCAAGATGTCAGGTCGGTCCTTGGAGCCAGTGAGACTGATTTACAATATCACCAAGATCCCCAAGGATCTATAATCACTCTTGTTCCCACTGCCTTTGTAAATTTCATGTAACTGAAGAATTTTAATGCAAATACAGAATACGAAGCAAGCACCAGCAAACACTCACAAATCAAGGCACTTTGCTACAAACTCAAACTTCCACTTAATGAATGTCTCTGGAGACAGATTAATTTCTATCTCTAGCAAGTTGGGGAAACTCACTGATCAATTGGTCTAACTTAGTAAGTTTCTTCATAAAATTTCCGATGCATAATGTGAGTGACTTTGGTAAAACCCAGCAGAAATCTCAGAGCTAGCCGAGAAGGTTATGAGCTGAATTATCTTGGATTTCAAGACATTTCCGGCTGAGTCTTGCTCAAAGCTCTTGTCAGACCTGGTGCTCCCCAAATTTGTGAGAATTCTCTCTCTCAAAGCACTCTTATATAAGTCTAGCTATACAGAGATGCCCAGGGTAACAAAAAAAATTAGCAAAGGGCTGAATCAGTGGGAATTACTATATGCAAAAATCTTGCTGATCTTGAAGCACAAAATTAAGAAGCAAGCTTTCAACAACTTACCAGTGTCTCATGCTTGTAATCCTAGCTATTCGGTAGGCTGAGAACTGAGGATTATGATTCAAAGCCAGTTACAACAGGAAAGTCGATGAGATTCTCATCTCCAATTAACTACCAAAAATCCAGAAGTGGAGCTGTGGCTCAAAGTGATAGAGTGCCAGCCTGGAGCAAAAAAAGCCAAAGATACTACCTAGGCTTGAGTTCAATCCCTTGTACTGGTACACACATACACACACACACACACACACACACACACACACACACACACACACACACACACACACACACACACAGAGTAAATTTTCAGTTAATTTCTACAGAATAAACTGTGGTCAGTGATACTACAGATCCACTTTCTAGAGTGACTTCTTAATATAATCTTTTAGGTTTCCACCTACAATGTTATTCTTAGCAAAACTACTTCCTTATTTCTTCCATAATACAGGCAAATTTCGATGATGTGCAAGAGGGACTGAGTTATGGTCACAGACAGAACATCCAGACTTCACATAGGCATGATGGCCACATAAACGTTTATTAGTCATGATCTCACTTATTATTTACTCTTTTAATTAAAAAGATAGAGAGGGCACTATCTCTGTCCACGTGGATCTTAACAGTCCAGGACATGAATGTGAGCCTAGAAGAGGTCCAGGCCAGCGTTGTTCCTGGTGTGACATAACCCAGTAGAGGTTAAGCACAAATTGAAGCATAATTTATATTACTAATCTCTCTCTTTTCAACTAGCAGGAGTGGTAGCACAATCTAAGAAAACCACCTGGCCCCTCTAAGTGTTACCAGGCACTCTGTAAGACCTGTCCTCCCTTCCAAGCCTGACACTTCCTTACAACTCCCACAGACCATGAAAATCTGTGCTATCTATTTGACTCTGTATTTCACATATAGAAATCATCTTGTCATTCCTAGTTAGGAACCAGGAATTAAGATTCTTCAATTCAGCACAAATTAAACTCTGTGCTGATCTCTTCCCGAAAGTGCTGCTAAATTCCCACATGACCTAGAGCTTCTCTCCATGCAGAGAACTTTCCTTACTTCTCACAGTACTTAGCATGGGTTGTTCAATAGAAAACAACCAAGAGGAATACAATATGTATTGGGTAAATAAAACCTAGTAACCTTCCTTTTCCAGTAAAATCACACTTCTCTATGTTCTTGCTACTTCTTCCAACTTTTCTTAACCATTCTTTTCCTCCCCAGTTATCAATAGCTTAAATTGGTGTGCTGTATTATATAATATTGCAAAAGTATTCAGAGAACCCACAGTTCTCACAGACTTGACTCTGGAAAAAATTAAGCATTTTGGAATTTAAGTTTATCAGGTAATAGTTTTTATGTTTTTTGAAACTATTTTTTTTCTGAAGCTGGGAGTTAAACTTGCATTAGCTTTTCACTCATGTCTGGCATTCTATTGCTTGGGCTATACCTCCACTTTTGAGTGGCTTTTGAGTGGTTAATTGGAAATAAGAATCTCCTGGATTTGTCTGCCCATGCTGGTTTTAAACTTGAGTCCTCAGTTCTCAGCTACCTGAGAAGCCAGAATAGTGGTATGAGCTACCAGTGCCTGGATTTTTAAAAATCTTTTTTTAAGGCCCAGGATGAAGCTCAATGGTAGAATATATACCTAGCATATATGAGGCCCTGAGTTCTAGCTCCAAAACTACAAAAAGAAATAAGAATTCTTTTTAAAAACAGATTTTTCAGGCAAACAAAACTAGATTACCTATTTTTTTGTGCAAGCTATATTTGAAAGATAGTTATATACTTATAAACAGTGGGTTAACACATTTGGCTCTATTGAGTCACTTTTTTTTCTTTTTTGTCGGTCATGGGGCCTGGGCACTGTCCCTCAGCTCTTCAGCTCAAGGCTAGTGCTCTACCACTTGAGCCACAGTGCCACTTCTGGCTCTTTCTGTTTATTTGGTGCTCAGGAATTGAACTCCTGAGCCTCATGCGTGCAAGGCAAGCGCCCTACCACTGAGCCACCTTCCAGGCCCTGAGTCACTATTTTTTTTTTTTTGGGAGACAAGGTCTTGCTATATTGCTAGACTTTCTTCAAACTCCCAGGCTCTATAAGTCCTCACTCCCTCAGATTCTCTACTAGTTAACATCATGGATACATGCCTTAGTGGCCTATTTCTGATTTACTTACTGTCCTTTAACTCAGTATCTCCATCTGTAAAGCCAGGAGTATTAGTACCTGCCTTCATAAGATAGTATTTTAAAAACTGTATGCTTATATAAATGCTCCTTGATTTACACCAAAAATCTATTATTTCATTGCTACACAAATGAAAATCATTTTTACTGCTACAAGTTTCAGAAAGCCTTAACCTGAAGCTTTCTTAATAGCTATTTTTTCTAAGATCAAATACCTTCTAATACCTAACATCTATTAATAGCTATTTCTTCTTCAGATGATCTGAAATACTTTTTAATCATTGGCATCTTTCCCCTTGCTGCCAGGGATCAGAGGACTTGTACTGCCTTGCAGCACTGTTGGTGTGCCTGAAGTCAAGAGGACAGTGGTTCTGACACCTTCTAAGCTATGTGTCCTTGATCCTTGATGGAGGCATTTGACATCCACATTTTGCATTTAGTAATCTAGCTTCTGAATACCGTATAACACACCGAAGTGTCTCCCTCTCCATGAATATTTCATTGTTCCTCTTATCATTCTTACTCGTATTTTCCCAGTCTGTTGTCACCAGATGAATGCCCCAGAGATGTTTCGCAATGCTAGAGGCCATGCAGGACGGCAGCAGCCCAGTGGGCACTGCTTTTGTGTGAACCTTCTGACATGTAACCACAATTTCTACACACAGTGCTGTACAGCGCCTGAGGGAACTCACCCTCCAAGGCTCCTGACGCAGGTCCAGATTACAAAAACATGAAACATTAGGCTTAGGTTTCAAAAAAATAATTTCTACATGCTTCTAACTCCCTAGAAATACCACACCCTGGCTGCACGCCCTCCTCCCACGTGATACCAGCAGACCCACAGCAGCTGGACTCTCCCCTCCAATGCCACCCAGTGCCAGGTCTACAACAGGGGGGCAGCACCAGAGCCAAAGACTGTGGCACCTCATTCCTTGCACTAAACCTGCTATGGGCTCCATCCTTTGCTTCTTCCCTCTTCTCTACGAAACTTCATCACTTCTGTAAGCCTTGCAGACAGCAGAATAGCTACCCTTCTCTGCAACCTGCCTTCCATATAGCCTGGCTGGCTTAAGTCCTGGCTCTTCACAGCTCTGGCCTAGTGTGAATTGGTGTAACTCATTGGGAAGGATAGTTATTTTTGGAAGGGCATCTGTGTTTGCTTTGGAGAGAATGCACTAGGCTACAAGTGACAAATCCTTTTCTCTTTGCTCAAAACTCATTCTTTGGGGGAAATATATGATAAAATGTGGCATGAGTCAAATTTTGGGGTGATTTTTGTTTGAATGGTCAGCATATGAACTATACATGTGAGTTGTGCTG
The DNA here is from genome assembly GCF_024711535.1 of Dipodomys merriami. Taxonomy (NCBI): domain Eukaryota; kingdom Metazoa; phylum Chordata; class Mammalia; order Rodentia; family Heteromyidae; genus Dipodomys; species Dipodomys merriami. The sequence continues at coordinate 33,918,866 of NW_027202937.1, forward strand.
TATATTCTCCGAGTCCTAAGAAAAACTGACAAGGATGACAGTGGTTTTGAATGCTTCCCTTACCTGTACTCCCTACTCCACGTGTTGGAAATTCAATCTCCACATTCATATGTTAATGGTATGTAAAGGGTGATCATTTGGGATGGGACTGGTTCAGGAAGGCTTTGCCTACAAGAATCAGTTAATTCATGGACTAATGGATCAATGGGTTATAACGAGAATGGCTTTGTTTTACAAGTGAGCTCCCCCAGGCATGCCTGCTCTGTGATGTCTCCCACTCTGTGATGACCAAGCAGGAGGGCTCCAGAGGCTGAATCATTGTCAAAACTATGGTCTTGGATGTGGCGCTGTGGCTCAAGCAGTAGAGCTCTTACCTTGAGCTGAAGAGCGGGTGCAGGGACAGCGCCCAAGCCCAGAGTTCAAGCCCCACGACCGAACAAAAAAAAATTATGGTCTTGCACTTTCCAATGTCCAATAAAGTTCTATTCTTTATAAGTAACATAGTCTGTAATATTTTGTTATAGAAACAGAAAACATACTAAGACAGCAGGCTTGGAGGAAAGCAAAGGAAGCTGCTAATACCACTGGGGACATTGAATTGTCTTTCTTCACACTGCCCTTGAAGAGAATACAGAATCAAAAAAGACTTACATAGTGCAGCCTCTCCTGATGGTAGAAGAATTTGTTTGAACTCCCTGTTATTCTGCATGGGCCCCCAAATGGCCTGCTTTGATGATTGACCTTCCCATGTAGACATGGGCAACATTGGTATCCCTCAAAGAGCACTGTCCATGTAATCAATGGGTCACTGACCTGTCAGCCTCCTGCTCTACCCATTTTCCAACAAAAATGAAAGTTGCTTGATGAGTAGAGCTTTAATTGGGGAAGACAAGAAACTGCCTGTGGATAGTGGTCAGGACAATAAACTATATGTTCTATGTCTGATTATGTATTTATTGGTATAGAAGACAAAGTATTTCAACATTCAGAAAAAAATTATTGAATCTTTCAGATTTCCATTTTCCTGCACATAGCACAATGTACAGATTTGGTGACAAGTGTTTTCTGCTACCATAGGTGCATCTATCAAATTCAGTCTCCTTGCCCATTTATCTCTGTCTTCTTCATTCCATCTAAGAACCTGTGTATATTGTCATTTCTTATGCTAACCACTAGGAGATAAGAATAAAAGAATCATCCACAGAGATGGGAGAAATAAGAGTATGCATGAGGTCTGGAGCTAGTTTAATTAGTTCAGAGAAATGTAATTAACAGCTCAATAACCACAACTTCTCTCCTGGAGATGGCAGACATGCTACTCTCAGGTGTAGTGGAGGTCATACGTCATTCAAACTTCTCCAGAGGCTGCTTAAACTTGGTATTTGCTGTGCAAAAATCCTCCAGAAACCATTAGCTTATATTAATTTAAGGCCACTAAATTCTTTCCTAATGAGAAAGCCATTCAAAGTGACTAGTTTAAGAATCATACAGCTAACTTTACACTGGAGGCATATTATGGGGAAACTAAACTTGGGCCAAGCCTTCTTTAAGCACCTCTCTCAAATATCTGAAGGGAGTTGTCCAGGGGATCTCTGAGTAAGAAAGCTGTAACAACCAAAGGAATGGTTGTCACTTTCCTTCTGCTTCAGAACTGCCTCTCTGGGTTTTCAACTGTGGCAGTTCACTGATGTCTATCACTGATGACTACATGGATAATATATTACATTTAAAAACCACCTTGCACCCACTAAATATTTCATAATCATAGAGAAATGAGTCAAACTACTTTTTCTTCTCATGGCTTGAAAAGTTCCTGACAAAAATGGTTGTTCCCAAACAAAAAAATCACCAAATATGAAACAAACCTCAGAATCATGTGGAGGGGGGGATGCACACGTACACATGCACCCACCCATCCACACACCCCCACATACCAGTACTGAGGCTTGAACTCAGGCATATACTCTCTTGCTTGCATTTATGCTCAAGGCCACTTTAGCTATACCTCACTTCTGTTTTTGCTGGTTAGTTAGAGATGAGTCTCCCAGACTTTTCTGCTCAGTCTGGTTTCAAATTGTGGTCCTCAGATCTCAGTCTCCTGAGTAGCTAAGATCATAAGCTTGACCTACAGCACCACTCCCCAAAATCACTTCAACCTATGAATTGGCTCACATTTTTACAAGCATGTTTGTTTCTACATCCCATTCTAAATCCCACAAATTACAAAAGCAAGAGAAATTCTACCTGTTTGTGAGATGAAAAATCTGAGGTCCAGGAAATAAGGGTTTGAACCCAAATTCCCATCTCTTAACCAATGCTTTCTCAACCACATGCATTTAGGGTGCCCTGGAAACTTTACCAGCCTGTTGATTTCTCAGGAACATTTTGAGTTTTCTCAGGTCACCCTTGGTTTATCACAAAAAAGGGGGAGCAATATTTAGGTACTGTGTGGAATGATAGGGAAACAGTAAAAGGAAGAGGGTTTTTTCCTCAGATCCAGAGTCAGACACTTAATATCACCAGATCCTCCAAGAATAAGGGAGTTAATGAAGTTATTCAACATATAATTTCCTTTGATGAAAATAGTACCAGGTCCTGATGTTAATGTGCACTTTATATGTGTTGATCCAATCTCACGATCTGCTTATGAGGTGGACAATATCAGATATACCGTTGGAAATAGGAAGCACAGGTAAGGTCCAGAGAGTCTCTGCAGTCTCTGCAGTTTGCATAGCTTAAACTTGGTAAAACCATATTTCCAACATAAATGGTGTGTTCCTTTTAATCATATTATGTTTCTGTGTTTACAATGGGAGTTATATCCCACTAAATTCAAGTTGAGAAAATATAATTAAGTCAAAGGTACATTAAATACACCTAATCTGTTAATGATCAGAGCTTAGTCTATCCTTCATAGCACTTATGTTGTGTTGGGGAAAACTCACTAATGCAAAGCTCATTTTATAATAACTATTGAATATTTCATGCAATGTGTTGAATATTGTTCAGAAAATGAAAACCAGAATGGTTATATGAGTTTGCTTTCACACCATCATAAAATTGAGGAATGCTAAATTTGGGACCATTTGTGTTCTTATTCACTATTGAACTGGGGCTGCTGTTAAGACTTCTGTTTGGTTTGACAAAATTAATACCAGGAAGCTGAAACATGTTTTGTATGTGAGGGTGTCAAGGGGTGGAGGGACAGATGAATGTAGAGAAAAAGGGTGAGCAAATACAGTCATTATATTCAATGTACATATTTGAACATGGAACCACATAAATTGAGGGGATAGGTAGGATTGGAAAGAAGGGAGAAAATAATGGAAAGGGTGTCATTGATAAGCATGCATTGTTCATATAAACTGATTTGTTTAATTGAAATTGAAATTTAAAGATTTACAAGGAACTTCTGTTTGATAAAAAAAAAAATCAAAATCTCCCACAAAGTTAAAGTCTCTTTCATTCACCCTCTAACCACATTCTCAATTTTAGTACAGCAAAGAAGTAAGATAAGGGATACACATTCAAGCTTTTCACCTCTGGAGAATGAGAAGATGATGTTATATACATTTGTGAGGGAGGGTGTGCACATATGTGTGTATGCACATATGGGTCTTAGTAAGAAGATGAAAAGCACAGAGATCTAGCTGGCTGCTGGTAGCTTGCACCTATAATCTTAGCTATTCGGGAAGCTGAGATCTGAGGACCGTAGTTCAAAGCCAGCCCGCAGCCCAGGGAAGAAAGTCCATGAGACTCTTATCTCTAATTAACCACTAAAAAAAATAAAGCCATTGTCTGTTGTATAGCTAGTGAAGATCTTCTCCCAAGCTGTGGGCTTTCTTTTTATCTTGTTAGCTATGTCCTTTGCCATGCAGAAGCTCTGAAGTTTAAAGTGATCTCATTTATCCAGCCTTTTTTTGGTTTGTTGTGTTTCTGGATCTTTATTTAGGAAGTTTCGACCTGTGCCAAGGAGCTCAAGTGTATCCCCTATTCCTTCCTGTAGTATTCAGGGTATCTGCTCTTCTTCAAGGTCTTTGGTCCATTTGGAGTTTCTGGTGATAGGTGATACATAAGGATCTAACTTCAGTTTTCTACATGTGTATAGCCAGTTCTGCCACACCATTTGTTGAAGAGGCTGTCTTTCTTCCATCTGCTAATTTTAGGTCCCTTATCAAAAATTAGGTGGTTAGAGGTCTGTGGGATTGTTTCTGAGTCTTCAATTCTATTGCATTGGTCCTCAGGCCTGTTCATATGCCAGTACCAGTGCCAGTTTGGTATTTATATTCCTCCAGAACTGTTTTTCCTGCTAAGGATTGTTTTTCTACTCAAGGTATTCTATTGCTGCATATGAATTTTTGGATTGCTTCTTCTATTTCATTAAAGAATGTTGTTGGGATATTGATGGGTATTGCTTTGAATTTATAGATCGCTTTGGGCAGAATTGCTGTTTTTATGATGTTTATCTTCCCAATCTAGGAGCAAGGGAGGCTTTTCCACTTCCTCAAGTTTATTTTAATTTTCTTTTTCAGGTTTTTAAAATTTAAAGCTTTCATTGTTTGGTTAAGTTAATTCCTAGGGTTTTTTTAGACTATTACAAAAGGAGTTGCTTTTCTGATTTCAGCCTTGCTCTTCCCAATGTTGATATACAGAAAAGCTACTGATTTTTAGTGGGCTAAAGAATTAAAGAGACTTCTCTGGAAAGGAAATAAGAATATCCAATAGACATATGAAGAAGTGTTTAACATCTTTGGCCATAAAAGAAATGCAAATCAAAACTATGTTGAGATTCTACCTCACACCAATTAGAATGGCCATTACTAAGAAAATAAATAATAACAGATGTTGGCAGGGATGTGGCCAAAAGGGAACTCTACTACACTGTTGGTGGGAATATAAATGGGTTCAACCACTCTGGAAAGTAGTATGGAAGTTCTCAAAAGACTAAACATAGAGCTCCCCTATGATTCAACAATCGTACTCTGGGCATTTACCCAAAAAAATCACCAACAAGACCACACTAAAACTACCAGAACAGCTATGTTCATTGCAGCACTATTTGCCATAGCTAAGATATGGAACCAACACAGATACCCCTCAGTAGATTAATGGATCAAGAAAATGTGGTATATATATACAATTCTATGCTTCCATCAGAAAGAATGACATCACCTCATTCATAAGGAAATGGAAAGACGGAAAAAATCATATTAAGTGAAGTTGCCAGACCCAAGAAACATAGGCACCATAATTTCCCTTGTTTGTAATAATCAGTATATGTCTAGGATTTTCCTAGCAGGAGATCACAATAGCTCAATAGCTATGTACATAGAAAATGATGCAAATTGAAATGAACTCCAAGATATAGAAACAAGATTTTTTTTTAACAACTGTGATGTTATTTCTTTTTTTCTTCATTTTTTTTCCTTTGATTTATCCCCTGTTGTCACTGTTTTTTTATTTTGGTTTTTTATTTTGGTACCCTGTGACATATATTATATATATACATATATATGTGTATATATATATGTACGAATATATATGTATATATACATATATATGTGTGTGTATATATATATATATATATGATTTGGGGGAAAGAAGAGGAATAAGAAAATGGTAAGACAAAGGACAAAGGGTGAACCAATGCAACAGTGATACTCATAAGACACTATGTTGGAATTGAACTTTACAACTTGGATGGGAGGAGAGTTGGGTGGAAGCAAAAGTAGGAGAAAGCTGAGGGAGAGGATAACAATGTTGAACAAGAAATGTACTCATTACCTTACTTATGCAACTGTAACCCCTCTGTATATGTCACCTTTACAATTAAATTTAAATAAAAAAAATAAAGCCTGAAGTGGAGCTGTGGATCAAGTGGTAGAGTGCTAGCCTTGAGCAAAAAGCCCAGGTCCTGAGTTTAAGTCCCAGAACCAGCACATACAAAAGAAAGAGAGAGGGAAGGGAAGGAGGGAGTCAGGGAGGGAGGGAATGAAGAAAGGAAGGAAGGAAGGAAGGAAGGAAGGAAGGAAGGAAGGAAGGAAGGAAGGAAGGAAGGAAGTAAAGAAGGAAGGAAGGAAGGAAGGAAGGAAGGAAGGAAGGAAGGAAGGAAGGAAGGAAAGAAGGAAGGAAGGAAGGAAAAAAGGACAGAAGGAAAGAAGGAAGGAAGGAAAAAAGGAAGGGAGGAATTGAGGAAAGGACAGAAGGAAAGAAGGAAGGGAGGAAGGGAGGAAGGAAGGGAGGAAGGGAGGAAGGAAGGGAGGAGGAAAGGGAGGAAGGGAGGAAGGGAGGGAAGGAGGAAGGGAGGGTGGGAGGGAGGGAGGAAGGAAGGAAGGAAGGAAGGAAGGAAGGAAGGAAGGAAGGGAGGGAGGGAGGGACAAAGGAAGGAAGGAAGGAAGGAAGGAAGGAAGGAAGGAAGGAAGGAAGGAAGGGAGGGAGGGAGGGAGGGAGGGAGGAAAGAAGGAAGGAAGGAAAAGAAAATAAAAGGAAAAAGAGAAACAGGAAGATTTGGCATCCATATCAGTTTTCAGGTTACTCTATTAAAACATCTCAATGGCAGAGGCAGAGACAGGCATGGCTAAGGCTGGGCAGGTCTTTGGTGTTCTTGTTACTCATGAAAAATGTTCATGTTTTTCCTCTTACCAGCTAATAATAAGTCATGTTTTGAACCTCAGCCCAAACGTCCCTTCCTCTCGATAAGACTCCTGAGGCCAGGTCAGCCCCACCAGTCACAGAGACAAAGAGCAGACTGTTTATAAGGAAGATAGTGGTGGAAATGCCTGGGAAGGTTGGAGATATTGGGGTCCACTGTGGGAAATCCCTGAGAGGACACTGATACATTTATACCTTTACTTTCCTGGTGCCTGGCACAGTGTCCAGCACCAGAAATATTAGGGATAGGATGAAAACATTGGTGAATGTAGACAGAGCTGCCAGTTGCCTACCACATCCTGTTTTGCATGTACAGTGACACTAAATGCTGGTGATTTGAGATCCTGGGTTTCTTTGTCTCCCTTGCCTACTTTCTGCCAGAAGAGTGGAGAATGGAGATTGTGTAACACAAAGTCATCTGGGGTCACCAGGTCCTCAGGGATTCCAACAGAATTGGCAAAGCCTCTGTCCCACATCCTGTGGGAAGTCCAGGGTCTGCCCAAGATTTCTGCTGTCTCCACAGGGGTGACATTCCTATGGTCATCTCTTGCTCCAAATTCCTGTCTTGCTGACTTCTCCATCTCATTCACAGCTTGCCTTCTGTCACATTTTTTTCTCTCTCTCTGTCCTGAATCTGAATCCTGTACTTGGTCAAATACTTTTTGCTTGACTTTGCCAAGCTCCACTCACACTAGTCAGTGGGCATATAAAAGATATGACTGGTGATGAGGGAAGCTGGGGATGTAGACACTCCACAACACAAAGCCGATGGCCTACAATGAAAAGTTAGGTCTCTACTTCCATGACTGCTCCCTCTACCAAGTCTCCTCACCTGGTGGAAATGTTCTTAAATTTTTCTGCATCTCTTCTGTGTGCTGTTATTGTTGCTATTCAATCACAACACCTTGTTCTTTTCTCCTACCATGAAGTTTTTCTCTTCCTTGCTCACACCCAAATCTTGTGAGTCATACTGTCATCTGTGTGTGTGTGTGTGTGTGTGTGTGTGTGTGTGTGTGTGTGTGTGTGTGTGTGATATTAAGGCTTGAACTCATAGCCTAGGCATTCTCTACCACTTGAGCCACTGCTCCACTTCCAGATTTTTTAGTGATTTATTGAGATAGGAGTCTCAATACTTTCCTGCTCAGGCTGGCTTCAAATCATGATACTCAAATCTCAGCTTCCTGAGTAGCTAGAATTACAGTGTAAGCCACTTGTACCTGGCCAATATTCCCATCATGTTAAACCAGAAAGCCCTTCTAGAATACTCCTCAGAGGAATTTGCAGATAGAACTTAAGGTTCCTTTCTTAGCAGGAGTTACAATTGCTTTGGGACAAGAGGGATAAAAATGGTGGATGGGTGAATAAGGAGTTGTGGTGGATATAGCATGAGGTGCAATTGGCATTCAGGCTATGGAACCACGAGTTGCTCATATAATAGATGAACAAGCCAGACTGAAGCAAAGCCATTTTAGGGTAGTTTACAAAGTATTATCAAGTACTTCTTACGTGATGGTCATAGTATTACTATCTCCACAAATATGAAGATGATCAGAGACATGTGGACAACAAGTTTCTACTCTCTCTCTCTCCATATGTACATGTATATCTATTTATGTAATTATTATGCAGCTGTACAAATAATTTACAATTTCATAGGCAGGTTATGAATTTCTTGATCAATGTCACTCTTTCTGTCATTCTCCCCCATTTTCTCCTTTCCCATACCGACCCTCAAATTATGTAGTTCATATTTTACGTAATGAAAATTGAATGTAATGACTACATTGTATTACCCTTTCACCTGCTATTCACGTGTTCCACCTTTGCCCACCCAAAACATGGTTCCACTTCCTGGAATTCATTTTGATAATCTGATATTCAGAGTAGTTAAACCTGTGAACTTTTCCCCTAAGTATACCAACCTTCAGTCAGTTTGTTTGTGTTTATAAAATATAGCCCTAAATATGTTGTCATGCATGTTTGTATTTTTGATCTATCTTCCACATATGAAAGGAAACATGAGACTTTTGTATCTCTGAGCCTGACTTACTTTACTTAACATGATTTGTTCTAGGTCTATCTATTCCCCTGAAGATGGCATAATATTCTTTCTAATGGATAAGTAAAATTCCATAGCATATCTGTACCACATTTTCTTGATCCACTCATCCATAACAGGGCATCTGGAGTATTTCTAACTTGGCTATTGTGAATAGTGCAGCAAAGAACATGGATGTGCAAGTGTCTTTATGGTATCCTGACTTGTTCTGGGTAGTGCCCAAGAATGGTATCACTAGATAGTTCTATGTTTAGTTTTTTGAGAAATTTATAAACCACCATCCAGAGTGGTTATACAAGTTTATATTCCCACCAACAGTGTAATAGGGTTAGCCTCTCTATTCTTATTTACCTCTGCCCTTTATCCAGCCTTAATACCAATCTAATTGTTGACATATTGCCAGGTTTTCACTATATGAAACATTATTCATTGCCCAAACTGCATCCATAGTCCTCTCCTTCCCTTACAGAGTACCTATTTTACTGAAACATCTATTCTACTCTTGGTAGAGTCATCTCTTACCCAATGTTATGATATGATTGTATGTATCCTCTAAAGCTCACACATTGAAATCAATACCCAATGTTGATGGTTATAAGAAATGAGGTCTTTGAAAGGTGATCAGGTCATGAGGTTGGAGCCCTTTGGATGAAATTAATGCTTTTGTAATATGAACTCTGGGAGAGCCTTCATACTTTTAGGCTCTGAGAAGGTGAGATCTCTCATCCTTTTAAGCTGGTGAGAAAATGGCCATCTGTGTAGGAAGCAGAACTCTCCAGGCACTTAGTCTTTTGTCACCTTGAGCTTGGGCTTTTAGCCCTCTAGAAAGAATTCTGAGACATAAATTTGTGTTTACAAGCCACTTGTTGTATGCTATTTTGCTACAGTGGTCCTAACAGTCTAAGTCACCTAGGGAAGAACACAATGCATCTTAACCCACCATGGTCTGCCCATTTCCTCTAAGATAGGCTGGTAGATAACCAGATTCCACAGGACTATTTCCTTCTCTTTAGGGATTTATCTGGCAGATGCTAGACTAAGAAGCCATCCTGAAGCTGACAAGCATGTGGCAAGACAGACAGAAGAGGAACCAGAATCCCCAATGTTGAGCTGATGTTCTATGAGTTCATGAAAGTTACTAGGTTGTTCAAGCTAGAAGAGCTTTCTGCTATTGATCACTGAAAGCAACTTGACTGCCATACATGGTGGCTTATGCCTGTAATCCTAGCTACTAAGAAGGCTGAGATTTGAGGATCATGATTCAAAGTCATTCTAGTCAGAAAAAGTTTGTGAGACTCTTATTCCAATTAAACCAGCAAAAAGCCAGACGTGATGGCATGGCTCAAGTGGTAGAAAGCCAGCCTTTCGTGAAAAAGCCAAAGAAGAATGTGAAGTGCCAATACTGGCACATAAAATAAATAGATAAAAAATAAATAACAAAGCAAATTGACTAATACCCTGGAGCATGGTGGCTGTTTCTATAGAGTATGTATTAGATTGTATCAGGACCTCCCCAGGAGGAGATAATTGGTGGAGAGATGTCTTGTGAGGCATAAGACTGTCCTTAATACAATTATGCACATTCGACAAGATTTCAAAATGCTCTATAGTACAACTTTGTAGACAGGAAGCCTGCTTATAATGTTATGTATGTCTAGAATTTAACTCCATTCTAACTATATAATAGCCTCTTATCCTAGGTACTCATGGTCAACTGAGTTGGAAAATATTAGACAATTCTAGAAATAACTTATAAATTTTAATTTTAAAATAACTCTCACTATCATATATTTTTAGGATTGTTCCATTATTAGTCATTGTTGTTAATATTTTACTGAGCTTAATTTATAAAGTAAACTCTTTCATAGTTATATCTAGGGAGGGGGAATATAGACTATGCATATGTAGGCCTCAGTACTATCCTTGGTTTCATCCACTGAATTTACTGTGACATAGCCCCTGTATATGAACAAAGTATGTTAACATAGGCTTAATATACAGTTATGTGAACCTAAGGAGTTCCTTTTTTATTTCTGGAATGGTAACATACTTGTAGACCATCTTGGAAGTCACCAGAAGATTGGGAAGTTACTCATAGTGTTTGGGATAGACCTCTGTACATTCATTCTTGTTTAAAGTGGTTGCATTCTTATAGTTGATTTTACCGTGTCTCCTGACAGAGAACTACTGAGCATTGAGTAATTAATCATTAAATTAACTTTTAAAATATCCTTGCAAATGAGTTATATTATCTATTAATTTCTTTTGTGGGATGTTACTGAATATTTTCAAAAGGAGATGATGTGCTCATATGAAGGAGAATGTAAGGCAGACATCATGGCTCATGCCTATAATTCCAGCTACTCAGATAGCTGAGATCTGAGGATCTTTGTTAAAAGCCATCCCAGAAAGACAAACTCAAGAGACTTATCTCCTATTAACTAGCAAAAAGCCAGAATTAGAAGTATAGCACAAGAGGTAGAGCACCGACCCTGAGTGAAAAAGCCAAGTGAGAGCACAAGGTCCTTACTGGCAATGGTATAGATGTATATAAACATAATGTATATAAGTTTTCATTCAGTGTCAGAATACTTTTTAATATATCAGGATAAATAAGTTACAAGTAACATAATTAATAAAATTTTTATTTAAAGATTGAGAATTTTGCTTTCTTCCTAAAGTAACCCCATTCTATAAAAATTAACTTCAAACCAAAGTAGTTTAGGATCATAGGAACTGGGCAAGATACCGTACCTTACTGAAGGCTAGTCACAGAGAAATCTTTTGGTGAACAGATGGGCTCATTTGAAAACACAATTTTTTTTGTCGGTTGTGGGGCTTAAACTCAAGGCTTGGGCACAGCTCCACTTCCTGGAAATTTTTTAAGAGCTAAAACCAGGTTCTCTTGTGATAATCAAATAGAATTTTCACATTTGGACATGAACAAGCTCAAGAAATGCACTTTCTGTTCTTCTGCACAAATGTGCAACCTTCGTATACCATGAGATTTATAGTTTGTCTTTCCCTTTGAAGTTAACAAAGGTTAGTTTGTGAAGACAGGTGCTTTTAAAATATGTTTTGCTTTAAAGGCAATATATTCTAAATTCTATGATTCAAACCCTTACAGGAAGACGTTGTATACAAACTGTGATTCTTTGTTTCTGGGTCCCTTTGTCCTGCACCTGTGCCATCTCATGCCTCTTTTTCCTACTTGCTAAATGTGTCAGCAGGTAGCCATTTTTGCCAGTGTCTATTCATAATTCTCTTACCTTGCAAGTTCATTTCAGAATTTTCTGTTGTGAATTAGTAAGCTGAAAGCACTTAAAGATATGCACAATGACAGTTTCCTTAAATTATAGAAAAGTCTCATTTTTCCTTTTATTGAATGTAAACTGTGTAGAACATTACAATAGTGAGTCAAGTGAGCTGCTTATGGCAATTTGCATGATAATTATTACTAAACCAACATGTTTTGTGACTAGGACAAAAAGAGATTATGACTGGTAATGGCTCTGAATGTGTAATACATAAAACTTGTCACACTGTGACCTTCCAGCACAGTACTACAAAACTGAAAAGCATAGGTCTGATAGAGTTGAAAGCCACTAGATTAGATAATGCAGTGAATTTTTTCCAAATCCTAAAATTTCACCACATGACTGTTGCATGAAGAATCTTGGAACAGAAACTATAAACTAATAAGCAACTCACAAAGATTGATACATCCAAAGAAATTATAAGTTAGCCCCTTTCCATTTGACCTTTCACTTAAGTATCTAAGCAAACACATGATAAATATTGTCCAATGTAAGAGACTCCTCATCCAGCGTGAATCTGGTGTTGCAAGGCAATCTTCTTTGCCAAATCTGAATATGAAAATCACTCTCAGATCTTCTCCACTTCCACTCCCAAATCTAATGTTAATTTCTTCCCATATAAACTGCATTTACATTTCAAATATATAAAAGTTAGACATAGGAAAAATTTAAAAACCATATTTTAAAGGTAGATTGGGTGTGCCCACGTCTTCACAGACGTATTAAGTACTGAACCTCTACCAAACTTAGAGCTTGACCTTTTCTGCCTTTTCTAATTGTTGTTTTAAAAGGGAAATCCTAAATGTGTAATTCAAAATAATGAACCTATAAGTAACCTATATAATCCCAATGTAACAATTTACAGACCTTTCATAGTGTCCTTCTGTCTTGGTTGTTTGTTTATTTTTGCCAATACCCCAGCTTGATATCAGGGCTTCCAGGTTCTTGCTGGCCTTTTTTGCTTATGGCTGTCAGGTTACCACTCAGGTTGCAACCTGAGTCATATTTTTGCTGGTTAATTAGACATGGAGTATCTTGGACTTTCCTGCCCCAACTGGTTTTGAATCTAGATCCTCCAGGTTTCAGTTTGCTAAATAGCTAGGATTACAGATGGGAAATACCAGCACTAGTCCTAGGTGTATTTAATATCCAGCCCACATACAGATTCCCCCACTGATTCCAATGGTATTCTGGAGCTTCTGTGACTAGGATTCTTATGAAGGACCACCCACTTGCATTTCCTCTTATGTCACAAAATCTAACTCGGGCAGGGGACTCTGGCACAGTCTGGATTTCAGTTATCAGGACAGACTGTCTACAGCTTGTTACTCTTTCCTAAAACTTCCAAAGCAAAAATAAGTGAATAAATAAATAAAAATAAAAGCAAATTCTGGGATTAGCCAGTACCATGCCTTCTGGGAGATGTAGTCCTGAATGGTTTTGGACTGGTAATCAGCATCCCTGGGCCAGGTATGCCATGCCTGCTCTGTATAATGCCAATTATTTTATGGCCTCCACTTCTCTTCAGTTAGTTTGTACTTAGAGATTTTCACACAGTAAGCCCATAGCCAAAAATGTGATGGAGCTGGCTTCCACTGGCTTTAGAAAGACAATTATGCACTTCTGTCCACAGCTTTGCATTGAGTAACCTCATTGTTAGTAGCTTAAGGCAGTATTTACACCATAGTAATGGACAGCTGTACAGATGGGGGATTTTTGCTCGTGAATCCATTAAAAGATTTATCAGCACACCAGTGCTAAGAAAGTGAGCTCACACTCCCTTCTGTTGGATGTACCCGGCTCTGTATGGAGGCTATAAGGGAGACAGCTTTTGTTCTAAAAACTTCATATGGATTTTAGCTTTGTTTTGAACACTAGACTCTGACTCTGCTATCAGAAGATTGTGAATGTAAACCTTGCCATTTCCTAGGTGTAGGTTAAAAAAAACCAAACCCCTAGAGAGGGGATGGAAAAGCATAATAGGTGGATAGCAGAGAAGTAAAAATGTTCCCCAATGTGTACATGTGTGTGAGTGTGTGAAAGCTGGCTAGAAATCAAAGCTAACAAACTTTGGCTCCAAGTAACAGGTCTGACCTAACTGAGATGATTGCTGGAAGTTCATTAGCACTCTCTACTGCATGGTGCTTGGCAGTGGGCTTGTTTTCCATTGGCATAAGGGAGTTAAGAAAGAAACTGCCAGCATGTGTTTTAGCCAACCAGATTATGATCAGCACTTGAACCTGGTGCCAGCTCAGCCGTTGCAGTTAACACCTGGAAGTCTCCAAGGTTTGGTTGAAGGCAGATAAAAATACTCTGGGTTAGGGAAAACACGGGAAGGGTTGGGTCCTGAGCTCAAAAAACAGACCCTAAGGGCAACCCTGTGAAATGAAGTAAACCATGTGTCATGAGACAGATGAGAAGACCTGGGGCATTAATCACACTGACAAATAGCATACTCTATAGAATCTCCCAGTCCTAGGAAACAGCATGACACTTTCCAGACCTCTGGGATGGAATGTGTCCTTAGGACTGGGGAAGGTACTCTGGATCCATGCTCAGGGCCCAACATGCTGTAGTCTTCTCTCCTTTGTGTCTGCTAACTCCTCACCTCCCTCCAGACACACATTTATTCAGTATGAAGATTCCTGCCATGTCCTTCTGCTCCCTTTCCACTCCACACTAAAATCACTCCCAGAAGAGGATATCAAACTAGCTGCTTCTTCCTTATGTATCTCAAGCCTGGTCATATCCAATCAGAAGAGATTACCACCTACTCCTCCACTGTGCCACCTAGGACTTCAGCACAGAAGTGTTTTTCATCTGCTGGAAGACTCTGGGGTACTGTACATCAGCCTGATTGAGGTTTACTTCGTCTGTCTAGCTGTTGAGGTGACACGCTGGGAGGAATTTTATGGTTACTTTGTGGATGGAATGGATTGGCTCCAGACAAAATCAAGCCCTCCTGAGTCTTATTTCTGTAAACAATGGGTCTATTAGCAGTTAAGGTTGGCATCAAGAAATGGAGAGTTCATTTTCCTCAAAAATGTGAAAGTACAAAAGAAAAAACAACCAGTAAAACAAAAAAATGAAGCAGCAATCTCAAGTAATAGGATTTCAGCTGTTACCACTCGGGAAATTTTCTTGGAAATAAGAGACATCACTACAGACCTTATGCTTGTGGGACAGATGTTATACACTGATTCAGGGAAACCAAGGGTAGACCTGCTGCTTGAGGCAGAAAAGATGCCTCATTCTACAATCAAACAATGATGGATGTTAACAAATTGAGGGGCTGAACAAATTAAAGGACCAGCACTTCTCCTTATATATTTCCCTAAATACCTGCCCTGAACCCTGTGTGCCTGCAACGTGCTGTGTACAAACTTTTCATCCATACTACCTTGGAGATATGCTTAAGGCTGTGGAATCAGGATTCTGTTTAAAACTTGGAAGAGTATATAATTTATTTGCTCTAGACTTAAGAAATGTCATGTTTTAAGAGAAAAAGAGGAACATTCAAATTGATTATCCATTAGGCAAGAAGAAAATTTCAAAAACCTAAAGAAAAATGTTGACACACACACATAAACATATACTTAATTTTTTAAGAGATAAGATCATCAAGACTAATAAAATGAACATTTCTTAGAACCAATAAGATGTTAATTGCCACTGATTTAACACTGAATTTAATGGGGGTGGGGGAGAAGAGAGATTAAGACATTCCAATATCTTCCAAGTAAAACACACTTCTCAATAGCTTCCTCCCCCCATGCTATCAATCTAACTACCCCCGCCCCCAAAATGATAAAAGCCATCACTTACTAAAATCTTAATACTTCAGTTAGAGCTGTTGCAGTGAACTCATAAATACATGGAAAACTCTGCTAGTATCCACAGGCACAATAATTAATTGAATCATCATAAGATGCAGTCTGTATTAGTCAAGAAGTATTTGCTCACACCTGTAATCCTAGCTACTCAGGTGGCTGAGATATGAGGACTGTGACTTGAAGCAAGCCAGGCAGACAAATCTGTAAGACTCTTATTTCCAGTTAAGCACCAAAAAGGCAGAAAGAGCTTGAGGCCTGAAGTTCAACCTCAGTATTGGTGTACATAATAAATAAATAAATAAATAAATAAATAAATAAATAAATAAATAAATAAATAAATAAATAAATGAGAGAAAAGAAAGGAATGAAGATAATTATTTACATAATTACTCAACTTCAATTTATAAAGTTTTAAAATAGCTCAGACAATAAAGCTTAGAGATAATATAGAAGTGTTTGTTACAGAGAATATACTTTTCAAACTTGTCAAAAAATGTCTACATGTGTGTATCTGTATGTGTTTGTGATTTTTTTTAAATTTGATTTGTGCATCCCTAGACCAAAGCTACTTATTATTGGAGCAAGAAAAAACTCAACAGTAAGTTCTTTTACTAATTTTGATTTTATATACAAGAATAAAAGAAACCTTGTTCACATAAACAAATGATGGTTGAAGTGAAGGATTTATTGGAGTAATATAACTCATTTTTTGAATTTGTGAGTTTTATGCTAAAAACCACATCGCAATCCATCATTACTTTTAATGATCCATCACCTGACAACCTAATTAGGTCTTCCTTTACTTTTTATTAAAAGTAAAGAATTAGAAATAATCTGAGTCATTTACTAGTGGTCTGTTACAACCCTTCAAAGAAAGTAACTCTGAAATGACCACTCTACATTTTACTTTTTTCTGTTTCATTACTTCATTAGCCTCTCTAAAACCACTCCTATTCACTCTGGACCATCAGAACGCATTATATTTTATGGTTCAAAGTGTTGTTTGACTATAGATTGAAAACAAAGCCAATTAAGCTCTTCAAATTGTTTTAACTTTTATCCTTTGACAAATCTCATGAAGTTTACAAGAAACCATTATTGGTTTAAATTAGCTAACACATGCCATCATTTCAGAGTACTCATGTTTAGTTGAGGGACAAGGAAAAATGAACCACTCCAAAATCTTAAAAGTCATATAGGATAAAAGTGTAACATATTTTCTGAAAAGCATTGACTCCCATATTGAGCTAAAAGCAGGAAAAAAGTTTAGCATCTCTGTCTCCATTTTGTATCTGACTCCATGAAGGACAAGATTATCAACACTATCTTTATAAGGAGGAATAAAGTTATCTCCTAAGAACAGGAACAGCAGAGCTTCACACAGCACCATCAGACAACAATAATTGCTTATTTTGACCAGACTCCTCCCCTAAAGTAATGACAACAACTACAACATCTCTAGAACCCATCAATTGTGATCAACCAGGCCATACTTTGATCATTACTACTTAATAATTATTTTATTTTATTTTTTATCATCTTTAAGTAGTTGTAAGGAAGTTCCCATTCTACAAAACAGTATATGAGTACAAAGTGTCTGACAACATTTTCACCCATCTCTCTTAATCTATCCCTTCTCTCATTTTTTTCTTTAATATAACATAAATGTCACATATTTCACAGTATTGTGGAATAGTGATAGAGTCACAAACACATTTTAATTTTCACAAGGCAAATTGTCATTATCATGGTTTATACAGTTTGTGAATTCTATGAGCTTAGACATTACAAGTTATTTTTCCACATCAGGTGATGTTTACTTTTCTTTCCTTTTGCTTTGTGTGGGCTGTTCCCACTTATTCTGTCCCTCCTCCTGGTTTCCCTCTGTTGTGTGCATAGATCTACCATATATATGGTCATGAACATGGAGTCATTAGCAATGATATGACAAAATGGGTGGCTGCCCTTTGTTTCTTGAGTCCCATTTGCCATATCTTCTTCTATTTTGGCTTTAGCATCCACAACAGGGAGACCATGTGCCATTTGTCTCTTTGTTCTTGGCTTAGTTTGTTCAAAATAATCTGCTCTAGTTCCATCCATTTCACTGCAAATGCCATTATTTTATCCTTTCTAATGGCTGCATAATATTCCATTGTATATAGGTACCACAATTTTTGGATCCACTCATCAGTAGAGGGTATCTGGGTTGTTTCCAAATCTTGGCTATTGTGAACAGTGCTGCAATAAACATGGAGGTGCATGTGTCTTTGTATACTGGTTCCTGTTTTTCAGGGTAGATGCCTAGGAGTGGTATGGCTGGGTCATAGGGGAGGTCTATATTTAGCTGAGATATCTCCAGACTGTTTTCCAAAGTGGTTGTATTAGTGTATATTCCCACCAGCAACGAAGTAGGGTTCCTCTTTCTCTGCATCCCCTCCAGCATTTGTCGTTAGCTGACTTTAGGATGTGAGCCATTCTGACTGGGGTAAGGTGGTATCTCAGTGTTGTTTTTATTTGCATTTCCTTTACAGCCAGGGATGATGAACATTTCCTCATGAATTAGGACTACTTAATAACTATGCACAAATGCTGCTGCTCTGGTTACAAATTCTTTTTCTATTTAAACCTAAGGCTTAAGTCTATAATATAAAGATGGACTGAAATGCTTACTTTGTCTCTTCCCATGCCTGTGCTGTGAAATAAACCCCCTTTCTGTGTCCTTGACTATGGTTTATCCCTTCATTTGGTGTGCCAGAGTGTGGGCCCCTAGACTTGGGCCTGGCATATAAAACTCAGGTTTCAAAAGTTTCCTCAAATGTTGACAACTATCCTAAACCTTTCATAATGTAACCAATATTGAGTTGAAAACTATAAGTGGAATTTCTTCTAAATCTTCAATAACACAAATTAAAATTTAATCAACCACCCTAAAAGGAGGTTTGAACTATCTATCCTTTTTTTTTTTTTTTTTTTTGGTTGGTTGTGGGACTTAATCTCTGGGCCTGGGTGCCGTCCCTCAGCTCTTCAGCTCAAGGCGAGCGCTCTACCACTTGAGCTACAGCGCCACTTCCGATTTTCTGGTGGTTTATTGGAGATAGGAGTCTCACAGTCTTTCCTGCCAGGACTGGCTTTGAACTGCGATCCTCAGATCTCAGCCTCCTGAGTAGCTAGGATTACAGGCATGAGCCACCGGCACCCAGCTGAGCTATCTATTCTTTATGTAGAAAAAGATACTGTAAAACTGTGTATGTCACGGTAGTGATGAAAAGAAAGGTAGAAAAAAATAAAATAGGTATGGAAAAGTGTTGTTAGAGGTGCAGGAAGTTAATAAATAATAAATTGGTGGATGTTTAAAGCCCCAACACTTCTGCAGTCACAGAAGTGGTCTGCGTTGGGAAACCACCATAGGAGAAACTGAGTTGCTGTTTTTTCCTATATCTTTATGCATCCAAAATTTCTTTTGTGTCTTACCTTTTCTTAGCTGGTGTTAATTTTTTTACTATATCATCTGCTTTCTCGTTCTTCTATATGTTTCTATTTTCTTTTGTTTAACTTCATTTGATTCTATCTTGATTTAAGATGCAGCTTCTGAAATCTCTCCTTAATGATGACCAATCTGCTATCAAATCTATCCATTGATTCCTTGAATTTGATTATTAAAATCTGTAGTTTTCCTGGCACATGCTGTAGACTTCCATGTCTGTCAAAATCCTATTGTCTTTTATCTCCTTGAACACAACAAGATTAGTTAAATGGAAGTTTCTGTTTCTATTAAAATTTTATATTCAATTTTTATTGTGAAAATATCATACAGAGGGGTTACAATTATGTGAACTAGGTAATGAGTACATTTCTTATCAGGCATTGTTGCTTCCTCCTTTGTTTCCCCTACCCATCCCTTCCCATCTCTCACCCCCCCCACACCCCCACCCCAACCTCAGCCAAAGTTGTAAAGTTTGTTTTTCAAGAGAACGACTTGTACATCTCATTGTTGCAATGGGTCTACCTGTATCCCTATTTAAACGATTTGTTTTTTTTCCTTCCCCTCCACAAATTATACCAACATCACATACAATGAAAGCAGGGGTTATACCGTGGGGGGAGGAACATACAAAGCAACAAAGAAATCATCTTATAAATATGTTAGAAACAATCTCAAGAAAGAAAAAAAATTTGAATACTTATCTTGGGGTTCAGTTCACCTAACATCAACTTATCTGACCGTTTCTGCTTGACTCAGACATATACTAGTTATTGCAAATAAGGGAAACCATGGGACCTCTGTTTCTTTGGGCCTGGCTTACTTCACTTAATATAATTTTTTTCCAAGTCTTTCCATTTCCTAACGAATGGGGCAATGTCATTCCTTCTGATGGAGACATAGAATTACATCGTGTATATATACCACATTTTCTTCATCCATTCATCTACTAAGGCATCTGGGTTGGTTCCATATCTTAGCTATGGTAAATAATGCTGCAATAAACATACTTGTGCTGGTAGCTTTAGTGTGGTCTTATTTGTGATCATTTGGGTAAATGCCCAAAAGTGGGATTGCTGGGTCATAGGGGAGCTCTATGTGGAGCCTTTGGAGGAACCTCCATACTACTTTTCAAAGTGGTTGAACAAGTTTACACTCCCACCAACAATGCAGTAAGGTTCTCTTCTGTCCACATCCCCTCCAGCATCTGTTGTTATTAGAGTTCTTGATTATAGCCATTCTAACTGGGGTGAGGTGGTATCTCAATGTTGTTTTGATTTGTACTTCTTTTATGACTAGAGAGGTTGAGCATTTCTTCATGTGTCTATTACCCATCCTTCTTTCCTCTTCAGAGAAGTTTCACTTTAAATCTTTAGCCCACTTATTTATTGGGCAGTTGTTTCTTTGAGGATTCCTTGTTTAGGGATTTAATTTTTTGAGTTCCAAGTATATTTTAGATATGAGATCCTTTTCTGTTGTATGGCTAATAAAGATCTTCTCCCAAATCGTGGGCTTTCTGTTGATCTTGCTAGCTATGTCCTTTGCCATGCAGAAGCTCTGCAATTTCATGCAATCCCATTTGTCCAACCTTTCTTTGATTTGTTGTCTCTCTGGGTCTCTACTAAGAAAATTTCAGCCTGTGCCAAGGAGACCTAGGGTTTCTCCTATTCTGTCCTGTAATGTTTTCAGGGTGTCTGCTTTGACTCCAAGGTCTTTGATCCATTTGGAGTTGATTCTGGTGCAGGGTGATATACAAGGATTTAGCTTTAGTTTTTGACAAGTGATTAACCAATTTTGCCAGCACCATTTACTGAAGAGGCTGTCTTTCTTCCATTCTATATTTTTAGCTCCCTTATCGAAAATTAGATGGCTATATGTCTGTAGGTTCATTTCTGGGTTTTCTTTTTTTTTTTTTTTGCTTTTGTTTTTTTTTTAAATATTATTTTATTTTATTTGAGAACATACTGTACAGAGGGGCTACAATTACATGGGCAGGATAATGCATACATTTCTTACCAAGCATTGCAGCCTCCTTTTACCCTTCACCTCCCTTCCCAGTCTCCCCCCTCCCCCCACCCAATTATACCCCCCCCACCGACATTGTAAAGCTGGTTTTGACATGACATTTTGTACTTCTCATTGTTGCAACAGGTCCACCTGAATCCTTAAATGACTTGTTTGCCCCCATCTCCTCCACATGTTATACTGACATCAAATATAGTGAAAGCGGGGGTTACACTGTGGGGGAGGGACATACAAAGCAACAAAGAAATAATCTTATAAATGCGTTAGAAACATATGCATGAAAGAAACGAAAACATTAAAATACATATTTAAGGGTTCATTTTCCTAACATCACATTATCTGACCTTTTCTGCTTGACTCATACCTATACTAGATATTGCAAATAAGGGAAACCATGGGACCTATGCTTCTTTGGGCCTGGCTTACTTCACTTAATATAATTTTTTCCAAGCCTTTCCATTTCCTAACAAATGGGGAAATATTCTTTCTGATGGAGGCATAGAATTCCATTGTGTATATATACCACATTTTCTTGATCCATTCATCTACTGAGGGGCATCTGGGTTGGTTCCATATCTTAGCTATGGTAAATAATGCTGCAATAAACATAGTTGTGCTGGTAGCTTTAGTGTGGTCTTGTTTGTAAACATTTGGGTAAATGTCCAAAAGTGGGATTGCTGGATCATAGGGGAGATCTATGTGAAGTCTTTTGAGGAACCTCCATACTGCTTTCCAAAGTGGTTGAACAAGTTTACATTCCCACCAACAATGAAGTAAGGTTCCTTTCTGTCCACATCCCCTCCAGCATCTGTTGTTGTTAGAGTTCTTGATTTTTGCTGTTCTAACTGGAGTGAGGTGATATCTCAATGTTGTTTTGATTTGCATTTCTTTTATGGCTAGGGATGTTGAACATTTCTTCATGTGTCTATTGGCCATCCTTCTTTCTTCTTCAGAGAAGCTTCTCTTTAAGTCTTTCGCCCACTTATTTATTGGGCAGTTGTTTCTTTGAGGATTTGTTGTTGGGTGGTTTAATTTTTTGAGTTCCAAGTATATTTTAGATATGAGACCCTTGTCCGTTATATGGCTAGTAAAGATCTTCTCCCAATCGGTGGGCTTTCTATTGATCTTGCTAGCTATGTCATTTGCCCTGCAGAAGCTCTGCAACCGTATGCAATCCCATTTGTCCAACCTTTCTTTGATTTGTTGTGCTTCCGGGTCTCTATTCAGAAAATTTCGGCCTGAGCCAAGGAGACCTAAGGTTTCTCCTATTCCATCCTGTAATGTTTTCAGAGTGTCTGCTTTGAGTTCAAGGTCTTTGATCCATTTGGAGTTGATTCTGGTGCAGGGTGATATATAAGGATCTAGCTTTAGTTTCCTACAAGTTGTTAACCAATTTTGCCAGCACCATTTACTGAAGAGGCTGTCTTTCTTCCATTCTATTGTTTTAGCTTCCTTATCGAAGATTAGATGACTATAGGTCTGTAGGTTCATTTCTGGGTTTTCAATTCTATTCCATTGGTCCTGAAGTCTGTTCTTATGCCAATACCAAGCTGTTTTGATTACTATGGCTTTATAGTAGAGTTTGAAATTTGGTATTGATATTCCTCCAGCAGTGTTCTTTCCGTTGAGGCGTGTTTTTGCTATTCGGGGTCTTTTATTGTTCCATATGAATTTTTGGATTGCCTCCTCTATTTCCTTGAAGAATGAGGGTGGAATTTTGATAGGTATCGCGTTGAATTTGTAGATAGCCTTGGGAAGTATTGCCATTTTCACGATGTTAATCTTGCCAATCCAGGAGCATGGGAGGTTTTGCCATTTTTTAAGTTCTGTGTTGATTTCCTTTTTCAAGATTTTAAAGTTTTCATCATAGAGGTCCTTCACTTCTTTGGTTAAGTTAATTCATAGGTATTTTATTTTTTGTGGGGCTATTACAAATGGAGTTGCTTTCCTAATTTCAGCCACACTTTTCTCATTGTTGGCATATAGAAAAGCCATTGATTTTTGGGGGTTAATTTTATAACCTGCTACTTTGCCAAAGTTTTGAATCAGCTTTAGTAATTTGGGAGTGGGGTCCATGGGATTCTTTAAATACAAGATCATGTCATCTGCAAAGAGGGAGAGTTTTATTTCTTCTTTCCCTATTTGGGTCCCCTTTATGTCTGCATCTTGTCTTATTGCTGTAGCTAGGCATTCTAATACTAGATTGAAGAGAAGTGGAGAGAGTGGGCATCCTTGTCTCGTTCCTGAGTTAAGAGGAAATGGCTTTAGTTTTTCACCATTGAGTATAATGCTGGCTGTAGGTTTGTCATATACAGCCTTTATTGTATTGAGGAATGTTCCATGGATTCCTAATTTTTCCAGAACCTTCATCATAAAGGGGTGTTGATCTTGTCAAATGCTTTTTCTGCATCTATTGAGATAACCATGTGGTTCTTATTCTTGCTCCTGTTGATGTGATGAATAATATTAATTGATTTGCGTATATTGAACCAGCTTTGCATCCCTGAAATGAATCCTGTTTGATCATGGTGTATGATTTTTTGGATGAATTGTTGAAGTCGATTCATTTCTGGGTTTTCAATTGTATTCCATTGGTCCTGAGATCTGTTCTTTCTATGAAGCCATCATAACCCTCATCCCAAAACCAGGCAGAGACTCGTCAAAGAAAGAGCACTATAGACCCATTTCTTTGATGAACATTGATGCAAAACTTCTCAGCAAAATTTTGGCCAATCAACTTCAACAATTCATCCAAAAAAATCATACACCATGATCAAACAGGATTCATTTCAGGGAAGCAAAAGCTGGTTCAATATATGCAAATCAGTTAATTTAATTCATCACATCAACAAGAGCAAGGATAAGAACCACATGGTTGGGCTGGGAAGGTGGCTCAGTCATAGAGCGCTTGCCTTGCATGCATGAGGCCCTGGGTTCAATTCCTCAGTGCCACATAAGCAAAAAGAAAAAAGCCAGAAATGGCACTGTGGCTCAAGTGGTAGAGTGCTAGCCTTGAGCTGAAGAGCTGAGGGACAGTGCCCAGGCCCAGAGTTCAGGTCTCACGACCAGACCCCCCCCCAAAAAAAAGAACCACATGGTTATCTTAATAGATGCAGAAAAGGCATTTGACAAGATCCAACTCCCCTTTATGATGAAGGTACTGGAAAAACTAGGAATCCAGGGAACATTCCTCAATACAATAAAGGCTGTTATGACAAACCTACAGCCAGCATTATACTTAATGGTGAAAAAACTAAAGCCATTTCCTCTTAATTCAGGAATGAGACAAGGATGTCCACTCTCTCCACTTCTCTTCAATCTAGTATTAGAATGCCTAGCTTCAGCAATAAGACAAGATGCAAACATAAAGGGGATCCAATTAGGGACAGATGAAATAAAACTCTCCTTCTTTGCAGATAACATGATTTTATATTTTAAGAATCCCACGGACTCCACTCCCAAATTACTAAAGCTGATTCAAAACTTTGGCAAAATAGCAAGGTATAAAATTAACCCTCAAAAAATCAATGGCTTTTCTGTATGCCAACAATGAGAAAAGTGTGGCTGAAATCAGGAAAGCAACTCCATTTGTAATAGCCCCACAAAAAAATAAAATACCTAGGAATTAACTTAACTAAAGAAGTGAAGGACCTTTATGATGAAAACTTTAAAAACCAAAAAAAAGAAATCAAAACAGAACGTAGAAAGTGGCAAAAGCTCCCATGCTCCTGGATTGGAAAGATCAACATCGTGAAAATGGCAATACTTCCCAAGGCTATCTACAAATTCAATGCAATACCTATCAATATCCCAACCTCATTCTTCAAGGAAATAGAAGAGGCAATCCAAAAATTCATATGGAACAATAAAAGACCCCGAATACAAAATGATCCTTAACAGAAAGAATAGTTCTGGAGGAATATCAATACCAAATTTCAAACTCTACTACAAAGCCCATAGTAATCAAAACAGCTTGGTACTGGAACAGACCTCAGGATCAATTTTTCTTTCCTATCTTTATTAGCCTTTGTTTTCTGTTAAAATTAATAATTCCACTTTCTAAAGGTTTTGTGGATCTATGCTATTGTTATGTAATTATCCCAGCTGATATTTGCATAAATTTATCTCCTGAAAAGCTAAATCTAGGTGTTTAGGGTTTTTTATTTGTTTTTTCTTTATTTTTTATTGTGAGAATACCGTACAGAGGAGTTACAATTACATGGGTAGGTTTTTTTTTTTTTTTAATGTGAACTATTTTACACCGACATTGCTTTTGTTGGTGGTGATATTGATATAGGTTTCTTTTTGGCAGTGCTGGAGTTTGAACTCAGAGTCTTGCACTAACTCAGCTTTCTTGCTCTTCTGGTGCTCTACCACTTAAACTATGCCTCTAGCCCTACTTTTTACTGATTATTTTGGCAATTGAGT
This sequence comes from Dipodomys merriami, assembly GCF_024711535.1. Lineage (NCBI taxonomy): Eukaryota > Metazoa > Chordata > Mammalia > Rodentia > Heteromyidae > Dipodomys > Dipodomys merriami. The sequence goes on from NW_027202937.1 coordinate 33,944,660, forward strand.
CTCATGGACTTTTCTGCCTTGAAATGTGACCCTCTGGATCTCATCCTCCTATGTAGTTAGGACTGCAGACATGAACCATAGGCACTCATATAAGCCAGCATTGTAGAACTAATTTGAGGACACCTGGAAAACAGCCTCAGAGAAGGTAGCCAAAGCTAGCTTTGCAACTCTCAGCCCAGCACTGTCTTAAGGGTGTAAAGTAGTTAGCATCAAAGAAAATAGAAAATTTTTCACCCATGGGTTGGAGTGGTATTTTTACCAAAGAGTACTAGAAGCCACTGATGGAGAGATGTTTTCCTTTGTTGTTGTTGTTTTTTAAGTCAGGCACTATGGCTCAAGAAAGAAAGTCCCTGAGATTTGTATCTCCAATTAACGACCAAAAAGCCAGAAATAGAACTGTGGCTCAAATGGTAGAGGACCAGCCCTTAACAAGACTGGTAAGGGACAGTGCCCAGATCCTGAGTTCAAGTCCCAATACCAGCACACACACACACACACACACACACACACACACACACACACACACACACACACACAGTGTAGTTAGTAAAATCACAGAATTTATTCCAGATAATTCCAAGATAAGAAGCAACCAACTTGGCTTATTTGCTGCAGCAGTCATGGGAATTATAATTTGTTATGTGTTGGCCATTAGTACCAAGTTGATGCTTTAAAGATACTAGAGGTAAGGCTGGGAAGTTGGCTCAATGGTAGAGTGCTTGCCTTGCATGGGTTCAATTCCTCAGCACCACATAAGCAGAAAAAAACCCAGAAGTGGTGCTGTGGCTCAAGTGGTAGGGCACTGAGGGAGAGCACCCAGGCCCAGAGTTCAGCCCCCACCATTCCCCCCACCCCAAAAAAGGATACTAGAGGCAGAATGCTATATAACTATACAATGCTTTACAGATTTGATCGGGATGATCAACAATACGATATTAAATATATTTCATAGATCAGTAAAATTTAGAAGCATTTTTCAAGGTAGGTATTTGGTTTCCAAATCTTTATTTCACCAAGTAAAAACATATTTTTATATTCTACTATCTAAAAATCACTAATATTTCATAAGATAAGGAAAATGATATAATTTCTGTATAAAACCACTGACCTTATAATTATGTTTTCTTATAGATAAAAACTGTTTGTACCTAGATGTGGGAGCTATGAATTAAATGTTTATTGAAATATTGCTTTGATTGTGGTATTTTAATAATCAGAAAAAATATATACATGCATATATTATATAGAGTATATATATCACTTCATAAAATATATAGTATATATATATATATATATATCACTTCATAAAATAATACACATAGAGCCAGTAATGTCTCTTCCTGCTACACAGTGGTGCAGTTGAAGCTTGGTGACTCAGCCCCACGGCAGAGAGGTGCTGACCAGGCCATGAACGTCTTTAAAGGAGGACAGCTTCTCTTGTATGTGTTGCTTACTACCAAAAGTATTTTATATGTTACCTCCAGAGATGCAGCTACTAAAGACAGGCTTTTTTCACTTCACAGAAAGAGGTACATTCCAGAATACCAGCCAGCCTAGGGTCAGCTCTAGTCAACTAGCTCAAGGTGTTCACTTGGTACCTCCTTTCCTCTAAAACTTCCACATCAGAAGGAGTAGGGTAGCTCTTCCTTTTAAACTTCTGAATACAAAGATGCTTATTACTTCACCTCTGAGCACTCGACCTCCTTGTTGAAAACAGAACATCACTCAGCAATGGCCAGGAAACTGCCTTTTCTGTAAACATCCTCAACAGCCCGACTTCTCCCTCTCCTCAGGTCTGCTTCCTCTGTTCCACCAAAGGTAGTTTTCATGTTGAAGTCAAGGTCTGCCTCCTCAGTGCCAAATAGCAACACAAGGCCTACAAATATCCCAGTCCTGCTAGTTGGATCCCTTAAGACCACAGCACACAATATGAATAGCTAACATGCTTATAGCCTAAACAGCTGCTATAACACAATGTGAGAACTTGAAACTGCAGTCCTCAACCTCAGTAGCTTGTTGTAAGATATTTATTTAAGACATTAGTTTCAGTTTGCAATTTTGAAAGTTCCAGTTTGTGCTTGACTGCCCCATTGCTTTGGGCCTCTGGGGAGTCAACACATCATGGAAGGAGCCCATAGCATATCAAAACCACTCACTTCACTGATAGGAAGCAAAAGAGAAGAGAAAGGGGCCAGGATTCCAAAAACTTCTTTGAGGGTTTCCTCCTCAAACACCCCCCATGTCCTAAGACTTCCCACAAAGGGTCCACTACTTTACAATAATGCCAAGCTAGTGACCAAGACATGGGCCTTGCTAAACATTCTATAGCCAAGATGTAATAGATGGTAAGAGTTCTTGCTTTTCCTCCCCAAAGCAGAACCTCTCGGGACTCCATGGTGAAGGAATGAGCAGTTAGGAGAGTCAGTCTGATTCCTGACTATGTTCTCAACAATGTGCCATCACTACCATTTAACAATTGATAAAGTTCACTGCTCCTTATTTGCAGCTGCCCTGGACAACTTCAAAAGCAATGTCTTAACTAGTAGTGTGTGAGGTATATGTGCATGTATGCATGTGAGAAACAGACAGGCAGACTGACAGAGGGAAAGTGGCAAGAGCAGGAAAATAGAGATTCTTGAACTAAGAAGCCTCCTTCTTCTATCCCTAAGCAGCACTGCTGTGAGGGAAGAGGAGACAGCCTTCACTGAGACAGGATAACGGTGCCTCTGTCGGAGATGTTGGTGGTTCAGACATGGAGTAAGGGCTGAACACCAGGCAAATGAAACCCCTCTTGATGCTCCTAGTTTGTGGCCCTGGTTACTGCAGTGCTCATACTTGCATCATGTTCGATGCCTTTCATCCAGGGTGTTGTACTTCAGAGCTTGGAAACATACTCCTGAATATTATTCCTGTCAAATGTCAGCTTTGCTTGGTGTAGCTGTGCAATGATGATCTTTGAGTAGTAATAAAGTACCCATCCTCACTGCCATCAAATGGGAAAACATTATGTTTAAGAAAATATTTTTGACAGTCAATAATGTGATATATAAGACATTGAATATGCTCGAGAAAATATGAAAATTTTGCCTCTAGAAATGAAGCGTTTTTGATGTAAGAGATAGAGAGAAACAAATTGCTCTTTCTAGTTCAACACTTTCCTATTCCCCAAATAACATGTCAGAATCTGATGCAAAATGCTACATTTTGTTGCATAAATTTTAATCTAGATATTATCTCATTCATGTAACATGGAGCTTTCAAAAGGTAATTAATATTTTCCCGTTCATAGATAAATCAACAAGCTTCATAAGTTTAAATAATTTCTCAAGGTCCCATAGGTAGGTATTCGAGAGCAAAGTTATTCATCCACCAGACAGATGAATCTGAGCCACTGCACCTGGCTCCAGAACAACATGGTGAGGGAGTGAGAAAAAGGTACTCCCCACAGATCACTGGTAAGGGAAGCCCAAGTCATCCCCGGAAAGTAACTCTACTTTATTTATTTGGTCATTCTCTGTGACTTTTTTCAAGATTAATTTTCCCCTATTATTTAACTCTCCAAAATAATGCTTTCCTTGTCTCTCAGAAATTACCTGTTAAGATTTTTTGTAATATTTGTTTCCATGGAGTAAACTACTTGAGTTGAAATCTAGCCATTCTGTGTAAGCCCTCACACAGTGCTCAGAGAAAAGAGCTCAAACATAAAACCTTTTCCTTTTACCTATCCTCCTTGACTCGGTGCCATCTCACTATTCTGCTTCCTTCCTGCTTGGGTCAAGCTGAGCCCTCCTTGGCACCAGCTAGACCTAAAAAGGCGAAAAGGGGTTGCAACACATGGTATTCATAAAATATTTTCTTAGTTTGATTTTTCATATTGTCTAAATGCTCTCAATTTAATTTGGAGGAATTTTTTTTAACCTGGCCCAATATGCAAACCTCTAGTAAAAGTCTAAAAAGAAAAAAAAAGTCTAAAAAGAGCCAGGTACCAATGGCTCATTACTATCTACTCAGGAGGTTGAGATATGGAAGCCAGTCTGAGAAGAAAAGTTTTGTGAGATTCAATCTCCAATTAACCAGCAAAAAAGCTTAATTGGGGTTGGTAGACTATCAACACTGAGCAAGAAAGTGGAATGAGAGCAAACAGGCCCTGAGTTCGAGCCCCAGTACCTGCATAAAACAAGAAAGATCTCTTAAGAAACAAAACTGGGAACCATTAACAAACCTTTCCTAAAAGCTGATGCCAGACACAAGCCATGAACCACAAAATCAAAAGCTGGTGCCAGACACAAGCCATGAACCACAAAATCATGGAGGTCAATACTGTATAAACACTCAGCATCGTATTCCCTCAGCAACAGGCAATAACAAGAGAACTCTCTCTGCTGCTAGACTGAAACTCAGTCCCCAAGATCTTCATCACCTTTCTGTATACTCTTTGTTGTGTATTTCAAACTCTACAATCTGATGCTCATTTTTATGCCTAGTTCAAGGAACGTGTCATGTTGAAGTTCTATCTCCTTTAGCCCATTCTTCTTCCTTTGGCTTTAGGTAACACTTGGCCATTTTGATCAAGCTAGACATCTGAAATTATGAGAAAAGTTTGTGTGGACTAATGCTCATGCTTCTGACACCTGAGTCTGTGCCTGGGCTATATGAAAGAAGAAGCAGAAATCACACACCTACAACACAGCCACTTTTCATGATACAAATAACATAGGAAGAGCGTCCCCATGGAAGGGAAGACCGGTGGGAGCAGAAAAGAATCCTTAGTCTCTTCCATCTCTTCCTGATACCCAGGTAGTCGTTTCTGATTCAACCCTACAACTCTCCTCACCTATTTTGCTTCCAAGTTCCTCCAGGAAATTGTGAGTAAAATCTTTCCTTCGGAATTTTCCTTGTAGCCTAGAGAAAGAGAAAGATGAAGGACGTTCACCCTCTGGCCTGCCCATTGGTCTTAGCGGGTGTCCTGACCACCAAGGGATGATAGATGGCGCCCCTTTCTTTGTGGGTAAGGAGGCTGCCTTGGCCTAACTCTGCCCAGTTAGCAAAACAGGAGTTACTGCCAAGACAAACAGCTGAGGTATGAGAGTTAACAGCTCACGATCACCACAGTGTGAAGCGGACCCATGAAATGAGACATCAAGGATGCTGCTTGGAATAGCTCGAATGTCAAGCATTCTTTCCCAGTGGAAGGAGCTGGAGGGAGGGCAGCACACAGCAGTGTAGGAGACTTGGGTTAGGAGGCTATCCTAGGGGAAGCCACCCCAGGGTGGGGGGTGGTGTCAGGAGACAGTGCCCACTTCTTACCCATTCAGTCACCCCCATTGAAAAATAGCATGGGTATTAATAGATCCTATCAAAAGAGCTCTTGTAGTTTATAATCACTTTCATCTGGGTGAGGGAAACATAACCATAAAATGCCTGTCTGGTGACTGCGGGGGCTGGAGAGGCAGGTTTATGTTAGCCAGTGGAGGACATCGGAGCGACTGACAGGAGAGTCTGAGGATGGTTTATGGTCTCTAATGCTTGTGCTGACATGGAGGATCGGGACCAGATTTATTTCATCCTTGGGCCATCACCAAACTCTGAAAAGCCGTCATTACAAGCCAGATGACAACTGGAACGCAGTAATCACTTGGAGGAATATTTATTTGGTTTTTAAAGTTTTTGGATGAATCTGGTTTTTCAGAGAGTACAAGACGACTAGCAAGTCAGACTAGGCCATTATTACATCCAAACCATTATACATTCCCTGGCCAATTATGTAATCCTATATGGAAAACATAACCAGAAAGTAGGATAAGCCCTGAGACCTGGGGGCTCATTATTATAGGCCTCACCACCCTAACTTCATTTGCGGTTGCTACACACCCTAAATATTATTAATGGGCCAAGAGAACCCAATACTTGTAAAGTCTGGTCAGTATGATTAAATCCACAGCCCACTGTGACAGTGAATTTGATGGAGTGGCAATATGTGTTAGATTACTTTTCTTCTTTTCCTTCTGACTCATTCTACTGAATTTCAGGTGCTACAGGAGAAAATATTTGAGCCAGACATTTTTATTAAGCCCATTGTCAGCTTAAAGATTTCAATTCAGTTTTTGTAAGCACATCTTCTTTTTACACTAAAACTATTCTAAAAGTTAACATTTGTACTTGGCATGTCTTTGAATTAACTGTGTTAATGTGTGACTTTTTATTGCTTCTTGCTTCTTCCAGATAAGTAACAAAGGCCAAACACAAATGACTGATATGCCCCTATTTCTATGAAATATGGCATAACACTTCCTGTATAATTTTCAATTCATTCCAATCCACTTAACTATCTTGTTTTTCTTTCCTTTCCAGAACTCCTAGCAAGCATATTTCTGTGATAATTTTTCTCCTCAGGAAAACCCATCATTTTCTGAGTGTCTCAGAATCAAGGCTGGTCTGATTCATGGCCTCACTCACCCACATGGTAGTAGCCATGTTCCACTCCCACTCTGGCTAGCATCCCCATCCCCCACCCCAGTCCTGGACCTTACTTGTTGGCTGAGTGCCCTCAAGACAGGCTCTGGACGTCAAAGACTGATGTCTCCTCAGGCATGTCCACCCTGAGAAAATCCATTGAGATGTTTGCTTGTACAGGCACATTTCTGCATGCTTTTCATACCCCAGGAAAACAATTCATGTTTTAAATATACATGAACCGTAGCCATAGGAGTGACCTCTTCATCTCTTCTCCATTATTAGGAGGTCTAAAATAAATTCAAGAAAAATAAATAGAAAGTCCTCCAGTATTCACCAAGATGTTAGAGCTTGGGATTAATCATGTTCTATTTGAAGAGAGAGAGTGTGTCAATTTTTAAAATTTTTTTTATTCTGGTTTTTTTCCCCTTCTCATCTTCCACCCTCCCCACCACCCGCCAAAGTTATAAAGTTTGTTTTTCGACATAATGACTTGTACATCTCATTGTTGCAATGGGTCCACTGTATCCCTATTTAAATGATTTGTTTTTTCCCTTCCCCTCCACAAATTATACCAACATCAAATACAATGAAGCAGGGGTTATACCATGGGGGAGGGACATACAAAGCAACAAAGAAATCATCTTATAAATATGTTAGAAACAATTGCAAGAAAGAAAAAACATTTGAATCCTTATCCTGGGGTTCATTTCACCTAACATGCTTGTCTCAGATATATACTAGTTATTGCAAATTAGGGAAATCATGGGACCTATGTTTCTTTGGGCCTGGCTTACTTCACTTAATATAAGTCTTTCCATTTCCTAACAAATGGGGCACTGTCATTCTTTCTGATGGAGGCATAGAATTCCATTGTGTATATATACCACAGTTTCTTGATCCATTCATCTACTGAGGGGCATCTGGGTGAGTGTGTCAATTTTAAGGGAAACAGATCTCAGCCTCCTGAGCAGGTGTGAGACTTGGTGTATATTTTATTCATCTTTAACAAACAAGAGTCCTCAGAAAAGGTAAAGCCAAATTACATTCATACTATTTCTTAATTCCTCTAAGTATCATTTTATGACCCTGTTATCAATCAAAACATTCTAGAATGACATTTTAAACTAATAAATTAACCAATCATAGCCTAATCTATCCTCTAATCAAAGCAGCAGGTGTCCAAAGCTGGCCACCAAGGTGATGTCCTGGGCTTGGTGTTGGGACCCTCACCAAAGGCTTTCTGTCTTAGAATCTATAGATCTCCTCTACAGCTTTTTCCACACTACCTGAACATCTAGCCAGGGGCCTGTGAGAACTTCACCAACAGGCTCACTATCCCTTATCCTCCAGCTGGGTTTGCTGCTAGAGAACAAGATCAAGCTTTGTCTCCCCAGCTCCCTTCCTGAGGCTCAATTTCTGATGTACTCCTTAGTTTGTTTTGGAAGCTGGGTCCCTGGTATGTTGGTGTTAGGAGATAATATGGAATCTTTGAGAGATGGACTTTAATAGAAGGTCCTTAGGACATTTCAAGGGCTGTTCTATAAAGATGGTTCTAATGGTACCCAAGATCCCTCGAAAGCCAGTTATTTAAAGAGCAAGCCTGGCTTCTAGTTATATCTCTGGCTTTCGTTTTGATGATGTGATCTCTCCTTCTCACATTTGTTCCTACTATGATACCATTCACCAGTAGACCTTCACCAGAGACCAACAGCCTCCTGAACTGTGATCTGAATAAACCTCTTTTGTTGACAAAGTTAGTTAGCCTCCGGTATTTTATACATTAAAAAATAGACTAATAATTGTGCTGTATTTTGAATGAAGTTGTCATTTCTCCTTAAGGTGACTTCCATAAGACTGCTTCTGGCACAGTACTACTGAGCAATGCTGGCCTGGCAGAAAGACTAGCATGTAGTGAGAACTTAATAAATGAAACTGACTATGCATAGTTCAAGTGAATGGATGCATGAATTTCCAAGTAAGGAGCATAGTTATATTACGAGATCTCAGATCAGAAAAGAGACATTACCACCACCTCCAAGTCACTTTAGTTACTCCACTACCAAAAGTGGTCTGTACTCTTACTTTTAACCTAACAGTTCTGTTTTCCTCTTTTTAAGCTTTATATAAATAGCATAGTACCTTTTGTATCTACATTTATTTGCTTCATATTATGTTTGTATCTTTCATCAGTGCTGTTGCATTGGTTCATTATCATACCTGTGCAATTTTCCATCTTATGAACTTGTTACAACATATTTATCCATCCTATTCTAGGAGGACATTCATGTTGTTGCTCCACTTAAGTAACTCTAAAATCTGTGCTGCACAAACATACTTCACAGATGTCTTTTGTCGAACATAATGAAAGCATTTCTGTTGCACATATGTGTTGGGTTGTTGAAACCTAAGTAATGCCTACATGTTGCTTTTCCCAAGCATTTCTAAACAGAGTTCTGGACTGACTGTATTAATCTTTACCTTAGGTACACTTAGCTTTTTAGCAATTTCCCAAGCATTGTGCATATATTGCCTCTCTCCTATTGTGATATTAGGCCAACTCTGGCCCTGGTCTAAGACTCTGATAAAAAGATTTTTCCACGCCCCTTTGTACACTGGTAAAAACTCTTTAACACAGTTTATATCTATGTGTAAGTTATCAAGGGCATGTCTCCACTTCTGCCTTTTCTACCCATGTTGCCCACAGGCTAGTGCTAACTGGGGTAGATAGAAAGAGAAAAGTAGACTTTGGGAAGAGAAGGGGAGATAAAGTATAGGAAAAAACTGTGCTGAAAATTTTCAGAGTGAATTTTAGAACAATAGAAGGAACAGGATTAATCCAGCCAGAATGTGAGTGAGCCTCATTATTACTTTGCAGATCCAGAAACTCATGGATCTTACTATGCATCATCTGCCACAAAAGAAATCAAGGACATATTCACTCATTGGAATGAGTAAAGATGAAAATCCTAAAAGGATCTCTATCTAATAAAGAATAAGTGAAAAGCAATAGTATAGATCTCATTACTATCCATTTAAGAAATATTAAATGCTAGTGGAATCTCTGTTGTTTCATTCCATAGTGTCAATAACTTAATAAGGGGTGTTCATATTGATTCATAGTTCTAACCAACCCTATTAATTTCTCAGGGCTGCAGTGTCAGATTACTTCAAACTGGGTGGTCTAAAACAAGAGTAATTTTTTGTATCACAGTTATGAAGGCTAGAAGTCTGAAATCCAGGTGGTAGCTGGGCTGGTTCCTTCTGGAGGCCCTGAGGGATAAAATGCTCTATGCCTCTCTCCTGCTTCTAGAGGTAACTGGCAATCCTTGATGTTTCTTGGCTTGTAGAGGTATCATTGCTACCTCAGCTCCACCTTTTCATAATGTTCTTCCTGCTATCTTTCTGTCCAATTACCCTCTTGTAAGGGTATCAATTGCACTAGATTTGGGGCCTACCTTACTCTAGTATGACCTCATCTTAATTTGATTATATCTAGAAAGACCTATTTCCAAATAAGGCCACATCTACAGGTTCCAGGTAGACATGAATTGGGGGATAACATTTTTCAAATCAATAAATCCCTCAGACAATTTCTCACAACTTTAAGATTACATACAAATTCCCCCCCCCATGTAGATTTCAAGAGCAAAATTCTTACTGTTATGAAAGAAACCCAGTTGTATGCTATAAACCTTGAGTTGGATCAAGAATGTGATGCAGGTAGTTTGATGCAGGTAGTTCTTACCATTTAGGAGATAAGAGAACTGGGGAAGAAACTCAGTGGACAGCTTCTATTAACACTGGCAGAATGAACCTGAACCAACTCATGAGCTAATAAACCTTGCCAACAGCCTAGTCTCAGCAGCTAACATTCCCAGGAGAGAATTCTGTAAAGACAGACATTTCTATAGAAGGGTAGAACGCTTTGACTTTGACCTGGGATGCAAATTTCATGTTTGTTGTTTATTTTCTCTCAAAGTTTCTCTTTTATATCAGAATTCCTATCTAGCAAGACAACTGGAAATCTCCTAGGATCTGAGGGATGGTCTGGCTTATGTGAGCACTAACCACTATCTGTAAATTTCTGACCTTTATTTCACTATGACCAAGCACATCAGAAGTGCAAGACATATGGAACATCCAAGTCATTCTTTTGGTTCACAGTGACACAAATGAGACTTTAGATTCAGATGCCCTTTGAGTCCAATAAAGAGAAAGTTGGAGAGTCCAAATTTGTCATGCATATATTTTTATTCCACTAGAAGGAAGCTCAGTAGATAGGTTGTTGCTTAGTGGTAGAGCACATGTTTAGTATGTGTGAGACCCTGGATTCAATCCCCAACACACACATTCACCCCACCAAAATAAAATAGGCAGCTCTGATCAATCATTCAAAAATATTTGGAGGCTGGGCACTGGTAGCTCATCTCTGTAATTCCTAGGTACTCATGAAGTTGAGATCTGAGGATAGAGGAAAGTCCTGAAGATTCTTATATCCAATTAACTACCAAAAAGCTCAAGTGATAAACCATCAGCCTTGAGTAAAAAAGTCAAGTGAGCATGTGAGACCCTGAGTTCAAGCCCCACTACTGGCACACACACAAACACACAAACACAATGCCCAAATTCAATGTATAATCTTGAATGATCTATTTTAATAATTAGTTATGACTACAGAAATAACAAAAATGTTGAAGAAAATTAAGTCTGTTATATAACAGCTATTATGAAGAGTGAAGTCTCCAGAGTCTGCTTCAATTCAAGGTATATTTTCACTAAGTAATACTTTTAAATGTGAAAGATGAACCGTCAGGGTAGGCCCAATGTTTAAGCAGGGTGAGGCTAGCTCCTTAGAAACTCTTAAAAGGGCTCTTGAGATCAGTGGTGATTCTGCAAAATTTCATGTGGAATAGAAAAGAACAAGTTGTTTCCAATAACCAGCTCTTGCCGAGTGAAGGTGTAGCTCCCAACCACACTGAGCCCCATGTGTTTGCTGACCCTTCAGTTCTGATTCCAGCACACTGTCTCTTGGCCTTGGGTGTTCTCAGCTGGCCATGGCACATGCTGAGTGCTGGCTGAAGTTCAGGACAGGATTATAGAAACATCAGGGAAGTGGATGTGAGAAAGAGGCCAGGAAATCAAATTGTGCTGAAAATACTGTCCATCTGTCATTAATTTTGTGGTGGAGTTGCAGTTCACCCACAGGGAGGGAACTCCTCCTATCAGTCCACAGAAGGAAGGAGGGCAGCCCATAGAACCACCTCAGAAAGCCAACAGAAGACTTATTGGTGGTCATTTCCTTCATAATGGGAATGTAGAGGTTTCTTTGGTGAAACACTAAATGGAGTGTTGACCTAGTCAAGAGGCCTTTTGTCTCTGATCCCATTAGCTCAGGAATGTTTTTACCATGAGACACACATGGTCTCTCACCCCCTGAGGACACCATCTATTCAGGACCTTCCAGCACAGTCTCATTTGAGGATAGATTCATGAGTGGGTGTAACTGACCATAAGCTTAACTTTTTTTCTTTTTGTTAAATACATGAAGTTGAACTTGTAAAAGTGAAATGTACTCTTGCTATAACTCTACTCTATTTCAAGCATTTGCATCTGAGTAGTAATAAATAGAGTCCTATATGTTGCTATTGTTATACAGCTAATACATAATTAATACAGTTACATATGCCGGGCCTCTGCAGACCAGGGAAAAGAATGAAGACCAGAAAAAAGCTTAATAAACTTCAGAGTGGTAGAAACACATCTAGAATTAAAACTTTAATGAATCACTAATTTTTGCAATGGCTCTATATCTATAGATTGTAAGGACTAAACTTTTTAAAGATATCTTTATAACTGTGGGTGTAGTTCAATAGTGTTTGCCTAGTATGTATAAGGCCCTGAGTTTAATTCCCAGCATTTCAAATGCACATGCATATGCACATACACGCACACGCACACACACACACACACACACACACACACACACACACACACACACACACATATACACACACACACTTTTTTTTGTCAGTTCTGGGACTTGAACTCAGGGCCTGGGCTCTGCCTCTGAGCCTCTTTGTGCTCAAAGCTAGTGCTCTACCACTTGAGCCACTTCTGGATTTTTCTGAGTAGTTTTTTGGAGATAAGAGTCTCACAGACTTTCCTGCCCAGGCTGATTTTGAGCCATGGTCCTCAGATCTCAGCCTCCTGAGTAGAGGATTACAGGCACAAACCCCTGGAGTCCAGCATATTTTGAAAGATCATATTATCTCAAGTTAAAGAGAAGCAAGAAACAAATAATTATTATCACCTTAAAATAATGGAGGTAGTCAAATGTTAGATAGGTATACATTATATAATATATATTGTATGTATATAATAATATAATAAATAATTATATAATATATATTATATGTATATATAATCTGTTGTTATACATAAGTATATATATAAAATCTACCTTGAGTAGACTAAACTCAAATATACTTTTATGCACCAAGTATTTTCAGACACTTGATAAATAATAATAACATATCAATACAGGAATTTTAACAAAACTTAAGAAAAGGCTTAATGATAACTACAATACCATTATTTTGTGTGTGGGGTGTGTGTGTGTGTGTGTATGTGTGTGTGTGTGTGTGTGTGTGCACACACATGTGCACATGTACCAGGAATAGAACCAGGTTCTTGTGCATGCCAGGCAAGTGCTCTACCACTGAGTTACATCTCAGTTCCTGTCTTTTATTTTAAAATATTGCCATTTTAAAGCAAAACAGTGTTAAACGATGGATTATTTTAGACAGATTCCTCATGGAAGCAGATGGAAGGCTTTGGTAAACGTGATTATTATAAAATCCTCTGTCCCCAAAAAACCATGGGAGAGCAATTTCTAAATCAGTGTCTCCCAACAGGCTTTCCCCTGACTCCTTTCTCTCTTAGAGGAAACTGCAACATAAATCTCATTAAGATTGACAGGATTTGCCTGTAAAGCCAACCAGAAAAGCCTGTGAACTTCAGCTAATCTTATTACATTAAAAAACAAAATTCTTCCTTGACTCTATAATATTGGACTTTCAGACTAGGAAGAAAAGACTAATTCCTCATTTGTCTTCTTTCTTAGAGGTTTTCTGTCCTGCCTAAGTAATTGACAGCCCCAGATATACCTGTAAGCAGTCCAGGCAGGAAAAAGTCTTCCAAAGACCTGGCATTGTGGCTACACTGATGAAAAGCTGTGTTTATTTTATAGTTTGTCTAAAGAAAAAGAAATGATGTCTCCCCAAGAATACAATACTCAGAAGGAAATCTGACATGTCATAAACATAAACTGAGGCAAGCATTCTTAGTCTGTGAAAGGCAACCAATTAATCTGTGTGATCCATCCTAAAGTCAACTATCCCATAGGAACACCTTAAGCCTATCATGCATATGTGAACACACATGCAGATTGACACATGCATGGACATGTAAACGCACAGAGAGAATGCATTTGCATAAGCATATACATGCATGTGCACACAGTACACACATGCAAATACTTGACTACATTCACTTGACCCCTCTGTATAGTTGCCCTCTGTTTCCTCTTCTGTGGACAGGGGTGGGTAGAGCAGGGGTGCCCTGAATACACAGCTGCCACTTTCTTGAGCCTTTGCCCCCACTGGGTGTTCAGGAAAGGCATGATGTGGAGAAGCTGAAGTGAGGTGCTCATCACATACAAAGGACTGGTTTCTGGCTATAGGTAAACACAAAGCAAAGCTACCGCCAACCTCCCACTTTTCTATCTTTCCTTGGGGACTTTCATGCACATCCACATCACAAGTGTGTGTGTGTGTGTGTGTGTGTGTGTGTGTGTGTGTGTGTGTGTGTGTACCTTGTGCTTTGTGATAGATATCTATGAAGACTGGGTCATAGGTTTTTGTTTCCCTTCTAAACCATGCCAGAATTTGAATTCAAGTCTCCAGAGGGGAGCACATGCCAAGCCATCCTCGTCCTCTGTAATAGTAAGTGTCACATCCAAAACATGAATAGAGAAGAGATTTTTTGGCACAGAGGCCTGACATTCCCTGAAACCCAGACCAGTGTGCCCCAGACGCCAGAACAACTCCCTCAAGAGACATTTGTTTTTCCACTGGTGTACCTCCTCTGGCTTCCTACATTTATTCCAAATCAGAGAAAAGGACAAAAGATCCTAAAAGTGGTGGTGCATTCCTGCCATATTTCTCACTAATTCAGAATTAGGCAGCATCGATAATCTTGTGGGAAAGCCTCTTCTCCAGAGAGATTGCTACCCGATTTCCTAACTGCAGTGGTCAGAAACTCTTTGCCTAAATTTTAGATAAGGTCATAATTCCTGTTTGCTTGACTACTCAAGTTTCAAATTCTTTTCAGGTTCACATCAATCATTCCAAGGATAAGCAAAACATTTCACATAAAATGTGTTGCTTTTTAACATTTCTTGAGCCTGAATGTATATAACACCTAAATGTCAAGGTTGGGGACTTTTTTTCCTGTTTCTGTATTGCCCACTCTGTCTCCGTCTCTGTCTTTGTTTCTTATCTTCCTTTTCCTCCTCTTGTCTTTTCTTATCTCTCCTCTCTTCCCCTTTTCCTTTCGCCTCTTCTCTCCTGTCTTTTTTCCTCCTCTCCTCTCGTTTATTCTTTTCTTTCCCTGTGTGTCTCAGTCTCCACCTCTGTCTCTCATCTCTGTCTTCTCTCCTTCCCTCCTCCCTTGTCTCTTCAGTTTCTTTCCTCCTCCTTTCTGTGTGCCTGTTGGTCCTCTCTTTTGCTCTTCTTTCTGTCTCTCCATGTTTTTTTTTTCTCTCCCTGTTTCCCTCCCCTTTCCCCAAATCTAAAAGCTGCTTTCACCACCATAGTTACCCAGACCCCACCACTGAGCAATACACTCTATACAAACTGTACAAGGAAACCACAGAAATGAAGACAATTAGGGCAAATAAGATCCAGTGATCAAATATAGCTAATTTGTATCCATAATATTTGAGAGTTACACAGTCTGCTTCAATTTGAAAGATAGCTTCCAGACCACACTATTTTTCCCCCTGTAGGGACTGCCTTTTGCTTTTAATTATTGAACCTTAAGAATTCTTTCTGTAATTTGGGGTTAGCTTGTAATTCTTGAAGAAGGGGGAAAAAATCTAGTTCATAAATCCTCCTGTATTCCATCAGTTCCAATAATAGGCTTCTGTGGCCAAATTCACCATCAATTAACCATGTTTTTCAGAGGGAATGGGTGAGGCCAGGAGAGGAACTACAGAAACTAAGCTCACACAAGCATGGCCTCAAATGGCAGGGGGTGAATGGAAACTCCTTGGCAAAGAGCTGTGGCTGAATAAAATGTAGAAGAAAGGCCTCAAAAATAGAATGTGTGTGGAGGAGAAAGTAAACCCTAAGTAGCAAGACTCCACCCTTTGTTTAAAGAGATTTCAAGCAGTGCTGTGGCAAATGGGAGTTAGAAGACTGACAACATTGCTTGTAATTTTTACAATGAGCTCTGAACCTTGATCTCATTATGGCTAATAAAAGCTGAGTAGAGAAAGTGTGATGCACTCTGGTTCACCCTGAGTGTGAGGGGTCCAAGAGGGATCCAGCAACAAATTATGGGTCTTTCCCAACCTGGCCCTACAGCAATAGTGACAGGATAAAAAGGGGTTCACACTGGGTGCTCCAGGTGACACTAGACGATTTCACACCCTCAGTCACATACCCTCAACAAACACCAGCCAGCCAGCAACACTTTGTGCTCACCATGCCTTTTATTCATACCATGCTGTTCCCACGGGGTAACTGTGGACCCTGGAAAACTGCCCCTGCCCTCCTGGCTATTAGCTAATTCCTACAGATAGCAAACAACTCCTTTCCAATTTCCCCTTCCATATGCAAATGAACCAATCCAAAGCCTACTCCTTAACCAGCTCCTTTGCTGAGCTTTGCACTACACCAGAGAATTTTTAAGGACAGCCTATGCCAAGTGCTCACTCACTTCACCTCCTTACCCCCTCCCTTCTGCAGATGTAAGTCCCCTAATACTTCTTTTCCTGGCTCTTCATACCTCCTGACCAACGCTGGTGCTTCTGCATCCCCCTCCACTTTTCCATTTTACTAGAGGATCAGGATCATATTTTTCAGTCCATCACCAATAATTTGGTAAGTAATGGTCCAAACAGTACATGGGTGCCATCATTCCACTAAGATGTGTTAACACAAAAAGTGTTCACAACATAATTGTAAGTTAAAAAAAAAAGACAGCCTGTATAAACTGATATAATCAAAGAAAATAACTGTACCCCTCTTCTTGGGGACAATTAGTTATAATCTTGTCAGTGACAGTCATTTCCTGATCTGATAGCTTCCCCATCCCTGAATAATAACAAAGCCTACATTTGAAAACACAGATCTATCCAAGCAAATACATCAAAGACCCAGGAATTCATTTCTTAGGGGGAGAAAAAGCAAAGCAAAACAAAACAAATCCAAAAGCAATCCAAACAGGAAGAAAAGGTAATGAGGAAAAATAACATTTCCAATTTTAAAAATATTTTTTATTAAATGGTGACAATAATGTTGAAAGGGGTGGCACTGATCAAGATACATTATATTCTTAGTTGCTTTGTTAAATGGCAACTCCTTTGTACAACCGCTTAAAGATAATAATAAAAAGAAAAAAATGGCTACAATACAAGAGCATGCTCTAGAAAAAAAACAGGGCTCTCATAGATAGTTGTGGAAATGTTTGTAAGAACAAGTTTTCTGGAAGCCCATTTGGCCTATTGAAAACCCAGGGCCTACTTAAAACCTTTAAAATGTGCATGCCCCTTGATTTTGAAATTCTTCTTTAAGGAAATGTCCTGAAGGGAGGGACTAAAAGATTTAGCAAATGATTTTCCTGGAAGTGTAATTTGTAATAGAAGAGTGGGAGGAAAGGTCAACAGCCAAATAGTTCATAGCCAATAATTCCGCAAGTAATGATCCACACAGAAGGGGGCATCATCATTCCACCTAGATGTGCTAACACAGAAAAGTGTTCACCACACAACTGTAAGTTAGGAAAAGACATTTCAGACTCATCTGTATGAACTGATACAAAGAAAATAACTGTGTATAAATACAGAGTACCCCCAATGAAAGAGGTGAAGAATTTGTCACCACGGATTCTGACAAGTGGAAAAAACATATTAACCGACATCTGCTCTGAATATCTTAAAAAGCACAAATCTTCCATCTCCAGCATAAACACATATGATGTCAGTCAGTACCCAGAGTCTCTAAAAGGCTAGCAAGACTTTAAGGACAGATGATAGTATTATCACCACCTTTGGTCCTCAGCTCCACCAAGACCTGAGCTGCTCCCAGCCCCCGAGTTCCCACCACTTAACTGGCCACTCCCTCTCTCCACCCAGACCCATCTGAGGTCCCACATATATCACTTCCTGCCCCCAAACCCTCCTGCTACCTAGCTAGTAAAGGGTGCCATGTGCTCCCTCTCCAGGGAAATATGGCTCCTTTAATAAACCTTATGATAATCTTTTTCTCTGTGCCTGCCTGCCTCTGCATGGTCCCCTGGGATGGATTGAAAGATCCTTTCCACAGACATAATAAAAGGGCTGGGAAGGGACATGCCAAGCTGTGGAATGGGGTTGGTTACCTATGGGTAGTAAAATCATGAGTGTTCATGAGTGTTCTTGCTTTTACTTATTTCTATGTTTACCACTTCTTTTTTGTGCTAAAAATACTTAGAAAACCTTAAAAAAAAACTTATAAGAATGTTTTGAAACAGCCATGACTAAGTCATAGAAAGAAGAATTCAGGCATGCTGGCATATACCTCTAATCTTAGCACTCAATGGACAGAGGCTGGAGGATTATGAGTTCCAGACCAGCCAGTACTGTGTAGTAAGGCTTGTTTCAAAATAGAAAAGCAGAAGTGTAAAAGGATCAATGAAAGGATCCACTACATCCATGCCAGGGGAGCATGCAGAGGCAGGCAGGCACAGGAGAAAGACTTACAAGGTTTATTACAGGAGCCATATTTCTCCCGGAGAAAGAACACATGGCTGCCTCCACTATCTAGGTAGCAGCAGGGTCTGGGGATAGGAAGTGAGGTAGATGGGAGTTCTGGTGGGTCTGGGTGGAGAGAGGGAGGGGCCAGCAGGTCTGGGTGGAGCTGAGAACCAAAGGTGGGCATAATACTTACAAAGTAGAAAGAGGAGTCAACTCAAAAGAGAAATCAACCTACCTTACCCAAGAAAAGACAGTAAATCATCCCATTTTTAGTATTATTGAGATTCCTTCTGGTCAGGATGGTATTATTCAGACTATGAATACCTGCCTTGCTGAGTGTCTGTACAGTAATGCCCTCTAATACACATGGGATATGTTTTAAGACCCTCGAGCTGTCTGAAGCTGCAGACAACACTACCTCTTACATATACTAGGCTTTTCTTATTTATACATATTCTTGGTAAATGTTCATGTTTTCACTTCATGAAAGCTCATAACAGCTTCTCTCAGTCGCATGTAAATGGTCAGCTTTACTACTCTTGTACTTTGGGGACATTAAGTAAAATAAGAGAAACTTGAACACTTGATCACTGTGGTACTATGACAGCCAATTTGATAAACAAGACAACTACTAAGTGACTATTTGAAGGGCAGCATTTACAGTGTATACTTTGTTTTTTGTTTGTTTATTTATTTATTGTGAAGATGATGAATGGGGGGGTATTACAGCTACATTAGCAAGGTAATGAGTACATTTTTTTTGAACACTGTTACCCCCTCCCTCATTTCCTCCCTCTTTCCCCTCCTCACTTCCTTCTCCCATGCATGTATACTTTGGATGAAGGGATATGACTCACACATCCTGAATTGGATGGGACATATCAAAGTATTTATTGCGTTACTCAAAAAAAATGATGAATTGTGTATGTTTTGAACTTTTTACTTAATGTTTTTAGAATTCTCCTAACCACAGATAATGGAAACCAAGGAAAATAAAATCATAGATAAGGAAGGATTACTGTTTACTAGGCCAAAAAGTAGGACATAGAGTATGGAAAATGTACCACTCTTTGAAAGTAAGACCATCCCAAAGCAAATCATGTATTTGATGGACTAGTCTAGCCATTGACAACATAGATCCACTGCTGGAGGCTAGAAAGAAAACCAAGCTAAAACAAAACAAATGAACAGGTTGCTAAACACTGAAAAAAAAACTTATATTTATTAAGCCACCACTCAGTTTCCTGCAACTTGACAATATTATGGAAGATCTCACCTATGCCAGGCAGAGGAAGGATGCTGAATGCAGGGATGTGAATGAGACATGAGTCCCTTTGTCCAGTGCAGGACAGTCTAGCATCTTCTCACCTGCTGAGGCAGAGATATCAAAGGCTTCTAAAGGGATGAATATAGGATGGTCTGGACAAACAGACATGGGTTCAAATTCCACTGACTGGTTATGAAAGTTCTTCAGCTTGAGCTCCAGGTTCCACGTTTGCAAGATGGACAAAACAATAAACACTTCTTAGAGATGCTGTGAGAATTACAACTATTAGGTGACTAGGTAGGTTTTCATCCCTCCCACCCCATTTCTGTGCCTACCACACCCTAGCCAATAATCCAAATCTCCCCCTCAGCAGACCCAAAATGTCCACTGTAGGACTTACAACTTACTATTTCAACCAGTAGCAATTCTGTGAGTACCTAATGAATATTGTACTTATCTGTACAGAGTTCCAGATGATCTTCATTGAATCACCTGGCTTTGTTAATAGCTACCCCTGCAAAGATTTCCAAAAAAAAAAAAAAGAAAGAAAAGCTTGATCTGACTGAAAGAAAATATAGTGATAAACTTCTCATACAAACTTCTCCAAAAATTAGAAATTTGGATAATTCACACAACAAATGTGTTTCACTCTCTTCTTATTTGCCTAATATGAGATTATACTTAGTATTTGACTATATTTTTCTTGTGCACTTTTAAGGATTTTTAATTGCCTTGCAAATGTGATGTATCTCATAATTCTCCATTGAGTCACTATCCAAGAACAAGAAACAGTAGCTATTTGGTAATTAGTCATAGAGTTCAAGACCCACTTCTAATTCGTGGGGTTGGAATGGGAATCAGTGAAGTCTATGTCTATGGATATTAAGTCCATTGTAAGGGCAATTGTGTTAGTCCAGTCTGAGTGAGTTAGATTTCTGTTACTATAACAAATATTTTATAAAGAGAAAATATTTATTTGACTTTCCACTTTAAGAGGGTTATATCACGATTAGGTGACTCTGTGTTTGGGGCTGTGGCAAGCCAGTGTATTTGACAGCAGCACATGGTAAAATTGTTCACCTATGGCTGGGGCTTGAAAGAAGGCGAAATAAGAAGGCTGGATCCAAATATTCCTTTCAGGGGCACTTCCCCAATGACTTAACTTCCTCATGCTACATTCTACGGCTTAAAGCTTTCACCACCTCCCAATATCACTACATGATAAAAAATCAAGCCTTTATTACATGGGCCTCTGATGACACTTGTCTCAACTATAGCAAGGTCCTCAGGAAGCAGATGCCAAGAAGCAGGATAAAACACACAAGAAATGTATAGGAAGAATGCCTGTAAGTATGTGACAGAGTATCATACTGAGTTTGGAGGGATTTTTTGTTTTGTTTTGTTTTGTTTATTATACTGAGTTTGAAGAGAATCACCTTGCATGATTCCACTGGATGGGTCTTAGTAGCCCTCTTCCATGATGGCAAAGCTTACTCCAGGTAAGCCTGGGGAGCCATCGCATCATGAGGAAAGTGTGATTGTGGCCTGGAGTGAAGGAGGGAGACAGACAGATTGGGTAGAAGCTTCCTTGGCAGCTCTGAAGTGCCAGAACATTTGGCCAGGTTATCAGGGAGACTTCAGAGCAGCTGTGCCCATCAGATGAGTCTCCCAGGAACAGGCCTGCCTCAGTAGCCCTGCTGCTTAGTCTTGGCTGTGCACAGCATATAAGAAACACTGCCTTCAAGGCAGATGAAGTACAGTGCTGGATTTCAGAGCCAGCAGCTGGGCCCCTTGGCCCACGGGACCCATGTAGTTGCAGACCTATGGAACACAATCTTCTGGCTACCACATCTGCATTGAGAAAAGTTTATCACTCTCCAAACATTCACACAGTTGCAACTTTACCTTTCTGCGTAACTAGATTGATTTGCCTACCACAGATTTGAATATTCCTTTCCCACAGTACCCACCTCATACTTTTCATACTTTTGCTTTTGCTCAACTAAATTCAGCAAATACCAAAAAGGCACAAGGCACTGCACTGGTTGGCCCAAAGCACATGATTCTTCTGGAACAGGGCTGCACAGAGAAACACAAAGGATACTGAAGGATAGGAGAAAAACAGAAAAAGAAGGTCAAAGAGGCCAATGGAGAAAGGGAAGAGTTGTCAGAGTATGATGCAAAACAGAACAGACTATGTTCATGAATCCATGGTGAAGGGGGTATGGGAGGGAAAGAACCAAGCAGCAAATGGATGAAAAGAAGCCATGAACTATGAGTCATAGACTGGAAAACATTGTGTTTGCACAGCATTGATGAGACTTTTGTGATGGAATGTCTTTGCTTATGGGCATGCTGGGACAGGATAAGGACTGTTCCAGTTCTGGGATTCATTGTGTGCATGCATTGTCAAGTATTTCTTTGCCACCCCTTCCTCTTCATTCATTTATTGCTATTCTCTTCACAGTGACTCTGTAATCCCCTGTGTTTCCATATATCTTCTCCTTTACTTTCCCACTGTGAAAGAGGGCTACAAAGACCCCATCCAGATGAGCAGTCTTTGATTTCCCTATGGAGGTAAGATGAAGTCATAAAAAGGTGAGTCTATTCGCACTCAGCAAGATGCTGTCATTCCACCTGTCCTGCACTGAGGGGCAGAAGACATCCCAGTGGCTTCATAGAGGAGCTGAGGAATAGACTTTCCCAGAAAACATTATGTGACCCAGAATTGACAAAAGAAGAGAAGGCACAGGTCTCCCTGACCTTTTCAACATCCCTGGAGGTATATGCTAGGTCAGGGCACAATAGGAGGGTGGGGGTATCCCTATTCATAGAGTCATCACAGCAAAGTGACTCCATCAGGGCACAAAGAATTAACTCCCTGCTGGGTAACAGACAGTATGGTTTGGGGTGTTGTTAGTCAGCTCTCCATTATTATGAAAAAGAAATCAGAGGTAATCAACTTAAAAGGAGGAAAAGTTTAATCTGACTCAAAATTTTTGGAAGTTTCAGTTTATGGTTGGTTAGCCTGCTGCTTTTATCCCTGTATTGAGATAGTGCATCATGTTAGGCATGTGTGACAGAGAAAACTGCTCATACATAGCAGCTGGAAAGAGACAAAAAAAATGAGGGTATCAGAATCCACTTCAAGGGCACACTCCCAATAATTTAACTTCATCTTACTAGGCCCCACCTCTTACTACCAAGCCTCTAATGTGTGGGCCTTGGGGAACATTTCAGATCCAGGATATAGCAACATGATGCCTGATTACAGCACTAAACACCTATTTCACGACAGCAGCCAGAAGAATTTAGGTATCTGTAGAGAACTATAGTCTGCTTGCATCAGGAAGAATCCTAGCCCCAAGGGAAGAAAAGCTTGAGATGCCTCCTTCTGCTGGAAAAGTAAGATTGTCGTCCTGGTACCCAGAATCTATAAGCAAGGCAATGCAAAGTGGGCCACCAGCCACTTTCAGACACATCTGCTCATGCTTCACTGATTGCAACTAAAATGCCTATGTAACACAAATCACAGGTGGAATTTTAAAAAATAAACGTGCAGGGAAAATGTATGATTGCTTAAAAAATGCAAAGAAGCTTCAGCAAGGGGTATTATGAGGCAAGTTTTTACAGAAGAGAGAATTCGGTCAGGGCCTGATGGTGGGTAAGATTTGTCTATGTATCATGGGAAACTAGGCATTCTAAACTAACCTGGAAGTGTAAACCAAGGTCTGAGAGGACAGGGAGGAGTGGGGAGTGAGGATCTGAGCAGAAAACAGATGCAGTCCATACCTGTTGGGCTCCACACTTAATTTAGAAACTGACCAAAATACTAGGAACCCTTTCCTCTGCAGATTTCATGATGGAATTCAGCAATACTGGTTTGATGAATCTCATTGGTGTCTGAACTACAGTTCTTTCACATTTTGACCTTATGTTCTGTTAGAAACCAACAAAATTATTTATTCTAGGATTTAAAATTTGTTATTTAATTAACATAGAAATCCCCACAATGAAATTCTTTCTTCTTTCCAAATTTCTTATTCTTTTCAACTCAATTCATGCATTGGAATTCCAAAAGTTTCTGATCATCTGGGGGCAAGCTACCTGGTTTAGATGAAGATGTAAGAGAAGATTTCTGGCACAAACCATTGGTTTCTCACTGGACTCATGCTTGTAATCCTAGCTATTCAGGAGACTATGATCTGAGAAGCCTGGTTAAAAGCCAGCCCAAGTAGGAAAGACCCTGAAACTCATATCTCCAATTAACCATCAAAAGCCAGAAGTGAGGCTGGAGCTCAAGAAGTAAAATGTTAGACTTGAGCAACAAATCTTAAAGATCACACTCAGGCCCTGAGTTCAAGGGTCAGAACCTGCATAATAAACAAACAACATGGGTTTCTAACATCTGACAAGGAATGTCTACTAACGGTATGTTTTGTTTTGTTTTGTTTTGTTTTAATTTTCAATTAATACTTTATTATGTATTCTATCATGATACTTAAAAGGGAAGGTATAAATTGCCAATAATTGATAGTAATATCATATATGCAGTTTCATAATATACTAACGGTATGTTTTGGATAGGAGAGAGTATTGTGCAGGCTGGATAGAGACAGCTGTTTTTCCCTGCTCTTGGGCTCCTGTATGCCAGTGCTGCCTCTGTCATTTAATATGTGACGCAACCCAAAGGATCCCAAGATGTTTTTTTGTCCTTTTGGTTGTTTGTCTTGAGGTAGGCTGGCCGTTAACGATAAGCCAGGCTTGGAACAGGTTTGGAAGTGAGTGTGACTAATCGCTGGCCACTCGTGCAAAGAATTCTCTCATAAGCCATAGCACATCCCTCCCCTCTTCCCTGTTGGTCTCTGTGAACTGACCCTAACTACATCCACCTCCAAGAAAATCCTTTCCCATAGACAGCCAATTCAGTTAGAGCCATGACATCTGGCTTTCAACACACCATGTGCCACTGCCCAAAGGGTTGATTGTGCTGACGGGTACCTCTTCTGCTTGCTCTACTCTAAATCCCCTTCCCAGCATCTACTCCTCTGCTCAGTTTGGCTCCCATGAGATTTTCTGAAAACCTGTGCAAACTGGGTTGTCTTCTTTCTTAGCTACAAGAAAGGGAAATTGGCAAATGAGAAGCGTGACATCCCTCACCATTTCTATGTCCATGGCAGACATTATTAATTGATGGTATTCCTGATATCTAACATGAACTCATAATCTTCTCAATCCAGGGTTACAGCATTATTATTGGCTTTTTGGTGGTGGTGGTGGTCGTGGTGGTGGTCATTGTAGGGCTTGAACTTAGAGCCTGGGCTCTGTCCCTGAGCTCTTGTGCTCAAGACTAGCACTCTACCACTTGACCGACAGTGCCATTTCTGGTTTTCTGGTGGTTAATTGAAGATAAGAGTCTCACAGACTTTCCTGCCTGGGCTGGCTTTGAATTGTGATCCTCAGACCTGAGCCTCCTAAGTAGCTAAGATTATAGGCATGAGCCACCAGTGCCAGTCCTTTTTTTAAAAAATAATAATGTTTTATGGGTAAGGGTATAGCTCAAATGATAAAGCACTTGCTTAGTATGTACAAAGAGCCTGGGTTCAATACTCAGGACCTCAAACAAACAAAAATACAATCCTAGAGCCAAGCTCCACTCTATTACTGCATTGAAAGAGTGTGCTGGCTCACTCCTATAATTCTAGCTACTCAGGACACTAAGATCTGAGAATCCAGGTTGAGAAGCTACCCTGGGCAGACAAATCCACAAATCTTATCTCCAGTTAACCAGCAAAAAGCCAGAAGTGGAGGTGTTGCTCAAGTGGTAGAGCTCCATTCTTGAGAAGAAAAGCCAAGCAAGAGTATGAAACTGTTTTCAAGCTCAACAAAAAAAAAAGTTCAACACCAAAAGAGAGGGGGGATAAAAGACAAAGGAAGGAAGAGAGAAAAAGAAAAAGAGAGAGATAGGAAGGAAGGAAGGAAGGAAGGAAGGAAGGAAGGAAGGAAGGAAGGAAGGGCATTACAGCATTGAAAACAGTGTGATACACCAGCTGGTCCTGATGTGTAGGCATCTTTTGTAGTGAACATTAAATGAAGGCTGATCTAATTCTTTTTGTTTTTATTTGCATAATCTTCACAGGGTACATTATGGCAGTTTAATACATGTATACAGTGTATAATCATCAAGCCAGAGTCATAATTAGCATTTCCATCTCTTCAACTATTAATTAATTTAATGGGTTGGGAGTGTCATACTTTACTACTCATTTTGGAATATATCATATATTGTTTTGACTGAAGGTTACCCAACTTCACAAAAGAAGAATCAGAAGTGATTCCTTCAGTCTACATTTCTTGATTTTCATTCTCTTTTCTGTCTTGCTGCTCTTTCCTTTTCCTAGTGGGCTAAGGGTATAGCTTAGTGATAAAACACTTGCCAAGCATGTGTAAGGCCTTAGGGTTGATCCCCAGCAAAAAATCAATAAACCAAAAAAGAAAAGAAAGAAACTGATCTAATTATTTTGAACCAGCGTGCACCTTTATTTGAAGTCAAATATTTCCATAGCCAGTGATGAAACTAGATGGTTTGGGGCAGCATAAAAACATTTCTTTGGTCATCTATTTCTAAGGCATGCTAGACTAGAGCACAGAGGACCTACTGGCCTGGGTATGCCTCCAGTGGAAGGACACAGTCTTTCATTTAAAAAAGCATTCCATTGCTCAGATGACTGGTATCCATTCATAGGATCCATTTTTTCCTTTCTCTGTCGTTGGAAAAGAACAAATAATGAACTTTCAAGTAAAATGAGTTAAGTAGTTTGGAATGTAGTTAAGCAGATATGCATATAGCAGAACGGAGTGTTCTGGATGACAGAAGCCATCAAAGCTGTGATAGGAGCTTTCACCTGAATGATTTAGAACTTTGGGAAGATGCTGTGCTCCTTGTTTCTGGTACATCATGGGATCTGCCAGTCTTCACGAGTCTTACTGAATGTGCCTATGAGCTCTCTGAAGAGAGAAATAATGCCTTATCCACCACTAAGTTCTTAAACTCTGAGAACCAACTACTTGATGAGTAGTTTTCAAATGGCTTCCCGTTGGCTAAGTCTCTCAGAAGCAGTTGTGAAAGTGTGAAGGTATTAGAGACAGCCTGCATTGCCTGAAAACCAAGCCTTCACCAGTAAGCCAGGAAAAGACCCCAAGATGTCTTTCTTTCTCAGTACCCTGTTCCTGGAAATTTTAACTGGAATATTGCTTCCAGGCTTGACTACAGTTTCTATTTGGCTGATCCAATTTGCTGCCTCTCCAGCGGGCACTCCATGTCCAGAGGCATACGGGTTGAGGGAAATTCTTTGAAGAATCAATATCAGATGCTTGGACCATCCCAATCTTTGGCCCTTGGGCAAAACACATCAACTTGAATGGCAAAACCCCCAAGAAAGTTCATTAGAACATCTGGCACCTTATCGGGGATTTATCAGGCTTTACCCAAGTTAATCCAAACTCTGTTTTAATGAAAATCGTCTGTCCATGGATGATTTAGGCCAAGGATTTTTTCCTTTTCTTCTCCCCCTTCTCCTTCTGCTTCTCCTTCTTCCCTCCTTCCCTCACTTCTAACATTAATTCTGAAATAGTAAAGAAGCTATTTATTTCCAGTTCTGCTCTATGCACTGTTATTATCGAACATTTGTGCTTACTATGTCAACATAAAATAAATGTCCATCATCACAGCTTGAGATGGGGATCACAAGAGGATGAATTAACCTCAGCTTTCACAAGTGGGTCCTTGGCCAAGACATCATAACCTTTCAGTCTTAATTTGTGTAAGTAAGAAAGATCTTCATATGTTTCACTGAGTTTTAAACTGGTAACTTTATACCACTCATGTATTTCAATTAACTAATTGTTATTCCTCTGTAGTCAACTGTGAAATGACTTAATACTGTAATTATAAAATTAAAATAAGTAACTATATTCCAACAGGGTACTGCCCATCCATACACATCAACAACCTTTGTTCTCGGTCTTGGGGGAAAGTAAAACTCTTGGAAGAACTGAAATAGCATTACCATAGTATTACCATACATTCCTCTATTTCTCTGCTAAGCCCTGACTCCACTAGTATGTTTTGTTTTGTGAGTCTTTCATTTATGGCAGTCAATGAGCAAAAGTTGGGGGTGGGGGAAGGGCAGGTGGAAGCTAAGTAAGGACCTCAGGACCAGAAACTCTGAAATTCCCAAGGGTCTAATGAATGGAACTGTATTCCTAGTGAGCTTGAAAGCCTGGAAAAAATAAAATTAAAATATAAATGTACAAGTAAACACACTTCATAGTCAAAGGAAAAATATAACAACTGGGACTTCGCTAGGCATTCTCACAGCAAGACAAAAGGAGGATATTGGGAGAGAGGAGCACACAGGTCCAATAGCTATGTGCATCTGACCACATAAAATAACAGTTATCGAAATGAACTCCAGGAATTAGAAAGAAGAGGTTTTTGTTCTTTCTTTGTTGCTGTTTTTGTTTTTATTTCCTTATGTTTTGTTTTGTTGATTCATTTATCTGTCAGGGACAAAAGAGGAGCAAATGCAGCAGTGGTACTCACAAGATATTATGTTAAAAATGAACTATACAGCTCGGGGGTGGGGATGAGAAGGAAAAAACAGAGAGAGGGAAGGGATGATATTGTTCAGAGAAATGTACTCTTTATCTGACTTATATAGCTGTAACCCTCCTGTGCATCACCTTTACAATAACAATAAATAATTTTTTAAAACACCTGAAACCTAAACAGTCAGAAGGTGAGCTTAGAGGGTTGGGAAGGAAGAACAGCAGAGTTCAAAGAGTTGTAGGGCAATAAACCCACTCTATCCTATACTATTATAGTGGATATCTTCTGTTATATATGTTTCCAAAGCCAGAGATTGTACAACATCAAAGGGAACACTAATTTAACCCAGGGACTGGATGATAGTAATGTGCTAGTACAGGCTCACCATTGGTGATAAGTGGGCTGCTTTGTTGGGAACATTTACAGTGGAGGGGGGCGGGGAGCTATACATGATGGGAGAATAAAACCTTTTGTGTTTTTTTCTTATTTTGCTATGAACCTACATCTGCTCCAAAACCTAAAACCCATTTTTAAAATGGGTTTAAAATTGGTTTATGTTAGGCCTAACATAGACCAAATATATAACCAAAAAATAATAGGAGCATAAGTATATAGGCGATATAGCACCACCTGTACAATATGAAACTTTTTTCAGCACTGCAAAATTTAGTTCATTCATTAGTTCATGTATTTAGTCAATCAATATTGTTAGAAAAATTCAACTGGTTGAGTAAGTATAGGAGTTTTCATTAAATTTAAAGATAAAATGAGGAACAGAGATAGTTGACAACTAGATCTTAGAAAGACCTTTGGGTGATAAAGAAATACCACCAAGGAGAAATAGTGTAGTTTATTCTAACCTACCTTTAACTCTGTAATGGACTCAGTATAACTGGCCAGTGGTAAGTAATGAGAACAAGATCCTAAACCCAGAGAATCAATATTTGTGTGCAGGGAATGGTTAATCCAAAATCCAGCCAAACAAGGGGAAAGGGTGTCCGCTGAGAGCATGGTAGCACACAGCTGTAAGCTCAGCCACTTGGGAAGTGAAAATCAGGAGAATTGTGGTCTGAGGCCACTCTGGGCAAAAACAAGACTATCCAGAAACATAACTAAAGCTGAAAGGGCTAGAAGCATGGCTGGAGTGGTAGCGTACCTGCCTAGCAAGCACAAGGCATGAACTTGAACTTTAAGTACTGTAAGAAGAAAAAGAAGGGCTTCGTGCTCAAGGACTAAGGAATACCAATCCTTCTCCCAGGTATCCTCTAGTCCCTAGAAGAGAGTAGCTAAGGGAGGGGAGTTCTTGTCCTTTATCCCACTTGGGCCTTACTCTTTCTTATGGTCTTACTCTCATGTCCCTTTTGCCATTCCATAAATGGATCTAGTACATGTCAAACTGTCTGACGCATTGACTTTATTTCCCATACTCCCTTTTTCTAGTATTGGACTTTAAACTTAGAACTTTATGCTTGTCCAACTGTCATTCTACCACTTGAGCCATGCCTCCAACCCAGCCTTTGACTTATGAGTTTCTGGAGATGGAATCTCACTGACTTCCCACACACACCCAGGCTTGAACCAGCTTTGAAGCTCCATCCTCTGGGTCTCAGTTTCCTGGGTAGCTAGGATTGCACTCATAAGCTACCAGTGGCTGGCTCCTTTTTTGACTTTTAAACTCATTTTAATTTCACAAAAATATATATCCACATCATAAAAATTCTAATTCTACACAATGAATATTCCTCTGTGATTTTTCCTAATTCCCCCAATATTATTATTATTCTGTAAGTAACAAGATCTGCAAATATTTCCTGAGGACCAACTTTAGGGACCTCTGTTGAGATAAGCTCCAAAGCTTGGACAGACTATACTTTGCCCTTTCTCCCCAGGACCAGAAATAGCTCATTTAAAATCCATCACAGTTATAGATCAAAAGGAACATCCTGACCAAATGCTATGTGTGAACTTCATTTGGATCCATGATGGAAACAAATCAACAGTAGAATACAAGACATCATCGTGCAATTGGAAATAGGGGCCATGACCAGATATTGGAATGACCATAAGGAATCATCTTTAATATTGTTGACATGTGATAATGCTTGCCTATTTATATTCATGAGTCTTCAGATGTGAGAGATACAATCTGAAGTTTTTATAGGTAGAATTATGTAAGATTTAGAATTTGCTTCACTGTGGTACTACGCAGGGGAAAGTGAGTGCAGGTAAGCTAGAAACAGGGTTAATCACACATGGATAATTGTTGAAGCTGTGCTTAGAATTTTCCATAACAAATGTAAAAGTAAAGATCTTATAAAGCTCTGGCTGAGTTTCACTGGCATAGTCACAAGGGAATACATTTTATTCCTGCTGTCCTCAGGACCCACTGAGTTGGGGAGGGCTGGTGGCAGGTGTGGCAAGTTGGGTTGAAAAGGGACTTGGGGAGTTGAGTGGCCCTGACCCTGCTGATGAGAATTGACTTCTCTCTGCAGAACGCCAAGTTCATTGTTGGACTCAGCTGCGAAACATGAGCAGCATCCTTCACAAGACCCCAGCTTTGAGGTTCCTGTCATTTAACTACAGGACTAGGTTCCCACACCCTGACTTAATTCAAAACATTTGCACACATCTCTTCCCTATTAAGAAGCAGCAGAGATGAAGGCTTTAGAAGCAGCGTGGCTCTGGGAGTGCACAGGGCTGTCT
The DNA here is from genome assembly GCF_024711535.1 of Dipodomys merriami. Taxonomy (NCBI): domain Eukaryota; kingdom Metazoa; phylum Chordata; class Mammalia; order Rodentia; family Heteromyidae; genus Dipodomys; species Dipodomys merriami. The sequence goes on from NW_027202937.1 coordinate 33,975,716, forward strand.
CTGCCCTGGAATGCAGCATCCTGACACATGTGACTCCAAAAGCAGATGTGAACAGGGCATAGGACTTTGCCCAGGAGTGGGGAGATGACTGGAGTATTTACTTTGAAAAGTAGATGGGAAATGATTAATTCACCACGTGGAATTTTATATTCTACAGTGTGTGCCCTCAGGAAGAAAGGGCCTCTTTGAGAGAAACCAATGGGGATAGTCCCCCCTAGGTGATCGGGCACATTGAAATTTCTTTCCTCCCATGATCATCTCACCGGATTGTGTGTCTATAGAGAAAAGAGGCAGCAAGGAATCAGGACGAACTGGTGTGGGGGTGGGGGAAGAGCCACTTTAAAAGATGTGTTGCACTAAAGGATAGTGTTAAGAAAGAGAACAACCTACAGGGTGGGAAATAATACTTGGAAATAGTATATCTGATAAAGGTTTAATATTCAGAATATCTAAATAAAGACCACAACTCAGCAAGTAAAAGACAAAAAAAATCAGAATTTTAAAATAGGCAGAGGACTTGGGTAGATAGATATTCCTCTAGCAAGATACACAAATGCCCTTCTGCACATGAGATGATGGCAGCACCATGGTCACTGGGGAATGCAAATCAAAAGCATACACCTATTAAGGCAGGAGTATTAATTTTTTTTGGTGGGGGGGACAGGACTTGAAGTCAAAGCCTGGGCACTGTCCCTAAGCTTCTTTGCTCAAGGCTAGTGTTTGAGCCATAGTTCCACTTCCAACTTTTTTTTTTTTTTTTTGGTGGTTAATTGAAGATATGAGGCTCGGGACTTTTCTGTCCCTGTTGGCTTCAAACAGCAATTCTCAGCCTCCTGAATAGCTTGGATTGTAGGTATGAGACACCAGTACCCAACCTAATATGTTGTTTTTAACATGAAAATTAAGAATTGGTGAGAATGTGGAGAAATTGGAACTCTCATCTTTGCTGGGGGTAGAAGTATGTGAAATGATACAACCACTGTGGAAAGCAGTATGGAGGCTCCTTAAACCTAAACATAGAATTACCATATGACCTCTTAATTCCACTCTTAGGAATATATTAAAAAGTTGAAAACAAAGATTTGAACAGATACTTTTTATTTTTCTTATTATTTTTAAATTTTCCTATTATTCATAATTTTCCTATTATTCATCAATGCCAAGAGGATGAAACAACCCAATGTCTATTGACAAATCACTAATAAACAATGTGGAATATATGCAAATGGAATACTAGTCGGTCATTAAATAAAATTCTAGCACATTCTACATAAAGGAGCTTTGTTAAATTATGCAAATTAAATAAGCCAAACACAAAATATGGAGATTATATACTCCCACTTCCATGAAATACCTAGAATAGACAAATTCAGAAAGACAGAAAGTAGATTAAAGGCTACCAGGGACCAAAAGTGGGGAAATAAAGAAAGTTATTACTTAATAACTATTAAGTATAATTTGTGATAATTATACACAGTATTAGAAATAGATATGGTGGTTGATGCCAAGCCTTGTGGGTGTAATTACTACCAGGGAATTGTATACTTCAACTATGTTAAAATGACATATTTTGCTACTGGTATTTTTGCTACTTTTTCCAATGTATAATTTACTATATTTAAACTGATAGAATTGTACACTTGAAATAGGTGACTTGTATGGAACGTGAATTTTACCTCAATATAGCTGAGGAATAACAAAAGTAACCCATACACAGCTCCCCAGGCCAATATCCATCAAAGGCATGGCTGCTGGAGGGAGAGAGGGGTACCCAGTGTTGAGGGACAACTGTGCTAATTCCAGTCACCATCAGGGCTTCTTGGCTGCCAAAGTCGACCTTTGCCATGTAGTATAGAGCTGCCAGAGTCCCATCTCAGAGACAAACTTGTGTCTTCACATCTCCCCCATGATTGGGGGAAGGGGGTGGAGAACTCTTTCAGTTTCCATTCAGCCCCTGTCCCAAGACCAAAAACTGATATGAAGAAAGCCCAGTTGAGACTGTCTCTGTTGCATAATGGACTTGAATTAGTAAGCCCTTCTCTCATCCTTACACAAGATGAGCAATGAGGGGGACAGCAGACACTCCTCCAGAGGTGGCTTTAGTCTTTCTTGAGTAGCACAGACTGAGTGGGAAGAGTCAGAAACCCTGGAAAGAGGCTGACAGCTACCCACAAGCCCTTTCCCTGATCTCTGACATACTAGTGGGGTGGCCCTGCTCAGCCAACACACAAGGAAACTTCTGGCCTACAAACACCCCAACCTCTTCTCCCCTGGCCAACTCCTACTATGTTTCAAGTCTCTCCATCTTTGAATCCCTTCAAGATTCCCCACATTCAGGTTAGTTGGCATTGCTCTATTTGTCTACCTTCAAATTGGCTTCCACCATCCTTGCCCATCATCCTTGCGGTACTGAAGCCGGGAGGATGGGGCCATATGTCTACCTCTATGCCTTCAGTGGCTGGCACATTAATTGCCACACAATAAGTTCTCTCATGTTTGGTAAGAGAGCAGCAGAGCCTTAGACAGCCCAGGAGACAACATTCACACTGAAGCAGGCTAGAGTCATTGCATTCAGAAGAAATGACCTAACTGGGCCTGGAGCTGCCTGGCTGTGTGGTCATTATTATAAGCCTGTGCCATCCTGACAACTTGGCATCTTGGAACTGAGCTCATACCCTCCTAAGACCATCACAGGGCATGTTTCTCTCAATCTTCAGACCAAGAAAACCAGCCAAGCAAGATGCCCCAAAATGATTTTCCATAAGCAACCACAGGCCATAATGTTTCTGCATGATGCTTGGAGAGTGGATGCTGTTCCCCTAGTCGTTGGAAAGGGCCTCTCGTTACTTGTGCAGGCAGCTGAAGAATGGGGGGTGGAGCGAGGAGCTAACATTTGCTTCCTTTTCCTCCTTTGTCATATCAACCTCTTCAAAATGCTTCATTTTACCATCAATCAAAACCACAAAATGATCTATATTTTCTCATTTTCTGATTAGTACAGGTTTATGTGTGTCTGTAGTCCTATTTTGCCTGACATGCTAAGGTCCTTTAATAAGATATAAAATTATAGCCAGATGCTAGTGGCTTTCACCTATAATCCTAGCCACTCAGGAGGCTGAGATCTGATGATGAAGATTCAAAAGCAGCCAGGGCAGGAAAGTCTGTGAGACTCTTATCTCCAATAATAAACCAGAAATGGCGTTTTGGCTCAAATGGTTAAGTGCTAAACTTGAGTGAAAGAAGCTCAGAGATACTACCTAGGCCCCAGGACCAGCGCGCGCACACACACACACACACACACACACACACACACACACACACACACACACACACACACAGAAAGAGAGGGGGGGGGATATAGAGCAAAGAACTCTACCCCAAATTAGAAAGGTACAACAATAATAGAATGTCAATACTGATCTAATTCCCACTATATTTTATAGTCTAACCTAAGATTTCTCAATGCATCTTAGAGTCTTTGGCAAATTCCAATTAATGTCCCCTTCGTGCTAATAGGGAAACTACAGTCAATTGAACATTTATTGTTTTTCTTTTTGGAGTAAATGAGTATGTGTTGGAGATTTTTTGTTAACTGCACAATAAAAGCTACATAAAATGAACTTGCCCCATGCTTCCTCACTTTTCAAAACGATCATGCTTGTCTTAGTCTCTATCTGGCATCCTGCCAGGATCTTCACTGAGTTATCAGCCAGGTGATAGCAGGCAGCTGGAGCTGGGGGCTTCCACAGGCCTGGGTGTCCTGCTGTCTGCCCATTTGGGGGTCTGCATAGTATGGATCAGTTTGCACCCCCAAGGGAGTTTTGGCCTCTGTGGATTCTGCTTTTATAGACTCTGGTTGCTTCTGACTCTATGTTTTTCATTACATTCCTTTGCAATTCTAGCAGCTGTTTTTGTCAAGAGTCTTAATAAAGTTTGAACTACTAAATGAACTTTATGGAAATTGGTCACAGAAGTATACCCAGCACCTTTTAGAAAAGCACAGGCAAAATTGCTCTCGGCTACCTTTCACAGTAACAGCAGAGATGCAATAAGCCCAAGAGTATGGGTAAAGGAAAATGGTTCAGCAACCAGTTCCTAACTAGATTTCCAAAGTAGATTTCCAAGAGCACACTGTCTAGCATCAATTGGTGTCTTTAAAGTCTATTTATTACAACTTATTGGAAACATCATGCTATGTGGCCCAAGTTAAAAAGAAGCTTGAAGGACCTTTAAAGACACTCAGATCACATTTGGTTTGGTTTTTCTTTCTTTTTATTTCCTGTCACTTTATTTTGGGGGGGGGGCAGTCTGGGGCTTGAACTCAAGGCCTGGGCACTGTCCCTGAGATTTTTTGCTCAAAACTATCACTCTACCACTTGAATCACAGTTTCCCTTCTGTTGGTTTTTGTTTGTTTGTTTGTTCTGTCTTGTTTTGTTTTGTGCTTAATAGGAAATAAAAATCTCATGGACTTTCTTGCTTGGACTGATCTTCAGATCTCAACCTCTTTAGTAGCTAGGATTACAGATATGAACCACCACTCTGGGCTACGTTTTCATTTTTTTCTTAGAGACAGTATAGTACTCAGTTCTATGAAGATATGATTAGCTTCTCTTTTTACTACTTCGTTAAAATGCGGTTCCATTTTGTTAAGCATATTAACTTTACCATGAAGCTCACTGGACACAACAGTGTCTGTATGAACCAGGAGAGAATTCTAATCTCGTTCTAGACCTGCCTGGAGTACAAAGCTTGTCTCTCATTTTACATACCAGTGTTACAGAAGAGTAATTTATCAACAGACCAAAACTAACTGTTCATTTCTTTGGGGGTGTGACTTCATCTGCTTCCATGAATAAAACAGTTTTGGGAAGCAATAATGCAGTGCTTTAGTCACCTTAGCCAAGTAGGTGAGTGCCCAGGATCCTCATTCTCTGAAAATTCATTTTGTCATCAGTCCTGAATTTAAAAGAGTAAGTTATTAGCCACACTGACGTTAGTTGAAATAAAATATTTACAAAGAGTTGATTCGGTAACCTTAGACAAGTCACTTTGGACTCAGGAAGCTTAAAATGCAGTCCAGAAGATCTTCGAAGACGCCTCGGCCTCCCAGGCGTTTGTTCCAGAACTCGAGGAGAATTCTAGGAGACAGGAATGAGCTCAGGTGGTGTTCCTGGGTAAACGGCATGCTCACCATGGCTTTCACGATGGGGCACACACTTCTGCCCTTCTGGATGGGCCGCAGGACGGCCACTGGCATTCAGGTACTACCAGCCCCACAAGCCAGCCTGGGGTCTGGGCAGGGCTGCTCACAGACCCAGCTCCCCAGCTCACTCCACAACTGGGAACAGCATCTGATTTCACTCTACTTTGGCCCCGTCAGAATCGATTGCAACGTAAAGGAAGGGAAAATATAATCAAGATAAACGGCCCCACATCCTTCTCCATGATATCTGAGTGAAAATTCACTAGACATGGTTTAGGGTTTGTTCTTAGTTCCCATTGAGGGCCAAAGGATACTTTGTTCATATTGTTTTGTCGCTTTTGAAAGAGCTAATAGCCCAATTCCAATTACTTATGCTGGGACACTCTCCCACGCATGCTTCAAACAGCAAGGGTATCCGCCCCACCTCCCCCCCCACCCCCCACCCCCCGCACCCGCACCTCCACCCTGCCCCCACCCCACCCGGAACTCGGCTCCTACCCCTCTTGCTTCTATTTCACCACTTAAAGCTCACGTTCCCTGTAGTGCACAGTGGGGGGCGCTGTTGTATTTACTGTGTTTCCACAAAACCAGCCTCGTAGGAAATCACTCCTTTCCAGAGGGCTAGGGCTCTTTCCCATAGTAATATGAACATGATGTACCACAATGAGAACAATAACTATATCAACACATTTCCCCCAAAGTTTGCTTTAAAAAAAACAAACGTGTTTTCCAGAGTATGAATGTAGGACTCCACACTAGACGAATGAATAGATGTTAGAGAAATGTGGAAGGTACTGAAAAATACTTTCAAGATGAACATGGGCTTCCTAGACCCTGTAACTTGATGATTTTGACTACTGTATATTAGGAGTTTCATTACATGTCATTGTTCAGCAGTTTAAAGATAATGTAACGGCAATAAAACATAGTGAACACCAGGATTAACATCTGGGTGCAATCAACCCAATGTCGTAAACTAGACTCCCTGACTGACTGCGTTTCACAGGGCATGAGCTGGCAAGGATGATAGAAAGACACATTTTTAAACGGAGTTGTGACAGCTGAATATTATTTTCAACCGCTACACTTAAAATCTGTGCAAGGCACTTCTCCATTCCCTCCCTGAAGCCGAAACTCACAGGACCCAATTTAATTCTTGCCTTTTCAATTCCCACTGTAAACTTCTGCTTCAATGTGACAAGACCCTTTTTGTAGTTTCTCATTAATTGGATTCTGCTCCACACCACACAGGTAACTTAATAAATCAATTTAAGAAGCATAAGCAAAGCTTATAGCATGCTCAAAAGACTCTAGAACTACACACAAGGAAACCTGGCTTTAGTTCAAGCACATTTTTATGAACCTCTAGGATAGTTGCCAAACAGAATACAGGACGAGCAGTTAAATTTGAATTTCAGACAAACAAATCTCTTTTTTATTATAAGTATATTCCATGTGATGTTTGGGTCATACTTATACTTTTTAAAATATTAGTTGTTTGTCTAAAATTCAAATGTAAGTGTGCTTCTTCCAATTTGATTTTGCTACAACTGTCAACTATCACTGCTAGATAATCAAGGATTATATTACTCAGTTTCTACAACATTGCAGCTTTAAGTACTACTCATCATGTCTGGGTGCAGTGGTAAACTCTAGTCTCAGCTGCTTAGGAGGGAGAGATCAAGAGGACTGAAGTTCAAGACCAGTCCAGGTAATATGTTAGCTAGACTTTATCTGAAAAACTAGAAAAAAAAGAAAAGAAGGAAAAGAAAAAAGGCTGAAGATGTAGTTCAGGTGGTAGCACTAGTACCTAGTTACTGTGAGATCCTAAGTTCAAATCCCAGTACACACAAAAAAAAAAGTGGAAGGAAGGAAAGAAGGAAGGAAGGAAGGAAAGGACGGAGGGAGGAAGGGAGGGACATGGAAGCATTTTATCTCATATAAACAGAAGCTGAGGAAGGTTTAAAGGTTTGCACAAAGACTGAAGCCCTCAGCAATGAGTAGTACAATGCCGAAGGACATGAAATTGGTTTCTCAAAACCTCTATGTAGAACCTTTTCTTCCTTTTAGGTGCCCTGTCCAACAAAGACCACAGTTCTCTCTGCATAAGAGAAGTTCACAATCTAATTGTATTCACTTAACCTAATTAGTGTCTGATGCACCTACCGGTAAGCTAAATGCTACTGATACCCCTGAACCCAGCAACGTAGCCCCAGGTTTGTGCTCTAAAAGTTGCCTCTGGACTTCACCTGAGCTTGAGAAAGAAATCACATTACTTTCCTAAGGAATTAAATGGCCTGAGCCCTGAAGTAAGCTTTTCTTTCCCAGTGTAATCCATTGAAAACATGGCCTAAGTCATGATAACACCAAGGCCCTGATTTCCAAAGTAGGACATGAAATTATATCTCCATGACTTCCTTTGACCCAAAGGAAAAATGCAAAGCTGGCTTTACTTGGTTTATCTTCGTGTTAATCATGAAGGAAGAATATGTTTTAAACACCAAGCACATCAATGCCTTTCCAACCTTTCGCCTCACAGTGTTAGCTGCCTCTTGAACTCTGGTATTTGTTTAAATCATCAACTCCAGTGACCCTACTCTGTATTTATTATGCTTTGGATGAAATAATATTGTAAATGTTCCTATTTTTTGAATTCCATGCTACTATAAAATATACATGAGATCTATCATTATTTCACCAATCTGATCATGACTTTGAAATCATAAATGAGTTAGTTTCAAACATTCCCTTTCTGAGAAAAAATAAGATAAACTGTTTTTCATTTACTTTGGAAAGTGCTATCTTTTGTTTGGTTTTGTTTTAAGTATACAGTTCAGATTCATGTTTTCTTTTTTTAACAGAGTTTTCTGTCTCTTTAAATACCTAGACTAGACAATCCACTATGGAAAAACAGAAATGCTTTTGGAATAATGCTGATACCATGGATCTTTTATAGGATAGACTTTTTATATTATTTTAAAAAATCTAATTTAGTTCCTCATGCAACAAAAGCCAAACCAACCAAATATATCTAGAAAATTCAGTAATATATCTAGCATGATAGTAACATAATGAAGATAACTTAATTTTTAACCTGTTGCAGAGGAATTATTTATTATTATGTTTAACTAAATACTGCCTAAATAAATTACCTAAGATTTGCTATCCTTTTTTTAAATAAAAAAGCTATGTGGATTTTTATTCATTATAGGGAGGTATATACTTTTTTAAAATAAGTTTTTGTTGTGAAAATACCATGGTATATACTTTTTTACATAGATGATACACCAATGTAAACATAGGTATAGGAGAAATTTGTAAATTACTAACAGCACAGAAGCTCATTGAACTGAAATAGTTACATTTTGCCTATTATTTCATAAAATAATAAGAACTGGTAACAGCAAGTTATCAAATACATATCCACTAAAACTGTGTTTCACAAAGTTTATTTTCACTCTTAAAGAGATCTTTCTAGACATTTTTCCCTAATCCTTCATGAATTTCTAAAGCTACAGATTTAGTATTTGTATGCTATGTATCTATCTGACATACATAAAAAGAAGAAAGTTTGTCTGACCACCAACCCCAAAATCTAATTTTTCTCCTTTGGAGGCATTATTCCCCCTGCTGATTTTGAGGGATCTAAAATGTAGAGGAGAAAGGAAGGGTGGATAAATACAGTCATTATATCCAATGTACATATGTGAAAATGGAATCAGATAGCTTGAGGGTACGGGTGGGGTTGAGAAAGATGGGGGAGAATAATGGAAGGGTGATATCAATCAAGATGCATTGTACTCATAAACTGATTTGTTGAATGGAAACTTCTTTGTACAACTATTTAAAGTAATCATAAAAAATTTAAAAAGAAAAACTGGGCACCGGTGGCTCATGCCTGTAAATCCTAGCATGCTGAAATCTGAGGATTTGGGTTCAAAGCCAGTGTGGACAGGAAAGTCAGCAATGAGACTTATCTCTAACAAACCAGCACCTAAGCCCTTAGTCCAAGCCCCAGGACAGGCGCACACACACACACACACGCGCACACACACACACACACACACACACACACACACACACACACACACACACACACACACACAAATAGAGAGAGGAAGGTGGCAGTCATCAAAGTCCCACTTAAAAAGAAGTTTCCTCTACTTTTCATGAATTAAAGCCAAAAGAATGATTCTGCATTAGAATAAATCCAAAATAATTTTCTGGGCTTGCATGAAGAAAAATAATTTTCAATTCTAAGCTGATATTTTAGCTATCACTGAACAGCAGTGAGTCTGTTAGTTGATTGAATGAAAATGTTGCCCTAGGGCAGCCAGCCTGCAAATGACCACAAATGCCCCTCATCCATTTGTCCATCACTCACGAACTTCTGATCCCAACAAGTTCTATCTTCAGGGGTAAAGATTTAAAAATGAATCACCCTACCAGGGTGACCACACATTTTAGAAGTGGTTAAAAAAGAAAGTAAACAGGAAGTGGAGATGTGGCTCAAGTGGTAGAGACTTAGCCTTGGTGGTAAAACCAAGTTAAGAGTGTGTGGCCCTGAGTTTAAGAACTGGTAATAACGTAAAATAAAATAATCATGAAATAAAATGTGTGATTAAAAAGAAAACAATGTAAGGTATTCTGAAACTTCTAGAAGCTGAAGAAAAGTTAATCATGTGGCTGACTACAAGTTGTAGCTGAGCATGAAATCCTCAAATACTGCCAGCCTAGGAAAAGATCCAAATCAAAGTATGTTGTACTGAATGCCATAGCTTTCATGCCATCAAAAAGTAAAGGAATCCTAAGTAAAAACATTCTATACTGAGGGGCATCTGTGTTACTATTTATAAGCAAGAAAAGAGGCATAATATCAAAGTGATAATGATTATGAATCACAGCCCAATTGTACTATTTGTGTTTCCATTCTTCTGAATAAGCAACTGCCTAACTTTGGCCATCCACCAGCGGGTTAACAAATCTGCCGTAAAACCAATTTGCCAGAGTTCAAGTTACAACTTTAAAGGGCCCATAAAGGGAGTAGTGAGATGGTGTCTTGTGGCGGTCAGCTTCTACTTTGAACTTTATTAAGAATTTCATCATTTTAAGTTAAAATATGGGTTCCCAAATGAGGAACGGCATGGTTGTAGTTTTTCAAGCCAGTTGCCTCCTCTGTTTGTTTTCCTCTCCAGCCAGCCTTAAACCTCAGGCACCACTTGTAAAGTTCACTTGAATATCTACGCTGTGGTGGGAGGACCTGCAGCTCAGGCGAGCCCACGGTTCACTGAAAAGCAACTTTGTGCTAGCACACCATTTATTTCTGAAATGCTGGCAAATTTGAAAGAGGTTTTAACCCCCACAAGAGCCAACATTTTTCTTTCAGGAAAATTGTCAACACAGGTAAGACAGCTGTGTGCAAATTAAGAGAAATTAACTATTGAGTCAGATTCCTATAGTTCTGGGATGATTTCCATTGGCACCAACATACTATATTCTAAAACAATAAAAAAAAAAAGTAGTGTTTCCCAAATGAGACCCAGGGATACCGATGATAGTGTATGTGAAATAAACTGATTGCCCATCCGAGAATGTAGCAAGGAAATCACATCATCTCTAACTACTTGGCTATTCCTAAACTTATTAACAAAGGTATGGGGCTCTGGTGATTAAGTGATGAAAGGAAAGTCACCACACAGACAAAGACAGAGACAGAGACAGAGAGACAGAATGAGTCAGAGACAGAAAGAGAAATTACATGCATATGATCACTAAAAAGGGAGATGATGTCTGATATTAGCTCAGAGGTTGGCTTTGCCAAACTTGTTAGATGGTCTCTATGATTTAGTAGCTGCACAAAACATGGATGTTGTGAGAGATGATTTTGAAGGTGCAGTTATAAGTATTGTAAGAAGTTTGGGGGGAAAGCAATGGAAGAAATCCTGTTGGCTAAGAAAGAAAGAAAATACAGCCTTTCCAAAGATTTTAGTTGTAAGATTTTAAGCCTGACTACCGTCTGTGAAAAAAAAAAGAATAACAAAAAGGTCTGTGTTGTGCCAACAAGTGACTAGTAAGTGAAAGGGAAAGAAGACAGCAGGAAAGATTAAAGGGCTGGAGTCTGAATGAATGTAAATAGTGGCTATAAAACAGGAGGGGGCTTACAATGTAATCAAAACTATCAGAGCATTTTGTAGTTCAACCATTTGTTTATAACAATAATTCCCAAAATATATTACTGAAACATAAGTTAGTTATGTTTAGAAATGCACACTTATCTCTCATTAGGTATATTGCAATGCCTTTTTACACTGGATTCTCTATAGCTTAGGATATTTTACTGTTCATTATGACAGACTCCACATGAAAAATGTCAGTTCTGTTGAAGGGCTAGCTTTTTCCACTTTGTGACAGCTGATTATTAAATTTTCCCAAATTTGCAAGTAAGTTTTCAAAACAGTCACCGTTAAAAATAAATTAAATTGCATTCATATGTTAATTATGTTTATATTAAACAATAAGTCTTCAGTGAATTTATATCAAGGATTGTATTTTTAGTCCTATCTTTCATTTCTGTTTCAGGTGTGCCCACAATTGCTTCCTGGAACATCTTTGTCATATAATTCCCCAACTGATGTCATCTCATTAGCATCTGTTGATTGCCTGTTGCCATCTGAGTAAAGATTTTTGTCCTGCTCTTCCTATGGCAAGTAATTTTGGGTTGTGTCCTAGACACTTCAACTATTACATTATGAGAGGTTGGGTCATGTTTAAATCCTATGAAAAGTGTTGGTATTTTTGTTTTAGGAGGCAGTGAAAACCTAGGGTAGATTCAGGCTGAAGTTCCACACCCCCGTCTTCAACTGTGGTTTAGAGGTGAGTTGTGTGGATATGCCTTGTATTCATGCTGTGCTGTGCCTAGTCTGGGATCAAAACCATGCTCTATTATTTCAGTTCTGAGTCCTTTGTATACTAATAAGAAATGGACTTATTGCTGCACAGCTCAGAGTTGAGCCCAGAACTTACTCCTAAACAACAGGATAAGGTTCCTTTCCCTAAATCCTCTTTCTGTGTGCTCTTCTGAGTACTTTCCAGTTCACTAAGGCTTCCCTTTCATATCCTCCAGCTGGAAAGATGGAACTTTGGTTACCTCATTCTGTGAAGCTATTCCACAGCTGCACATGCTAGACCAAGCAGGGAGAAAACTGGATGTAAGGCATCATTAACCCACTCACTGTCAGTTCAGCAGTGCTTTGGGTTCTGGTCTCCTTCCCATCCACCTTTCATATAACTACTATCAGACTTTTTGACTAGCTGCCTTGTGCATCCTGGAGGAGACGAAGAAGTGTGAGCTTGTGTCATCCACTAGGAACTCTGGATCTTCTACCCTCTGAGACAAGCCACTGTCTAATCTTTATTTCAATTCAGGAAAAATATCATTGTTTCCTTTAGGTATTCCTTATAATTTATCCTCCCCAAACTCTTTTAATTCAATTACTTTCCACCCCCAAACTTAATAATTTTCTTAAAACATGGCCCATTACATGGGATGATTACCCTGCTTGTTCTAGAGACGGTAAAACTATGAATGTAGTTGAAAGTATATTAATGGAGTCAATAATAGCATTTTATTATTGGTTCACAATAAATTTTTGAAAATCCTAGGTCTTTTAGATATGAGTAATAGCAGGTTTGTGTCACACTATTGTAATTAGCTGTTACACACAATGCAAGAATTTGGAACTGTATTAAATTTTTGGCTCATTGGTTATTCTTGCTTATTGAACTAACTTGGAATTCTGAAACTATTACTTGCTTTATTGGCTATCTTAGCCTTCTGTCTTTTTTAGAGCAAGTTTTTATAAAGTCTTGAGCAGTCTGATAGAATAGAAGACTCTCTCTTTAGTCTGACTTCAGTCAGTCAAAGCCTTCCTGACAACATATTCCATTAGCTTTATCTGAATATCTAATCACCAGAATTCAAATTCTTCACATGGAGCAGCTCTACCCCAAATAAAACAGCGACTGTGTGGAGACACTTATTTGAATGTGTTACATGTCTAAAAAGGTTTTTTTAGACTAAAGCAGAGGAACCCTTTTGTGCAGCTTAAAGCCCTGGCCCACATATGATAGAAGAATTTGAATTTGAGAAATAGTTATGAGACAACTTTCCTGAGATATCTGAGAGAAAGTTTAAATGATAATAAAAAATGAGGAGATGGAAAGATGAAAATGTAAAGAGAGACCAAGAGAAGAATTTGAATTTGAGAAATAGTTATGAGACAACTTTCCTGAGATATCTGAGAGAAAGTTTAAATGATAATAAAAAATGAGGAGATGGAAAGATGAAAATGTAAAGAGAGACCAAGAGAAGGTTAACTAGGCTCTTAGCAGGGCTCTTATCTTTTAATATTGCCTGATAGAAGTTGGAAGAACAACTACATACATGACCAAGATGGGTCTTTTTTTTCAGAGATAAACAATTGATTTTAATAGATATACATCTGGTTGAGAACCTGTGTACATCACAAATCTACCTGGGAACAAGTAAGTTCTCCACTAGAACCAAGGAGCAGAGAAATGTATTACATAGGAGAATTGAGTTGAACAACTGGCTTTAGAGCACGTGGATCTTTCTGTCTTCCACATTCTTTTCTTTTCTTTTTCTATTATAATGATGATGGACAGAGGGGTTATAGATACATAGGTAAGGTCATGAGTACATTTCTTTTTTTCTTTTTCTTTTTGCCAGTTCTGGGACTTGAACTTAGGGCCTGAGCACTTTCCTTGAGCTTCTTTTGCTCAAGGATAGCACTCTACCTCTTGAGCCACAGTGCCACTTCTGGCTTTTTCTGTGTATGTGGTACTGAGGAGTTGAACCAGGGCTTCATGAATGCTAGACAAGCATTCTACCACTAAGCCACATTCCTAGCCTACATTTCTTTTTGAACAGTGTTATGCCCTCCCTCATTCTCACCCATTCCCCTGACCCAAGATGGTCTTATCACGTCAAGATTTCTTCAGAGCTCTGGAAACCCGTGTCAGAGATGCTGAACTGGGCAAAATGGTATCCTTTCCAAAATATGCACTGGAATCTAGAAGACCAATAAACAAGAGTCTCACAAAAGAAAAAAGTGAATCTTGGAGAAAGTTGAGGAAAACATTTTTTATGGAAAATTTCAAACATGTACTAAAACATAATAATATAACAAACTTCTACATGTTGTGCTCAAAAGACAGCTTAACCATTAATTAGCTCCCCAGAGACCCTCTACTTCCTCCTTCCTCTCCCAAACCACTCCCCACCTCATCCCACTGGATTGTTTTCAAGCAAAGCCCAGACCTAGAGCCATTTCTTCCCTTGCCTACCTAGGGTGCGGATTCCACTCAGAAGCTGCATATAAACTCCAAGGGAAAATAAAATGTTGTAGTATCAAAATAAAGCCACTGAAGAAAAAAATGAAAACTCAAGTGAGAAAGGGAAAGGAATCTACTTTTAGGAATTATTCTCAGATTTTTGTAACAATGTATTTTGAAAAATAAGATAGAAAGAGCAAGAAGATTGCAAGCACTCGTTTTTACTGAAGAAACCCTGTAACTGAAATCAGACAGGTCACAGAGAAACAAAACCATATTGAGGGAAATCCACCCATTCTCTATGGTTAAACCTGAAAGAAACACATTTGAGCTGCTTTGGTGGTGGCAACAACACTTTTTTAAACATATGGGTCATGACCATATTTTTAGAGTTTTGTTTATTTTGCTTCATTCCACAAGATGTAAACTGGGATATTCATTTATAGAATAGCATTTTATTGCTTCTGGGCAATTCCCCCAAAGGAGGGAAATAAAGTTTCTTTCCTCCAAAAAAAAGTGATAAACATTTAATGAAACCTCTAGATCTTTCTCCCTTAAAGGTCGGGCTTCACTTTGAATATTTTTATAAACCTCTGATATAGCTGATGAATCAGAGTATGAGTGCTGGTATGGGAACTGAAAAAGGAATAGAAACACTTGTGGCATCCAAGATAGAATTTACATAATTAAAATAGGTCCTCAATTTAAGCCTCAATACTGGTGTACGCTCTCCCTCTCTCTCTCTCTCTCTCTCTCTCTCTCTCTCTCTCTCTCTCTCTCTCTCTCTCTCTCTCTCTCTGTCTCTCTCTCCTCTCTCTCTCACTCTGTCTCTCTCTCCTCCTCCTCTCTCTTTCTCTCTCCTGTTCAGAAAAAGGAGTTGTCTATCCAATGAGCATATTCCTTCATTCCCCCACACCTTCTCAGAAACTATGGATAAGAGTTTGGCTCAGATTGATAGTAGTTTCTCTTTTATACACACAGACACATCCATCCACACTATCCATATTTTTCTGCATTAGGTAGTTTTTTAACTCAATTGTTTCCAGAGAAATGTAAATCAAACCAGAAACATGTAGGAAAAGTTAATTCAAACATACAAAGTTTTTCAAGCAAAAAAAAGAAAAAAAATCCTGACAAGGCCCATTTAAGATTTTACCAAAACTTAAAACTTTTCTCTGTGAGGTCTAGACCAGTGGTCCCAGACTAAACAAGGATGCACCCAACCCATTCATTAGCTGTTGTTACACCTTCAGAAGTGTGGCTGATAAGAACTAAAGCTTCCATGCCACTCTTGGGCATAGATCCAAAGTAGTGTAAATCAATATACAAAAAGACAAGAGATAACTAAGCATCCTTTAATTCTGCTCACAATAGCCAAGCTGTGAAATCATATGAATTGCCCAACAACCAATGAATAAAGAAAATATTATATATACTTATATATATATACATATGCGTATAGGTGTATACATATACAATACCACAGAGTATTACTCAGCTATGAAGAAAACAAAAATGCCATTTGCAGGAAAATAGATGGAACCTGAAATTATCATGATAAGCAAAATAAACTAAGCTTAAAAAAACAAATATTGTATATTTTCACTCATTTGTGTAATCTAGATGATAAAACGATGAAACAGATGCAAAAGGGAAACTGTTCCAGGGCATTGGGAGGATGGCAGAAAGGAAAGGATACTGAGAGTTAAAAGGATTAAGGTACATCACTCACACACACACACACACATACACACACACACACACACACACGTGTGTATACAGCTAATGAAACCCACTTAAACATACAAGCAGGTAGAAGGGAGTATGGAAATCTTGTTCAAAGACACTGTACTTATAGTGTACTTTGAATTACTATACAACTATCACAATCAAATCCCCTCATACATACTACTAATGTATGCTAATTAAAAGCAAAATAAAAATGTTTACAGAACTATAGCTGTGAATAAGCTGGAGTGCAAACCTGCACTTTTATTCAAAGTATGGCTTTTTCCCCCTCCTCCTCACCTTTATTTCCTGTTATGATGTTATTTGCTGCCTCATTTTTATACCTCTGGTTTTCATTAATTAAAAGTCAGGAGTAGGAGACTGTAAATCTCTTTATGTTCCATGCAGCTCTGGGGCAGCCCATCCTCAGCCCTGCCTGAGGACCTCCCTGCCAAAGGCACTACTTCAGCCCCCTAGGGAGTGAGGCCAGCAGGGCAGGCAGCAAGCTAGGGAAGGCTGCTTGCCTAGGGCCTGTTAACCTGAGTAGACTTCTCTTTCTCAGGTTTGTTTGCTCAGCTGGTGGTACATGCTCTACTCCAAGACCACTAGGGCTAGTAGAAAACAGCTTCCTTCAAGATCTAAGGGTCCATTTTAAAGAAGTAGTGTAAAGCTAAATAAAGAAGAAGATGGAGGAGGAGGCAGAGGAGGAGGAGGAGGAGGAAGGGAAGGAGGAGGAAGAGGGGAAAAAAAGATGAAAGCTCAGATAGAACCTGGTGCACAGTTTTCCTCTGTTATACTTCAAATATAGAAATGTGAGCTGTATAAACAGTTTGTATTTCACATTCCACCTGCAGCACAATCAACCAAGAAGACAAGGAAATCTTTTTGTGTGTTTAGACCATTTCCTACCTCAATTATGTGTGTCTTCCCACTTTGCTCCTAGTTTCCTCATTGACCTCATTTTCTACCCACCCCCCCACACACAAACACACACACACACCATTGCTCCTATCCTAAGGAAAAATATGCCTTTTATCAAAACATGCCATTCTTACAATTTACTATGACTCACTGACTTCCTCAGTGGAGCCCTGGCTCAATAGAGTCATTGGAACACATATGACCCAGCAGCACGAAAAGGAGGATTATAGTTAGTCTTATTATCTCTAGAACACTCATGAAAGTTGGTCTTCAAGAACCTTGCTAATATCTTTTAACAGGATACTGAAGAGAAGAGACTCAAAAACAATCTAGCACTAACACCACTGCATTCTGTTGTGTGTCCTATGGCTGAGGGGTTATTTTCCTTTTATCTCACAATTATCCTAAAATCTGAGGTCCCCCACCCACCTGTCACATAGCAGACACTCAGCTAAGTCCTTTCATGGGGCAGAGGAGGATGAGCATGGAAAGGAATGATGAGTGAGCAGAGGTGAGACACATCAGACACATCAGCCTTGCAAAGCCCTAGTTAGGGGAGGGACCAACAACACAGCTCCATGCACTTCAAGGTCTACTGCTATAGCTTATATTTCTCCTAGGCAAGGACATGATGGCTTTGGGGCAGAGGCAAACTCTGCCCCATTAACCAGCAGCTCAGCCCTCAAGCAAAGCCCAGGGAAGCATGCAGGGAGGCAGTGACTCAGAATTCCATTCCAGATGGCTTCTTCTGTGTTGGAAATGGGAGGGGGAGGCCCCTTTGTGCCTTACACTCTCAAGGTTCAGTGAAATGTCTCAAGGAGGGAGGGAGGGAGGGAGGGAGGGAGGGAGAAAGAGAGAGAGAGAGAGAGAGAGAGAGAGAGAGAGAGAGAGAGAGAGAGAGAGAGAGAGAGAGAGAGAGAGAGAGAAAGTAAAGAGGATGGAGAAGTGAGCGGAGTGCCATGGCAGAGGAAAATTGGGAGATTATCCTGGGCCCCATATATCACCATAACCCCAGTTTCTAATTTCCAGTTGCTGGGATTCAACCACCAGAAAAGTAAAAGCTGAAATGAATGTGTACTCTGCTTGACAGAGACCCCACAGCATCTCCAGATGTTTCGCGTTATCCTACAGGGAGGGGAAAAGCCCAGGCTGAGAGAAGTAAATATGTTCATTCCCTGAAAGGAGGAAGGTCACCAAGTGGGAAGGTTTCTATGCCTTTGGAAGTATCACATTTCAGCAGAAAGGGCCAGGAATAAGATATCATTTGTTAACTTTGCTAATCCATTAAGTAGACATTGGACAACTGAGCTATTATTTGGAGCTTTCTGCTCTCTATCTTCTGACAAGGAAACAATGTCCTGCTGAGTTTAGGTGTGGTGTGTGCTAAGACGACATAAAACTTTCAGCAGCTTTAGATGAAGCTTGATTTTTATTTTAAAGAACAGCACATACCGAACCAAGAGAGAAATGATGGCCTTCCATCTCCTCATCAGGAAATACATCACTTGGAAATTACTGGATGGTTTAAATAGTGGATAGTGATTTTTATTAAATCTACCCCCAGAATATAGGGGGAGTGGTAGAGTTTTCTCCCTAATGACATATCTCAAAATTGAGGAAGCTGTTTCAACTAAAAGGAGTGCTTCTGTCCCTGTTTCTTATTCGACTGAATAAAAACACCAAAGCCTAGGGAGGGACCAGGAAACATAGGAGTGCACAAGTTAATATGGCAGCAGGACTAGAGCTATAGCCAGTATGTACAGCAACAAAAATGCCAGCCAGCCAGAACACCCATGAACATGTAAGGCAAGGAGGTAGTCCTCAGCACCTGACAATTCCACCTGCTATTATCTGTATCTGGGCTTTGGGTTCAGGGAAGCAACTCTTGCTTTTCTCTAAGCATCTCCAAACAGTGTTAGTACCTATGAGGTGTGACAGTGGGGGTCTTGGCCAGGACCTAGGATCCCTTGAGGAGTCAGGAGGGAACTTGAACTGAGGTTTCTGGAAACCTGAGCCGTCTATAACCTGTTCTGCATGACTTACAGGTGATTCATCCAGACCAGCCAGAACCAGCTGGCTGCACCATCCTTCCTCATCCCATAGCACAGGACAGGGCATGACAGGCAAAGACAGAGGGTGAATTGAAAGTACAAGTTCAATGGCTCCATTTTTTTGGTTCCTGTTCCCCTGATGGTGACCTGCCAACTAGGAAGTGTAAGGTTGACAGGAGAGACAAGCTGACAGCTGGAGTGAATCAGGGGCTAAACCACAATCAAGAAGCTCACGATCTGGGCATGATCTTGTTGCCAATGTTGAGAATTGCCCCAAGCTGGGGTGTCACTCATTTCTCCTCCCACAGGGCTTCTGATAGACAAGTGTTATTTTGCCTGGCCAACATTCATTCTTTCTTCTGAAAACAGTACCTCACTTTTCCTGTAGGGACCCAGCCTAGCCCAGCCTTAAGCCTCTGTGTGTGTGTGTGTGTGTGTGTGTGTGTGTGTGTGTGTGTGTGTGTGTGTGTGTGTGTGTGTGTGTGTGTGTACCAGTATTGAGGACCTGGAAACTGTCCTTAGCCTTTTCACACATGGCTGACACTCTACCACTTGAGCCACAGTCCCACTCCCCCCCCCCCACATACACACCTACACACCTTTTTGGTGGTTAATTGAAGATCAAATCTCACAAACTTTCTTGCCCAGAATAGCTTTGTATCACAATCCTCAGATCTCAGCCTCCTGAGCAGCTAAGATTATAGATGTGAGCCACCAGCCTTTTGATAGTGGAATACATAGCTAACTCTTGAAGGTCTTAGGACACAGACTGAGACCATGTTGCATCCCACCTGCCTGGCCTTGGTGAAGGGGTTAAAGGTGATTTCACAGCTATATCAGACCAAAAAAAGACTAGTTCAGTAGGGAAATTCATGTTTCAGGAACAAAGGTGACGTGAAACCAGAGTTCTCTACTTGAGACAAAGTCAAGGCAGAGCTGAGACAGATGACAGAGAGAAGTTAATGTGTTGGAAACTTAATCCCTAATTCCAAATTCACGTGTAATTTTGTTTGGAAATGAGGCCTTTTAGAATTGACTAGAATTAGTTAAAGTGGAACCACTCATGAATGGAACATCACATTCGTGGCTTTATGAGAAGAGGAGGAGAGACCTGATATAATAGCTTGCTCGATCTTACCATGTGAGGCCCTTTGCCATGTTACACTGTACCATAATATGATTCAGATGCCAGCATCATGCTTTTGAACTTCTTAGCCTCCAGAATCCTGAGTCAAATAGCATTCTATTCTTTATTAATTTATCTGATCTCAGGCATTTTGGTATTACAACAGAAGATGAACTAAGACAGAGTCTACATTCAATTGTGCTTGAGGCCAAATCTAATGTATTCAATATATTTCCTTTTGTTTATGTTAGTTTATACAATTCTGTCACTTGATCAGACTAATACAGATTTCATAATAGCTGCTTCCACACCTAGCTATGGGAAAGAATAGAAGAACTCTGAAGAAATTGCAAGTCTCCTGTCAAAAGAGAAAAGAACTTTCAGCCTCATTTCACCAAGCATTATCAAACGATAGGTTTCTTCCAAAGCCCACCTGCATCCTCGCCTCCTCAGAGGTCTCATCTGAGCAGCTGCCTCAGATGTGGTCACAGCGTTAAATGGAGAGTGAACTACTCAGGTGGACAGAGTACTAGAGAAGTGGGACTAGGGAAAGACTGAAAAAGAGATACACAAAAGAAGAGATGGTGAGTTGGAGGAGGCAGGTTTCAAGTAGTAGAGCACCAGCCAGGTAAACCGAGTGATCCCAAGGCTCACCAAAAAGGAAAGAGGAGAGAGAAGGAAAGGGAAGGGAGGGGAAGGGAAGGGAAGGGAAAGATTATACAACTCAATTGATATTTTTACATGTGTCCACTTGTGTAACCCCCATCTAGATCCAAATGTACACATTTCAAGAACCCCAGACTCCTATACCTTGACCCTTTCCAATCATCATCGTTAGGAAGTCAAATTTTCAACTGTCTGCAGGACATCCAAGTGGTACTGGCCACAGGCATGGTATGTACCTATGGAAATACAGGTGGCAGATAGCAAATTTGGAGACCATAGCATTTAGGCAGAGGGAATCTGATCTATCTAAGTTTGTGTGGAATAAAGGTCTGCACACTTCTTGGAGTTGTCAATCTTCCCTCAATATTTTGTCAACCAAGATGTTACATGTAACACAGTCTATACCTTTATGCTGCAGTATATGAATAACTCTACCACCTGTACATGATCTATCTTCTGTAACTGGACATTTAAGTTGTTTCCAGACTGTGACTTTGAAGATCATTCCTGCAGTGAATACTCCAGTCCACATCTTCCAGTGAACATAGAACGTATTTTGGAAGTATAAGACCAGGAATGCAAATCCAGGATCGGTCTTGGATCTTTTAGTTTCAGCATGCCTCCCTCTTTCTACACTAAGGTCCAAATTTGTACTTGGAAACATAAGCTAAATACCTTGTAGGAAGTTACTGCCACTAAATGAGGTCTTGTTAATATCATTAACAAATATTTTTATTAATTCTGAGTAATGATATCAAAATTTTAAAAGTAGCTCAAAAGTTTACTTAGCAGGGGACCAAAATCCTTAAAGAAATAATCAAATTCAAATCGGTTGAAGTAAGTGTGTGTGTGTGTGTGTGTGTGTGTGTGTGTGTGTGTGTGTGTGTGTGTGTGTGTAGCCAATAAATATTCTAACCCTTGTCATAAGTAAGACAAAAGATTAATTTAGTTTCATGAAGGAGTAAGGAAGATGTGCAGAGAAGATGAGGGAAGGCGTGAAACACATTCTGCCCTCACTTCAAAGCAGATCTGGGCTGACTATGTCTGTACAAAAACATAATATCGGGCTGGGAAGGTGGCTCAGTGGTAGAGCACTTGCCTTGCATGCATGAGGCCCTGGGTTCAATTCCTCAGCACCACATAAGCAAAAAGAAAAAGAAGCAGGAAGTGGCACTGTGGTTCAAGTGGTAGAGCACTAGCCTTGAGCTGAAGAGCTGAGGGGCAGCGCCCAGGCCCAGAGTTCAGGCCCCACGACCGGACCAAAAAATAAAAGTAAAAAATAATATGTTCCAGGAGTAACACACAAGAAACTAACCTCACCAATCAGCACCAAATGCATCCATGCATTGTATTTATAAAATGCTATGCTGAATTTCAGAAACCCCTTTGTAAAACTACTTAAAGATTAATAATAGTAACAATAATAGCCACCAAATTTTGTTTTCTTTGTGAATACTTGCTGGGGTTTTCACTGGCTAGATGAAATACTACTGCTGAAGAGCTGGGAAACATGAGAGATTAGCTTTCCACACATGGAACACTATGATTGGCCAGTGCTAGGATTTCCTGACACTTCTGCTTCTTCCTCCTTTCCTCATGAACAGAATTTGACCACAAGCTTGGCCTGTGTTTATGAGAAAAAGAGGTAAGAGCATACCTGAAGGAAAGGATGAAAAGGGACTGAAAGACAGTATGACTTCTGGTTTGGACCCAAGCCTTTTCCTTCATTCCATCTCACTCTTCTTTTCAACCCCCTACCCAACCCATTGCCTAGGGCAGGGCTCATATCCAATCTTGAAGCCAACAGGATTTATTAGTGTTTTTCTAAGTCTGCTCCTGTCCCCTTGGAAATCTTCCCAAGAGGGGGAAGTGCCCCCTGCCTGTCTAGCTCAGCATACTAATATAAAGATTACAGACACAATTTAAACAGGGGGTGCTGGTGAGGGTGAATTCAAGGCCACGTATACTCTGTGGCTGGCCAATACAGATACTAAATAGAATTCCCATTGAAGAAGAAAAGAGGACAAAGAGAAGGTGGGTCTGTAGGGGTTGGATCTGCCCCAGAGGACTCAAAGGAATGTGTCATCACCTAACTGTCCACCTCCGCTCACTGTCACCTTAAACACAATGACATGCTTGCTTACGCTAGAGATCCCACACTGATAGTATATGATGGATTCTAAAGAAAGCAGCCCAGAAAATACTTTATTGGAAACAACAGCATTGGTTTTGCTTTGGGGAGGACCAATGGAACTGGTGACTGGGACAGAAAAAGGAGGTAGGTACATAGGGTTGGGGCTAGCTTCCCGTGGGTTTTTCTCCTGGTCAATCTAGAAATTCCAAGGCATTGTCCCAGTGTCTCAGTGCCATTGTGTTCATGCCACCAAGGACATCATTCACATTGGATGCCCCTGGGGAGCAGAACAGGAATGAATGTTGTCATGGGGGTTGTTACTTTCTTATTAAATACTGGACGAGTTTCTTGAAATATCCAGAACTCTGTTGGATTTTAAGTTGCTCATTTCATTGTCTCAGAAGCATCAGGGTCATGATTCCTGTGATTTGGGGTTTTGAATATATATGTACAATATGAGCATGCAAGATGAAGGGTAGGAAAGGCAGATAGCCTAGAAGTTATAAGAACAAACCTCAAGCCTAAAGAGCACTCACCTCACCCACCAACCAATCACCACCAACATATCTCTGTTGCCAGCACCATCCTCTCTCTAGGCATCTGGAATATTAGATGGCCAATATACTAGAAATATTTAGAAAACATAGATGCAAATATATTCATGAATTAATACATTAAATACATTTTAAAATTCCTAAGAGGCAAGTACATAATGGAGCAGGAAATAGATAGTGAGTAAATGATTCTTCACATGGCAGGGTAGTACTCCTCTTTATCTAGCAATATTGAAATAATTTACCCCACCACTGTGGTCGTTTCTCTACCATTACCTTCTCCTATGAAGGCCACACCCAGTCTTTTCTACTCTCTTCAAAGCAACAACTCCCCTGTTCCTCTACAGCAGAAGGAATAAAAACCAACATTGTCACATGGTCTATGAGCTCTACATAATGGAGCTCTTACACATTTTCCAAGCTGGTTGTCTGGCAGTTTGTCCCTGTATGATTCCACTACAACCCCACTACACTGGCCTTCATGCTGTTCTTAAAATATATCTACTTCTGTCTTGGACCTTTGTCTATGGCTTGCCTTACCTGGAACACCAACACTCTACCTTCATATCTTCACAGAGCTCAAATCTTCAATTTATTCAGGATTTTCCTGAATGTCAGCAACTCATAACCCCCCATAAATTCACACCCCCACACCTGAAATAATTATATGTTACTTGTCATTTTCATGTATTAGAAAGTAAGCTCCTTCTGATCAGAAACATTGCATTATTAGTCTCATGTAAGTGTGGCATATAAAATGTTTGGTACTGAGTAGTCAATTGCAATATTTACTGAATTCATGTGTAAATTATTCTAATGACCTACCTGAAGCACTTGGCATTGATGACCGCCGTCTTGAAGTTTTTCTCTACTTTTTTCTTCTGTTTTCTGAGGTCTCTTGATACTTCTCTGTATAATGACAATATATAAATTCTGTGTAACTATAACCCTTCGACTATGGGTGAATGGCCCCAGGCTAGCCCTGGAATCCTCACAGGATTTGGAATACTTTAGCAATATGTCTTAACCACACCTGTATCTTGTGTTTCCAGGTGGCTCAGTTTTATACAGTTCTCATATGAACACTTCATTATTTCTGTATGTATTGTACATCACCTAAATGTCATTGTTAAGAAAGATGAAGTCCTTGGGCTGGGCAGGTAGTTCAGTGGTAGAGTCCTTGCCTTGCATGCATGAGGCCTTGGGTTCGATTCCTCAGCACCACATAAGCAGAAAAAGTTAGAAGTGGTGCTGTGGCTCAAGTGGTAAAGCTCAGTCTTGAGCTGAAGAGCTAAGAGACAGCACCCAGGCCCAGAGTTCAGCCTCCACTACTGACACAAAAAAAAGAAAGAACGAAAGAAAAAAGAAAGAAAGAAAGAAAGATTAAGTCCTCTACTGATATTTACTTAGCTACAGTCACACTTGTGAATTTTCTATCTGAAAAAGGGCCTCTCACCTCTCACTACATGGGTGCAGTGCTCTGAAAAGACCACAATGTTTGGGTAATGTTCAGACTGCATGATCTCATGTAGAGAGAACAGGTGGGCAGCAAGCAGAAGTAAGTGTAGCCTCTCATATATAATAAGTTTTCAAAGATATTATTTTACATTAAATCTTCTCTATACAAGTGAAAATTTTACTAATTCTATATAATCAAAAGGCAAAACTGCATACCAAGGTGGATATGTTTTCAATTTCCATCTCAGCTCTATATTTCTGATGTATATGAAGACATCTAATGACTCTCATTATTGTTACAGTAAGTGTTATAGATATGAACTTATAAAATTTAAAAAACCTGCTTATAACATGAATAGTGAAGGAATTATGGTACTCTTGTTAGCCTGATCTAATCTCTGACATGGAACTGGACCATGAATACCACCAGCCTTATAGACTAAGTAAGGAAAATTCCACCTGTAAGAAAGAGCTAGGCTCAGCAAGAACTCAGAGGAGAGGCTCCTTGCTCCTGTTTCTCAATTTTTGCTAAATCTTGGCTGCTTTCTGGCTCTCAGTATATATAAAATATCTGCTCAATACAGCAAAAGCATCCCGTTTCAATAATCCAGATAGAGTTTTTTTTTATTATGAGTAAGGTAATCATTTACCTTCACTCACTTGAGATCATCCCAACTTGACTATCAAGAGGCCTGTCTTTTATTCCCTAAAGTATATTCGTTTTAGGTGCTCACTTAAATGCTTAAACAAACTACATGTAAACAAATCCCTAAACATAAACAAATGAGTCTTTCCACTAGATCCAAGAGAACTTTCTCCTTTGATTCTTCAAGGAGAACACATCATGTCATATAACAATATTCTTAGCACAGACAGCCTCAGGTTCATGTAAGTCTTTTTTTTTTTACAAAGACCCTTGTATTAGCTGATGTCATCAAAGCCAGGGATGTGCAGCAAAATAAGTCTAGGGATGGTAAATAAAGTATGGTATATAAAACAATGTTTGATACTGAATAGTCAGTTGCAGTATTTACTGAATTCATACATAAATTATTCTACTGACCTATCTAAAGCACTTGGCATTGTTGACTGCCATATTAAAAGGCACTACTAAGTATTTAGATACTTTGGTTATATGAGGGGAATCTGATTAGGAGTGGGGACTGTGGATATGATGAGCAATGGCTTGTCTTGATTCTACTCTTTCCTCAAACTATAAAACTTAGAAGAAACTAAGGGTTTAAACAATTGTACACCAATGTTTGTAGCAATACAATTTATAATTCAAAATTTGAAAACTTTTATATATCAAAATTATACCAAAAAAATAAAATGTTGTAAATGCATACAATGGAATATTATCCAGCCTTCACAATGAAGGAAATTCTGAAACATGCTACAACAAAATGTATGGAGCTTGAGGACATTATAGTAATGGAATAAGACAAACGAAAAATATGACATGATTCAACTTATTTGAGGCACTTAGAGTAGTCAGATTCACACAGGCAAAAAATGAGATTAGTGATTTCCAGGGCTGAAGTTCATGTTTAATGAACATAAAATTTCTATTTTGCAAAAATGAAAAGAGTTTTAGAGATGGATAGTGGTAAAGGTTGAACAACTGTGTGAATATACTTACTGCCACTGACTTGGACACTTAAAAACTGTTAAAATACTATGTTTTATGTTCTGTGTATGTCAATAAAGTTAAATTACTTTGAACAACTAACTTGTGGTTGAACAAAATGAATACAAGGAAGCTGGAACATGTATTGCCTGGAGGAGAAAATGTCAAGAAGAACAGGGACGTGAATGGAGAGAAGAAGGGTGGTAAATACAGTCCCAATATTCAATGCACATATGAGAAAATGGAACCAGGTGCCAAGAGGAGAGGTGGGGTTGGGAGAAAGGAAAGAGATACTGATCAAGATGTGTTGTACCCACAAACTAACATGTTGAAATGAAACTATTTAACAATAATAAAAATAAAAATTCATCATTTTAATTATTTTAATATATATAATATTTAAAATTTTTTATTTTTAATTATTAATGTCTTTACCAGTAAAGACATTAATTAGTAAAAACAATAATTCTTAAAAATTATTCATGGGTGAACAATCCATTTAAAACAATCCAATAGATTTAATGTAACAAAAGTTTGTTGATATTGTTTCAGATTCTATATAAACTTGAAAAATTATCATTTGTTTAATTATTATGAAGTCTCAGAGATAAGTATTTATAACTCTCCAGAAAGCTTTAAATATTCCTCTTTTTCCAACTAGGTATTTATGTGAGGCCAAATTTTCTTCACATACTTTACCCAAAGCAACATTCTTCAACAGATTGAATACAAATCAGAAATGAGATTCTATTGCTCAAGGCTAGCACTCTACCACTTGAGCCACAGTGCCACTTCCGGCTTTTTTTTTCTGCTTATGTGGTGCTGAGGAATCGAACCCAGGGCCTCATGCATGCAAGGCAAGCGCTTTACCACTGAAATTTTTTAAAAATTTTAAAATTTAAAAAAAAAAATTTTTAAGTAAAGCAATGTCACTCTGCTAAGTCCTGTTTTAGAATATATTGCCATTTTTTCACTAAAATATGTCACACATATCAATATATAATGGTCTATTTTGTAGTACTTAATAAATATTGAGTGAATTAAATATTTTAAAATTTGCTCAGTTTCAATTTACAATGTGGCAAATAACTCTAGGTATAGTCCAGGTAAAGATAAGCTCTTTGATGCTCACAGTGATGTTTAGGAGTGAAAAGGAGACCTGAGATGAAAAAAGTCTGAGAACTACTAATGTAGACTAATGTATTGCAAAGCATTTAATCCTCCTTCTAGGACTCATTTGCTCTTAGTTAGTTTCCACTAATAGGTCAAATTTAGATAAGTCCACTCTGGAGACCTGAAGTCTGAAGTCAACTTACTCACTGGGTGAAATCAAGGTCCAAACCAGGCTTTGCAAAGTTTAGAGCCTGTAGGAAACATCTTTTTCTTGCTCCTTCCTGGTCTAGTGTCTGACAGCATTCTTTAGCTTGCAACTGCATCTTGGGCTAAAGGAAAGAGGGAATATTTCCAGCCAAATTTTCATGTGGCCTCCTTCTTCTCTTCTGTTTATGCACAACCACCTTCTCCTTCTCTCTTGTAAGGAACTGTGTGATTATCAGATACCTTTTCCCTCCATTTTACTGATGGATTATATTCATATGAATTGAATTAATATGAATAAAATATTCAATCATACTCACTGAGTTTTGCTTTTATGAAACACAAATATTGTCAATAGAAATGCTTTATTTGTTCAAAATATTCCTCATGGTCACTTTTCTAGATTTTTCTTAAAATCTCCAATCAAAGGACATTAATAAGGAAATGGAGGTAGAACCATCTACCTGTTTCAGTAGCAACCCAATCCTTTCTAAGTCATGTACTGTCAGGAAAGGTGGCTATTTGTGCCTCTATTTCATAGTATATACAATGGAGGTAAAACTAGGATTGATCACTTAGGACTACGAAAATCAAATGAGTCCATTCTTTCATAGCACGCACAATAGTGTCTAATACATGGTAAACATTCATATACATTGTAGTTATTGTAATATGAACAAGAAGTGGAATCTGACAATATTGGCCTCACAACCTATTTTGACTTTTAAATAAGCCACAAGACACTAGGACTTGGGTACCTGCTATGGCTTGTTCCTCTGAAACCCACTAGGGCACTTTTGAGAGGTGAGGTCTTTAAGACAGGTGATTGGGTCATTGAGTAGGATTAGTGTCTTTCAAGTAGGAGTTAAGTTAATTTCTCAGGCTGGATTACTTTGATGTCAGGTTGTTATCTGGCAAGGCTGCCCGTGTATTTTACCTGCATATCCTTCTACTTTTCCAATTCATTGTGACACAACAGGAGATCCTCACCAAACATGGCCACCCAATCTTGGACTTCCCACTTGCAGAAACAAGAACTGCCTAAACTCCTTTCTTTTTTGAAGTACCAGTCTCTGATAGCAACAGAACGCAGACCAAGCAAATCTCAACAAAGCATCACTCTGCTTTTCTGCAGTAAGAACCATACCTATTTTTCAGAGGGTTCTCTGGTCATCAAGTCATGCCACCCCCACCCATGCATTTCTCACATTGGCTTTGTGTCACAGACCCACACCTTCAAGACAACTCCCCTGAAGTCCAGCCAAGTCACTGGGAATTTTCTTCTTTAAGTACAACCTCTTTCTGAAAAGGAATAGTATGTATTTACAGAGGAAAAATGACAGCATGTTTTCTGAGAATAGCGGCATCATTTTATTCCACTTCCTGTTTCCACCATTTAGAGTATTTATAAAATTTTCCATTTGGTCCTTTTTTTGGACAGACTGCTATTTGGAAAAAGTGGAGTGACAACAAGTGAGTGAAGTGGAGCGCCTAAGACTTAAAGCTACAAGCAGCTCCACCAGCACTACCTTCTGCCCAATAGCAGAATACCACACAGCTTCCTATGGACCCAGAACCAGATTTTAAAGTGGAATAATGAACAGGAAAGGTTCAGATCCAACACTGTGTCCTACACAGAGCAGACATCATAGCACACACAGAGGTTTCTGCTCTGATCCAGGATTTCCGACCTGGCCTGGAATTCACTTGTAGTTATAAGTGAGGGGGGAGAGGGCAGTATACATGCATGCTAACAGCAAAAGCACAGAAAACAGAGGGCTGGGGAAAAAGGGTTATTGCAGTCTGTATTAAATAGCTCTGTGGATCTATCCCAAAGGAATCCAGAAGGGGGAGGCTCTTTAAAAAGCTGTCTCCAGATTGTCTCAAAAGGAAATCTATTAGGAGAAATCAATGCTAGTATCATGACTAGTGAAGTGACAGAAAGCTATTGGATGAAAAGAGAGAGGGGACTACTGAGAGCAAATGAGAAAGCTGTCCCAGGAACTTTGCTGGCGGACCATTTCTCAAGGACTAGTGACTTTCTGTGCCTGGAACAGATGATTCAGTGCATTTCTCAGAATGATTTTTCAAGCTGACTTCTTTGCTGGATGGGAGACCCAACCCTTCCATTTATAACATGCTAATTTGGGGGCAGAATGAGAGCTGCAGATCCAAGCTAGCCCAGAATAGTTCAAAACAGACCACACCAATACAAAGCCCCTCTAGTTGTGAAAAATTCCCTATATCTTGTGATTTCTCAAAAGGAAATGCCCAATTTTACTTAAATCTCGGTTACATCATGTTGGTTCTTTTCTTGGATACTTATGTTGAATCTGTCTGATCTTTAAGGAAAAAAAAATGCTTCTACATTTGGCTCCCAAGTTGTTACCACAGAACAAGAGCCCAGGAGTGCCCTAGTTAAACCACACAGTGTTGGGGCACTTACTTCTTGAAATACTGTTTTGTTTTCTCTTTAAAAATTCTTTTACTCTGCTAGGCGTTGGTGACTCACACCTGTAATCCTACCTACTCAGGAGGCTGAGATCTGAGGATCACAGTTCAAAGTCAGCCCAGGCAGGAAAGTCAGTGAGACTCTTATCTCCAATAAACCACTCAGAAACCCGGAAGTGGCACTGTGGCTCAAGTGATAGAGTGCTCATCTTGAGCTGAAGAGCTGAGGGACAGTGCCCAGGCCCAGAGTTCAAGCCCCACGACTGACAAAAAACCAAAACAAAACAAAATTCCTCTATTGGCCAGGCAACAGTGGCGCATGCCTGTAATCCTAGCTAATTAGGAGGCTGAGATCTAAGAATCACAGTTTGAAGCCAGCCTGAGCAGTGAGCAGGAAAGTCCATAAGATTCCCATCTCCAATTAAACATCAAAAACTGGAAGTGGAGCTGTGGCTCAAGTAGTAGCTAGCCTTGAGCTCAGGGATAGCTCCCCAGCACTGAGTTCAAGGCCCAAGACTGGCACCGGAAAAAAAAAATCCTATTATTCTTGATAATGCTGTGTGAATATTATAGATAAAATTTCTCTTTATTTAACGCACTCTTAAAAAAAAAAGTCCTCCTACTTAACCAATTCACTTAAGTGGATGGATGTGGTTGGGAGAGATGGAGGAGAACTATGGGAAAACATTGATCAAGATGTACTAAAAAAAAATGCATCGCACTCACAAAATATGTTGAATTTAAACCTCTTTGTACAACTATGGAAAAATGTTTTTTTCAGAAATATCTTTCTATCCATCTATGGTCATGAGTTACACTGTGGTGACCATTGGAGGTATGATCTGCTCAGAGAGCTCAGAGGACAGATTCAATATTCATGGGCCATGGTTGACAATATCCAGAATTTCAGACTGGAGGGGACATCAAGTGCTGTGTTTTGGATGTGACTTGAGTACTGGATGCTTGGTCCTCACTGCCATGAAGTTGAAAGTTGTGAATCTCTCAGAAGTATTGCTAGTGGAGGTGATTAAACCAGAGAAGTACCACCCAAGAAAGGGATTAATGTTTTTAAGGGAGTGGGTCAGGTCTTATGGGACTGGATTAGCTTATTTAAGAATGGGTTGGAGTAAGTCAAATGCACCTTCCTTGATACTGTCTTTTGCTTTCATTCTCATATATTCCTGGCATGTATTCACTTGATGCATCTAGGGGAACTTATAAGATACTTTTTGGACTTACAGGCACCAGAATCATGGGCTAAATAAGCCTCTTTTCCTGCTCAGGTACCCAATTATGGATATTTGGGGATAGCAAGAAAAAAAGGACATGGAACATTTTCAAGGCTAGCTCTCAAAGAAAATCTTCAACTGCTGCAGAAATCACTCTTAGGATGCATAACTAGAAGGAGGGCTAGCATTAGGATTTTTGTGGCTGCTAACAAACATGTGTCACATGGGCTCTACTAGAGTATGCAGAAAGTATACCAATACCCTTCTTATGATTTTGTTCAAATGATAGTATAAAAATCATAGCAAAATAGCCTTATTGAGTAGCTGAACCATTCATCATAGTAAAGGAAAGGGAATTGGGGGTTAGCATACTTCTAAGCATTTCATTCAAGGGAGAAAGATGAGAGAAAACACATAATATATCTTAGGAACAGTAATGTCCTGTTATTGTTAAAAACTGCTGGGACCTCATTAGAGCCTATGAAAACAGCATCTGTAAGTACTGAAAGGCAATAAATCTTCAATAGACTGAAAAAGAAAGTGGGCAAAAGGAGTGAAAGGCAGGAAGGAAGAACAGAGGAGAGAAGGAAGAGGGAAATAATCAGAAGAGAGTTATTGGTATCTATCTGTTGGTTTTCTCACCAAGCTGTGAGTTGAAATTTTCCATGGTTGCCTGAAACGAACTGGCTTTCCCAAATGATTGCACGAATTCAGTGGCTTGATATAGGTTAAATAGTTAAGAAACTACAGTTAATGTTTTTGAAAAATTATCAAATGGTTAGGATAGTTTCTTTTTTCTTTTTGTTATTCATGTTATGATTTCTCAGTGATCCTTTTTCATTCCTTGAACATGGACATTCCTTTTAATGAACATCATCCTGTGACTAAAGTCAAGCCAATTCTGAAAAATTAAGCAGAAATTAAGCAGAAAACATTTGAATTGCTCATTTTGGACTAAATATTGTCCCTACAGCCATTGTTATTGGCACACAGCCAAGAAGCATCTCCCAGGCCAAATACCTTTACAAAATTATAGGGACTGCACAGTTCATTTGTTCTCTTACAGAATTGAAAAATGCTCACAGATAATCAGTAACCATAACCTTTTTGCAAACAGAAAAGAATTATAGCTTCAGAAATGAGCTATGAGGAAAGTAGAGATCAGTAGACATGCATATACTCACATGAACAGAAAGTTATCAATACAGAGTAAAAATTCTTGATGAACAGAGGCCATGGTCTATTCTATGTTCAATGAACATTACTCTTCTTTCTATAAGAGATTAGTTGATCCCACAAGTGATCCATCTGTATGATGCTTGAAATTCTTCAATAGTTGAGCAGCTTTGAGTATGGATAGGAAAACATACTCACCAGTATTTAAGCCTTTTATTGTCCGTTGATTGCTTTTTTAATACTATTATTATTATTTTAAAATCAAAAGTTACATTATTACTTAACTATTAAATAAAAGTTATATAAGTGAGAATGTAGCTTATATGCAAGACTTGGGGGCTGATCCCAGAACTCAAATTAAATACATAAATAATTGTCAATTTAACAAATATTATGTCTCTACACATTTAAACATTGATTGATGTAAGAAATTAATTGTGGGCCGGGTGCCGGTGGCTAACACCTGTAATCCTAGCTACTCTGGAGGCTGAGATCTGAGGATTGCAGTCCAAAGCCAGCCCGGGCAGGAAAGTCCATGAAACTCTTATCTCCAATAAACCACCAGAAAACTGGAAGTGGCATTGTAGCTCAAGTGGTAGAGCGCTAGCCTTGAGCTGAAGAGCTGAGGGACAGCTCTCAGGCCCAGAGTTCAAGCCCCAACGACCAACAAAATTAATTAATTAACTAATTAATTAATTGTATCAGGCACTGGTGGTTCACACTTACAATCCTAGCTACTCAGGAGACTAAGATCTCAGAATCAGCTCAAGCAGACAAATCTGCAAGACTCTTATCCCAAGTTAACAGCAAAAAAGCCATAGTAGAGGTGGGCTTGAGCCAAATAAGGGCATCTAGCCTGGAGTTCAAGCTGCAGTACAAGTCCACACAAAAATTAATAGGAGTCTTCTAAACATTTAATGGACTTAAGTCTTATCACTGTTTTAAACACACCAAAAGGCCACATTGCTAGGCACCAGTGGCTCACATCTGTAATTCTAGCTACTCAGGAGGCTGAGATTTGAGGATCACAGTTTAAAGCCAGTCCAGGCAGGAAAGTCAGTGAGACTCTTATCTCCAATTAACCACCAGAAAACCAGGAGTGGTTCAAGTGGTAGAGCTCTTGCCTTAAGCTGAAGAGCTCAGGGATAGTGGCCAGGCTCAGAGTTCAAGCCCCACAACCAAAAAAAAAAAAAAAAAAAAAGCCACATTACCAAAATGGGCCCCTAAACTTACTTACACTGATTCACTGATTCACTGAAGAATAATTTGATAGACTTAAGTTTGCTTCCTGGCTATTATGCTTGTTTGTATTCTAGTTTCTTTCTAGAGTGCAAATTTTACTCATTTAGCCTAGAAAACCAGGATTACCTACTTAGACTAGACTCAGTTGCAGAGGTGAATTTTGAGACAAAAGACAAGATTACTTCTCCAGGTTACTTGAGACAACTGTACTTGATCCATTATTACAGAAACTCTCTGTTATTGACTTTAAAATATGATGTGTTTTGACATTTTATGACCTTAAATCCTCTTTTTTTTTTTTTTTTACCAGTCCTGGGGCTTGAACTCTGGGCCTTAGCACTGTCCCTGATCTTCTTTTGCTCAAGGGAAGCACTCTACCACTTGAGTCACAACACCACTTTTGGCTTTTTGGAGTAGTTTCATTACAGATAAGAGTCTCATAGACTTTACTTCCTGGGCTGCCTTCGAACTGTGATCTTCAAATCTCAGCTTCCTGAGTAGCTATGATTACAGATATGAGCCACCAGGACCTGTCTTAAATCCTCTTTTTATAAACATTGATATAGTAATTATTTAGTGTGTCTTGTCTTAATTGAGTGCCCAGCACAAGCTATGTTGTGACCTGAACATAGATCCTTGTATTATAATTTGGATCCCCAAGGTAGGTGCTATTGGGAGGTACTTTGGACCTCTAAGCATGTCTGGGCCCCATGGGAGGTCCTGACCCTGTGAAGTATGCTCCTGAAGGAAATCATGAGACCCTGGTGTCTCCACTTGTGCTCATGAGATGTGATGAGATGGTTTTGCTCTGATGTACACTCCCACCTCAGAGGCCTAATAACATGGGACCACTCCATCATGGACTGGAAGCTCCAAAGCCATGGGCCAAGAGAAAATAAATTTTCTCTTTATCTTTAGTTTATTATAGTGATAGAAAACGGACTAATCACATTGCTTAAGTCTAATAAATTAGACTAAAGGCCTTGGTTAATTGGGGTCAATGAAGCATTGTAACATTTTTTTTCTCATCAACTACTAAGATCTGTAAGATTAGATAGATAGATA
This sequence comes from Dipodomys merriami, assembly GCF_024711535.1. Taxonomy (NCBI): domain Eukaryota; kingdom Metazoa; phylum Chordata; class Mammalia; order Rodentia; family Heteromyidae; genus Dipodomys; species Dipodomys merriami. Next base: position 34,011,022 of record NW_027202937.1, read on the forward strand.
GATAGATAGATAGATAGATAGATAGATAGATAGATAGATAGATAGATAGACAGACCAGACATATACAGAAAAAAAAACCTCAATAGCTATTCTTTATCTACCTTTTTGTATAGGAAGCAAAGGTGACCCAGTTCCAATGAGATCCTTCACACATTTAAGGTACAAGATCTGATTTTTCATTTCTATCTTACTCTTTACAAGATTTTATTTAATAAGTGCAACACAGAAATGAGCAAGCAGAACATTTGTCAAACAAATGTTTAGGACCCAAGAAGGGTGTTCTATATTGAGTATACTTCCTTTGAAACTTGATTTTGCATTGTTTCAGTTAGAGGTATCGCCTAATTATTATTATGAAGCATTCTTATCATTGTCTCATTATTTTCACCACAGTTCTGTAAGCTTAGTACCTATGTTGTCAGTATTCTGGGAGATTGAAAAATATTCTCTTTTTTTTGGGAGGGGGTGTTCTAGAACTGGGGTTTGAGCTCAGGTCCTGGAGCTCTTGCTTAGCTCAAGGTGCTGCTCTACCACTTGAGCCACACCTCCACTTAGCTTTTTTGGTTCTGCTTGTGAGTTAACTAGAGATAAGGGTCTCACAGGTTTGTTTGCCCAGGCTGGCTTTGAACTATGAATCTCAAATCTTAGCCTCCTGATTAGCTAGAAGTACAAGCATGAGTCACCAACATCAGCTTGAATGTAATAGTTTTGGTCCTGTCCTAAGAGAAACTGTACAACTAAGGTCCAGCAATCTGTGTTCTAGCAAGTCCACCAGAGTTCCATGTCAAACTGGTGCAGACTAAAGTTTGATGATCCTTGATACCTAGAACTTTTTTTTGATAACATCCTTGGTTATTAAGATGTTCTCTAAATTTTAAGGTCACTAATATTGGAAGATAAAATCAGTAGCAATGAATACTTATTGGAACAATTTTTCTCATGCTCATGAATAGCCTATTTTTTTGCCAGTCTTGGGGCTTGAACTCAGAGCCTGGGATTGTCCTTGAGCTTCCTTTTGCTCAAGGCTAGCACCCTACCACTTGAGCCATAGTACCACTTCTGGCTTTTTCTGTTTATGTGGTGCTGAGGAGTCAAACCTAGGGCCTCATGCATACTAGGTAAGCACTTTACCACTTTACCACATTCCTATCCCCAATAAGCTATTCTTATAAGTATTATATACATAGGTTGGAGACAAAGACAGACTGGAAATGGGATGTAATGGGGAAAATAACACACTAACCAAGCAAGTTACAACTTACATCAAGAAGACTGAAACTGAATGCCAGTGGTTCATGCTTGTAATCCTGGCTATGCAGGAGACTAATATCTGAAGCTTTTAGTTTGAAGCTAGCCCCAGCAGGAAAGTTTGTGAGACTTTTGTCTCCAATTAACCACCAAAAACCTGGAAATGGAGCTATATCTCAAGTGGTAGAGCCCCAGGCTTAAGAAGGAGAAGATGAGGAGGGGGAGAAGGAGGGGAGAACTCACAAAATAGGGAATGATGAGTAGGGAGAGATTCTATGAAAAAGACTAATAATTAAAACCACCACTAATAATTCTGAACCAGCAGCTGTAAGCTCCCTGCCTTCCATTTAAGATAGCTAAGATGCTGGAGGAAATCATGCAATGATACATTTTCTACCAAAAAAAATTTTGGGGGAGGGGTCCGGTCGTGGGGCCTGAACTCTGGGCCTAGGCACTATCCCTCCTCTCTTCAGCTCAAGGCTAGCGCTCTACCACTTGAGCCACAGTGCCACTTCCCGCTTTTTTCTTTTTGCTTATGTGGTGCTGAGGAATCGAACCCAGGGCCTTATGCATGCAAGGCAAGTGCTCTACCACTGAGCCACCTTCCCAGCCCTCTACCAAGAATTTTTTATTTTCAGTCTTGGGCTGAGTGAATTCTTCCATCTTCCTATTGGTAGCAACTTGATCTTTTGGAGTTCTTGTATGTGAGCTTGACTGCCACAAACTCATCCTTCCATCAGCCTTTCACTTAAAAGTGACTTCCCATACTTGAGAGAGAGAAAGAGAAAAAGAGACAGAGAGACAGAGAAAGAGAGACAGAGAGATAGAGAGACAGAGAGAAAGTCTTCAGACCAGAAGTCCCTCAATTTCCACCATGGTACATACATATCCATTCTGTGAGTGAGCTCACCCTTCTCCTTACTTTTTGATAAAACAGATGACTTCCTCACTTTCTCAGAGGATCACCTTCATCTGTGTTACAGAGACACTTATGGTATGCCCAAAGAAGATTTGATTATGCCCCTTTCCCTTTTTCTTCATTTTGTCCGATATTTCTAATCACATAAAAATACTTATATCTCTCTTGCTTTAAGTAAAATATACCCTTTGCCCATATTTCCTCACTTCTATCCCTCCAGTTACTTGTTATTGTAGAATATCCCCTAGGCAACCAGGCATAGTGGCACATGCCTGCAATCCCAGGAATATGCAAACAGGTCATGAGTTCAAAAGCCTGAGCTCTTCAACTTGCCATAGTGAGACATTGCTTTAAAAGGAAGGGAGGAAAGGGAGAGAAAGAGAGAGACAAAGTAAGAAGAAAAAAAAAGGAAGGAAGGGAGGAAGGAAGGAAGGAAGGAAGGAAGGAAGGAAGGAATGAAGGGAAGGAGAGAGGGAGGGAGGGAGGGAGGAAGGAAGGAAGGAAGGAAGGAAGGAAGGAAGGAAGGAAGGAAGGAAGGAAGGAAGGAAGGAAGGAAGGAAGGAAGGCGGGCAGGCAGGCAGGCAGGCAGGCCTAGACATTTTGTGTAATAGTAGATTCCTAAGTTTCTGCCTAGAAATACCTTTATTCTCTCTATCCCAATTCCAACCTGTTCTGTGTTTGTTCTCCAAACAAACTCCTGGAAGGAGGATGGGGCAAACACACAGCTCTTCTGTTCAGAGGTGTTTATGAAAAATATGGGAGAATATTGAGTTTAATCCTCCTTGAATACCAACTGAGACAAGCCATCCCAGCAACGAGCACCTAGACTCAGCCAGTCTGGGGAACAAGGGAACATGGAGAAGAGTAAGAGGAGATGATGTCACATCAGCTACTTTGTGCCTGCCCTTTCAAAATTAACCAGAGCCGGGAGGTCAGTAGAAGTAAGAAGCCTGCCCATCTAATACCCATACCTGTCTACCTATTAACTGAACAGGAATTTATATTCTTGCCTTTGTCACCTGACTTCTCTACCTAGTCGCCAGATGTCAGAGGTAAGAGGTAGCTAGGGACATATCTACCAACATTTCAGCCCCAAGTCCTTCCTCTTGCCATTTATTTGCTCTCTAGTATTTTTTTCCAGCCCCTCAATGCTCATGAGACTTCCCCAGACTTCACCTAAGGACTCACGCCACCAAAGGACAGCTGCTGCTCACTGCCTTCTCTGAGAGGTGACCAAATTCCAGCCTTTTACCCCTATTGTCGACACCCCTTGTCAGCAGGAAGTAGCCATAGAGAATCCGCGCCCTATTTCATGATTATTAAAAGGCTGGAATGTAAGGTCCGCTCCTGGATGGCCAGCAGACTCTACCCTCCTCGCAGCAAAGTCTCCACCCAGTACCTGCCTTACCTAGGCAACCTGGACACCTGGAAGAGGTAACATCTGTATCTGCTGAGGTCACATCTGAATTTGATGTGGCCACACCTTTCTCTGCCCATACCCTAGATAAGGCCTAGCCCAGGCCCAGACGCTCACTCTCTGCTCTTTTCTAGCTCTTTCTCAGCTCTTTCCTCCTCTTCTCTTTCCCAGCTTTCTTCTCTTTCCTAGCTCTCTCTTTCCCATCTTTCCCAGACGCTCTCTCTCTGCTCTTTTCTAGCTCTTTCACAGCTCTCTTTTTTCCCAGCTCTCTCTTCTCTTTCCCAGCTCTTTTCCAGCAGGTCTACTGAATAAACCTACTCTTTACCTGAAAAAAAAAAAAAGAAAAATATGGGAGAATAGAGAATATTCCTCTTTTAGTTATTGGTGTGTTTGTATCTTTTATGGTAAAAATTCTGAACTTTAAAGCTTTCCCCCTCTCTAAGTTTTGTCCTGGAGGTCTTGCATAGGATTGCCTCCTTGATTCTAAGCTTGCGTCTGATGCTGGTCCCCACTCATAACCTTTGTCCTGGCTCCTTCTAGGGATGAGGCAAAAGGGAAGGAGGAGAGACAGGCTGTGAGGTTCTTATTTGGCAAATATCACATGAACGTTCTAAAGCAATGTTTTTCCCTATCCACAAAATAGTATTCAACCTTTTATATACTGTGTTTTTTTCCTATACATGCAAACCTGTGATAAAGTTTAATTCATAGAGTAGGCATTCAAAAAGATGAACAAAACTAATAACAAAATATAATAATTATAGCAGTACTACTATAAAATTTGTATTTATGTGATCTTTCTCTTGAGTCAAGACAAATAGTAATATTTTGAGCCACTGAAGTTTTGGAGAACAAAACCATGGATAAGGTAGAGGAGGGGACTACTATGAACTCATTGACCTTTTTATTATTAATAGTATTATTATTATCTTTAAGTAGTTGTACAAAGGGATTTCAACTCAACAAGTCAGTTTGTAAATACAATGTGTCTAGATCAATGTCATTCCTTTATGGTCTTAAGGACTGACTTTTTCCCAGCATCCATTTTTTTTTTCATTCTTTAGTCCTATAGTTCAAGGTCTCTCACAAGCAGCTCCCTACTTCCTTTGGTAAACCACTTTTAACTTGCCATTCATTACCTATATTTCTAATGGTCCAATCCACACAGACTGTCTCTGTTGGGATCCCTGACTCTGTAGGTAGCCTTCTTGCATAATAAAGTCCACTTAAACATGATTCCAGATATTTATCTCCATAATCACGGTGGGCTAGAAACCCTAAATGACCCAGCCCCAGTTCAGAGAAAGAAAATAAATGAAGTCTGGATAAATATAAACCAAAAGAAAATAACATTTTAATGAATCAACATGCTGGCAATAAAGTGAGGAGTCTATCTTACTTTGAAACTTGGAACCATCCATGAGTTTCCAGTTTCAAAGTAAGACATTGAGCCTGGGAACCATGGAAAGTAAGCAAGATCCAAACCAGCCTTCATCTGAAACTATGTGCTGAACTCTGATGACCTTCAGTTTCCATCTGAGAGCTACATAGTGACATGTGAAACAGGAAATTAAGCCTTGAGCCCACCCAAGGTGGAGAGACTACCACATAAAGTGAGCCCTATAATGTCATAGTCTTATACAGGGTAAATGGGAAACAAACCCAGCAAGGAAAGGGAAAGTGAGAATCATGCCTATCTCGAGAAGTCTTAAGTACAATCCCCACTCTTATATGTTTTCCGTAAATACACACTGCATGGATATTTTGCAGAAAGAAAAAACCAATTTTACCTCAAAGTGGTCCCAAGCCAGCCATGCCCCCAGGCAAGTGGTAGAAAAAAATCCATATACTGTCAAAAGGAACCCAGCCTCAAACAAGCTTCAAAGAATCCCAACAGATAAAGTTTCAAGAAAGATAAACACAGAAGGAAACAAGGTTCTGTTAAATTGAATTAAGTTTGGCCTTAAGCCACCTCCACAACTATTACAAGTTTGGCCTAAAGGTTCCTTCATATATAGTGAACTGTAACCTAACTTAATGCATAAAAAGGCTGTAATCGAACCTGGAAGTTTGCTCTTGTAACAAGTGGCCAAAACTTAGCCAATCCTATCAGCTAACCCTCCAATCAATCAGAATATAAAAGCTACCTCAACATAATCATATATAGCAAATGCCAATTTCAACCAATCACGTTATTTCTGTATACTTCCTTTTCTTTGGCTTAAAATAAGCCTGTACCATATATAATGAAATAGAGCACTATGAACGATTTTCTGTCTGAGCTGCTGGCTGGATTAATGAGTTACTTCTTTGCTCAAATAAACTCTTTTAAGCTTGTCCGAAATTTTATTTTAAATAGCACCTTAAACAAGAAACATTTGCACAGATATACACAATATGTGTATACGTAAACAACATACATGTTGCAGATTGAGTCCTTTGGAAACATCCTCAAGACCAGAACTTGGAATATCAGACGTTGAAGCTTTGAAAAGAAGGAGGAGGAAACAAAATTTTTAAAGGTGAATGAGAGAAAAAAAAAGTTGACTCACAATGAATCTCTGACAAACATTGTACAAACCAACATTAGAGAGTATGAGTGGGAATATTGTCCACCACAAGTATTCTACACCAGGCCAAAATGATCAGCCTTGAGATCCCCACTCCATTCCCACATGCAAGCTGTGTTGAACTCTCTGAAGATGGAGGCTGTCTCCAGGCCTCATTTCTCCCCACAGCTAAGCAGCAAAGCATCCTTGAAGAGGAACATATACACAAATACATGTCTATGTCAAGTTTGATAAGTGGGTGCTATATATAGTGGTACCCACCTATGATCCCAGCTACACAGGGGCAGAAAGAGAAGATCACAGTTTGAGGCCAGCATGGGTTAAAAAAAAATTAGCAAGACTCTCTTTAAAAACAAGCCAAATGGAAATTGAGGTGTGGTTCAAGTGATAGAATGCCAGCCTTGAGTGAAAAAGCCAAGTGAGAGAACAGGCCCTAAGTTTAAGCCCCTGTACTGGCACAAAAATTAAAATAAACAAAAAATAAAAACAAAAAAACAAATTGGGTGTAGTGGTTCAGACATGCAACACTAGCTAGGCCAAAGGCTCAGTTAGGAGTTGGCCTTGAAGTTATTTTGTTCTGAGAAAAAATGCAAGACTGAGATTTGTAAAATAGAACTATAGAAATGAAAATTATACTATTTGAGCTTAAAAATTCACTTAACTTATTGAGCATAATGTTAACTACAACCAGAAAATCAAGAAGTTAGGAAATGGATATGAAGAAATAATACAAACTATAACTCAGAGAAACAAAAAGTGGAAGGAAAAAGATATAGTATAGTATATGTTTAGAATATAGTAGGAGATAAAATGGAGAAGTGGTATTTTTAAAAAATGACCAAAATTTCCAGACTTGTTAAAATACTCAAACCTTTAGATTAAGGAAGTCCAACCTATAAAAGATAGATACATCATGATTCGACTGAAAACTATTAAAGACAAAGAGACTTTAACTGCATGCCAGAAAGAAAAAAACAAAACAAAACAAAAATCGAGGGGCTGGGAAGGTGGCTCAGTGGTAGAGTGCTTGCCTTGCATGCATGAGGCCCTGGGTTCGATTCTTCAGTACCACATAAGCGAAAAAAGCCGGAAGTGGCGCTGTGGCTCAGTGGTAGAGCGCTAGCCTTGAGCTAAAGAGCTGAGGGACAGTGCCCAGGCCCAGAGTTCAGGCCCCATGACCAGACCCCCCCCCAAAAAAAATCGAAATTAACTTCTTACCAGCAGTAATCTAAGCCAAGAGGTAAGGAGATGTTTTTTCAGTTTGCAAGAAAAAATTGTCTGATCTGTTCAAATTATCTTCCCAGAATAAAGAAAAAAGTAACCTTTTCAGACAAACCATACAGTATAAAAGTATCCTGTGTTCCTACCCTTACAAGAAACAATAAAGAACATAGAAATGAAAGAAATAATGAAAGAAATATATTTTATAATCCTAAAATTACAAACTTATTTTTAATCATAAGATCTCAAAGAAAGTAAGAACAAAAGGCTAAGAGTGAAAGTAGATATTTGCAACCCACCTAATCTCCAAGTTTGGCATTCATAATAAATAAAGTTGCTCCTACTAATAAGAATAAGATAACCCAATAGGAATGGGTAATGAATCTGAATAGACATTTCACACAATGTAAAACTCAAATGGGCAATAAGCATTTTTAAAAATACTAATCGGGGGGGGGGGAAGGATTGGGTGAGGGGGTTGGGGGGAGGATGGGATGGGAAGGGGAAACAAAGGAGGAGGCTACAATGCTTGATAAGAAATGTACTCATTATCTTGCCCATGTAATTGTAACCCCTCTGTACAGTATTTTCACAATAAAAAAACATTAAAAAATAAAATACTAATCTGCTCAGTATTCCAGAAAGCAAAACCTAAAATTACAATGAAATTTCATAATAGTCACTTGTCAAAAACTTTTGAAGTTTGATAATACCAAATATTGGGTAGTATGTGAAGGGCTTTTTGTGCACTGCTGTTAGGGGTATGAGCTAAGAACCAAATGTTGTAAAAGATAAGAAAAAGGCACCTTTTCAACATGGAAGATTTAAGGCAGACTGTCTCAAAACTTTAAGGGAGATGGAAGAATTTAAAAGATTTTGTCAGCTCAAGTAATTCCATGCAATGAATAGTTTACAAAACAATCCATTGTTAGGGTTGAGAAGGTGGCTCAGCGGTAGAGTGCTTGCCTTGCCTGCATGAGGCCCTGGGTTTGATTCCTCAGCACCACATAAGCAGAAAAAGCCAGAAGTGGGTCTGTTGCTCAAAGTGGTAGAGCGCTAGCCTTGAGCTGAAGAGCTGAGGGACAGAGCCCAGGCCCAGAGTTCAGGCCCCACAATCAACAACAACAATAACAAAAAAGATCCACTGTTGCTGGGATAGAAGGAGCTAGATGCATGTGGCAAGAACACCTTAAAACTGGGCTAAAGAGAGAAGACAGAGTCAACCATGGTTTGCAAGTAATTCTAAGATTTTTTATTATAATCCCAAGACCAATGAAAAGTCATTAAAGGGATTAACAAGAAAGGGAATTACAAGATATTTTTAATTTTTGAAAGATCACTCTAGAAAATAGAGATGGGACTCAAGTGGTAGAGTGCCACCCTGAATGGAAAAGCCAAGTGAGAGCATGAGACCCTAGTACTCACAGTAAAAAAAAAAAAAAAAAAATCAAAAGATCACTCTAGGAAATATTAGTGAATGTGTTGAATATGTATGTATGCAAGACTGGATACATGAAACACCTAAAAGCAAACTAGGTGATTAGTAATTATGGCACATAGTGAATATCCAGGAAGTCAAATCAGCAGAATTGGGTGTTGGTTTATTTATGGTAGTAAAGAAGATAAATGTAAAGAATTACTAATAGTGTCTGAGGTCTGACTCCTTAACCAGTTGCACTGTGGATCCATTTACTAAGGTGGGAAATACTGGAGAACAAGGTCATGAAATGAAAGAAGAGGAAAAGAGATTATTAGTTCAGTCTTTTACATATTACTGTGTTGATTTTGAGATGCTTATTTTGCTTCTAACGGATGTATTTGATTTATAAGTCTGGATCCAGTAGCATCCTAGAGCCAGCTCACACTGAAGTCTACATTTGGATTATTGTGTTAGTAATTTAATATTAGTTATGGTGAGAATGTTTATTCCATGGTAATTGGAAAATGAGACAATTGTTGGTGTTTTAATTTTCTCCCCTGGAGAATTGTTTGCTAGACACTGACTAGCTAAACATTGACTCTTAGGATCATAGAAAAATCTTGTATACAGACATAAATGTGGGAGTTGTTCATTAGGCCGCAGCTGGAGGCTCTCAGCTGTGCTTCATTAGGCATCAACTCATTTTTCACACATAGCTGAAAAGTCTTAGCAGGGAATTTGCTCATGCCATCCCCATAAAGCTGCCTCTTATTGACACATGAATGGCTGCCAGACTCTTTGGACAGGTTGGAAATAACTTTATTTTTTTTTTCAGGCACAAAAAAGAAAGGTTTGTCAAAGAAACTCAGTTCTCCTCCTGTTTCTGGCCTTGGTGGTATGGTAAGGAATGTGAAAGAGTGTTACAGGTTTATGTGCATGTTCCATTTACAGCTGGCTACCCTGGGAGCTTTGTGGGCCTTCAGCCAGTCCTGCATACACACCAGCACCAGGTGGCAGGCCTCGAGCACACCTAGCTCCACCTGCCCTTACATCCAAGCATAAGAAAGCAATCATGAGCAAAGAACCTTGCCAAGAGCCTGGTTCCACCCACAAACTCATGTATATGCAGGCAGCACATGGAAGCAGAGCTTAAGAACACGTGGTGGCTAAGGTGTCTGACAACTGGAACAGGACATGTGGCCGATGCTGGCCAAAGAAGGACTCCCCAGTGGCTGCAAAGCAGAAATTTCACATGGTCCTGGAAACAGCAGTAGTGCCCAAGGAAGTGTTGGTACCTTTCTAGAGCCAATAGCTGAAATGATGAGATGGGAGCAACCCCCTCTAGTTTAGGATTTTATACTTTTCCAAGAATTTTCCCACATCACTCTCTTCCCTGATTTATTTATTGATGAAATAACAAAGATTCATAAAGTATTACCACAACTTTCAAAGTAAGCTCCAAACTACCCAGCAAACCTGTACTAAAAGTGAATAAAACTTGTATGTTATTCTAGTTATTTGTTTTGTTAATCATATTATTTAGTTTCCATTTGTCTTCTCTCCAAGGTCTTGCTATGGGCATATTCCACAGCCTAATCTCCCTACCTTCGAGATAGTTCCACTGGTTTGAATTCCAGGGAACAGCCTATGTATTTCCACCTATAATGGAACACACAATTGAATATGTAATGGAGTCTACTAGAAATAGTATACACTTTGCCTGCTTTTCTATAAGATCCTACGTAAAATGCAAAGCAGTGTTTCCCTCATATATGTATTTATATGTATCTATAAAAGATTTTTATTATAAAGGTAATGTACAGAGAGGTTACAGTTACATGAGTCAGGTACATAAAAAATTTTATGAAATGTAATTTTCTTCTCATTATAAAAATAATACATGAGTTCATGTAATAAAATTGAAACACAAGGAATACGTAATCACCCATAATTAATATCTAAAGAAAGTTTTTTGATATAATAGAAACATCATTAGGATATATATAGCCTACCAAGATGTTATCTTGAAAGAATATTCGTTTTGAAAAAATGGCATTTTTTCATGTATTAAGGTTATTGTTTTATGGATTCCATTTCTGGATTATCCTACCACTTGCATGGGACCTTAAATCAAAACTACCTAGATAAACTGCTTCTAATTCCTGTTTTACAGAAACTGAATTCTTAATTGGCAATATTATTGGTTTAAGCCACTAAGTTTTTTGAGTAACTTGTTATTCAACAATGTACTGGTTTTAAGCCAGACCACCAAACCTAAATCCAGGCTCTATCACTTACTAGGTAAGTGGCTTTATAAGAAATTCTTCATTCCTTGTTTATGAATTCCTTAAGACAGAAAGAGCATTATTTTCCTTCACACACCACGCTAAAGAATAAATAAATAATACAACACAGAAATTTTCAAACAGGATAAGGATTCCTTCATAACTAATTCATTCCTGTTTGCCCAGAAGTTCCTTGGTTTTAAGATTGAAAGTCTAGTATCTGGAACATCTTCTATATACAGGCATACCAAAGCAGTTGGTCATCCTTGGATTCATTAGAAATTGCGTGCAGGTAAAGAGTGTCTTTGGCAGATGGGAAAGGAAGTCTGTCTGAGTTAAGAGATGTATAGGCTATAGTATTGCATCACCATATCTGTGAGACCCAGGTAACAGTTTTGTTTCTTAGATATTCTGTTTTTCAGATGTACCTCTGGTCTGCTGGGAAACTCTGCTACCTAGGATACTCTCTCAATGGACACCCCCGGCCACTTTTCCCAAAGGATGGAACAAAGCCTGGCGAACAAAGCCTGAACAAAGCCTGACCAACCAGAACATTCCACCAGATGCGTCTTAAGGATATGGAGACACAAGCAGGGAAATACAGCTCCATCAGTGCTAATGACCACTTTTAAGTCAGCCTGACTTCAGAAGTCCTCAACAGACTGAGTCCTATGGTGGCCTCCAACTATGTCCCAGGCTCTTCGAAGTCCAGGGCTCATTTCTCTCTACCCTTGTCTGCCTGGATTTCTCATCTACCCTTTTCCTCTCTGCACAACCCATCTACCACACACACACACACACACACACCTAGCTCCTTCTCATCCTTCCAATCTACACTGCAGCTCTGCTTCCTCTTAGAAAATTCTAACAACTTCCAGGGAATTGATGTTTACACAGTGGTGCCACATTTTATCAGTTTCCTCTGCCCCACCAGCTACAGCCAGTAACTTGCTTGTGTGCACAATGTTCTAGGTCACCCATCTCTCCACAGCACCCACCATGGGACTCACTATGACAGATGCTTACTAGATAACTGTTGGTTAAAAGGATAAATGTGCCTTTCCTTCTATTTTACTTGAGTTTCCAAAATCTCTTGTCGAGAAAGCAGAGAAATTGTTCTTTTCCTCCCTTAAGAGCCACGGTTCTCTCAGCCAATGAGCTACTAAAGGGAAGAAGGAGAGAGGGGCCCGAAGCTCCTATATAGGACCTCCTGGATAGGACCCCCAGAGGTGGGACATGATGGACAGACTGCCATGTAGCATTGGGAACACGTCTGCTAGTATGAAAACAGGTATAGGAATAACTCTTAAAGGAGTCCCTGCTTTCTTTCTACATTGATCATTCAATACGTCAAGGATAAAAGCACAAGTGTTGAATGAGTTTGCTTTCTTCTGAAAACAATATGACATGGACCTGGACTAGACTATTTGACAAACTCCAGGACTCGCAGTCTTTGTAACAAGGAGCATCTGCCCTCAGCTACTGTATGACTCACCAGCGCACTTGATCACAGGTAGTTGGACAGTCTGAGTGACCCACCACAGAATGATTAGCAGGCGCATGCTGAAGCAGCTGGCCCTCTGGACGGTGATTGGAGGCATGAGTGAGTACTCGTGCTGCAGCGGGGGCCTGTGGCTCACTGTCAGGGGCTTGTATTTATGTATCACGTGCCTGGTCAAAGACCAGAGAGGAATGTCTTCCAGAAATCTCTGTTACCCTGCCATCTGGTTTAATGCTCTTTCCAGCATCCCAAATAAAGTGACTAACTACTTTCAAAATCAGGTCAATGTAAGTGGAGGGGAAGGATACTATAACAAACAGGCTTCATTCCATCTGGTAAACAAGAAAAAGCAAGGGAAATGAGGGAGCCTTAGAGCAAGAGCTGGGGCTCAATGGATAGCCTGAAGTCCATTCTGGAAGAATAACAGAATACTGAAATCCAGACTCTGAGACAAGTCGTCTGCTGGGATGTTAAAGGAAGGGAAGTGATTGCATGCTTGTAAGCTTGTTTTACTAGGAATTTGCTATTCTGTGGCTACTATTTGGAAGCCAAGCATGAGGCTATATGTGATTCTCCAAGACAGTATTACTACCAAAACACATAAAGTGTCAGCCTGAACAGCTGCAGCTGCCCCTGGTATTCAGGGAAGAGAACTAACAGTATTTTAATGTCCTCCTGCTTTTCCATGTGTTCTTTAATGTGATCCTTGTCACAAAGCTGTGGGGCTGTATTATCATTCATAGTTTATGAATTAAACTAAGCCACTTAATCAAGTACATGCCACCAGTGAGTTTCAGAGCCATGATCCAAACCTAGAGCTCTTTCCTTTGTTCTGTAGAATGCAGTACTGTCTTTTGGTTAGACAACTTCATTGTCATCTTATGCAACTTTCCACACAGGGCTGAGTGGCTTTGTTTTCTAGCTCAACTGTGATCTCACTGAATCCGCAGCCAGTCACAGCAGGCTATTGATCAGCCCATTCTTGGCAAGCACAAGCTTCCAGGATAACCCCTGCGTTTCAATTTGCCATTATGACTACTATACTGGAGTTTACTGATCAGCCCATTCTTGGCAAGCACAAGCTTCCAGGATAACCCCTGCGTTTCAATTTGCCATTATGACTACTATACTGGAGTTTAGTACATTTTCCACAAGATGGAGCATCAAGGTAACTACATAAAACTCACACCCACTTACACTTTTTTTTTTTCATATTTGCAAATCCAAATTCCCCATCTGCTCACAGAGCCTTGTCTGGAATTAGCCAGACAGTGATCTCCTTACATTATAGAGTGGGTGCAGAGTTAAGGAAGCGAATTGAATTTACAGTGGTAACTTTTCCTTGCCAGGAAACTCATCCAACCGAGGTTGGAAAACCAATCCTCAAATCTTGGGTATTAATTGGCCCCTTGGCCAAAGCAATCATTCTATCAGCCAATTAAAGTCCTTGGAGTAAGAGTATACTGTCATCCAGTGCCAGCACCAAACCTGAGACTTTGCCCCTTTGTCTCCAGTGACTTCTCTCTTCCATCTATTGGCAAAATTAGATAGCCTTTAAAGCTCTTCTGAACATAGCTCCCCAGAAATATTTTTAAAAAGAAGACACAGTTAGTTTGTTGAAATTTGTGAAAAGTTTGTGAATTTTCAATGAGGGTCCTTAAGAATTTTGTGTTCTGGAACAAGACAAAGAAATGCAAGGAGCCAAAGTGGGTGGGAACTTTGGAAGCCAGTCGGTAGGTTGAAATAGCATAGAACACATGCCAGCTTCTCACCTTCTTTCTCCACTCCCCCATCCGGTTCCTATTGTTAGAGACCAAACCCATGCTAGACAAGTGCTCTACTACTGATCTACACTGCCCACCCTTCTCACATCCTTCTTTCCAACTTAAGCAATACATCTCAGGACCTATGGTCTTTGCATTTTTTTCAACCTCATATGTCTCATAGTAAGACAAAAAGAACAACACTCTGGGATCTTCTGGCTGTAGACTAAAATATAGACCCTATTATTTCCAGGTTGTAAAACTCTGGGCAAGGAAGCTCAATCCTCAAAATTCTCATGCTACCAACTTTAGGTTGTCAAAAAGTTTAATGAAGTCTATTCCCACATACTTAACACAATATATACTTAATAAATTTTAGAAACTATTATTGTTTTCTGATAACAATTCTTTCAAATCCTCCCTAATTCAAAAAGCCCCCTCTGTTTAAAAAGAAATTTACAAAGTTGTACGTTTCTATAAGATTCAACTCTGGATAACTGTTTTCTAAGTTAGAACAATACAGTTTTATATTAGCATAGAGGGACCACCACAGCCTGGGGAATCTCTGGTGAACTATCAAGTGTGGACCATCATTATCAAATATACTAATAAGGAAGTCTTTGCATATATGACCAGAGAAATGGAGAACTTACACAATAAGTTCTCAACAAAATTTTATTCAAGAAAGCATGGTTACTTGAAGTATTCCCATCATCAAAGGGAAAATGACAGCTTTTATGAATTTAATTATCTGAAAAATTGCTTCATGCTCTCAGAGTATTTGTAAACACTGAGATTTCTTGACAACACACAATCCATGTGGCATCCCACAGATGCAATGTTAACCAATAAACAATAGATTGACCTGGCATAAAAGTAGCAGAATGCTCCCTAAATGACAATCATCAACACACACAGGGCTCACTGAAGCAAAAAGTCATCAATTGGCAGAGTGGTGGTGCCACTTGGCATTGTACCAATGTTTTCTGGCTGCCTGGAACAAAGCCAGGTACAATGTCCAAATACATGGAAAGATTTCATTTTAACTTTTCTGCCATTTTCCCTCATGTTTATCGAAGATTAGAGTTGGTGGGCTTGTCCAAGAATAATGGAGTGGCTACCACAATGAGAATTCATGGAGAAGCACTAGAGCTCTTCACTTCCAAGCCAAACACAAACAGCATTATGGGAAAAATAACATCTGTGTTCACCTATGTTCTTTGACTTTCTACTTCCTTCATTAAATACCCTTACCACAGTCACATTTATTGCTTGTTATCTTCCTTGCATCTGCCTGAACCGTTTAACCAACAGTGATGATACAAGTGTCCATTCAAACATACATGTATGACGTTCCCACAGTAGAAGTGAAATGAGTGAGCAGGGAGAGCTGAGCTAAAACTCCACAGTGGAAAACACATCAGTACTGATAAGCTTCACGTGCCTTGTGACAAAGGAATTCATTTACCATGAGGTCCAAATCATGTGCCAAAAACAGGATCTTAGCAGAAAAAATGGAAAATTCTCAAGACAAATAGATCTAATAAAGCAGACTGTAAGTCATAAAACCAACCAAAAGGCTCCATAGCTGTGCCAAACATGCCCCTCCGCTTCAGTGCTCCAATTGCCCCCTGCCATGTGCAGCCTCCTGCTGAGACTATCCAATTCTCTTGCCAGACTTATCTTGCCACCACCTGCTTTGCCTCAGACAACACTTCCGGGTGAATTCTGAAGCTCTGAGACATCTATTCTACCCCAGCACTAAGAATAGTCTTTACAACATCTATGATCTCTCACCCAGACAACCTTGTAAGTCTGTTGCAAGTTGAAAACCCATGAATTCCTTGTCTTAAAGAAATTATAGAATCATCAATACCTAATAAATTTAATAAAAGTAGGATGTTACTTACCTGTACCCAATTGCTGTCAATGTCCATGTATGAGGCTCTTGAAACACAAAATTGGTTGGAAGGCCTGCTTGGTGCTACCTGTCTTGATGTCACGAGGTCAGCCTGGACCTCTTTACATCCCTCCTCCTACATACAAGGACTGGGGAAGACAACAAAGGAGGATGTTTGTCATCTCTGTAATCACCATCCCCAACACTGAATTCAATATCTGTTCACTCATTTCACCCCATGAACAATTACACAATTACACATTTACAAATCAAGATTTTGAGCCTCAGTGAGCTTCAGAATCCTGCCACCGTACAGCCATCTTAACCACTATACCAATGTCTCTCACACTTGAGGTGTAGTCAAGTTACCTGGGCAATCTTATCAAAATGCAGATTCTGATTTGATAGGTCTGAGGGAAACCTGAGATTCGAAACTCCCAGGAGATGTAGAGTGCTATATAATACAGGCATACCTCAGTTTTCTCAGAGGGTTGGTTCCAGAACCTCCAAGAATACCCAAATCAGTGGATACTAGAGTCACTTGTATAAAATATCCCTTATATATTTGCATATAACCTACAACATCCTCTAATATACCTTTAGTCATCTCTAAATTACTTTTTCCGTATGTGTGCCAGTCCTTGGGTGTGAATTCAGGACCTTGGCACTGTCCTTGACTTCTACCACTTGAGCCACAGCTCCACTTCTAGCTTTTGGGGTGTTTAATTGAAAGTAAGAGTCTCATGGACTTTTCGATGCAGGCTGGCTTCACAACTGTGATCATCAGATCTCAGCCTCCAGAATAGCTAAGATTATAGGCATGAGCCACTGGTGCCAAACTTCTAGATGACTTTTAACAATTGATACAAAGTACTTGCTATGTGAATAGTCCTTACACATATTGCTTAGGGAATAATGGCAAGAAAAATATGTATGTGTTCATTATTGTTTGCCAGTACTGGAGTTTGAATTTGGGGCCTGGGCTCTGTCATTTAGATTTTTCATGCAAGGCTAATGTTCTACCACTTGTGCTACAACTTCACTTCCAGCTTTTTTCTGGTTAACTTGACTTTACTGCTAAGGATGGCTTCAATCCATTATTCTCAGGGCTCAGCCTTTTGAGTAGCTAAGGTTACAGGTGTGAGCCACTGGCACCTTACACATTCATTATTAATGTGACTATCATTGGCATAACTATAATTTCCACCCACAGTTTATTAATTCCAAAGGTGCAGAACCCATAGATAGAGAGCTGTCTTTCTTCCTTGGTGTCAACATGAGTTCCCATAAGTGGCAGAGGAAAGAGTGCACAGAATGGAAAGACAAGAAGGAGGCCAACTTTCCTTTTACAACAAAGCATCCTGTCTCCAAATGTTCACATAACAATTAAAAAATCCACAAGTTTACAATTTTTTTCCATGAAGGTGCTTAACTAAGAACTAAATCAAACCACTGTGTGTATGTCATCATTTCTTTTCTAGAACCTCTGAGCGTTGATAGATTGGTCTAATTTTTCATTTAAAAAAAATCCTCTCTGCCAGGAATCGGTGACCACCTTTAAATCCTAGCTACTCAAGAGGTTAAGATCTGAGATTTGAAGTTCAAAGCCAGCTGGGACAGGAAAGTCTTATCTCTAATTAATCACCAAAAAAGAGCTGGAAGTAGAGCTATGGCTCAAAGATAGAACACTAGCCTTACAATAAAATGCTCAGGGATCAGATCCCAGGCCTTGAGTTCAAGTCCCATGCACACACATACACACACACACACACACACACACACACACACACACACACACACATACACCCTCTAGGAAGAACTGGCCAAACTCATTTCCTCTAGATGAGATATAAGGATATGCTAATAGTCACCACTGTGTAAGCCTGAAAACCTTTATGTGTTCTGCCACACACACAGTAAAAGGACAGCTGTCTCCTTTAAGGACATACCCAAGGTCAACACCATCCAAGACAGTCTGAAATGGGCCTTTTGGATCATGGCCCTCACTTGGCAGTGACATCCACTTTTGGGTGACACATTCTTCCCTGAGAAGGTTTCTGAGGACATTTCATGGAAGATGAGTTTTGTTTTGCAATGAAAGCATGCATCACAGTGATTCTTGAGAGTGAGGATAGGACCTGGAAGGACTCAGCTAGAAACACACTAGAAGCTGGAGCATGTCCTGTGGGCAGGGCCAGAAGGAGCTCAGGAGCCCAGCAACATGACTGGCCAGAAACAAATGTGGCCTCTCCTGGCCCGTCCTGCATTTGGCTCTTTTCTTCCTTGTGGACGTCCTGTATCCACCCCACACGCACCCAGAGTGCAGGATTGGGAACTGCTGGCTCCAGACCTTATGTCCTTAACCTTGGCATGAGCTCATCCTTACTGGAGAAAACACCAGTGCAGTGACCATCACTAAATAATGTGGGAAGGATTGGGCAAGAAACCTGATGTTTTCTTCCTAGCTTTCCTCAGTCTGTGGCTGGAAATTCTAGGGAGTGATTCTTCCATGAAATCATCATCCATTGAGCCATTCATTCAGCAAATGCTTACTGAAGTAGCCCTATGTTCAAAAAACATTGCACTGGGCCATGGGCCCTAGAGATAGTCACAAAACAGTTTCTGGGCTTACAGAGTTCAGAGTCTGGAAGAAAAGCAAATATGTAAAATAAGTAAAGATAACATACTATAGTTAGTACCAAAACAAAGGCATGCTTGGAAACAGAAGGGAGCAAAAGCATGTTTATTGAGCATCTACTATATGCAAGCTCACCACACACATGCCTTCAATT
This sequence comes from Dipodomys merriami, assembly GCF_024711535.1. Lineage (NCBI taxonomy): Eukaryota > Metazoa > Chordata > Mammalia > Rodentia > Heteromyidae > Dipodomys > Dipodomys merriami. Next base: position 34,030,058 of record NW_027202937.1, read on the forward strand.
CTTCTCAATATTGTTCATATCTCTATTCATGTGGAAAATGAGGATAGCTCTGTAATAAGGTAAATGTGGGACCACTGGAAATATTCAGGGGAGAGGGAGGGAAGCACTTCTGATAGATGAGATATAAAACATGGCCTGGGGACTTGTAATTTTATATCCAGGATTGGAATAGAAGTAATAGAGTAGTAGCAAGTTCCATTGAATAAATTTGGTGTCCTGGTTTTGTGACTTTCTTAACACATGTGTAGCTGACTTTTTTTTTTTGCCAGCCCTGGGGTTTGAACTCAGTGCCTGAGTTCTGTCCCTGAGCTTTTTTTGCTCAAAGCTAGTATTCTACCTCTTGAGACACAGTGCCACTTCTGGCTTTTTCTGTTTGTGTGGTACTGAGAAATCAAACCCAGGGCTTCATGCATGGCACGCAAGCACTCTACCACTGAACCACCCCCTAACTTTCCTTTAAATCAAAAGGACAGACCTAAAAATAGTAATCATTAAAAGGTCCTGTCATCAGAGCTGCTGTAAAGGAATCTAACTTATGTTATTCCATCCTCTTTAAGGCTTGACAACAAACATAGACAGCACTGAAGTGAGCCCTAAGATGGCACAGGTTCATAGTAAGGATTGTTTTGAATATACCTACACATTTTAATAGATAAATGAATGGTCAATATGCATAACAAAAATAGTACCTCATATTGAGAATGATTAAAGTTTATCATTTTTCAGATAGATAATTTTTTTCAGAGTACATGAGACAATGTAATGTGCTTTTGAAAGAAGAATGGATTGGCAAAATAGTAACAAAGTAAAAGGAAAGCACTGAGGTTAGTAAAATGGTTGATAATAGATTACAGAGATAGATAAGCAGAGAGTCAACCAGTTGCCTGTAAGCCATTAGATCAAATTACATGCTCAGTTGCTTTGAACAACAGAAACCCATTTTCTCAGAGGCCAGAAGTCAGAAATCAAGGCGTTTCCAGGCCATGCTGCCTCTGGAGGCCCCAGGGAACAACTTGTTCTTTGCCACTTCCAGTGTTTGGTGACTCCAGGTGTTCCTTGGCTTGTTGCCACATCACTCCAGTATCTGCCTCTATGTTATGTAGTCTATGTCTCTTACAAGAATACTTGTCATTGGATTTAGAACACATACACCTACTCCAGGATGATCTGATCTCCAGGACTTTTACTTGACTGTATCTGCAAAGACCTTTTTCCAAAATAAGGTCACATTTACAGGTTCCAAGAATCAGAACATAAACAAATCTGGGGGGGGGGGGGATAGGAGGAAGGAAGGGATTCAACCTTCAGGCCACTGCAGATAAGACAATAACCAGACCTTCTATTTGTATACAACATTTTATTAAATTGCATCTAGTATTCAATTTTACTTTTCTCTCCTCTTAGTTTTGTCACTATTGTAACTTAAGGATCTGTGAATCACTAGCCTTCATTTTTTTCCCATATCATTTTGGGTCACAAATTCACAAAAGACAACATTTGTAAAAAGATGATTGTCAAACCAGATGCCAGAAGTTCGATTAGACACCCTGTAATTCAAACCAGCAAGCCGGACAGGCTGTGTTTTCAAAAGAACGGTCCTATAATAACAATATTGTGCTCAGGTTCCCTTGGCCTTCCACAGGCATCGGTGCACAAAGGTCTCAGCATCTGTGAGTAGCCACACTCCGGAGCCTGGTTAGGTGAACATTCAGTGCATACTTGCTTGAAATCTGTTCTTCTACCATGAAATAGTCACCATGCTCACAGCCCCAAGAGAATGGGGTTCCAGGGACATGGGCTGTCACTTGAGACATGCTTATGGAAAAGAGATTTTTGAAAGAGTATCCCATTTCTTTAATCTTCATCCGTCATTATTGAAACAACTCAGAAAGGGTGGAGGGGACAGAATGAAAGGAAAAGAAAAAATTTGAAACAGTGATAGAGGAAAGTGGATTTTTTTTCTACTTTATTTCCCAAATGCAAAAGGTTTCAAGAATACTTTTAATACTGTTCTCAGCCCACATTGGTGCAGACAGACAGACATTTATGTCAGTAAATATGCCTTAAATAGTGGCCCAGTTGGCATAAGGCATTATGCCCAGAAGAGAGGGAAAAAATGTGAAAGTGCTGGAAAACTAGAAGGAAATGTTTTTTTTTTTAGTTTCTAGTAGGATAATATTTAAGTATGCAGTAGTTAGACACATTTTTCATCTCAATCAAATATCTCTCCTTTTTAACACTTTATTTTCTTCCTTTCAGTAAATATTCTGCAACTCAGATGATAAGTTAGTAATTAGTCATTTTGTAAATTGCCACTAGTGGAACAAAATAAAACAGAGAGAAATTGTCATTTTTATTTTTTTCCAAGGAATTAATTTAGCCAAGGTACAGCATCTGTCAGCCAGAAGAAATGGAGTGTAATTGGCCCAGCAACAAAGGCAAAGCTTCGATGGCCATCCGCCTTCAGGAGACTCTGACATCTGGCTTACAAGTGTTTGGCTGAAATTTTTTGTTCTGTTTTGCTTTTCACTTTATGCAAATGTTTTTGGGGTTTTCCAAATGTATTTTTGGTTTATTTGTATATATATTTATGGTCTCCAGTAGTTCCATTATTTATTACTAATCTGACAGACATAACCAAGTTACATGAAGAGTTAAAGAAATGTTGTGAGTGAAAACTAGATTTTCCTCTCTGGAAACCAGATTTTCCTCTGAAAATATTGTGCAGAGGGGTTACAATTACATGAGCAAGGTAGTGAGTACATTTTTTATCAAGCATTGTTGCCTCCTTTGTTTCCCCTTCCCATCCCTTTCCATCTTCCCCCTGCCCCTCCCCCACCCCCCAACAGAACTCTCCAGCCCAAGTCCTGCACCAAAGTTGTAAAGTTTGTTTTTCGAACATCTTGTATATCTCATTGTTGCGATGGGTCCACCTGTATCCCCATTTAAACAATTTGTTTTTTCCCTTCCCCTCCACAAATTATACCAACATCAAATACAGTGTTGCTTTGTATGTCCCTCCCAAAAAAAATTTTTACTCCAAAATGTATGTAAGTATCTCAGCATTTATCTTCATTGTTTTCCTTTGTTTCTGTTGAAACACACTTTAATTTTTTTTTAAAAAGTCTTGTAATACAGCATTCCTTTGAATAAAAATTCCATTAATAGGCTCAAATTATATAGGAAATAAAGTGAGCTTGGACTAGAATTATTCACTTAGACTTACAATTTAATACCATATTATTAAATTTTCAGTTCCTATTATTAAAATGGCATTTATATCCTGTTCAATTGCTGAATAAAAAATCCATCCCTTAAAAATCATGATGCCCAAATGCAGAATAAAACATCATGATTAGAATTAATTGCTTCTTTTACTCAACAAAAATAAAAGCATAATATAAATGTAAAGCTTCCAGGAACAGCTGGAAAATATTGTCCTCTTGATAGAAGTTATCTTAATTGTGAAATAATTCCCAAGCCAAGATATCAGTGTTTAAATTTTGTTTGTCTGTCCCCAGGGTAATATTTTATGATTCTATGTCTAACTAATAAAGGTTACATTGTTTATTTACAGTTATTACTGTCAGTTGCCAAAAAATTATAAAATATATAAACTCTTACTTATCACAAGAAATCTGTGAGGTTTTATAGACATACATGGTGATTTTTCTGTGCATTTTATAGATTCTGTAACCAATACTAAGTCTGTAAACATCTAAGACAACTTCTGCCCTGGGGACACTGTTTCCCAGCTGTTACAGTAAACATTATTATATGTATTTGGTAAGATTTTTAATTTAATGAATTGTATGACCGAACATTTAATTACTACTCTACATCTGTATTGAGTCTAAATACAATACTCTGTATTGAGTCTAAAGGGTAAGTAAGCCTCATGCTTACTCATCTAGTAAGATACTGATCTAATAAGATTCCTGACACTTTCAGATACTGACACCTGAGGAGAAAGTAATATGGATATTTACATTGAATTAAGTTTGGCCTAAAGCTGCCTCCATATGTAATGAACTACAACCTAAGGATGTTTAAGCAGATTGTAACTTACTCCGGTACCAAGTAGCTGTGTCTCAATCACAAGAAAGCAACTGTTCCCATTACATTCAAGTAAGGTAGGCAAGGAGCTGTAAGCAATTAGGTTGTCTGTGTACCTCACCTTTCTGTTTTTGTTACAACCATTTCTTCCAGCTATAAATTTATTCTGCCCATGTGGTGAAAGAGAGCTTTCTGTACCATTTTTAGTCTAGATGACTGCCTCATACTAAAAGCTAATTAAGATCTACAAAATTCAATTTCTTATAATTTTGTCTTAATTCGGATTATGCCTGCCAACTTTTAGTCAAATGATCTGTGCACGCATGCACACATGGGCATGTGTGCACTCGTGCGCATGCGTGCGTGTGTGCGTGCGTGCGTGTGTGCGTGTGTGTGCGTGTGTGTGTGTGTGTGTGTGTGTGTGTGTGTGTGTGTGTGTGTGTGTCTATCAGTGCTTGGGCTTGAACTCAGGGACTGGGTGCTGTGCCTACCTTTTTCACTGAAGACTAGCAATCTACCACTTGAGCCACACCTCTACTTCTGGCTTTTTGCTGGTAAATTGGAGAAAAGAATTTCAGAAACTTTCTTGCCTGGGCTGGCTTCCCACCTGGATCCTTACATCTCAACCTCCTGAGTAGCTAGGATCATAGGCATGAGTTACCAGCACCCAACAATCATTTTAATGTCAACCTTTTTTATTATTACACATTTTTATTATAAAAATACTGAACAGAGGGATTATAGTTACATGAGCAAGGTAATGAGTACATTTCTTATCAAGCATTATTGCCTCTTCCTTTGTTTTTCCCCTACCATTCCTTTCCTCCCACCTCCACAACTATGCTCCCCCTTACCCCCTAACTCCCTAATCCCACCTAAATTGTAAAATTTGTTTTTCAGCATAGTCTTATATCTCATTGCTACAATGGGTCAACCTGTATCCCTATTTAAGCATTTTGTTTTTTCCCCTTCCCCTCCCCAAATTAGAGAAGTGTATATACAAGATGCAGGGCATCAACATCAAATACAGTGAAAACAGGAGTTACATCGTGGGGAGGAACATACAATGAAACAAAAAATCACATGGTATATTATAAATTCGTGACAACTTCTTTACCAGGAGTTCAGCAATGCAAATTGCCAAAAGTCAAAGAAAATAACAATAAGATTTGAAGAAGGTCACAGGCAGTAATATAATACAATATAGGTCATAGAATCAAGTTCTATCTCTACTAGACCAAGTGAATAGAAGACAGGAACATTAGCAGTTGAACACGTGTTATAAACATGCATAATTACAGACTTACATAATTAGATGAAGATTGGCTATACAATTGATTCTGCATTGGTGAGTATCGAACCATTGTTCCTAGAGGAAATATAATATTGCTCCTCAATAGATACAAGTTGGTTAGAGTACCTCCCACACCAAAGTCCAAGGATGTTCTAGTCCCTTATATAAAGTAGTGTAGTATTTGCATTTAACCTGTACATATCCTCTTGAGTACTTATAGTCATCTCTAGATTCCTTATGATATCTAATATAATCAAGATGCTATATAAATATTTACTCCACTGTATTGTTTAGAAAATAATAACAAGAAAAAATTCTACATCTTCAGTAAAGATATAACCTTTTCCCAAGTGTTTTCCATTATAGTTGAGTGAAGGCATGAATATGAAACTTACTTACACAAGGATACATTTTTATAAGGCACTGGCCACAGTATTTTTGCAAACTGATTAAACTTATAGCCTTGCTCTATGCATGTTTCTGTTCAAAGACACATTCTTTAATTTTAATGGATTCTAGAGAAGCTAATTGAACTACTGTAGAAAACTGACCAGAAACAGCTGCCCCAAGGAAATGTTCTCATTGAAAATATCAGATATGGGTTCAAAAATGGGTGTGAAATTGATGTTCTGTGAAACTATAATTTTAAACAAAAACTCTTTCATCCAAGAGTCCCAGTGCTGTCAACACATATATCAATGCATAATGTTAATAATGATTAAAAAACAAAATTAGTAAGAAATAAAAAGAAATCCTTTCTAAAAGACAAAAACATCAAAATTTCTTTGTAAAATTTACATTCATCAGCTCTTAAAGTTTTCTTTCTAAGATGTAATAACATTAAAATATTCCTCCCATAAATAATTTCAAAGCAGTTTTGTTTTCAATCACAGATTCCTGAAACGAATACAGAAATTAAAACGCCTGCCACATGCATGTGGATTTCAGATCCCGAGTGCATACCTTAGCAGACATTAAAAGACTAAGTGAAGCATTCTTAAACCAAAGACCATTTGGATTACCTTTCCCTCTTCTGTTCATGTCGTTCTCCATGGCAGGAAAATGTATCATGTATCATATCATTTGCCCCAACCAATTTTTCCAAGTTTCATGGTCATCATCTCCCTTATTCCTGGAACAGAACAGTCCTGAAAAGTTTGCCAACAGTAATTCAGACATAGGCTGCTAGTCTAACTCACTAGCCACGGTTGCTTAATGACCAGTACCTCCTTTCCCAACTCACAGAGCTATGCAGCAAGATGTATGTGCTCTGCAGTTTGAAAGAGCTGGACCCAAGAGAGGAAGGTTTGTATACAGCCTCAATTATCTTTTCCTAGCAAGTGAGAAGTGACAACTGGGATTAAAATATGAGGTTTTGTGTAGTGGAGAAGGAGAAACACAAAATTTAGAAAGCCAGGAACTACACAAGCTAAAACCTCTTCTCCCCCCGCCCTCACCCCTGCATATCTCTCCATCGTCCTTCTCTCCCTCTCCACTTCTTCTCTCCCTCGCCCCCCTCATCTCTCTCTTTTCTTCTCTCCTCTCTTTTTTCTCTGTCGCAGCACAAAGATCAAGCAGCAGTGGGGAGTATGTTAGGGAGGCAGAAGTCAGAAGTAAATTACAGTGGCTAGCTTTGTTCTTTGTCAGCCTAGTGCTGGCTTACTTCCTGGATCATTCAATCTACCTTCATTTTTCTTTTCTTTTCTTTTTTATTTTCTTTTTGTTGTTGTTTATGGTCATGAGACTTGAACTCTGGGCCTTGGCACTGTCCCTCAGCTCTTCAGCTCAAGGCGAGCGCTCTACCACTTGAGCCACTGCACCACTTCTGGTTTTCTGAGTGGTTTATTGGAGGTAAGAGTCTCATGGACTTTCCCACCCAGGCTGGCTTTGAACTTCAGTCCTCAGATCTCAGTCTCCTGAGTAGCTAGGATTACAGGCTTTAGCCACAGGCGCCCAGCTTACCTTCACTTTTCTAGCAGCTATTATTTGTTTGCATCAAAGTGTTTCTAAAATGTGATCTGCAAATGTCTTTTATTTTTACATATGATATTCAGCGCATCCCTTGTCTCCTAATTCACATAAAACATATTAAATCTCTTGTTTTAACACAAAATAATTAGTCTGTCTTCTGCTTGTAGAATAACTGTTGGATTCTTTTGTCTAGTTAATTTCAGTGCAATATATTCCTTCAGAGAATTGGTGGCTCCATTTCTAAAAGAAAGAATAATGAGATAAACATGAGCACAGGACATCAGTGGGGACTTAGATATTATGTTTTGAATAGTAATCTACAGATTACATGTTCCTTCCAAATTAGTAATAATCAGGTAGTAACTCATACAGCAAGGTTACTGTTCTTTTTTTTTTTTTTTTTTTTTTTTTGTCCATCGTGGGGCTTGAACTCTGGGCCTGGGCACTGTCCCTGAGCTCTTTAGCTCAAGGCGAGTGAGTGCTCTACTGCTTGAGCTAGAGCGCCACTTCTGGTTTTCTGGTGGTTTATTGGAGATAAGAGTTTCACGGACTTTCCTGCTGGGCTGGCTTTGAACCGCGATCCTCAGATCTCAGCCTCCTGAGTAGCTAGGATTACAGGTGTGAGCCACCGGCGCCCGGCAAGGTTACTGTTCTTAATGACATTTTCATACTGGTTTCAGAAATTACAACATATGCAGGTGCCTTTTGTGTTCAAAGAAAAATTTTAATCCACTATTGTTTCAATTCAGGAAAAATTTTACTATACCTCCTCAACTATACATATATATGTTTTATATATATATGCTTAACTACTGAGCAATGAGTATTGACAGCACTGAAAAAATTTAGTGAAATTTAGGATCCTTTTGTCTAAAGAGAAATAGAGCCCTGTTGGTTTAATTCTTCTAGTTAGAGATAAGGTATACAACACGCAAGTACCTCACATCTGAGAGATCTGTTTACTATTTTTCTAACTCTGTGTGTGTGCATGTGTACATGTGTGTGTGTGTGTGTATTTACCTTCTATGTTCCTCATTTGATTCCTTAACATGGCTCAAACACTCCTATTCATAGATATACATGTACATATACATATACAGGGGGATATATGTGTACATACAAATGTGTAATTTTTATCATGTGGACAAAAGTTGGGCTTTATTTGATTTACTTGTCCTGAATGTTCATTGGCCACTAGTTGGCTTGCAGTGCTGTCTTTCCACTGACTAAAAGCTATTGGGAAAGTCATTCATATTGGCTCTGTGTTTAGCTTGGGAATAAGATACTATAATTCCAGTTCAACAGAGCATGGCCAGAACAGACTTACATTACCCAGAGTGTAGGGAGGGCACCAGGCCAGGGAGGCTCAGGCACAGAAATAGGAAGCTTACTGCCTATGTACTTTCCCAGCCACTACCTTACACTTTTTACTATAGTTGGCTTTCCCCCTGGTAGAGCCTGCCTGACTTACTCTAGCCCCAGCCCAACAGGTTATCAAGTAAGAAACACCACTGGTATGGCTTAATGGTAGAGCCCTAGCTCAATATGCATGAGACCTTGGATTCAACCACCAAAATAAATAAGGCATGTTTGCTTATCACTGAATTATGTATTCCTTCATCCAGGTAGCATAAAGGTGGGCCTAATATGTGCCGGACACAGTAGGCCATAGTGATATCATACTGAACAAAACAGGTCTAGATCCTGCCTTCATGATGCCCATAGCTCAATAAGGGCGACAGCTTATCAATTAATTGATTAGTGATCAGCATGATAAGCACAGCTCATAGGAAACTAGGTCTCTGAGCTTCTCCTGTACTTCATCCTAAAGCACTCCTGATCAAGAGATTTTACCATAACTTGCTGCAGTTCTGGAGAAATCATTAAGAAATTTAAGTGCTAAGTGTAGACACTCACCTAGTATGCATAAAGCCCTGGGTTCATTCCCTGGCACTGTCAAAAATGAAAAAGAAAAACATTCAGGAAGACTGAGGTTCACTTATAATTGTATTGTCTTTCTCATTATTAAAGTATTAAGTTCCAGTCTTATTTAAAATTTAATCCTCTTCCAGATTTTATTAGCAATAACACTTTGCTAGCTATAATAACTACTTAGACTTCAAAGCATAGATATGCACAGAGCCAATTATTTTACATCCTTTGTTGTATTTCTTTGAAACAGAAAAGGATAATAACCAGTGATCTTCATAACTACAATGGGAGATAGAGCCTGGGTTACTTCCTCCATAAGGAAATGGAAATTTCAAGTCCAGGTGACTAGCTCAAGTTCTTCCACTAGGAAGTGGAGATAGTAGGTCTCCAATACTATGGTATGGTTGTTGTTGTTGTGTTGTTTTGGAGAATTTTTGGCCAATATTGGTCTTGAACTTACAACCATGTTCAGCTTTTTCTGCTTAGAGCTATACCTCTTGGGCTGCACCTCTACTTCTAGCTTTTTACTGACTAATTGGAGAATAGAGATCAAAGTCCCTCAGATTTGTCTTCCCAGGCTGTCTCCAAACCAAAATCCTCAATTTGTATGTGATCAAGCTTTCTTTTTATTCCACATATGAATGAGATTGTCTGTGCCTGGCTTATTTCACATAATATAATGATCTCCAGTTCTATGACAGTGTTTTACCCTTCTTACAGGTGAATGGTATTCCATTATGTGTATGTGTCTCATTCTCTGACTTGTATAATGAGGTTGAACAAGAAAAGACCAAAGAAACCAAAGTTAAACCATTTAAAGGTTAATTTAGTTTTCACATCACCTCATATGTGCCCTCCACAGTGTGTGCCTTCTTTACATGTGTAACATCATAATCAAGCTCAGAACATCGATTTTCCTTACCACTCCTAATGGCTTAGAAGTTCATGGCATGGTCTGCTTTTTTAATTTAATTTTTTTATTTTTTATTTTTATAAGTTTTTTATTATGAAAATACTATACAAAGGGGTTACAGTTACATGAGCAAGGTAATGAGTACATTTCTTTTTTTTTAGTGTGAAAATACTATACAGAGGGGTTACAATTACATGATCAAGGTAATGAGTACATTTCTTATCAAGTGTTGTTGCCTCCTCCTTTGTTTCCCCTTATCATCTCTTCCATCTCCCCCCCACCCCTCCCCACCCCACCAGCGCCAAAGTTGTAAAGTTTTTCCACATAAAGACTTGTACATCTCATTGTTGCAATGGGTCCATCTGTATCCTTATTTAAACAATTTGTTTTTTCCCTTCCCCTCCACAAATTATACCAACATCAAATACAGTGAAAACAGGGGTCACACTGTGGGGGAGGGACATACAAAGCAACAAAGAAATCATCTTATAAACATCTTAGAAACAATCACAAGAAAGAAAAACCATTTGAGTCCTTATCTTGGGGTTCATTTCACCTAACATCAACTTATCTGACCGTTTCTGCTTGTCTCAGACATATACTAGTTATTGCAAATAAGAGAAACCATGGGACCTATGTTTCTTTGGGCCTGGCTTACTTCACTTGATACAATTTTTTCCAGCTCTTTCCATTTCCTAACGAATGAGGCAATGTCATTCTTTCTGATGGAGGCATAGAACTGCATTGTGTATATATACCACATTTTCTTGATCCATTCATCTTCTGAGGGGCATCTGGGTTGGTTCCATATCTTAGCTATGGTAAATAATGTTGTAATAAACATAGTTGTGCTGGTATCTTTAGTATGGTCTTATTTGTGATCATTTGGGTAAATGCCCAAAAGTGGGATTGCTGGGTCATAGGGGAGCTCTATGTGGAGTCTTTGGAGGAACCTCCATCTACTTTCCAAAGTGGTTGAACAAGTTTACACTCCCACCAACAATGCAGTAAGGTTCCCTTCTGTCCACATCCCCTACAGCATTTGTTGTTATTAGAGTTCTTGATTATACCCATTCTAACTGATGTGAGGTGGTATCTCAATGTTGTTTTGATTTGCATTTCTTTTATGGCTAGGGAGGTTGAGCATTTCTTCATGTGTCTATTGGCCATCCTTCTTTCTTCTTCAGAGAAGTTTCTCTTTAAGTCTTTCGCCCACTTATTTATTGGGCAGTTGTTTCTTTGAGGATTTGTTGTTGGGGGATTTAATTTTTTTAGTTCCAGGTATATTTTAGATATGAGATCCTTGTCAGTTGTATAGCTAGTGAAGAACTTCCCCCAATCTGTGGGCGTTCTATTGATCTTACTAGCTATGGCACAGGCTGAAATTTTCTTAATATAGACCCAGAAGCACAACAAATTAAAGAGAGGTTGGACAAATGGAATTGCATGAAATTGCAGAGCTTCTCCATGGCAAAGGCCTGGTCTGTTTTTTGTTTTGTGACAGGCATTACTGTGAGGCATGTACTTGAGTCATCCTGACACCTTTCTGCCTTGATATTTTTTTCAGTTGTGGGGCTAGAACTCGGCCTGGGCTCTGTCCCTCAGCTCTTCAGCTCAAGGTAAGTGCTTTACCACTTGAGCCACAGCACAACTTTCAATTTTCTGGTGATTAATTGGAGATAAAAGTCTTACAAAAAAAAAGTCTCACAGACTTCCCTTGCCCAGGCTGGCTTTGAACAGCAATCCTCAGATCTCAGCTGCCTGAGTAACTAGGATTACAGGCATGAGCCACTGACTCCCAGCTCTGCTTTATATATATATATATATATATATGCTTGAGATATATATATATATATATATATATATATATATATATATATATATATTCTGAACAGAGCTGAGGGGAAGGGAAAAAAATAAAATTGTTTAAATAGGGATACAGGTGGACCCATTGCAACAATGAGATGTATAAGATGTTATGTCAAAAAACAAACTTTACAACTTTGGCCAGGCAGTGGGCATGGGAGGAGAGATGGGGCAGGGATGGTAAGGAGAAACAAAGGAGGAGGCAACAATGCTTGATAAGAAATGTACGCATCCCATTGCAACAATGAGTGTACAAGTCGTTATGTTGAAAACGAACTCTACAACTTTGGGGGGGGGAAGGGGGGAGGATGGGAGGGCGGGGGGAGGATGGGAAAGGATGGGAAGGGGAAACAAAGGAGGAGGCTACAATGCTTGATAAGAAATGTACTCATTATCTTGCCCATGTAATTGTAACCCCTCTGTTCAATATTTTCACAATAAAAAAAAAAAAAGAAATGTACTCATTACCTTGCTCATGTAATTGTAATCCCCTCTGTCTGGTATTTTCACAATAAAAAAACTTATTAATTAAAAAAAGACCTAACATGGAATTTGAGAACAGTGGTGAATGTCTATAAACCCAACACTCTGAAGGTTGAGGCAGGAGGAACATAAATTCAAAGGCCTCTCTGGGCTACATAATAAGACTGAGGGCCCAACCAAGAAAATAGTCCTCAATATGAGTTCAATGAAACAAACTTGAACAAAATGCTCGTGACTAACAAGCCTTAGCACCTTGTGCCCATTCTGTATATATGGCACTTTAAAAGATTCTAGTGTTAAGAAAATGAAATGAGAAGAGCTATCAGTGTCACACACATGCAAATTGTGTAAGTGGCCTTCTAGTGTTTCTTTAACCCACTACAAATTCTACCTTAAATGGACCTCATTGCAAATAACTTTTTGTGTGTGCATGTGCTGGCCCTAGGACTTGAACTCAGAGCCTGAGTGCTGTCCCTGAACTTCTTTTGCTCAAGGCTAGTACCCTACCATTTGATCCATAACACCACTTCTGGCTTTTTCTGAGTAGTTTATTGAAGGTAAGAGTCTAATGGACTTTTTATCTTGTGCTGGCCTCAAACTGCAATCATCAGATCTCAGGCTCTTGAATAGCTAGGACTACAGGTATGACCACCAGAATCCAACTTGCAAACAATGTTTGATAGGATGTTTAGATGAGCTTGCCACCTGTCCTGTCCTTGAGGGTAACTGGAGAAATTAAAGAAAACTGCACATCTATATTTTGAATTTGGTATAATTTATCCTTATCATTATCAACTTTTAACATGTCAGATAATTTCTATAATAATACTTTCAACAATGATCACTAAAGATGCTCTATATGAGCTTTCATATGTCTTGATGATAACAAGCCTTAATATGTTGGCAAAAATTTATAGCTGCTTAGCTTGTCAGTTATTTTGTATATACTTACAAAAAAAAAGCCCCTGACATCCAGGCATGGTCTTTTCTTTCTTTATCATAACTTTGCCCATCTGTTCAGCCCCTCCACTTACCCAACAACTTCATTAAAGTATAACTTCTCCCATTTGTAAACAAATAGTAAATGTTCCATAGACATTGCTGCTGTGAAGAAAAAATACCTATAGAACCAGTCATGACAGAGATATTAAGAATCTTCCTATTGGGGCTTGGAAGGTAGTTCAGTGGTAGAGCGCTTGCCTTGCATGCCTGAGGCCCTGGGTTCGATTCCTCAGCACCACATAAACAAAAAGAAAAAAGCCAGAAGTGGCGCTGTGGCTCAAGTGGTAGAGCGCTAGCCTTGAGCTGAAGAGCTGAGGGACAGTGGACAGTGCCCAGGCCCAGAGTTCAGGCCCCACAACCAGACCCCAAAAAAAAAAGAATCTCCCTATTTAAAGGAGACTTTCTTCATGAGGTCATTGTGCAAAACCCACACAAACAACTGGAGGTCAAGCATAGGAAATGCTACTTATGCTACCTTCTTCTGAGATAAAGTAAAAAACTGAGAAGTCCTGCAGTAACAGTCCTTAAAAATAGACTCTTTTTTGTACTTTTTTTTTTATAATACCTGCTCTACTTGGAGTGAGGTTATTTTTCACTGTGGTTTTGATTTGCATTTCTGCTGACTAGTGGGGTTCAGTGTGTTTTTAAGTGCTTACTGATCATTTGTATGTGTTCTTTTAATATATATCTACTAGGCTTGCTCATTTTTAATATAATGTTATCATTATTATTATTATTAATGGGGCTACAGAATGGCTACCATTCTATAAGTCAGGTTGTGAGTACCTTTCTTTGTTGGACAATGTCACTAGTTTTTTTCACTTTTCCCCTCCTGTCTCTGCCCATAAATTATATAAATCATTTTCTACATAGTGTCTACTGAATATCATTATTACATTTGTTTCCCCTCTTCCTCATTTTTAGTAAGATTATTTGTTAAGAAATGCCGATGTGAATGTGGAGAAATAGGCAACTTCATTTATTGTTGATGAAAAGGTAATAAATACAGCCATTATGAGGAACAGTATGGACATTCCACAAAAACTTAAATAGAATTACCATGTGACCCGGAAATCCCATTAGTGGGTATTTATCCAAAGGAAATGAAAACAGCACATGGAAGAGTTATCTACATTCCCATGGTCACTGCAGCCTTGTTCACAATAGCCAAGATATGAAATCAACCTAAGTGTCTATCAGCAGATGAATGAAGAAAGGGAATGTGATCTAAATGTGATGGAATGTTGCTTAGGCATAGGAAAGAATAAAATCCTGTCATCTGACATTGACATGTCATCTGACATTGACATAGATAAACCTAGAGGACGTTAAGTTAATGTGAAATAAGCCAGGCACAGAAAGATAAATACCACTTGATCTCACTTAGTTGTAGATTCTAAAACAATCGATCTCTAGAAGTAGACTAGAATAATGGTTACCAAGGGATGGGGAATATGAGGGGGAGGCCAAGCAGAGAGATTGATCAATGGGTGCAAAATTAGGATTAAGATAGGAAGATAAGATGTAGTGATCTATTTTTTATTTTTAATAAGTTTTTTTATTGTGAAAATACTTTACAGAGGGGTTACAGTTACATGAGCAAGGTAATGAGTACATTTCCTATCGAGCATTGTTGCCTCCTCCTTTGTTTTTCCCCTACCATCCCTTCCCTCCCGCCTCCTCAGCTACACCCCCCCCCCACCTAAATTGCAAAGTTTGTTTTTCAACATAATGTCTTGTACATCTCATTGCTGCAATGGGTCAACCTGTATACCTATTTAAACATTTTGTTTTTTTCCCTTCCCCTGATCTATTATATAGTACTGATTATAATTAACAATAATATTTTGAATTCAAAATATCCACAAGAAATTATTTTGTATGTTCTCACAACCAAAATATTGGAAATGTTTGAGACAGTGGTGTCCCCTAATTTGATTCGTATACAATGTATGTGTGAGTATTCATTAAAAAGAGAAAATAGCTGGGCATGGTGTCTCAAGCCAACATCTTAGGTACTCAGGAGGATGAGATTTGAGAAACACAGCTAAAAGCCAACCCAGGCAGGAAATTCCAAGAGACTCTAATCTCCAATTAACTACTAAAAGCTAGAAATGACTCTGATGCTCAAAGTGGTATTATACTAGCCTTGAGTACAAAAGTTCAAGGACAATGTCTAGGCCCTGAGCTCAAGCCCCAGGACTGACATGAGAGAGACAGAGAGAGGCAAAGACAGAGCCAGAGACAGAGACAGAGAGAGATATATAAATGGAAGTTAGATCTAAATTATAAGCATACATGAAAACATACACTGGGTCATATGCATATATATACAAATTGATTGAAGTACAGTATACTCAATGAAAGATTCCAATGTTGTAACTCTTCTGAACAACTAACTGTTTAACAAAATGAATTCCAGGAAGCTAAGACATAATTTGTCAACAGGAGTCAGGGAGAGAGGTTAGGTAAATGGAGAGAGGAAAGGCACATGAATACTCATTATATCCAATGACCAGATGTGAAAATGGAATCTAACTTGGAAGTATGGGTGAGATTGGAAACAATGGGGGAGAACGATAGAAGAGGTGACATTAACCAAGATACATTGTCCTTATAAATTGATGTGTTAAGTTGGAACCTCTTTCTACAACCATTTAAAGATAATAAACTTTAAGACATAAAGTAAAATAGAACAAAGAGAAAAGAGCCAGGGACCTATAGTCCCAGCAACTCAGAAGGCTGAATGCAAAGGATTGCTTGAGTCCAAAAGCTGAAGTCTAGCCTAGGCAAAATAGTGATAATCTTGTTTTGAATAAAGAAAGAAAGGAGAAAGAAAGGAAAGGAAAGAGACATGAAAACTTGGAAAAAATTATATTAAGTGAAGTAAGCCAGGCCCAAAGAAACATAGGTCCCATGGTTTCCCTTATTTGCAATATCTAGTATATGTATGAGTCAAGCGGAAAAGGTCAGATAATGGGATGTTAAGAAAATGAACACTTAGATATGTATTTTAATGGTTTTTTTCCTTTCATGCATTTGTTACTAACACATTTATAAGATTATCTCTTTGTAGCTTTGTATGTCCCTCCCCCACAGTATAACCCTTGCTTTCACTATATTTGATGTCAGTATAACTTGTAGAGGAGATGGGGAAAAACAAGTCGTTTAAGGATACAGGTGGACCTGTTGCAACAATGAGAAGTACAAGTTGTCATGTCAAAAACGAGCTTTACAATGTTGGGGGGGGAGGTGGGGAGGATTGGGTGGGGGGGGTGGGGGGGGAGGCTGGGAAGGGATGTGAAGGAGGAGGCTGCAATGCTTGATAAGAAATGTACGCATTAACCTGCCCATGTAATTGTAACCCCTCTGTACAGTGTGTTCACAAAAAATTAAAATTAAAATTAAAAAAAAGAAAGGAAAGAGACATGAAAGAAAGAGAAAAAAGAAGAAAAAAAGAAGAAAGGAAGGAAGAGAGAAAGTAAGGAAGAGAGAAAGGAAGGAAGGAAGGAAGGAAGGAAGGAAGGAAGGAAGGAAGGAAGGAGGAAAGAAAGAAAGAAAGAAAGAAAGAAAGAAAGAAAGAAAGAAAGAAAGAAAGAAAGAAAGAAAGAAAGAAAGAGAGAAAGAGAGAAAGAGAGAAAGAGAGAAAGAGAGAAAGAAAGAAAGAAAGAAAGAAAAAGAAAGAAAGAAAGAAAGAAAGAAAGAAAGAAAGAAAGAAAGAAAGAAAGAAAGAAAGAAAGAGAGAGATGGAAGAAAGAGATGAAAGAAGGAAGATAGGGGAGAAAGAGGGAAGGGAAGGAGGAAGGCTAGTGTGTGTAAATGGTCACTTGTACTTGGATGATTATTGCAAAAATCAGGATCATTTGACTATGACATGAAACTCTTCTAAGTAAAATTCTATGATTTTCAGAAATAATAATTTTGTAAGCTTTTGGATATGAAAGAACTAGAAATAGACTTATGATTAAATCAAGGAACGAAGTTCAATCTTGAGAGTTGCATCTCCCCCCTTCGTTTTCAGAGCATGTTCTTTGAACTGATGGAGACTTCCTTACTAGGAAATTTTAGCTCAACAAACATACTTGCCAAGTAGAGAAGCAGCCATGTTGGCCCCATCCCAGAAGTCCTCATGCTGTATCTGCTATATGGAAAGGTTTAGTGTTAACTGGGGGCACGTGAAGATTCACTGAATCAGTGCAATACAGTGCTTAGAGCAGACCACGCTTTATAAATATGAACGGTTGTCAGCAGATTATTGTCATAACTATTAACTGCTAAGGTTAACCATGGAGCTAGTCCTGAGGGAGCTTTCTTTTGAAATATTCACTGGAATCCATGTTCAGAGCACTCTTCTTGGTGGCAAGAATTTTTTGAATCAACAAATGAACTGGCTGCCCCTGGGCCTGCTATTTTTACCATGTTTAAAATGACCTCGCTTACTGTTACATGGGTGGGTGGGCAGCTGTTTGCAATTATAGCCATATATGTGGCCCTCAGGTATGCCAGGGTTGGGCATCTGGCTTTCCGTGAAATGTTTTCAAGCAACTTGCCGCCACATCACGCTCAGCAGCCAAACCACACCAAATGGAAATGTACTAAAAGAGATGGGCAGAGCAAAATGCTCCCTGAAAAACAGAAAAGTGACTCATGCTCATAAAATACCATTACCATGGAAATTCTTTACACACACCAGCCATGGGGGTAGGAAAGGGTAGGCATTTCCATGAACTTTTCAATGGCCTGTTATTGAGAAGGTTAGTATTTTCACAATGGCTTTTCATTCCTTTACTAGTAGGGCCAGAAAACTACTTGGTGCTGAAAAGAGAGGTCTCTGGGAGGAAGATCTCTTGCTTGATTGCTACAAACCCTGAAACACAAGCCTGCCTCCAACACCAGGGCAGCAGCTACCAACAAGGGTGCATATGGATGTTTTTACATTGTTTATTGTTTTACAGTCATAAGATACAGAAGCAAAGCAAGCAGTTACATGTAAGACTTCAGGCTCTCCTCTCATCACTGGAAAAAGCAACAGGCTGGCATATGAAAAAGGTGCTTTAGAAAACTCATTTGAAGACTCTGGTCATGAGACTCACCATTTTTCATGCTTCTGAAGTTTGCTGTTCTACTGTTGACATTGTAACTTCTGAAGAACATGCTTTCTTTCCATCTCTCTGGTGTGTGTGTGTGTGTGTGTGTGTGCGCGCGCGCGCGTGTGCATGTGTGTGTTTGGGGGAGTGCTGTATGTGTGGTATGTTACATCTATGTGTTGGTATATGTATAACAAGGGACATGTAGGTCTAGAACAAATAGAAAGGCTTTTGCCCCAAACAACAAAGAGAGAGAGAGAGAGAGAGAGAGAGAGAGAGAGAGAGAGAGAGAGAGAGAGAGAGAGGAAGAAAGAAAGAAAAGAAAGAAAGAAAGAAAGAAAGAAAGAAAGAAAGAAAGAAAGAAAGAAAGAAAGAAAGAAAGAAGAGGGGAGAGGGAGGGAGGAAGGGAGGGAAAGAGATAGATAGAAAAAATTATATTCAAATAGCATCAATGTTGGTGACTGTCACATATTAAAGCAGTACATTTTGAACTGAGTGTGGTGGTATATGCCTGTAATCCCAACACTCAGGAAACTGCTGCCAGGGGGTTATGAGTTCAAGGCATCCTAGGCTACATAATGAGATTCTGTCTCAAAAGTACCAACAAAACAAATAGTACCTATTCATATTTGTTTGGGTTTTTTTAGCTACCTCATTCCAATTTTGTTCCTGTCAGGAACAAAATCTTAAAACAAAAGAGGAAGAAATTCAGAGTAGGCAAACTAGGAGGGGGGGGGGGAGAAAGAATGGGAAAGGGAAGAAAAGCAGAAAGACAAAGTTGAGTGGAGGACTAAGCAGGCACTTGGCTGGCATGGCCGGCACGTGCCTCAGCAGAGCAACACCCTCCAGCCACCCGGAAACTCGGAACAATTGCCCAAGTGTATCTGAGGATAAGTGAATTAATGGCTCCAGAACTGTCGTCGCCCCCTCACTAACACGTTCTCACCTGTGACATGCCGGCTGGCTCAGGTTTGCAGGTTCAAAGCCGGCTTTGTATACCCATTCCCTTGTGAAATGTGCTGGATTTTCCCCACATGCACACTTTTACATAATTGTTGTGTGTTCTTGTGCTTAATGAGAATAACATGATACCCATGTAAGGACGCCCAGGTGTTCTGGAACAGTGCTCTCTCAGATAAGAGTTTTGAGGGGGCAGGGACACAACCAGAGATGCAATCCATCAGAAGCTGCACTCAAATCCACAAGCTTCCCCAATCTCAGATGAGCCAAATCACATTATTATTGCCAGTCAGATGGCATAAACGACAGCACCTTTTTTCAGATCTGCTTGTGTCCTTATAAAATGCTGTGCTAAAAAAACTGCCACTCTCCATTTCCATCTGTCTAGGGATTTTGAATATGTTCAATAGATTCATTCACAAAATGTTACAGCTAAAAGTGAGGTTTAGTGATCATCTGATGCAAACATCTCAGTCCCAAATGTAGGAAAGAACTTGCCTGTGGGTTGGAGCCGACCAAGCATGTCAGAGAAATGGTGTAGAACTGAAATCATGCCTTGCACCCAGCTCCCACAGTAGCCATCAAGGATGGGCACGCGCCAGGGACTAAAAGCAAGCTGGCTCAACTGTTTTGTTACTAGGGAGGTGGTTAATACAAGCTTAAGAGGCACCTTTAAGTGGACCAGTTTACAAACTCCTACCTTCCGCAATTTCTTGTGAAGAAGGAAACTGCTTGGTCTGTCATGAGTAAGGATGCACACAGCCATTAAGCAGAATTTGCCCAAAGTGAGCTTGTTTATAACACATTTCTTTTAAAACCCTTTGCAGAGAAAGATGTCAATCCAGGTCTCATTTGAGTGCATATGTATAGATTTTAAAAGGTCATGAGCTAGACAGAGAGAGGAACATAAAAGAACATTCTGGGACTTGAATCTAAGCATTCTGAATTTCCTATGAGATTTAGACAGAGCAAAGTTTCCTTTTCTTATGTGGGGGGAGGGGTAGGAAAAATAAAAAAATGTATCATAAGTACTGAGTATAAGAAAGCTTGGCGACTTTGTACAATTACTTAAAGATATATTTTAATTTTTAAAAAAAATTTTGGCAAATATAGACTTTTTTTTACTTTTGATTATATAAAAACAAGGTGAGTAGATGGTAAAACATATTTTCTTCCTATGCTTACCAAAAAAGATAGTGTAGAATTGAATGTCAGTGTACCTCAAGCAATGAACTACCCCAGAAATCATATCCAGATATTTTTATGTGAACCCCAGGCCAGAAACCCAGAACTGAAAACTCATCCTCTTGGTTTACCTGAAAGTCTCGAGCCAAATACAATTTCTTCAAGATAATGTGCTGCTTTGGGGTTCCCCAGGGTTCCCAGTACTGTGAGCTCCCACAGTGTTTGCCATCTGCTCTGCCCAGCGCACTTGAGGACATGAAGTATCTTTCCTGTTCACAGCTGTCTCTGAAGTGTCTGGTAGAATGTGTGGCACATGCAAAATACTCAACAGGTATTTGTTGGATGGAAGGGTGATTTTAAAGGTCAGAAGTTACATTTGAAGTTCCATAAAGGGGACAGAAGTGTTTCAGATTTGAGAAGTTTTGGACATGGGAAATATTTTTATAGCTTTTTAAATTACAGATTTATAATCCAAAATTTCAAAATCCAAAACTTTTGCAGTGCTGTGTTAGCACTCAATTTTCAGAACATTTTAAGTTCTAGATTTTTGTTGTTGTTGTTGTTTGTAGGGCTTGAACTCTGGACCTAGGTTTTGTCCCTGAGCTCTTCAGATGAAGGCTAGTGCTCTACCATTTGAGCCACAGTGTCACTTCCAGTTAATTGGAGATAAGAATCTTACAGATTTTCCTTCCCAGGCTGGCTTTGAACTTCAGTCCTCAGACCTCAGCCTCCTGAGTAGCTCAGATTGCAGTGGTGACCTACCGGTGTCCAGCTAAATTCTAGATTTTGGGGGGCGGAGCGGGGGTCCGGTCGTGGGGCCTGAACTCTGGGCCTGGGCGCTGTCCCTCAGCTCTTCAGCTCAAAGCTAGCGCTCTACCACTTGAGCCACAGCACCACTTCTGGCTTTTTTCTTTTTGCTTATGGGGTGCTGAGGAATCAAACCCAGGGCCTCATACATGCAAGGCAAGCTCTCTACCACTGAGCCATCTTCAGCCCCTAAATTCTAGATTTTTAAACTAGGGATGCTCAACCTGTGCCTCCTTCCAAGCTACAGAAGGAAAACACCCTTTGCTTATGCTGTTTTTTCTTGTCTACTTTCATCCACTAAAATCATTTCCAATAGAAACACAGGACATGAAAGAAAGGCAAACAGACTGCTATTTCCCTTGCCCAAGAATTTAACTTCAAACACCAACAAAAAGGTTGATTTCATGAACTGAATCAACTTTCAAATTTCATGAACTGATATGGCGTTTACAGGTAGTTGTAGTACCTAGAATACAAGTCTTTAAAGGAGATGGACTCTGGAATTCTAGCTCCAGAAAACACTGAGTAATGTATAGCCTCTGTTTATTTTCTAGCCCCCAGAAGATTTTTTTCGTTTTTGTTAATTAGGAAACTAACGTTTGTTAAGCAGAGGCTTGTCTGGGGAAGGGCCACTGACAAGTTAATTTAGGCTGTTGACAGAATTCATTTCCATGTGGCTGTAAGATTCATAAGAAATTGCTTCTGCAAGACCAGAAACACAAAGCTTTCTAACAAGATGATTTTTTTCATAATATAACACAATCTTGGGAATAGCATAGGTTGTATATATCCTGTTAGTTAGAAGTAAGTTCTAGGTCCCACCCACAATCTAGAAGTAGCATGAAATGGCACACTTCAAACCCTCTGGCTACTGAGGATTAATATTTGTTTCAACATTCTGAATACATACATTGCCTCCCAAATTCTGAGTGAACGTAACTTAGGAGTTTCTGGCAAGCATATGTTAAGCATAGCTAGCTTATAGAAGGTTTCCACTAAAACGTTCTTGAATAATGTCCATTCTTGTCCTAATCTAAAAAAAATACCTTTTTTAAATAAAGCATTAACATGTAAATCCAAGAAATTTTAAATTAACTTGCTTTCACTAATTGTTCTGTCTTGTCTTAGTCCATTTTGTACAACTAAGACAAAATACCTGAGACAAAAATTCATTCCACATGGTTCTAAAAGCTAAGGAGTACAAGATCCAAGCAAAGACATCTGGTTGTAGCCTTACATGGCAAAAGGCAGCAGCAGCAGCAGAAAAAAAAGGACAAATTCCCTCCATTGAGCCTTCACAAGGGAGAAGATGGGCCTGCATCTCAAGGAGCTCTAGCCATTATGCCTGAAGTTTAAAGGGGATGCACTTGAACACCTCCAATTTTGTTAGTGCTAAACACTTAGCATCTGGCAGTGTGAAGTTCCCCAAACTACTCAGGAAATATAATCCATAATTGGTAAACCTCTTCTGAGTCATAAATGACTACCCCCTGTAATTGATACTGATGCTGCCATTACTTTGGGTTCCAACACCAAAAAAGTATTATCTTAATTCATACCAGCTAAATATGAAAAGGGTAAAAGTGAGCCTATTATATAAATCATAGAATAGCTGACGTTGTCTATGAAGAACTAGTTAGTAAATACTGTTTACTTTGCATATCTTTCAATGTCTGTTTCTCTTAAATTTGCCTACATAATTTGAGAGACACCACAAACTCTATAAATAGGTGTAGCTGTCTTCCAATAAAACTTTATTTACAAAAACAGGCGGCAACTAGAGTTGGCTCTGGCTCCATAGCTTTCTTGTTCCAACTTGAAATGATACACTGAGGCAGACCACCACAGCAGAGGGTTATAGAATAATTTCTTGGTGGTTCAACTAAAGAGAAACACAATCATTTTTGCAGAGATGCTGAAACAGTGATAGTGAATGAAAATTTGGGCAAAAGTAAAACAGTTAATATTGACAGTAGACTTGGTATGGAATTTCTAAGCACTTGTAAAATTGATTAATCATAGCTGTTGATGCATAGTTTTATGATTATATCTAAGTATTGTGACAAATATTATTTATTTAATACCTATAACTGTATATAACTTTTATATCTTATGTATCAGTTTTAAAATTAAATTTAAATAGAAATTAAGGGGAAATAAGCAAAAATATAATTTATTTAAATAGTAAGGGACTGGGAGACTTTTTTTCCTTCAAAATTATTAGGTCAGAAGTAGCTTGGGTTTGAGAGACCGTGGTTTAGATGGAACATCCATTTCCTGCTTCCTGCATCCCTTTTCAATATTGAAGAATGCTACAGTACCAAAAGCACCGCTGGTTTTTCTTCCAGGTCACACCTAGAACACACCTTCAAAGGTACCATTATGTGACCACAGAAGAACTGCACACCATGAAAACTGTGCTCATCAACATCTGATTTCTTTTGGTCCCGCTTGGTTTGGTTTTGTGAGTTTAGTCAAAATTTCCTTACATTTCAGCATTTCAAACACAATTTCAATCAGCACAGAGTTGAGCAAACATTCTTTAGGATTTTTGTGGAGAGGAAAGTGTTTCTAGGCTTATGAAGTGTATGTGTGTCATGTGTCCACATAGGCATGTGGGTCACAAAGAAATGAGCTTTGTGGAGATTGTGACACGTGTTTAGTTTGTTTTTGGCCACAATTTTTCATACATCACTAGATTTAATTTGCTGACAATTTGTTATGAGATTCAGCATTTTAATGTCCATGTTAGCTTTTGAAATTTAAAATAGTAGCTTCATTAAAAAAGAAAGGATTCCTTCTTCTTGTGTTTTGAAAGTTTGTACTGCATTGTTAGTACTACCTCTTCCTTAAATGTTTAATATATTTGACCAATGAAACCTTCCAGGCCTAACTGCTTCTCGTATAAAGAATACTAGAACTCCCTCTTTGATTTATTCCACAATAGGGCAAAGTACACACAGACATTAGCATATGGACTGGAGCCCTCACATCCCTGAGTACAGTCCCCAAGGCAATAATCTCGCCACCCAATCAGCAATCAGCACCCCAATATGTAGAATAGCAGACCCATCATACCAAACTTTTCTAGGCCAGTTGGAAGAGTTGACTAAAACAGACTGCTTGATTCATTTTCCTCTTGGCTTGGTACTGTAGGGTTCCAAATACTGTAAAACTAAACTTCCAACAGCCCCAGAATCTCTCACAATTCCACTCCACTAGGCTAGAAGACAACAGTCAGATTACCCAGGCTTCCTCTGCCCACAGACTGTGTCCATTTCAGGTCCAGCCAGCTCTGTACCAGCTGTGTGATTCACAGGTCTCAGGACATAGCTGCCTGTGGCACGAGCCTCTGGTCTGTCTCTTCCCTCTCCTGCTCCTGAGGGACAGGGGCGCTTCCACTTCCACTCACAGGTTAAGCATGGCACTCCATGCAGAAGTGCAAGGGCACTACCACCCTGCTCTATTAGTCAAGCCAGCAAGGATTCTCCATGCTTTTCCCTCTTCCATGCACTTCCCCAAACCTGCTAGCTAATCTGCTAAACTAACTAGACCTTAGCAGTCTCAACCCATAAGGACCAAAATTATCCTCTCTGTGGAGGACAATAGCAGCTTGCATGCAAGATAATCAGAAGAACAACATTAGTTATTATCCTTATTTCTTACTCTGTGCAACAATTCCTAATGGTATGATAGGAAGAAAAGACAGGCAACAGATTGTATTTTAAAAACAAACAAACAAAACAAAACTCTGAGATTCTAGGTGAAACAAAACACTTCCCACCCTCCCCAGTGTACACGTGCACGTGCGCACACAGGCACACACACACACACACACACACACACACACACACACACACACACACATATATATATACACACACACACAAAAATCATACATGAATCACAAATATTTTAATACCTATGTCTAAGCCATGTTCCACAGTCTTTAGAGGTAACATCTCTTCTTCCTTCCTTCCTTCCTTCCTTCCTTCTTTCCTTCCTTCCTTCCTTCCTTCCTTCTTTCCTTCCATCCTTCCTTCTCCTACTAGTACCATTCACTTTCTTTTTCTTTTTCCAATGTTGGTGTTTACATGTATGCCAAGCAAGCACTCCCTGTCTTCAGAAGACCCCTGCCTCCCCTCCCTAGCTGAGGTAGCAACCCAGGATTGAGCTAAATTTATCAGCAGGTTACACCCTGGGTTCTAAAGACCCTATCAGAGCTCATGAAGCCAGACAGCTGTTGTCTGGAACAGGACATTGGATAACAAAAATGTTCCCTCCTGAGAGGGCTTCAGAAAGGAATTTCTTTTTTCCTTCTGTGAGATGAGAGGCCTACAGTGCTATGTCATTACGTCGGAATCTCTCAACCTCAGCTCTACTGATACTTGGATTGCTGTTATACAGACTGTCTTATGCACAGTGGTATTGATTGGCACCCCTGGCCTCCATCCATTAGATGCCATCAGCATCTAATATACACACACACATGATCATGGTGGCAAGTCCTATGGTTTGAATGTGGTTTGTCCCCCGCAAGGTTAATGTGTTGGATTTTTAAGTGTGCCTAAACGGGCTTACACGTGGGACCTATAAGAGGTGAAGCTGAGATCATGGAGACCCTCTCTGAAAAGTGATATTCATTTCTCATAGTGAGTTTTCCAGTTTGGCATCTTTGGTTCTCTTCTTTGCTTTGTGTCACCATGTTATCTCTCCCTCGTGCATATTACCAGTTTTCTGCCTCTCTGCCATGCTATGCACAGCCACAGAGGGCCCTTCCTTAGATTCTAGCACCATGCTATTTGAACCCTCCAACCACCAGAATCATGAACCAAATGAAGTTTTACTTTATAAGAATTTTATATACCCAGCCTCAGGATGTCATGTTCTGTTAACCAAAGCAAGTCACTCAGCTATAATTAGCAAGAGGATAAAGCAATGCAATTCTCCTATGTGCTTAGATGCAGCAGTAAAGTCAGTGTATATAAAATTAGTTATAGTTTTGTATTCCAAGGCCCAAATCACTTCTAATTTACTATTGTCTTCATAGGTATACATCAATGTAGATGGAAAACATTGATCCAAACCTCACTCCCCAAAATACAAAAGGAATTAGCAGCTGTTTAAACCTTGATGTACTCAGGTTTTAGTCATAAAACTCATCAGCCACTAAACAACAGACCCTGTCTAGAAACAGCATGTTTGCATGTATTGTAAGAACTGATAAATTAGCCTTTAAATATGACCAAACCACTTCTCAAGTATCTATTCCAAGAACTAAAACATACTGTGATTAAAGTTTTTAATTTCAGTTGGAATTTGCTAAATGCCATAGTGAAACCAAACTAAGCTCTCTGATAGCAAGGTCAAGTTTTGTGGAAATTAAAAACAACAATAATCTTTAAGTCATTACGTTTTCATTAGCCTTTTTCCTCAAATTTTAGAATTTAACTCCCTACATTTTTCTTTGTGGCTTAACAGCTATGAAGTGTTACAAGAAAAATGGGATGCATACATATGTGTATATATGTACGCACACGCACATGCGCGCGCGCACACACACACACACACACACACACACACACACACACACACACACACATCCCAGAGAAATCCATGTTTGTTGGAAGATGAGTAATTTGATCTAGACTCAGGTGGCTCTTATCTATAATCCTAGCTACTCAGGAGACTGAGATTTAGTTGGAGGTCAATCTGGACAGAAAAGTCCATGAGAGTCCATCTCTAAAATAGCCAACAAAAGAGCAGGTCAAGAGACATGGCTTAAGCAGGAAAGTGCCAGCAAGTCTAGTAAGCAAAGTTTGAACCCCAAGGCCACTGAGAGAGATGAGGGTGGGGGGAGATGAATCATTATTCAGGTTTCTAATTGGTTGCCAGATGGGTTTGGCTTGGTCTCTAATTGGTTGTCAGAATAGGTCAGCTCGGAAAGCTGAGTACAATTTGGAACTGATTTATCTTCCAAGGTTTGTCACAAAGTAAGAAAGGTGGATATATTACAGAATATTTATCTGCTCTCAATCAACACTCTTTCCTCACATGTTGTTTCTCCAGTAAATGTTTTGAAACAGTGCCTTTGCCCTTGCCAAGTGTTGGAGCAAAGGATCTGGAGTAAGCCCTTGTATAAAGAGAAACAGAAAAATGTAGAGTGGGGTTGGGGACTGGGGGGAGGGGGCACGGGAATTCCCCTCAGTGTCTGGACTCTTTTGCTCCCCTCTACCTCTTTCCAACCTGTAGACGGTATACCTGTATCTGTATCTGTACTCTGAATAATCCTTTCATTTCCATCTTCAGCTAGAGCTACTGTGTACCAGAGCCTGTGCTAGGTCACCAGGGAACAAATAACACTCAAACCTGGACTCTACTTTTGAAGAAGTCACAATGAAGTAAGGAAAATAGCTATTAAAAATGAGCATGGAAAGTGGAGCTGTGTTTCAAAGCAATAGAGCACTAGCCTTGAGCAAAAGAGCTCACGGATAGTGCCCAAGCTCTGAGTTCAAGCCCCTCAACCAACAAAAAAAAAAAATGAGCATGGCATTTAAACTCTGCTTTGTTTCTAGATCAAATCAAAGCAAGCTCAAGCCTCCACCTGCAGTTTGGCAGGAATTCCAGGAACCAACTTGCACTTTCTTGTCCTCTTTGGATCATCCAGGGGTCCTGGAGCCTTCTTCCTATGTGCAGAAAGTCCTGTGGTCTCCCAGGTGGCTGCTTTCTCTATTTGCTGGCTGGCACTACTACTTGGCACTGAAAGTCACCTTGTTGTGGTTGCTTATCCATGCTGACGCTGGTTGGAGTCCTTCAAAAGGATGTTTGGCAGGTTTCCACATGCCACTGTCCTCAGTCCATTCAGGTCCCATGATCCAGCTTTACAGATTTCCCTCAGTGTCACCTTCTCCAGGACCATAATATAGCTTTAGCACCTCCATGGACTCCACAAAGCCCTCCTCCTTGCAGACCTGAGGTTACGTCAAAGACATTGCTGTTTTACTTTTCAATTCCTGAAAACAAAGGCTTTATGTTTTCTGTTTTCCATACACTGTTGCCGTGACAAAGTTAGGTCTGTGAACTACCTGGCAAGCAGAAGGTCCTCTTCCCAGATGTTCCAGAGGCTCATTTTGTGGTCTTGAATCTGGGCCACTACTGACTCTTGTGAAAGCTACACATTGTGCAACTTTAAGAGTGGGATTGCTGGGTCAGAGGACAGATGCACATTTCTTTCACAAAGACACTGATAGTTTTCCAGAATGACTGGTCCACTTTACAGTCCTATGAGCAATGCCCTGTCTCCCCACATCCTTGTCAACGCTTAAGTCATCTGTACCTCTAATTGTTGCCATTCAGATGGGTATGAAGTGATTTCCATTATCATGATTTCTAGAGCTAGAAGTTTGGTGACATTAAACTCTTGTCATTTATAGTTTGCCTTGGTCATAAACAGCTATGACTGAAAATCTGTGTCCCACCAAAACTCCTATATTGAAATCCTAATACCCAACATGATGATCAATAGGGAGGTAAGGCCTTTAGGTAGTGAGATTAGTATCCTTAAAAGCCTATACAGGAGAGAGTGTGTTGTGCTCCCTCCCTTTCTCCCTCCCTTCCTCCCCCTCCCCCTCCCTCTCCTTCTCCCTCTTCCTCTTTCCCTTTCCCTCCCTCCCTCTCTTTCTCTCTCTCTCCCTCTCTCTCCCTCTCTATAAACTAAGAAGAGATGTTTGTGGTATATTACTAACTCAGTCTATGTTAATTTGTTATAGAAGACAGTACCAAGATCAGTAGTGAGTAATTCAGAAATATGCTCAAAATCTTTGGTATACTCTAAGGATAACAAATAATAGGTGATCATTCCCCTTCCCCAACTACTTATTCTTTAAAACACTTGACAGTCTTTGATTCTCATAGCTACACTGTTGAGCATGTGACATGCCACGCTTCCTCTTGGACCAATCAGGTCCATCACCAAACTGGTGCTCTGGGGAATAAAACAGTAGATGATGTTGCCGTTTGCCAATGGTTCACACTTGTGGCTCATAACTATAATCTTATCTACTTGAAAGTCTGAGGTCAAGAGGATCAAGCTATAAGGCCAGCCTGAGCAGACACAGTCCATAGCTGGGCATGTTGGTATGTACCTGTCATCCCAGCTACATGGGAGTCTGACATCAGGAGGATCAAAGTTTTAGGCTGGCCTAGAGGAAATAAAGGTTGCAAGACTTATCTCAATGGAAGAAGCTTGACATAGTGACAAGTCTCTGTAATCCCAGCTACAACAAGAATTGTCAAATAGGTGGGAAAAACAAAAGATAAACTATGCCTTAGAGGTTGTGTGCCTGCCTTGCAAGCTGGAGGACCTCAACTCTTTTAAAATTTTATTTTATTGTAAAAATGCTGTACAGTGAGTTACAGTTACATGAATAATGAGTACATTGCTTGTCGAGCATTGTGAGGACCTCAATTTAAACTCCAGTATTACAACAAAAAAATGCAGCAATAATACACTCTAGACACTATGTTGAAAATGAACTACACAACGTGTGGGAGGGGGCTGGGAGGGAAAATCTGGGAGAAAACGAGGGAAGAGGTGATACTGTTCAAAAAAAGTACTCATCTGACTTAGGTGACAGTAACCCCTTTGTATATCACCTTTATAATATCACCTTTACAATAACCATAAAAAGGTAGACCATGTAAGTGTGAACTTTGTGTTGATTTCAACTTTAATCTCCTTTGAGTCAGTATTCAAATTATTCCTATTACATAATTTTTGCTTATCCTGTACCCACTCATTGACAAATACTTATGGGACACCATAAGTATTATTCTATGTATAGCAGTAGAAGTGAAAGATGGACCTCATCACTCATTCCCCTGGGGATCTACCCTAATGTTAGAATGCTAGCACAGCTGAACCTGCATTCTTTTCCCCAGCCCTAAGTGCAAAGCTACTCCTTCCCACACTGCAGGTGCAGCAAGCATGACAACCTCACGGGCCTGGCATGATGGAGCTGATCCCACAGGATTCAGGCCCTGAGGACATAGTTGATGTCCACTCCCCGTTGTCCTGGGCCTTCTCACCCCTGTTCTCCCTCCAAGAATGCAACTCCTCAGTGGTGAGCATGGCAAGACCTTGGGGTTGTGTCGGGTCAGTAGGAAGAAGTGCCTGCCCCAAGCTTCTATGCCAGTCTGAGTTCTCTCTCCTTGGCTTACAGATGGCTATCTTCTCCCTGTGTCTGCACACAGTCTCCCTCTATTTGTCCCTGGGTCTCAGTCTCCTCTTTTTATATAGACACCAATCCTATCGGATTAGGAACCCTCCTTAGAGCTCATTTTAACTCGAGTTAAAATATATATCACCACAAAGGAATTCATCAGGGAAACACAATTCGTCCCATACCCGAGTGAGAACACTAAAATATATCATCTAGTCAATGGAGCCACTGTCCTGAGCCAGATGAAACCAATAAGCAGTCATCTAAGCCAACAGCAAACTGGAAAGCAGATCATTTGAGTTTTCTGACTTTGAATTCCCTGTGTGTTCCTCTGAGGTGGTCACTCAGAGTTTGTCCTCTAAAAGCCATAGCAATGGGGCTGGGCTTCTGCATCAACACTCCATACCCCACTCCTTGTAAGGAAGGACAATGACCATCAGAGTGTTCTGAAGCCAGGGGAAGGGAAGCACATCATGCTCCTCTTTGACCCAATAGCCTCCCAAGTTCGTAAAAGAGAACCAAGTGGAACCTTTCATTAAGTGTTTTCTCATATTGCAGGGAAGGACAGTTTAATAAAAAGAAGTATGTTAAAATGTGTTTGTGACTAAGTATCACTATCCCACAATACTGTGGAATTTATTAATCACTTAATCTCAATTTTTTTTTAAAAAAAAGGGAAAAAAGAATGTGGAATTGTGAGAGTTTAAAAAAAAAAGAACAGTATGCTTGGCCTTGTTACAGGTCCTCTAATCCCAGTTACTCAAGAGGAAGAGATAAGTGATCATGAGTTAAAAGTCAGCAAAGGTAGTAGTGAAATCCTATCTCAGAAACACAATGAAAACAGAAGGCTGAGAATGTCACTCAAGTGGCAAAATACTCTTGACCATATACAAGACCCTTGATTCAATCCCAAGTATCACAAAAGAAAAAAAGAGGTTAGAAATTTGGAAAGTGCAAAGAACATTTTTAAGAGACACATCTTGAGATTCCACATTGAAACATGGTAAATCCAAGAGGGAAAGGTGTTAAAAACTCAGAGACTTAGCCATACTCAAGAAGAAACAAGTCTAGATGTTTATAGGGGAACCATATCAAGGATATAATAATGTATGTGTGGACCAAATTAAATTAAACTGTTTTAAATCTTTCATCAATCTTTTCCATCCAGTTGGCACTTAAAGAACAAATATTAAATATATAAATACTCTATTCACTACTATCAAGACAAATCATGTATCAAGCATTTGTGGCTCATACTTAAAATTCTAGCTACTCAGGAAGCTGAAATCTGAGAAGACAAATCTGTAAGACTTATATCTCTAAAAACCAAAAGCAAAAACCAGGAGTGCAGCTGTGGCTTAAGTGGTAAAGCACCAGCTATAAGCAAAAGAGCTGAGCTAGGATGTAAGGCCCTAAGTTGAACCATGCCAAGTGCTGTGGTTCAAACCTGCAATCTTACTACTCAGGAGGTTGAGATCTGGAGAATGGAAGTTGAAGTCCAGCCCTGGCAGGAAAGTTAGCTAGACTGTATCTGCAAAATTACCAATAAGCAACAGAGAAGGAGGTATGGTCAGACAGTAGAGAACAAGCCTAGCAAACTCTAGGTCCTGAGTTCAAACCTTAATATCCCCATGAAGAAAAATTTTTTTAAAAAGACTGATGTACATGAACTAAATGTTGGCATGTCCTTTGCAACTAAATAGTACAGTCTGGTGAGATTTCTTGAAAGTCAAGAAAATAAACTGGCAATATGGCATGTTGCATGCCCTTAACTCAATAACACAAAAGAAACAATCCAATTCAGAAATGGCAAATACTTGAACAGAAATTTCTCCAAAGATACATAAATGGCCCATAAATGTATGGGAAAATGTTTAGTCTCATTAATCATTAGAGAAATTTAAATGAAAATCATAATGAGATACTACTTCTATGCCACTGGGATGGCTGTTAGGAGAAAAAGATGCCTAAGGATGCAGTCCATTTGTAGGGTAAGTGCCTAGCATGCACGCCTTGGGTTTGATGACCAGAACCACACCAACAAAAAGTAAAATGACAAGTATAAGTGAAGATGTGGAATATTGAAAACATTTGGCCCTGCTGGCAGGAATGCAAAATGCTGCAGCTGCTGTAGGATACAATTAGTGATTCTTCAAAAAGTTACACAGAATTCACCCACAATTAATGCAATATCTGGGTACATGCCCCCAAAGAATTAAAAGCTGGAATTCAAACAGATAGGTGTACAATGTTCATAACAGCCCAAAAGGCGGAAAAAATTCAACTGCTCATCAATAAGTAAATGACTAAGCAAAGTGAGGCACAAGTAGAATATTATTCAGTCACAAATAGAGCCAATATATAGATAACTTTTAAAGATAAACTTTACAAACATTGTACTCAGAGATAAAAGCCAGATAATGGCTCAGACCTGCAAGCCTTGTTACTAAGGAAACTGAGATCTGAGGATGGAGCTTTGATGCCAGCCTGGACAGAAGTCTGTGACTCTTATCTCCAATTAATGACCAAAAAAAGTCAGAAGTGGAGGTGTGGATCAAGTGATGTACCAGCCTTGAGCAGAAAAAGCCAAGGAGAGCCAGGTTTTGAATTCAAATTCCAGTACACACCCACTCACACGCGAGTGCGCATGCATGCACACACAGAGACACACACAGACACACAGACACACACACACACACAGACACACACACACACACACACACACACACACACACACACACCCCTCAGAAAAATGCAGATGAAAGTTTACCAAAAAAAAACAAGATTCAAGACTCAGCCTTGGGGTGCAGAGTGGTAGCGAGCAAGTGCTCAGTGCTAAAGCACTTGTCTAGCAAGCATGTTCTTCTGGGTTTGACCATGAGCACCATAAAAAGAACAAGAAGGAAGAAGAGGAGGAGAAAGCAGAAGGGAAAGAGAAAAGTTAATAAACAAAAGTAATTCCTGTCAATGAATTTTATTTGTCATATTCCCAGGTTGTGAGGATTAGGGAGCCAACATTTGTGGGGTCATTGTTCTACCTTACCATGCTAGAGAGGTCAGTGGGAAAAGGGAAAGAACACAGTGTCTCGGTACGGTACTGAGATGCAGAACCTAAGAATCTCTTATCTCTTTTTTATTTTTTGGGGGGTGGGGGGTTGTTTTGTTTTGTTTCATTGTTTTGGTTTGTTATTTATGCCAGTAACTAGGGCTGGAACTCAGGGCTTCCTTTCTTTTTTTCTGTTTTTTTTTCTTTTTATTATTAATATGTTTTTTTATTGTGAAAATACTGTACAGAGGGGTTGCAATTACATGAGCAAGGTAATGAGTACATTTCTTATCAAGCATTGTTGCCTCCTCCTTTGTTTCCCCTTACTATCCCTGCCCTCCCATCCCCACCCCGCCTTCAACTCCCCCCTACCCCCCACCCCCACCTCCGCCAAATGTATAAAGTTTGTTTTTCAGCATAACGTCTTGTACATCTCACTATTACAATGGGTCCACCTGTATCCCTATTTAAACAATTTGTTTTTTCTCTTCCCTTCCACAAATTATACCAACATCAAATACAGTGAAAACAGGGGTCACACCATGGGGGAAGGACATACAAAGCAACAAAGAAATCATCTTATAAATGTGTTAGAAACAATCGCAAGAAAGAAAAACCATTTGAGTCCTTATCTTGGGATTCATTTCACCTAACATAAACTTATCTGACCTTTTCTGCTTGTCTCAGACATATACTAGTTATTGCAAATAAAGGAAACCATCCGACCTATGTTTATTTGGGCCTGGCTTACTTCACTTAATATAATTTTTTCCAAGTCTTTCCATTTTCTCATTCAACCACTTTGGAAAGTAGTATGGAGGTCCCTCAAAAGACTCCACATAGAGCTCCCCTATGACCCAGCAATCCCACTTTTGGACATTTACCCAAATGATAACAAACAAGACCATACTAAAGCTGCCAGCACAATTATGTTTATTGCAACATAATTTACCATAGCTAAGATATAAAACCAACCCAGATGCCCCTCAGTAGATGAATGGATCAAGAAAATGTGGTATATATACATAATGGAATTCTATGCCCCCATCAGAAAGAATGACATTGTTCCATTTGTTAGGAAAGGGAAAGACTCAGGGCTTCCTTTCCTTCTTTGGCCTTTTCACTCAAGACTGACCCTCTATTACTTGAGCCACAGTTCTACCTCCAATTATGAGCCTCAGATCTCACCCTTAAGTAGCTAGGATTAGAGGCATGAGCCACCAATGAATGCTCAGCACTCCTGGACTTCTTTATTACAATGTACTGTCAAAATAATTACTGTACCTAGTTGTTAGTTATTAGTGCCTATACTTTATTCATGAATTGAACTTTATCATAGGTATGTATTACAGAAAGAAATAGCACATGTAGGATCTAGTATAATCCATAGTTTCAGCCATCCACCAGGGATCTTGGAAGATACCCAGAAGGATGACTTTATTTTATAATTTTATCCCTCTAAGACTTTTCATTCTAAATGTCTATGTGTGAATATCACTGTGCCAGACTAAAAATTCAGGTTAATTATAGTAATGAACTCAAACCAAAGAAGGGAAAAACTTTTGTCTGTGGTCAATATATCACATTTCAATTACTACTTTGAAGCACCCAATGTTAATCTTTTCTAATAAAGTACTTTTTTTTTTTTTGGTCGGTCCTGGGCTCAAACTCTGGGTTTGGGTGCTGTCCTTCAACAACTTTTTGCTCAATGCTAGCACTCTACTACTTAAGCCATAGTGCCACTTCTGGCATCTTTTGTGATTAATTGAAGGCAAGTTTCATGGATTTTCCTGCCCAAGCTGTCTTCAAACTGCCATCCTCACATCTCATACTCCTGTGTAACTAGGATTAGAGGCATAAAGCATCTTTTGCAAAGAAACAAAGACCTCCTGAATCTATTGAAAAGATTGAAGTAAAAATGCAGTTAGCCATATATCCACTAATCCTCATTCATTTACTATGAAAATACTGTAGGTAATCTTTCTCCTAATTTTTTTCTAGAATAACTTCATGTACCAGGAGCTCTTATTAGTAGAATATAATGTTGTTTTTTTTTTTCTATGCAGAAAAAGCTCTGGGGGTATAGCCTAAAGAAGAAAAAGGCATGGAAACTTCAGAGTCTGATCTGCTCCAAAAAGAGGGTTAAAATACCCACAAGAAACAAAATAAGGACTAGGTAAAAATATAACAGCAGCCAGCTTCAATGGCTCACATCTGTAATCCTAGCTACTCAGGAGGCTGAGATCTAAGAATTGAAATTCAAAGCCAGCCTGGGGAGGAAAGTCTGGAAGAAAGTCCATGAGACTTATCTTCAATTAACCACCAGAAAACCAGAAGTGGTACTGTGGCTCAAGTGGTGGAGTGCTCTTCTTGAGCTGAAGAGCTCAAGGGATAGTGCCCAGAGTTCAAGCTCCACACACACACACACACACACACACACACACACACACACACACACACACACACACACACACACACACACACACACACACACACACACACACATCAGCACCTTTTCATTTAATCTCCCTACTTTTTTCTTCCGCATATTTAACACAAATTTTTCTATGATAGGCTCTCAATAAACACAGCAGATATAGGATGAATGCATCATTAAGTGAATAAATGAATTAAAGGATAAAGGATTTACAACAAAGGCTTATCATTCCCCAATGATACAGGCAGTAAAGAATTTCTGAGGAGCTGGAAGCAGGCTCAGGTGACAGAGTACTAATCTTGGAACAAAAGCCTCAGATCCAGAGTTGAAGCCCCAGTCGTGGGGAGAAAAAAGAAGAATTCTAAGGTGTGAGGCTCAGCTAGTACATGTTTAGTATGTGTAGGACAGGAGTTTAGTACATATTTAGCATGTTTAAGACCCTGAGTTCAATCCTCAGCACTAATAACTGATAGAAAGAATGAACTATTGGAAAGTGGCGCTGTGGCTCAAGTGGTAGAGCACGAGCCTTGAGCTGAAGAGCTGAGGGACAGCGCTCAGGCCCAGAGTTCAAGCCCCACAGCCAACCAAAAAAAAAAAAAAAAAAAAGCAAAAACAAGAATGAACTATTGTTCAAAAGCCTAACAGTTTTTATAAGTTTCGTAATTTACATCCTCTCACTCATCAGCAGCCACACATTGTCCTTGTCCTTAGATCTAAAGTCTAATCATGAACTCACCTTCTGATGAAGAAACTCATCTTGAAATCACATGGACTCTACTGATATATTTTACATATTTTTTTGGTCCCTGTTCTGAGGCTTGAACTGGGCCTTGCACTCTTACTTGGCATTTTTGCTCAAAGCTGGCACTCTACCACTTGAGCCATAAATCCATTTCCAGGTTTTCTTGCTAGTTAGTTGGAGATGATAGTCCAACAGATTTGTCTGCTCAGATTGGCTTGTGAACCAAGAGCCTCAGATCTCAGCCTCTTGAGTAGCTAAGATTACAAACATGAGCTGCAAGTACCCAGCTGTTGTGCATATTTTACACAACAACACACATTATAAATTGTTTTGTGTTGCTTAAGAATATAAATTTTACAAATGTGTACACCTAGTGTTATTTTAAACTACTGTGGAATAGCTGGATACAGTATAGGCCTGTAGTCTAGCTACAGAGGCTGAGACTTACGAACCCATGAGTTTGAGGGCAGCCTGGACAACACACTGAAAATTCCCCATCTCAATCAAATAAGATGATAATAGAATAGAAATAATATAGACCAATCAATGTATGAACAAAAGTTTTTTTAAAAAATTTTAATTAGTCCAAGTTCCTTCAATTAGGACATTGACATTGAGTCCAAGCACCTGTTACTTATTTAAACCAACATCTAATTCTTCCTAATAATAACTGTGGTTTTTATGTGGGTTTATTTGATTGTTTTTTGGATGTGAGTATGTGTGTGTGGTTGTGTGTGCACTTGTGCTGCGAGGGGCTCAAACACAGGCCTTATGTTCTCACCTTTTTGGCTCAAGGCTGGTGCTCTGCAACTTGAACCATACTTCCACTTCCATCTTTTTTGCTGGTTAATTGGAAATAAGAATTGTATGAATTTTGCTGCCTAATCTGGCTTCAAACTGTGTTCCTTAGATTTTTTTTTCTATGTAACTGGGATTATAGACATGAACCACCAGCACTCAGTTTATAAGTTATTTTTAATGCTTTAGAGTATTTTTAACTTTCTATTAAACTTTACTTATTTAATTTCTATAGAATGTTTTAATTTCTGTAAGCCAGGCAGGAACTCCATCTCTCTGTCACTCCCAGTTCAAAAGCCCATCCCATCATCCTAGTGGGTAAATAGTTTGAAGTCATGGGTAACAGAGTACAAATGCTAAGCACTACAACTAGACTTCAACTGCTAAGTAAGAAAGTCTAGGCAGGTCTCCAAGAATTTAAAACTTTTAGCACAAAAAGACAGAATTGCTAAAGATGAGTCATAATGCCTTATAGATAGGACCCAAAATATGTTTTTAACTAGAATACTCAATTTTGTATTTAGGTACATTTTATATTTTTAGTTATTAGCAACCAATGTCTGATATTAAGTTAAAATTTAAGATTATAAATAATTAACAGGATTTTAATGTTCTTTTGCTCTTAGGTTTGTTCTCATTGGGTGGAAAAGGTTTTATATCATAACCTGAAGTTCTAAACTTTTGTCTGAGAGCAAAGGCCTCCATGTCTTTGGGAATATATGCTACACTTTAGCTTTGCAGGCTTGAGAAACTCCCAGGGGAATTATAAAGATCTCAGTAAACAGATCATTCTAAATCAACTCTCTTGCCACAGGTTTTGGTTTGTTTTGAGTTTCAGTGTTTTGTTTGTTTATTTTATGGCACTAGAGGTGGAACCCCACCCATGCTAGATAAGCACTCCATTACTGAGATATCCCCAAGCCTCCACTGCATTTTAAAGGATTTAGCCCAATTCTATTGCACAAATATTGCTTATCTGTGCTGCCCCCCTCACCAGGGAGCAACCATTGCTTGCGAACACTCTTTTGAAAAACTAATACAAAAATAAAGTTTAATGAAGATATATCATAGAGATAGTAGCAAAATGTTTTAGCTAAAAATCAAATGTGTGGTTCAAATATATTCATATATCCATTATGCAAATTAAAACATCAGGGACTTTATGATTACATCAGCATAGCACTGCAAGTGTTTGTATCAATACAAAATGAATTTAGAGGAAAATAAATTCATAACCATAAAACCGATTTTCTTTTTCTTTTCTTGCTGGTCCTGTGGCTTGAATTCAGGGCCTGGATACTGTCCCTGAGCTGCTATTATTATTATTATTGCTAGCACTTTACCACTTGAGCCACAAGCTTCACTTCTGGATTTTTGGTGGTTAAGAGTCTCATGGGCTTTCTTGCCTGAGCTGACTTCGAACCTACAATTCCCAGAGCTAGGCCTCATGCGTACCTAGTATACAGATATGAACTAACTGCGCCCATCCATAAAACCTCATTTTAACTTGCAAAACTTCCTTTCCACCAAACATTTGATGATACGTGCTGCCAGCAGAAAAAAAAAATGGCTGATTGAGTTTCTTCCTCTTTTCCTTAATTAGTTTGTGCTGTGTATAGTTTAAAAATGAAGAACTGGGCATTAATGGCACACACACACATGTAGTCCCAGCAACTCTGGCGATGATGGATACAAGGCTCACTTAAGCCTGTTCAGGGTCAGCTTGACAACATACTAGGGCTACGTTTGAAGAGGAGGAGAAAAGAAAGAAAGAAAGAAAGAAAGAAAGAAAGAAAGAAAGAAAGAAAGAAAGAAAGAAAGAAAGAAAGAAAGAAAGAAAGAAAGAAAGAAAGA
Source organism: Dipodomys merriami (assembly GCF_024711535.1). Classification (NCBI taxonomy): domain Eukaryota; kingdom Metazoa; phylum Chordata; class Mammalia; order Rodentia; family Heteromyidae; genus Dipodomys; species Dipodomys merriami. The sequence continues at coordinate 34,069,712 of NW_027202937.1, forward strand.
AAGAAAGAAAGAGAAAGAAAGAAAGAAAGAAAGAAAGAAAGAAAGAAAGAAAGAAAGAAAGAAAGAAAGAAAGAGAAAGAAAGAAAGAAAGAGAAAGAAAGAAAGAAAGAAAGAAAGAAAGAAAGAAAGAAAGAAAGAAAGAAAGAAAGAGAAAGAAAGAAAGAAAGAAAGAAAGAAGAAAGAAAGAGAGAGGGGGAGGGAGGACAGGGAAGGGGGAGGAAAGAAAAAAGAAAGAAGGAAAGAAGGAAGGAAAAGAAAGAGAAAGAAAGAAAGAAAGAAAGAAAGAAAGAAAGAAAGAAAGAAAGAAAGAAAGATGGAAGAGAGGAGAGAAGGAGGGAAGGAAAGAAATGAAGGAAGGAAGAAAGGCAAGAAAAGAAAAGAGGGAGATATAGAAGAAGGGTAAACTAGAGAGAGAAGGGAGATGGAAGAGAGTAGGAGGAAAAAGAAAGGGAAGGAGGGAGAGAGTGAGAAGAAAGGAGAGAGATAGAGACAAAACCCAAAATAATGGGAATTAACAACATTTACAAAAGTAATTACTAGTGTCACAAAAATTTATAACTGCCATAATTGAACCTTAGAATATTGAAAATGGGTTGTAGTTATATGTAAGGTCAATGTATTATCTCATTTAAAAATAAGTCACACAAAAAATAATTCTGTGAAAGCTGTTGTCAAGGAAAAGGAATGAGAATTATTTTTAAAATGATTGAGTCTGCAACATTCTAACAAGTGGTTAGTTTCATCCCAAAATTTCTATGAACAGTTGACACAAATAGCCTTCCTCAATTAGAACAGTAGGTGGCAGTATTGACTGCATAGCACAACAGTTTAAATCCAATTGGAACCTCTAATTGTTTCAAAAGAATAATTCCCAAGAAATACAAATGTGTTCATCTTATCTGTGTTTTGAAACTTTGAAAGATACCATTCCATCCTATCAGAGACTACTGTGAACTCCCTTTGTAAAGACCGATTATCCATCTATTTCTCTTGGCTGGGTACATGACATTCAATTGATGAGAAGTGTTTGATTTCCACTAGCAAAGCAGCACTGTTTACCTAGCTCAGGACAGAGCTCTGGAAAGCATGGGAAATCTCTATAAGCAGAATGCAGGGCAACACGGGCACAGGAAGCACAAGTTTATATTTGAATTTGGAAATATTTTTTAAAAATAACCGAAGCTGCTCCCCACCCTCATTAATCAAAACACATTTATAAACATAAAAAATGCTGGAGAAGTACTCTGGATAAAATTCTCTCATTCTTTTGTACTTTCAAGTTTCAGTTTAACAGTCCTATTGAGTATTGCTAAATTGTTAGCTGTTTCTGCCTTGTAGCACAGGGCTGCTGGCAAATCTTTAATAGTTCAAATCAAATATAATAGGTATTAGAGCCACAAGGTAAAGAGTGAGGGCTTAGATTTTACTTAACAATATAAAAACCATTCTTAGCTTAAGAGTAATATAACAGTGGCACTCCAAATCTGGCCAATCGGTTGCAGTTTCCAACTAACTTCTGGAGAATAAACTCCATCAAGAGACACAAAGAAGATCCCCCCACTTGTCCCGACCCGCAGGACTTCAACGAGGGCGGTGAACCTAAGCAAGAAGGAATGAAGGGACAAGAGACACGAAGAAGGACAGCAAGACAAGGATTCTGATCAAGCTGCCAAATTTTATTTTTCACACAAGGATATTTATATGCTTGGTGGTGCAAAGGTGGTCGTTAGTAGATTTAGGGCGGAGTGAAAAGATGGTCATGAGTAGCTGCAGGGTGTTTACTTTAGGGCGTGGTGAAAAGGTGGGATTCTGTAAACTCAGCCTCAGATTGTTCCAGTGAGACAGTTAAGCCTATCAAGTATGAGAGACTTAACTTTTGGCTCCCAACACCCACTTACAACTGTCAACTATACAATGGTGCAAAAGTGTACTCATAGAATTATGGTATTCAGTAAACTACATAATACCTTTAACACTGTACTACAAAATGGACTTTGGGTTATATGGTTTTGCCCAACTGAAAGCTGAAAGCTCATATACATTGAAGCTGTGATGTTTGGTAAGTTAGGTGTATTCAGTGCACTTTGGACTAAACAGTATCTCCAACTTCCAGGTCCAGATCTGATCTGTCGTAAGCTGAGCCGCATCTCTCTGTATGTTTTTCCAGCAAATTCCATGAAGACTCAGAAAGATTAAGCCCTGTAATATTTTTTCTTTCTGCCTAACTATGGCTCATGCCATTAATCCTAGCTAATCAGGAGGCTGAGACCTGGATGATCCCAGTTTAAATCCAGCCTTGGCAGAAAACTCTATGAAATTCTATTTCTAATAAATCATCAAAAAGGAGGGATAGAGGCCTGGCTCAAGTGGTAGAGCACCAGCTATAAGTGAAAAAGCTGAGAAAGAATGCAAGGCTTTGAGTTCATGCCCCAATATTGAAACAAAAAAAATCTTATCTAAAACTACAAATCACAATTTGATATTAATCTTCAGAGGTACGTGTATGTGTATGGTGTGTGTGTGTGTGTGCGTGCACACGCGTGCGCATGTTTAGAGTGGTGCTCAGGACTAAACCCAGGGCCTAACACATGCTCTAATACTGAGCTATTTCACTGGCTCTGATCTGTAAAATACTAGTTATTGTTAAGAAATATGAAATAAGCCAAACACATAATCTCACTCATCTAGAGAATACAATGAGAGAGAGAGAGCTGAATTTTGTAGAAGTTGAGAATGAAAAAGTGGCTACCAGAGTCTGGGAAGAGTAAGGAAAGACAGAGGGCAGGGGACAGTTGAATGGGTACTAAGTCAGAGTTGGATAAGAACAGGTTTGAAATAACCTTACCTATGTAAATGTAACGTCCCTGTACATCACCTTTACAATGAAAAAAAATTTTTTAAAGAACAACAGGTTCCAGTTTGTTGTTGCACATGCAGAAAGGTGACTATGAAAACTAGAAAAAAAAAAGGAGGCTGAGATCTGAGGCTCAAAATTTGAAACTATCCCAGGCAGAAAAATCTGTGAAACTCTTTTTTTGGGGGGGGAGGGGGGTCCAGTCGTGGGGCCTGAACTCTGGGCTTGGGCGCTGTCCCTCAGCTCTTCAGCTGAAGGTTAGTGCTCTACCACTTGCGCCACTTCTGGCTTTTTTCTTTTTGCTTATGTGGTGCTGAGGAATCCAACTCAGGGCCTCAGGCATGCAAGGCAAGCGCTTTACCACTGAGCCACCTTCCCAGCCCCAGATCTGTGAAACTCTTAATTCCAATTAATTACCAAGAAAAAAAGAAAAAGAAAAGGCCAGAATTAGAACTGTGTTTCAAGTAGTAGCGCCTTGTACAAAAAAGCTGAGGGACAGCACCCAGGCTGAGTTCAAGTTCCAGAACTGACAGAGAAAAAAGAAAAAGAAAAGATAGAAAGAAGTGCTAATTGTTTGAGGAGATAAGTATGTTTACCCTGATTTAAACATTATCAATCTCTTATATGAATCAAACATCACTTGGTACTCCATAAATATGCATAACTTTGTGACAGTTATAAAGTAAAATTGTTGTGCAGTTAAATATACCTTAAATCAGATATAAAACCACCCATGGGAAAATGGCAAAGCCACATTTTGAAAGGTTGAATTTTGGAGTCTTTATTTTAGCTCTAGCAGTCTGCCGGCAGCCAATTACAAAGACCTGCAGCCCAAATGGAACTTTCACGGAGCTTTTTTTTTTTTTTTGGCCAGTCCTGGGGCTTGAACTCAGGGTTTGCACTGTCCCTAAGCTTCATTTACTCAAGGCTAGCACTCTACCACTTGAGCCACAGAGCCACTTCCGCTTTTTCTATGTATGAGGCACTGAGGAATCGAACTCAGGGCTTCATGCATGTAGGCAAGCATTCTACTACTAAGCCACCTTCCCAGCTTGTAGGGAGCTTTTAAAGACAAAGGTCACATGTTGGGTGGAGACCAAGCCACAAAGAGCACTATGCATGAACACTGCAAACAAAGCTGGGTTCCCCTAAGGCTAAACAACATACTGTATAAACATGCCCCAAGACAGGGTACTCCTGGGCCTACCCACTGAGCCTGGCCTCTACAATTCAAAGGATGGCTTATCTCACCTCTAGGCCTTGGAGCTGGGTAGACAGCTATCCATCTCCTGTTAGGCTTCAGGATGTCTGTAAAACCAATAGCCCCTAGCACTTTGCCAGGCATCTGGGTGGCTGTGACTCAGTTTCCCCATTACAAAATGAATGGAAAATGTTTAAAGAAATAAGATTGCTAGACCCAAGATCAGGAAATCTGATACAAAATGTACCCATGATACTGCACAATAGGCTGGGTCTGGTAGGAAGGGGGCAGGGGAGACCACCAGAAATAGTCATAACACTGTGTACCACAGAAAAAATACAGCAGATACCTTTCAGTAAATGCCTTGTAAGGCCTTTCAAAATTGTGTTAATACCATATGCTGGTGGCTTGTACTCCTAGCTACTCAGGAGGCTGAGATCTGAGGATCATAGTTTGTGATTCAAAGCCAGCCCGGGCAAACAAATTCCTTAGACTTTTCTCTCCAAGTAATCACCAAAAAGTTGGAAGTAGATGTATAGCTAAAGTAGTAAAGTGCCAACCTTGAGCAAAAAACGCCAAGAGAGTACAAGGCTCTCTGAGTTCAAACATCAGTACTGACACACACACAAAAAAAAACAAACATGGAAGCAGTGCTGTGGCTCAAGTAGTACACCGCTAGTCTTGAGCACAAAGAGGCTCAGGGACAATTCCCAGGCTGTGAGTTCAAGTTCCACAACTGACAAGAAAGAAAGAAAGAGAAAGAAAGAAAGAAAGAAAGAAAGAAAGAAAGAAAGAAAGAAAGAAAGAAAGAAAGAAAGAAAGAAAGAAAGAAAGAAAGAAAGAAAGAAAGAAAGAAAGAAAGAAAGACAGACAGACAGAAAGACAGACAGAAAGACAGACAGAAAGACAGAAAGAAAGAAGGAAGGAAAGAAAGAAAGAAAGAAAGAAGGAAAGAAAGAAAGAAAGAAGGAAAGAAGGAAAGAAGGAAAGGAAAGGAAGGAAAGAAGGAAAGGAAAGGAAGGAAGGAAGGAAGGAAGGGAAGGAAGGAAAGAAGGAAGGGAAGGAAGGAAGGAAGGAAGGAAGGAGGAAGGAAGGAAGGAAGGAAGGAATTAAATCATATCTAAAGGGGCTGGGAAGGTGGCTTAGGGGTAGAGTGCTTGCCTAGCATGCATTAAGCCCCAGGCTCAATTACTCTGTACCACATAAACAGAAAAAGCCAGAAGTAGTGCTGTGGCTCAAGTGGTAGAGTGCTAGCCTTGAGCAAAAGAAGCTCAGGGACACTGTCCAGGCCCTGAGTTCAAGTCCCAGGACTGGCCAAAAAATAACATAAAAATAAAACATGGTGTTAGGAGTCTATCTATCTTACTCCAATTTAAAGTTTGTAACTTTGTGGACCCATTAAGATGGTAGATTTTGCAGAAGAGATATCCTTCTGACAGACTTTGTACCACCAACTTTCCCAAGGCCAACATGAAGGAACATTTGGAGTGGGCTAGGCTAATATCCCTTGTCCCTGGAGACTGGAAGTAATGTGGAACATACCTGCAGAATTCACAAGGACACCCCAGAGAGAGAGAAGGGCCCACCATTTCTTCTTCCCTTTCATCAGTAGCATAAGTGCTTTGTAGAGTTGATCAGCTAGTAACAATGGAATGACATTAAATAATCTCACTAATTATTTACCTTTGACTTTGCAATATGGTCAAAAAGCTTGTTTGGGAAAAACAAGGTGACACAGCAAGTTGCTGGTGGGGTGGGCATATGGATTGTCAGTGTGTTATGGAACAAACTTTCTACTTCTAGGGGTAGGGATAAAAGCTAGTGATTTTACTTCAATCAATGAGTCTCAGATGTACAAGAAAAGGTAGGAAATACAAGGTAATGTGAATGCCTACTACATGTTAGGAAATTGGAGAAAGAACAGGCTAGACTCGATCTCAGCAGGCAAGGACTGTTTATTAAGGCACAGCAGCTAGGGGCAAGCCACCTTTCTGGGATGCAGGTGGTGCGAGGAGGTGAAGATGAGGTCAGGCTTACATCCGTCTTAATGAGGAAACAAAAACTGTAAAAACAAAAACAGGCTATGGTCTAGGCACAGGAGCTAGGGACAGTTTCTTTTGATCAGGCCCAGAATGGAATGTTCTACCTGGGGTGAAGGGAACTTTTGGCTAGGCTTAGGTAGGAATGACCTGCCTGCTACCGTCAAACATGTTAGCATGCACCTAGTGTTTTGCTTGACCTGGGGAAATGAGAAGGGTTCAGTCATTCACTCTATTGTCCAGAGACCCATAAAATTGGGAATTTAGAGATATAATTGCCTAGTGCAGAGGCTAATGCCTGTAATCCTAGCTACTCAGGAGGATGAGCTCTGAGGATTGGGGTTCAAAGCCAGCCTAGGCAGGAAAGTCTGTGAGACTGTTCTCTCTAATTAACCAGAAAACAGCTGGAAGTGGGATTGCTGGGTCATAAGGGAACTCTATGTGTAGTCTTTTGAGAAACCTCTATACTGCTTTCCAGAGTGGTTGAACAATGCAGTAGGGTCCCCTTTTGGCCACATCCCCCTCTAGTATCTGTTGTTATTAGAGTTCTTGATTATAGCCATTCTAACTGGGGTGAGGTGGAATCTCAATGTTGTTTTGATTTGCTTTTCTTTTATGGCTAGAGAAGTTGAGCATTTCTTCATGTGTCTATTGGCCATTCTTATTTCCTCTTCAGAGAAGTCTCTCTTTAAGTCTTTAGCCCACTTGTTAATGGGGTGCTTTCTTTGGGGATTTGTTTTTGGAGGATTTAATTTTTTGAGCCTTAAATATATTTTAGATATGAGGCTCTTGACTGTTGTATAGCTAGTGAAGATCTTCTCCCAGTCTGTGGACTTTCTGTTGATCTTATTAGCTAAGGACATTAATTTTTAAATGTTTGTATTACCAAAAATATTTCCCATATGAAAGCAAATGCCAAAGCTATGGCAAAAGCAATGGGCAAGCTTTTCCTAAATGGCAGAGTGAGCAGTCCCTTCCCCGCAGGTGCTCCCCTCCCCTTCCTCATGGAAGGCTGTGTTAGATTTTTTAAACTTTTGCCAGAAAACCACGCAGACATCCAGAGAACAAAGAAAAGTTTATTGCCTGGAAAGGGGCTGGCAAGACCTCTTCTCACAAGGGAGAAGTGAGAAGCACTAGCTACTATCTGAGGTGACTTATAGAACCTAGGATATTTAGGAGGGGCTAGAAGGGGCTAGGAGGTGGAGACCCTGGTGTGGATGTGAGGGCCAGGGGCTTCATCATGGCAGACTAGGATTTATGGCTGCTGTCCAAATAGAAGATAAAGGACCCTGAAGCTGCCCACACCTGAAGGTCATTCTAAAGGGCTCCTGTTGCCTTATATGCCCCAGAGAAGTGCCATCCCAAGGTAAAGGGGGTTGGAGGCTGATTATTTACTGCCTTTACTACATGGGCCTAGTATTTGCCTAAGAAGGGATCATGCTAAGCTGTGGAAAGGGGGAGGAGCATACCAAGCTATGGGAAGGGAACTCTTTGGGCTAACAGGCTGCCACCATGTGAAGTCACTAGAGCCTCTAGGATTTATTTCTATTCCGTGCATCTTGACAACACTGCCTTATGGCTGAGAAATGTTTCTGGCCTATCCACTGGCTGAGCCAATCAGAGCCCATCCCAGAATTTCTTTAGCTGCAGTTGTCCTGAAAGAGCTAGGGTTTTCTTGGCTATAAAGTCTTTAAGAAGAGGGCTGGGAAGGTGGCTCAGTGGTAGAGTGCTTGCCTTGCACACATGAGGCCCTGGGTTCCATTCCCCAGCACCACATAAGCAAAAAGAAAAAAGCCGGAAGTGGCGCTGTGGCTCAAGTGGTAGAGCGCTAGCCTTGAGCTGAAGAGCTGAGGGACAGCGCCCAGGCCCAGAGTTCAGGCCCCACTACCGGACCCAAAAACAACAACAACAACAACAAATAAAAAAGGTCTTTAAGAAGAAGTTTTGAATCTTCTAGAATGATCCTCCTCTGTGATGAAGCTGATCTGAAGTAGGACAGAAATGCAGAGCAAGGAGGAAGTGAGAGAGCCCCAGAAAAATGGTAAGGAGGAGAGAGATAGGAAGGGGAGAGAAGGATTGAAAAGGAGAGACGAGGACTGGATTGACATACTTCCAAGACCCTGATTTCCTTCTCTTTTGATACTAGTAAAGGAAAAGGAAGTAGGAAAGCAGAGAGGAAAGAAGGAGGTAGATTGACTACAGGAGATGGTGGGTTTAATGTAGAGTATTCTCTAGCAATTAATGAGGAGGACCATTTATGTTTATTTATTCATCTTGAATGTTTAAGAGTATGACAGAACATTGGGCCCTTTGTCCTCTGGATCCTCATGGATCCAAATTGGGGAATTTTGCTTTGCCTTCATGGATCCAAATTGGGGAATTTTGCTTTGCCTTCAGTTTTGTTTTGCTTTGCTTTACCCCTTCTGTGTGTGTGTGTGTGTGTGTGTGTGTGTGTGTGTGTGTGTGTGTGTGTGTGTGTGTGTGTGTGTGTGTGTGTGTGTGATCAGAAGATGGGAGAATCTTTTTTCTAGTTTAAGATAGCTGTTTATTCACAAGTGCAGGGTTGGAGAGTAGAACTGTTTGATTCACTCTTCCAATGTATTATGCATTATGCTAGGTGCTTTCATTCAGCCAAAAGACCAATGGCTGTGCATGCAGAGCAGCATATTCAATTTTAAAACTAGACTGTTTTCCCCATGACTGACAAAAAAAGAGAGAGAGATCTTTCATGCGATTGTTTCTAACATATTTATAAGATTATGTCTTTGTTGCCTTGTATGTCCCTCCCCCATGGTACAACCCCTGCTTTCACTATATATGATGTTGGTATATGTGGAGGGGAAGGGAAAAAACAAATTGTTAAAACAGGGATACAGGAGGACCCATTGCAACAATGAGATGTACAAGTCATTATGTCGAAAAACAAACTTTACAACTTTGGTGGGGGGGGAAGGGGGGAGAGGGGAGGATACGAAGGGATGGGAAGGGGAAACAAAGCAGGAGGCTACAATGCTTGATAAGAAATGTTCTCATTATCTTACCCATGTAATTGGAACCCCTCTGTACAGTATTTTCACAATAAAAATATATTTAAAAATAAAAAAATAAAAAAATTTTAAAAACTAGACTGTTTTTAGGACTTACATCAATTGATGTATAATATTTGAGGCTGTTTCCTCTCAATCTACCTGGATAGCGAGTCAATACACAACACATAAGTTGGAGCTATCTGAACTAGCTATCACTCTAAAGGATTAAGACAGATTGAACTTTATTGGTAACTTAATTGTCAAGTTTTCCTTGCGTGATATTAGTAAAATTCCCCTAAGAGAAGAAAATGAGTCTTTTAATAGATTAGTTTCTTCTGATACCATGGTTGGTTTTATAGTATGCATTCACTCATCAAACTTGAATAGGATTTTTTTGTCTCCTTTTTTTGGGGGCCTCCTTTCTTTTTGGTGCTCAAATTATATAACCTCATGAGATTGTTTCAAGAATTGTGAGATTACATTTTTCATTCATTTATATCTATCCATCCTGAAGACAAAGTTTCTTTTGGGTTCTTATGTACAGTTTCTATGTGTCCCCTGAGATTCCCTATCTTTTCAATCAATAACATTACATTTTCTTTTACATAAGTGAACATGGTTAATATATATATATTTATTTATTTATTTAATCAGTTGTGGGGCCTGAACTCTGTGCCTGGGCACTGTCCCTCAGCTCTTCAGCTCAAGGCTAGCACTCTACCACTTGAGCCACAGCAGCACTTCCTGCTTTTTTCTACTTATGTGGTGCTGAGGAATCAAACCCAGGGCCTCATGCATGCAAGGCAAACATTCTACCACTGAGCCAGCTCCTATCTCTCAGGTCTTTAGCTCAAGGCTAGCAGCTTCTGTCCCTCAGGTCTTTAGCTCAAGGCTAGCACTATACCACTTGAGCCACTGCACCACTTCCAGTTTTCTTGAGATTAATGGGAGATAAGAGTCTCATGGACTTTTTTGTCCTGCTGGCTTTGACCCTCAATCCTCAGATCTTAGCCTCCTGAGTAGCTAGGATTACAGGCATGGGTCACTGGCCCCTGGTTTAATATATTTTTTTTAATCTGTTGATTCCAATCACTTGATCATCTTGAGGCCTGGTTTCCAGTGATTCTTTCTCTTGAAAATAGATTATATGTTATTATTTTTTGCCCATCTAGTAATTTTCACATTGTATCATATACATTTTATGTTAGCCAGTTCAGACTACTACTATAACAAATTAATTGAGGGACAAAACAAGAAATATTTTTATCTCACAGTTCTAAAAGCCAGAAATTCAAGGTGTCAGCAGAACTGATGTCTGCTGAGTGCCTGTTTTCTGGCTTACAAATCATCTTCTTCCTTCTCATATGGTGGAGAGCGAAGAGAAGAAGCAAATTCTCAAGTCTCTTAAGGGAGCAAATTCCATTCATGTGGGCTCCAGCTTCATGCCTAATCACTTCCTACAAGCCCAAATATCATCACATTATGGGCAAAGATTTCAACATATAAACTGGGGGGAAATACATAATATTGTGTTCCATCTCATTGTCAATGTTATGTGGTAGAAACAATGGATTATTTTTTTGTGTGGGGGGGGTCCGGTCGTGGGGCCTGAACTCTGGGCCTGGGCGCTGTCCCTCAGCTCTTCAGCTCAAGGCTAGCGCTCTACCACTTGAGCCACAGTGCCACTTCCAGCTTTTTACTTATGTGGTGCTGAGGAATCGAACCCAGGGCCTCGAGCATGCAAGGCAAGTGCTCTACCACTGAGCCACCTTCTCAGCCTGAGATTCGGGATTTTATTATATTCCTTCTGTTTTTTGTTTGTTTGTTTGTTTGTTTTAGCAGGCAGTAAACCTCTTTAGATTCAAATAACAAACCAGTGTTTTACATAACTGCTAGAATGACCAAACAGGCCAATTTGCCTGGAACTGAAGGGTTACTAGAACACGGGACTTTCAACCCAAATAAAGCCATAGGCAAAACTGGGCCAAATTGTTCATCCAAACAGCAGCTCAGTCTACTTCAGCACTTTTTGTCTTAACCTAATTGCTTGAAGTCTGTCCCATACACTCATAACCACACAACTCAAAAGTCAGCCAGAGCTCTGGGCAAAGCTCAGAAGTTTTGTGTGTGTGTGTGTGTGTGTGTGTGTGTGTGTGTGCACGTGTGTGTTTTCTTGTGTCAGTACTGGGACAAACTCAGGGCCTCATGTTCTCCCTTAGCTTTTTTGCTCAAGAGTGGTACTCTACTGCTTGACCCATAGCCCTACTTCTGGCTTTTTGCTGGTTAATTTGACATTAAAGTCTCAAGACTTTCTTGACAGGCTGGCTTCAAACTTTGATTCTCAGACCTCAGCCTCCTATAAACTTGAGCCACCAGTGCCTGGCCTAAGTTCAGAATATTTTGATTCCTAACCAGTTCTAACTTTTACCAAAAGCACAAGTATGACATTGCATCCTTCTCTGAGGAGATTTACTTGACAAAAAACACTTAGGACTGATATGGTGGAGAAAGTAAGGATGGAATATAATATTTGACTTGGATTGTATAAAATGGATAATGAATGATTTTAAAATATAAACGTAACTGTAGATAAGACTTCCCTGGTAACTAGCTATTTTAGCTAGTAACTGTAACTGTAACTGAACTCTGCTTCTGCTATTTTCTGAACAATGCAAGCCTTAACCCAGCTGAACCATCACCACCCTTTGTTCTATTCCCCTGCCAGCAAAACCTTGGGGATGGGGGAATTTAAACTTAAAGTGCGAATTTCTTGTAATAATCATTGGCTAAAACCAACATCTAACCTCCCCCTCTCCCCACCCTAGCCAAAAATGCTTAAAAGCAAATGTAGGCTGGCACTCAGGGCCATTTCCTGGGATCCAGACTTCAGGTGCAGTCCTGGTTTCTCAGCACTTTTTGCTCAATAAAATCTTTTACATTTTCACTGCAGACTGAGTGGTCTCACTGCATGTCCCTACTACAAGACACAGTGAATGCTCACACACACACACACACACACACACACACACACACACACACACACACAACCTCCCCTAACTCATTTACAAGGTTTTTGTTTGTTTGTTTGTTTTTCCAGTCTTGCGGCTTGAACTCGGGGCGTAGGCACTGTTCTTGAGCTGATTTTGCTCAAGGCTAGCACTCTACCACTTGAGCCACAGCTCAAGTTTATGTGGTTCTGGGGCTTCATGCATGTTAGGCAAGCACGCTACCACTATGCCACATTCCTAGCCCCTTACAAGGTTTATTGATTAATTTCTTGAAAGCCAAGCATTGTTCCATTCCTGACACTGTCAAGAACAATTACTGGCCCACCCAACCACCAAATTCCAAACTCAAATAACCCAAACTCAAATACATCTCTTAGGCTATTTTGGATTCTGGAGATAACGTATTCCTCTTTTACAAATTTTACTTAAGACAATTTATGGTATTTCTAACAAATTAAAACAGGCTTCCTGTAATGAAAACCTCTATAATCTGTCTGAATTACAATACAGTGGAACTCTTCACAATTGCCCCAACCTCACCTAACTCTCCTTTACTGTAAACTTCTCTCCTGTCTACAGAACACTCTAAAGAAACAACTCTAAAGACAGTTATTTGTTCATGTGCTTCCTGGGCAAGAAACTGACCTGCTCAACCCTATGCCATATGCCATTAAAGCAGAATTGTTGGCCACACACAGGCCCTGAGCCTGTCTGTGATCCTCCACACCTAGTTCTCCAATTGTGTCTTGAGCCATCAGAACAGGAATCTCCCCAATGCAATGCCCATTAAAATCCCAATGACATATTTTACTGAAATAGAGAAAACAGGCCAAAAATTCATATGGAACAACAAAAGACCTAGAATAGCCAAATCAATTCTAGACAAAAGAAAAAATGCAGGAGGGATCACGATACCAGATTTCAAGCTCTACTATAGTGCCATAATAACAAAAACAACTTGGTACTGGCACAAAAAGAGACCTGAAGACCAATGGAATAGATTAGAAGATCCAGAAATAAGACTGTATACATACAGTCAGTTGATATTTGACAAAGGAGCCAAAGACATACAGTGGAAGAAGCATAGCCCCTTCAACTACTGGTGCTGGGAAAACTGGACAGCCACATGCAGAAAACTAAGAATGGACCCCAGCTTGTCACCATGCACAAAATGGATTAAAGACCTTACCATCAAACCTGATACTCTGAAACTCCTTCAGGACAGAGTAGGATAGACACTTGAACTTATAGGCACAGGCATGAACTTCCTGAACAGAGTTCCAGGGTCACAACAAATTGGAAAGAAAGACTTGATAAATGGGACTACCTTAAAATAAAAAAGTTTCTGCACAGCTAAAGACACAGCGACACATCAACCAAACTAAAAAGAAAGCCAACTAATTGGGAAAAATATTCACCAGCAATATATCAGAGAAGGGCCTAATATTCAGTATCTACAGGGAACTCAAAAAACTAACCCCTTCCAAATCTAACAAACCAATCGTGAAATGGGAAGGAAGCTAAAGAGAGCATTCTCAGGAGAGATAAAAATGGCAAAGAAACACATGAGGAAATGTTCACCATCCCTGGTTGTAAAGGAAATGCAAATTAAAACGCTGAGATACCACCCTACCCCAGTCAGAATGGCCCACATCCTAAATTCAGCCAACAACAAATGCTGGAGGGGAGGCAGAGAAAGAGGAACCCTCCTGCATTGCTGGTGGGAATGTATACTCATACAACCACTTTGGAAAGCAGTCTGGAGCATCCTCAGAAAGCTAAATTTAGACCTCCCCTATGACCCAGCCATACCACTTGTAAACATCTACCTAAGCAACAGGAACCAGGATACAAGGACACATGCACCCCCATATTCATTGCAGCACTCTTCACAATAGCCAAGATATGGAAACAACCCAGATGCCCCACTACTGATGAGTGGATCCAAAAATTTTGGTATCAATATACAATGGAATATTATGCAGCCATTAGAAAGGACAAAATAATGGCATTTGCAGGGAAATGGATGGAACTAGAGAGAATCATTTTGAGTGAGGTAAGCCAAGAGCAAAGAGACAGACATCACATGGTCTCCCTGATATGTGGATACTAAAGCCAAAATGCAAGGAAATATGACAATGTAAACAAGACTCAAGAAACAAAGGACTGCCACTCGTTTTGTTATATCATTGCTAACTGGCTCCATGTTCTTGACCAACATATATAGTGGGGGGAGGGGTGTGTGCACGCACGCAATGGAAGGAAGTTAGGAAGGACACAGAATCAGTGGGGAACAGGAAAACATACAACAGAAGGGCCCATCAGCTGCACTGTTCATAGATGAAAATGAACTAAGCAACCCAAAGACAGCAATGGGAAGGGAGGAATGAGAGGGAAAGAGGGAACAGCTTACACTAAGCAAAAGGAAAGAAATGTAAATATCACCTGATGTGGAAGAAATAATTGTATTGTCAAAGCTCATAGAATTCACAAACTTTATCCACCATGATAATGACAATTTGCCTTGTGAAGGTTAAAATGTTTGTGATTGTAAGTATCACTATTCTACAATACTGTGAAATGTGTGTAATTTATGTAATCACCTATTCTTAAGTTTTAAAAATATTTTTTAAATGCTTGAAAAAAAACAGGAATCTCCAAATTTATCATAACCATCAGGCTTTCAGGATAAAATGGAAATTATACCTACAAGATGGGCTTAATCCAGAACCCTCTGGCACATCTCACCCACAGATGAGGAAGCTATATCCATCCTAAGTCTCTTACCAAATGCCACATGCTTGACAAAGTTCCTTTAGCTAAAGGTAAGTACACTGGGATTAAGTGAGGAACAGAGAAGAAAGTTTGTACAGTTCATTTTGTTTTGTTTGTACCAGTTCTGAGGCTTGAACTGAGGGCTTGGGCACTGTCCCTTAACTTTTTTTCACTCAAGCCAGTGTTCTACCATTTGACCTACAGCTCCACAGCCTCTGTGTGTGTGTGTGTGTGTGTGTGTGTGTGTGTGTGTGTGTGTGTGTGTGTGTGTGTGGTTAATTGGAGATAAGAGTATCATGGACTCTCTTGTTCAAGTTGGCTTCAAACTCTGGTCTTCAGATCTCAGCCTCCTGAATATTTGGGATTATAGGTGTGAGCCACAGATACCAAGCTGTACAATTTTGAATGGAACAATCACCATCATAAATTATGAATCCCATTATAAAACTGCTGTTCTTCATCCCTTAATGGAGGTATGACCTTGTTTACATTTGGCAGTCAATCACCTTGGAAATTGCTGGAAATTGGCCCAATCTCTTACAGATTCTGGAGCCATTTCCAATAATTATTGTCTAGCCTGGCCAATTGTAAGAAAAACAATTCTTTTCCTATACTCCACTTTGGGGTAAAAAACGATGTGAATATCCTGCACAGACCAAAACCATGCTGCCTCATCAAGACTCTCATCCCCAGTGAAGTTCCAGATATCATTGATAATGAATAAAACATTGGTTTCACTTCTCAAAACACACAATGCCCGATCAAAAGTTTTTGCTGTTCTCAGTCACAGATTTCAGATGGCCCCACAATAGCTAATATATATAGGTCCAAATTTGATTATATGAAGCATGGCCCATTGAAGTCATCAAACATTAGGAATAAATTTTGATGAAGAATTTGCCTTTAAAAATTTTTTTTGGATGTATCACTGTTAAAGCCTTACAAAACACCACTGCCTTTTTTCTTCCTACCCACATCTAGTGCAAGCTGATCAGAAAGACCAAGTGTTTTTTAGTTCAGTGCCAGTGGGAAATTCAAAATCCACACTTTCTAATTCCATTAAAAAGAAACTCACAGCCAGACTCTTTTCCTCACCCTCTTTAGTCCTGCCTGGGAGCTTGACCTGCTCTCCCAGAACATTTCCATGTTGCTAAAGGTACTGAACTTTTCATGGTTTTCAGATGCATATATAGTGTGTTCAGTCTATATGCAAACAAATTTTGAGTGTGGTCCATCTACTCCTTTTGAGAAACTAAACGCAATGGCAATCTATCCAGTTAAAACCAGCTATCTCTTGCATAGCTACAAGGACTATATCACCTAATAACGAAATCTGTTTTGTTTTTGTTTTGTTTTGTTTTTTTTAAAAAGACATGGAATCATCTGCCAAGTATATGCTGATTTTTGCTTTTTACTTCTCCGTTACCCATGCCTAGAATATCAATGCAGTAGCTGGCAGATAAATGGCCACATTAGTCCCTGAGTTGCATGTAAAAGATGGTAGAAATAGTCTGGATCTTGCATCCTAACTGTAAGCAGCTGTTGACTTCCAGGACTGTCTCCATACTCACCAGGGTGACTATGGCCATTGATAAATAAATGAAGATGTCTCCAGCCAAGTCTCCATACCTGGGTTTCTGTGCATGCAGTTGAACAGCCTTTTTTGTCTGTTTTAATTGTGATTTCCTACAAAAGCTTCTTTTCCTGCAGGATTTCAAGTAAACTTGCATTATAGTTTCAATTTGATGGTTATATAATATATAGTCACTAAGTGTAATTTGCTTATTTTTAATTTTTGCTTATCAATGTTAGTCTATTTACCACTGTCATAATTCTTTTTTTCATGCATCAGATTCTCTAATGAGATTATATTTTTTGATCTTCCTTTAATTTCTATTAAAATTTCCTTTAGTGAGTGCTAATAAAATAAATAATTTTAAAATGTTTTCCTTTAGTGAGGGTCAACTGAGAATGAATTAGCCTGGCTTATAAATATCTGAAGTGAAATGAAGTGAGCTTGTTTTTCTAGCTTGTGTTTGTAAAGGTTTTTTGTTTTTGTTTTTGTTGTTTTGGCTAACTACAAAATATAAGATTATATTATCAATTATTTTATTTTCAGCACACAGTCTTGGTTTAAACTGATGCTATTGAGAAGGGTGTATCTCATGTTATAATAGGGGATATTAATAGCGAGACCAGCAATCCTCAATTAAAACTTAGAAGATTTCATGGAGCAATGGAGCACTGATGCAACAGGACCGAACCTGAGGTCGGGTTCGCAGGCGCTCACCGGACTGCGCTCACCTTGACTCGGCAGGGGCGGGGAGGGGGAGGAGAAAGAGAGGTACAGTAAAAATCATAAGGCTGTCCTTCCGATTCCAACCAACGGCTGCGCCAATTTTAAGTATATCATTGGCTTCCCGCTGGAGCTGGGAGTGTCTCGGATCCCCCCTCCACACCCCCACACACACACCCCCCCACCCCCAGGAATAAACAAAGGATGTTAATGGCTCAGCCAAGTTGGGGAACACGTGGTTCAGAAAAGGGCAGAGGTAGGGTTACAAAAGCTAACTAGTTAGGTACCAAGAAAGGGCAGAGGTAGGGTTACAAAAGCTAACTAGTTAGGTACCAAGAAAGTCTCATCTACAAGAAGCTTAGTTACATTCATATTTTAAATCCATTCATCATTTACTTCACAATTTAAGTCAAATACTACAGCTTATATTTAATTCCCCATCATATTATTAGATTCATTTATTGTCCCCCTTATACAGTTTAAGTAAAATACTATAATTCATCTCTAATTCTCCATCATATCATTGTTTGCGGCGGACGCCTTCTCCAGCGAGAAAAAACGACCACCACACCAGGAGTCTTCTCAGATCACGCTTTATTGGAGAGCCTTTTAGTTGATGGGAGAGCTTGAGCGCGAGAGTGCGTGCACCCAAAACATGGCCGCTTATATAGGGAATAGGAACACAGGTCTTTCTATCATTGGTCGTCTGCCTTTCACCGACACCAGGTGCCACGGGATTGGCTGGGGACTCTACGTGGCTCGCGCATGCGCAAAGCCCAGGACCCACCATCCCGCCAAGCACCGCCTGAAATGGAGTGGTTACCTCAAAGCTGCAAGGGAGTGGGCGCCATCTTGTAATGGCATTTACCCTGGCTCCCTACAATTGTTTTGTTTTGTTGTTTTCTGCATATATTCCTAAAATAACAATTAACATGATTGTCTTCTACTCTGCATATCCAATAATTTTGCCACCTAATATCTGTTCAAATGTATTTCTGCCAACAGATATTTCTGCTGCTTTTGTGCTTATGATGCATTATTCTTATTTAGACGATTTATTTTTGTTTCTAGAGACAGAATTTCACTATGCTATTAAGGCTGACCTCAATCACCAAAGCTCAAGAAATCCTTCACCTTCACCCATGCCAATAGCTGGAGCTGTAGTCCAGATATTCTCTACAATGCCCAACTTATTTTTGTTATGGTGTGCCAAGTACTGTCCATGAAAAATTATTAAGACGTTTTTAAAGCT
The DNA here is from genome assembly GCF_024711535.1 of Dipodomys merriami. Lineage (NCBI taxonomy): Eukaryota > Metazoa > Chordata > Mammalia > Rodentia > Heteromyidae > Dipodomys > Dipodomys merriami. The sequence continues at coordinate 34,088,166 of NW_027202937.1, forward strand.
TTAAGGTAAATAAAACCATTAACAGCGCCAGGTACCTAGTGACTCCAGAAATCTAAGACATTTTCCCTTAACTTTTAAACAATATTGTTGAGCTATAAATTACATAAAATGAAACTTGCATACCTTCATTTTTATCTATAAGTGACTTTGGACAAATGTTTACAACTGTGTAACTATCACCATGTCAAAATGCATTTTTCTCCTAGAAATCTCTCGTGTTCATTACAGTCATTCCTCCACTCTTAGCCTATGGGACCACTAATCTGCCTCCTGACATTATAGATTGGTTTATAACTCTCTAGAATTTCATATAAGTGCCATCATGCAATTTGTACTCTTTTATGTCTACCTACTCATATTCAGCACAATATTTTTGAGATTGATCCATATTGCTGAATGTAGAAGTAATATGTTCATTTTACTTCAAAGGAGTAATTAATTATGCAAATATATGACAATTTATTTTTCCATTCACCATATCATCGACATCCACATTCTTTCTAGGCTTCAGTCATTACGAATAAGACAACTATTCATAAACAGCTTTAATAATATAAATCAACAACATTTACAAACTTTTTTTTTTTTTTGGGTCCGGTCATGGGGCCTGAACTCTGGGCCTGGGCGCTGTCTCTCAGCTCTTCAGCTCAAGGCTAGTGCTCTACCACTTGAGCCACAGCACCACTTCTGGCTTTTTTTCTTTTTGCTTATGTGGTGCTGAGGAATCGAACCATGCCTCATGCATGCAAGGCAAGCACTCTACCACTGATCCACCTTCCCAGCCCCTACAAACATGTTTTGTAAGCATGATTCGCTCTTACTGTCTCTCTCTGTCTTTGTGTCTCTCTCTAACTCTTCTGTCTCTGTCTATCTGTCTTTCTCTCTCTTCTGGTTATAGAATCCAGGGCTTTGTTCATGCTAGACAAGTACTCTACAACTAAACTATGTTCCCAACACTATGTATTTTCCTTTTTCTGTTTCTTTTTTTTAATGTTTTTTTATTGTAAAAAATACTGTACAGGAGGGTTACAGTTACATGAGCAAGGTAATGAGTACATTTCTTATCAAGCATTGTTGCCTCCTCCTTTGTTTTTCCCCTACCATCCCTTCCCTCCCACCTCCACAATTGCAGCACCCTCCCACACACCCCAACCCCCCCTCCTGCCTAAATTGTATCCTTATTTAAACATTTTGTTTTTTCCCTTCCTCTTCCCAAATTAAACTGACATCAAATACAGTGAAAACAGGGGTTATACCCTGGGGGGGAGGAACATACAAAGCAACAACAAAAAAATCACATGGTACATTATAAGTACATTAGAAACAATAGCAAGAAAGAAAAAAACCACTTGTGTCCCTATCTTGGGGTTCATCTTACTTAACATCATCTCATCTGGTCATATGTACATAGCTTTTGACCATTTCTGCTGGTCCCAGACATATACTAGTTATTGCAAATAAGGGAAACCATGGGGCCTATATTATGCATTTTTCTCTTGGGGATAGAATTGCTGGATCAGGATTAAATTTATAAAAAACTATCAAAATGTTTTCCAAAGCAATTATAGCACAATAACTAGATAGCTTTTTTAAAGAGATGAATCCTTTGAGAGCCGGTGGCTCACACCTGAAATCCTAGTCCTAGCTATTCAAAAGGCTGAGATCTAAGAATCATGAAACTCGAAGCTCAGCTCCAATTAACCATTCAAAAACTGAAGTGGAGCTGTGGCTTAAAGTGATGGAATGCTGGCCTTGAGCAAAAGAGCTCAAGGACAGTGCCCAGGCCCTGAGTTTAAGCCCCATGACCACCACCACCACCAACAACAAAATTCATCAGGTTTCTGTCCTGGCTTACTTGCTTTACCTTCCTTTGCCCTATGTCATAAATGGCAATGCCTTACATCTTTACAGGCCTGTGAATGATTGTAAGAGAATATCTTTTATATTTTATTCAGAGTTTTGAGTGTTTTCAGAAGTAAGGTTTTTTCTAATTTAATCTATATTAACAATTTGTTCTTTTTTAACCTTTTCTATTCTATCAGCAGACAGATCTGCTTTATATTCTACTGTCTCTAAATTTTTTCAATTTTTACATGTTTATGCCTTCCACTTATAATGTCCAAAATAATACATTTTCAATTTTTAAAAAATTTAGTAGTGGTTATCTTTAAATTTTTCCAAAAATAAGTATTACTTTATTTTCCTACAGGCTCATCATAGAAAATTATGAGAAATCTTTTCCCTATTTCCTTTAAAAGATAAAGTTTTATGTCTTTTTTTTTGTCAGTCGTGGGGCTTGAACTCTGGGCCTGGGCACTGTCCCTAGGCTCTTCAGCTCAAGGAGAGCTCTCTACCACTTGAGCCACAGCACCACTTCTGGTTCTCTAGTGGTTTATTGGAGATAAGAGTCTCATGGAGTTTCCTCTCTGGGCTGGCTTTGAACTGCGATCCTCAGATCCCAGCCTCCTGAGCAGCTAGGATTACAGGTGTGAGCCACCAGTACCTGGCTAAGTTTTATGTCTTGAAATTGAGGTAGCATGAGGGCAAGGATAACATGTACAAGGTAACGTGCACAAGAGCAGATTATCTATTATGAGTTGAATTGTGCCCCAAAATAAAGGGGTGAATTAGGATGAAAACCTGAAGCCCATCTGGGTACCAGTGGCTCACATCTGTAATTCTAGCTACTCAGTAAGCTGAGATCTGAGGATCATGGTTCAAAGCCAGCCCAGGCAGGAAAGTCGTGAGACTCTGATCTCCAATAAACCACCAGAAAACCGGAAGTGGTGCTGTGGCTCATGTGGTAGAGTGCTAGACTTAGCTGAAGAGTTGAGGGACAGTGCTCAGGCCCAGAGTTTAAGCCCCATGACCCACAAAAAAAAAAAAAAAAAAGAGAGAGAAAAGAAAACCTAAAGCCCCATACTTCAGAATATGGCCTTATTTGGAAAGAGAGATCTTGCAAATGTGACATAAGTTAAAAAAGATCACAGAAGAGGGCTGGGAATGTGGCCTAGTGGAAGAGTTCTTGCCTAGCATGCATGAAGCTCTAGGTTCAATTCCTCAGTACCACATAATAAGAAAAAGCCAGAAGAGGCACTGAGGCTCAAGTGGTAGTGCTAGCCTTGAGCAAAAGAAGTCCATGGACAGTGCCCAGGCCCTGAGTTTAAGACTCAGAACTGGCAAAAAAAAAAAAAAAAAAAGCTCATAGAAGAGTAAGTGAGCCCATACCCATATGATAGTATACTCTGTGTGTGTGTGTGTGTGTGTGTGTGTGTGTGTGTGTTGCACACAGGTCAAGAAACTTGAACTCAGGGCCTGGGCACTGTCCTTCCGTTGTTTTGTTCAGGGCTAGTGCTCTACCACTTGAGCTATAGCTCTACTTCCAGCTTTTTTTCTCAGGTATTTAATTGAAGGTAAGAGTCTCTCCAACTTTCCTGCCTGGACTGGCTTCAAACTGTGATTCTCAGAGCTCAGCATTCTGAGAATTACAAGCATGAGCCACCCATGCCCAGCTGACAGTATATTTTAAGGGAAGGAGACAGAGACAAATATGCAAAAGAAGAGCTGATGTGAAAATAGAGATTTGAGTGATGAATTCCTCATTCAATGAAGGATTGAAACTTCTTCAAACAATGATGATAGGAATTGGATAGTCGTGTGTGAAGGAATAAAAATGAACCCTTATCTTATACCATACACAAAAATCAAGTACAAGCAGACTAAAGACTTACTGTCTTGAAAATGTAAAATTTTGGAAAGAAAATACTGGAAAAGCTTCATGAATTGGTTTCCACAATGATACCAAAGAGCAGAAACAGATAAGTAGGGGGCTGGGAAGGTGGCCCAGTGGTAGAGTGCTTGCCTTGCATGCATGAGGCCAAGGGTTTGATTTCTCAGTACCACATAAGCAGAAAAAGTTGGAAGTGATGCTGTGGTTCAAGAAGTAAAGCACTAGCCTTGAGCTGAAGAGCTGAGGGACAGTGCCTAGGCCAAGAGTCCAGGCCCTACAACCAAAAAAACAAAAAAAGGAAAAGAAAAAAAGAAATAGACAAGTAGGATTGTATCAAATAAAAAATGATCCTATATTGCACAGGAAACAATTTACCAAATGAAACTAATCTACAGATTGGAAGAAAACATTTGCTACCATAGAGTTGATAAGAAGTTAGTATCAAAAGTAAATAAGGAACTCCTAGTACTCATTGAAAGAAAACCTATAGTCCAAATAAGACTTTTGTCCAAAGACACAAAATGGCCAACAGCTTCATGTAAAGACACTGAACATCATTAATCATGGAAAATGTAAATCAAAAGTACAATGAGCCAGGCATGGTAATGCATCCTTATCATGCCAGCTACTTGGGAAGCAAAGGTAGGAAAATTATGGTTCAAGACCAGATCAGACAGTACAAGACTCTATCTTGAAAATAACTGAAATCAAAAGCAGTAGGAGCTGTGCTTGGAGCTAAATTCAATCGCCAGAGCCAAAAAGAAAGAAAAGCAAAATACAACTCAATTAATAAATAGGCTAAAGTCTTCAGAGAGACTTCTCTGAAGAAATAAGAATGGCCAATAGACACATGAAGATATGTTTGACATCTCTGGCCATAAGACAAATGCATATCAATACAACATTGAGAATCCACTTCACCACCACCCCCCCCCAGCCCCCACCTTAGAATGGCCATTATCAAGAAAACTAACAATAGCAACAGCAGATGCTGGTGAGAGTATGGTCAAAAGAAAATACTAATAACACTGTTGGTAAGATTGTAAACTTGTTCAACCAGTTTGGAAAGCAGTGTGGAGGTTCCTCAAAAGACTAAACATAGAGTTTCCCTTTGAACCAGTAACATCCAATTGACTACAAATCAAACTACACCATAGCTAAGATATGGTATCACATACCCTTCAGTGGACAAATGGATCAAGAATATGTGGTATTCCATCAGAAAGAATGGCATTGCCTCATTCATAAGGAAATGGAAAGACAGAAAATATTATACTAAGTGAAGACAACCAGACCTAAAGAAACATAAGTTGTATGACTTCCTTCATTTATAAAAATTGAATATGTTTATAAATCTACAAGTAAACCCAATGGATAGTAAGACAAATACTTACACCTGGTCATGATTAATTAAATAGCAGTCTAAAGATTCACACAGTGAGAACAAAGGAATATATTCTTAGTAGAGGATCGCAAGGGCTCAAGAAATGCGCATATGAGCATATAAAATTAAGATAATCAAAATGAACTCCAAGAAATGGAAGCAGGAGGTTTTTCATTGTACTGTTTGCAGTTCTTTCTTTTTTTTCTTTTTCTTTGCTTTTTCCCCCTTTGTCACTGTTTTTTAATTTTTGTGCCCTTTGACTTGTATATAAGTTTGTGTGAGTTAGGGAAGGGGAGGGGAAGCACAGAAACAGTGGGACAAAGGATGAATCAATTCAGCAGTGAAACTCACTAGACTCTGTTAGAAATGAACTATAAAACTTGTAGGAGAGGGAAGTAAGGAGGGGGAAAACAGCGGGGAGGGGGTGACAATGTTCAAAAGGAAAGGTATTCATTACCTCACTTATGTAACTGTAACCTCTCTGTACATCACCTTTACAATAAAATTTTTAAAAATCTAAAATTAAACCCAAACCCTAGAGATATATCACCATACACTTGTTAGACTGGCACATGTGCACACACACACACACACACACACACACACACACAAACATAGACATACATACATATACATAGAAGAGTACACATACACATAGCTAGGAAATCACAACTTTGGCAGGATATGAAGAAATTTGAATATTTGTACACTGTTGTTGGCAATGTGAAATGGTACAATTGCCATGAAAAACACTAAAGAAGTTTCTTTTAAAAAATTGTAAATAGAATTACCAAAAATCCCACTCAGGTAACTAATCCAAAAGGACTAAAAACAAGACTTTAAGGAGATATTTGCATTCTTATGTTCACAGCAGCATTAGTCACAATATCCAGGTATGGAAGCAACCTAAATGTCCCTTCATGGAAGATGGGTAAAGAAAATGTGGTATACTATGTTCTACAACAGAATGGTATTTATTCCTAAAAAGAATGAAATCATGTCATATGTTACAACATAGATGAAGCTTGAGGACATTTGGTAAATGAAAGAAGACAGTCATGGGAGGACAAATACTGTATGATTTCTTATGTATTTTCTTATGCTTTTCCTTTGCCAAATATGATTTCTTATCTATCAAATATATAGTAAAAAGTAGAATGATGATTGTCAAGGGAGGGGAGAACTGGAAAACAGGCAGCTGCTGTTGGTGGCTATAAAATTTCAGTTGTGCAAGATGAAAATTTTCTATATATTGACAATGTATATTGTATAACAATGAACATATAGTTAACAGAAATGTATTGTATACATGAAAATTTGCTAAAAGGGTGGATTTCACATTGTGTATCTTTTGCCATAATAATAAAAAAATTAACTGTTGTTATTGGCAAACATCCAAATGTTCAACAACTATGTAAGGAAATAGGCAACATCCAACACTGCAGATAAGAGACAAAGAACTTTTCATGGGTATTTCACAACATTTGATATATGTAAGTTCCCTTTATGCAGCCTTTCACCAGCAATCTTACTTCTAGAATCTATAATGTTGATATATTGGCAAAGATATAAAAATATATGCACAAGTGATTCCCTTTATGAATATTTGTAACTTCTAGAACAATATATCATGAAGCACTATGTAGCAATTGTTGGGAACGGAATATGTGTGTTTGGTCAAAATTCATATGCTAAATCTCTATGCTCTAAGGTGATGTTATTTTTTTTATTTTTGGTTGGTCATGGGGCTTGAACTCTGGGATTGGGCACTGTCCCTGCACTCTTCAGCTCAAGGCCAGTGCTCTACCGCTTGAGGCACAGCTTCACTTCAGTTTTCTAGTGGTTTATAGGAAATAAGAATCTCACGGACTTTCCTGCCCAGGATGGCTTTGAACCTGGATCCTCAGATCTCAGCCTCCTGAGTCACTAGGATTACAGGTGTGAGCCACTGGTGCCTGGCTTAGGTGATGTTATTTTGAAGGAGAGCCTTTAGGAGTTAATTAGTTTTGATGAGGTTGGGACCTAAAAACAGTATTATCAGGAGGAGGAAAAGGAGGAGGAGGAGGAGGAAGAGGAGTACAGAGTGCATAGCCCCTTCTGTCTTATAGAAAGAGATAGGTGATTGATAGACAGATAGATGGTAAATAGAGATATAGGTATAGATGTATAAATAGATATAGATATATAGTTATAGACATATAAATATAGATATATAGTTATAGATGTATAAATAGACATTAATATGGATATAGATACAGATACAGATAAATTGGGAGCTGTTGTTTGGTCGGTATAGAGTTTCAATCATGCAAGGTGATTGGATGGTGCCTACTCACATCTAGGACTGATCTTCCTCACTCAGGTTACTCATGTGAAGATACAGCCATAGTATTTTCAAGAAGCAGGAAATTGATCCTCCCTGAGAAGTGAATCTTCGGGGACCTTAATCTTGGACTTCTGGGACTGTGAGAGACAAATGCTGGTTTTGAATAAGTCTCAGTACACTATTGTGGATTGGTCCTCAGTGTATATTATGGATTGGAAAAAAGCAAAGAGAGCAAAGTATTGTGTGGTTAAATTGTGATGTTAGTTGAACTGGGTAAAGCATTTCAGCTGTGTTGGTAATGGTCTTTTTCAGGGAAGACATATATATAAGTAAATAACCTGAATAAGGAAGACCTTTTTTTGATGGGCCCAAGTAGAATGGGTATGTGAAAGGATAGGAAATGTTCTTTGGTTCTTCCTTTCACAGTACAGTATCTTTCCCCTGCTGCTGCCCTTGGGCACCAGACTACAGCTTCTTCAGCCTTTGGCTCTGACACTTGCATTAGAGGTCCTTAAGGGGCTCTCAAGCCTTCTACTTCCAACTGGGGCTACATCATTATGCTCTCTGGTTCTGAAGCTGCTGGCTTCTTGAACTGAGCCATGCTACTGACTTTTCTGGCTGTCTAGATTACAAACAGCCTGTTGCAGAACTTTTCAATCCCTGAAATTAGATGAGTTTATACTCTAAATTTCTTCTATATTCATAACTACTTATTCTGTTCCTCTAGAGACCCAGACCAATCCAATAGATGTTGAGTACTGTCATTTATCTAACGAAGAAGGTTTATTTAAGTAGGAAGGATAATATACTATATACACTCAAGAATTTTATAAATTAGTCCGGTGCTGGTGGCTCATACCTATAATCCTAGCTACTTAGGAGGCTGAGATTTGAGGATCGCAGTTCAAAGCCAGCCCGGGCAGGAAAGTCTGTGAAACTCTTATCCAATTAACCACCAGAAAACCAAGCAGGAAAGTCTGTGAAACTGTTATCTCCAATAAACCACCAAAAACTGGAAGTGGCAATGTAGCTCAAGTGGTAGAGCACTAGCCTTGAGCTGAAGAGTTGAGGGACAGTGCTCAGGCCCAGAGTTCAAGCCCCAGGACCAACCAAAAAAAAAAAAAGAATTTTATAAATTAAAAAGTAAACCATAAAAACTTTTAAAGAAGGAAAAATAGTGAAGCAATAGGAATAGATTTAAGGACAATATTTGATACATCTGTATATTCATTTTCTATTGCTATAATGTATTACCACTTCCTGTTCAAACACCCAATAAGGCTAGTTGGAGTCAAATCAAGGTTTCTTTCACAGGGATGAGGAATCTATTTTCTTGCCTTTCTCTTCCTCTTATCAACCACCCCCAGTCATTAGGGCCCTTATGGGCCTTTCCTCATCTTCAAAGCCAGCAGCAGCTGATCTGTGCCATCTGTAGTTCATTCTTTTCTTATGCCTGGTTTCACTTTTCAGAAACATCATGATGGCATTGGGACAACTTGGGTAGTCACCCCTGTGGTAAGGTCAGCTGATAAGCAACTTTAATTACATCTACAGCCTTCATTTTCCTTTGCCAAGTAAGCTTACATATTTATGACTCCAAACTGTTAAAAGCTATTATTTGCTTACTACAAATTGATATATTTTAGTTTGGATTTATGTGAATCTTTTAAATAATTATAGAAGAAAATATAATTTTATAGAAAAAATGATAATTTTAAACTTTACAAATTTAAAACAAAATGTAGCAAATGCAGTTAATGCTATATCCATAAGGAGATATAAACCTAGGACAAAGTAATATCACTGCAACTCAAAAGAAATATACTCTAAAAAGAAAAGGAATCGCAGAACAAGTCTAAATGTTTCTAATAATTATATTATTGGTTGTAGTTCCATTTGTTTTGAAAACCATTGTGTGTATTGTATGGGTTAAAGAAAACAAATGAGAGTATACGATCCCTTAACTACCCTGTATCCTTAAGAACCATAGTTCTCACATGGGGGAAAAAAAACAATATAATTTTAAACTCATAAAGCCTAGAAATTTAAATTGGAATTAGAACAACCAGCATTGATCCAAAAAATGAGATTGATCTTAAAACTATAGAAAGAAATTTAAATTCACCAAAAACTATATTATCAAAAATAGGCCACATGTGGTTATATTAAAAAGTCAATCCCTTTTGTTGTAAAAGGAACATAGATGCCGGGCACAAGTGACTCAGACCTGTAATCCTAGCTACTCAGGAGGCTGATATCTGAGGATTACAGTTCAAAGCCAGCCCATTCAGAAAGTCCGCAAGACTCTTATCTCCAATTAACCACCAGAAAACCAGAAGTGGCACTGTGGCTCAAGTGGTAGAGTGCTCTCCTTGAGTTGAAGAGCTGAGGGACAGTGCCCAAGCCCCAGAGTTCAAGCCCCATGATTGACAATAAAAACAAAAAGGAACATGGAAACTTGGTGGTGTTGATGGTATGGTTTCTTGCTGTTATCAGACTGATGAGGAGAGAAAACAAAAGGGCAGGTATGAGCTGTCCTTGTGTGTGTGTGTGTGTGTGTGTGTGTGTGTGTGTGTGTGTGTGTGTGTGTGTGTGTGTGTGTGTGTGCCTGCACGCGTGCACGCATCTGCAGGCGTGCATGTCAGTCTTATGGCTTGAATTTAGGGCCTAGGCACTGTCCATAGGCTTCTTTGCTCCAGGCTAGCACTCTACCACTTGAGTCACAGGTCTACCTCCAGCTCTTTCGGTAGTTTATTAGAGTTTATTAGAGTATCATGATCTTTCCTGCCTGGGCTTGGTAGGCACTGCAATCCTCAGATCTCAGCATCCTGAAAAGCTAGGATTACAGATGTAAGCCACTAGTGCCAACAGGTCTTTTAACCTTCCTTCCCTAACAATTATTCAATACAGAAAATCCACCTAACTCCAGGGTCAGTGAGGATGAGGAAACAAAGTGAGAAATGTCTCTTCCCGTCATGACTTATCCCCATTATTTTATCATTTCTTAATCTTCTAACAAAATTTGTCTCTTTCTGCCTCCAGACTATAAAGGTACAGATGTTACTACAACACAAGTTCCACCCCTACTATCTCACCTTCTGAGCCTCTTTTTCCTCAATCAGGCTTCCATATAATTCGACTCTGACATTCAATTGGCCGCTAACATGTCTCCATGGACAACCTCCTAACCCTCTTCCAGGACATCAAACAAGTAGGCAGGGATATCTCTTACAAGAAGATGAAACATTCACATAACTAAAATTGAGATGAGTTTTGTTGTTCTATCAGGAGGGAATGTGTAGGAAAATGCCTCTGTTAAGGAGACATGGTGGACAGTAAAATAGTAGGGTGGTATGTGGAGAGGAGCTAAGAGTGTAAAATGAGCCAGATAAAATGCAGAAGTAAAAACCACATTCATGAAATGTTCCCACATGAGCATAATTTGAACCATAATCCAAGAAAAAAATAGCCAGTTAGCAAGGCCCAACCAGCAAAATCCCCAGTCACTCCATTAAAGCCTGTCTTCAACACCATATAGGCACAGCAATGGTGTTATATACCTCTGTCTAGTTGTCCACCATTCTTTAATCACATTCTAATAAACAGTTTCTCCTATTCTCCTGTTTCAGTGAATTCTTTCACCAACCTATGGCTCCAAAAATCCACAATACACATCATTGTTCACACCATCTACTCTAACCATGGTATCTACATTCTGGCCAGCAAGGAGAAGAGAAGGATCAAGAATGGAATGCCTTTTTCTGTTTATGATAGTAACTTGCTAAATGATTCTCTGCATTAGGTAAAAAGTTGTAAGAATTCATTACCACTTTAAACAGAGCCTAGAGGCTTGATATGCTGGCTTCCTCTTGCAAAGTGGGAGGTTTCTCACATTTCCACCTTATGGCTAGTATTTTCTGGTAGCAATAAAATTGAATTTCACACTTTTATTTTTCCAATAGTCTTTGCCAGTATGCAAGGAGAAACACACCCTGGTATTCAAATAAAGTGACTTCTGGGGTGGAAAATGAAAAGCTTTATCCCATAAAACTTTAAAACTGATCTAAAACTGGTGTAAGAACTCCTGCATTGTAAACAATCAAATTCAAGGGTAAAAGATATGTGACATTTTCCCCTAAGTATCAGTAGGAATGGTTGAATGGTACCACCTTTAGACTGAATAAACCCAGGTTGTTTTATGTATATTCATGTGTGCTTTTCCTTGGATTTTTATCATCTCTAATTTTCTTGTTCCTGGAAAAGACGTACTCAGCCCTGAGGTTCTTTTTTGTAATAAGACCTTTCCAAAGGTCTCTGGTTCAATGGCACTCAATAAATCTTTTAAAATAGTAAAACTGAAGGCATCTTAAAAAAAATACCCCAGAACAATATCCTGTCTCATAAGCATTAGGATTAGTACTTAAGAAAGAGATGATTTTTTTTTTTGTAAAACATGCACAGAGCTCAATGCAGTCAATAAGAGATTTCCAAAAATGCATTCCCTACTGAGGAAAGCCAAAATTTTCTAAACAGGCTGATGATTAGGTTATTATGGATAATCTGGTCCTTGATCCAAGAGGGATTCTCTACCATCAGAAACTTGATGATGAGTAAACTACAAGATATCATAAAGAAAAACATGAAAGACATTCCAATCCCCTTGGTGATGCATAGCTCATTATTCTGGGCAAAGATGAGATATCCAGCTGTTAAAAGGTTTTACCTGAATTTCAAAAGGGTAATAAAATATATGTTTATAAGAAACAGAGTATAGTACTTCTTTTTATTTTTTATTTTTTTTTGTCAGTCATGGGGCTTGAACTTGAGGGCCTGGGTGCTGTCCCTTAGCTCTTTTCCTCAAGGCTAGCACTCTACCACTTTGAGCCATAGTGCCACTTCCAATTTTATGGTTAGTTGGAGGTAAGTATCTGACAAACTTTCCCGCCTAGGCTGGCTTCAAACCCTGATGCTCAGATCTCAGCCTCCCGAATAGCTAGGATTATAGGCACGAGCCATCAGCACCTGGCTTGTATAATACTTCTATTTATGATAAACATATCTTCTTTCAATTTTTGCCATTTGCGTTTAGAAAATGGGAGTTGATGTTGCCTAGGTTGGTGTCAGAATCATAGGATTAAGTGATCTTCCACATCAGCCTTCTAAGTAACTGGGATTACAGACATATGCCTCCACAGCTAGCTTTGTTTTGCTTTTTAGGGACATATAACATAAAATTCTTTTGTTACCTTAAGAAGTTGAATTTATGGGTCTCTGAGACGTGAGTAAACTATACTTACTGTTATGGAGAAACATTCAACCCTCAGAATAGTATAATGGTATAAAAATGTTTGAAGTGAAACTCTAGCACTATCAAGGTACAGGAAGAAGCTTATTTGAATTCCTTTTTTGAATCACAGTAGAGCTTAGAATTTTCTGCTAATTCAGCTACTGCATTGTCTTCAGTCTATTAGCGTCAAAAAGCATCAAAGTGCTATAGTACCTTTCTGGATAAAGCACTGACACCCAACCCCCAATTAAGTTCGTATGTAAACATTTTTTGGGGGGCGGGGGGTCCAGTCCTGGGGCCTGAACTCTGGGCCTGGGCGCTGTCCCTCAGCTCTTCAGCTCAAGGCTAGCTCTCTACCACTTAAGCCACAGCGCCACTTCCAGCTTTTTTCTTTTTTCTTATGTGGTGCTGAGGAATCAAACCCAGGGCCTCGAGCATGCAAGGCAAGTGCTCTACCCCTGAGCCACCTTCCCAGCCCAGTATATAAACATTTATCTTAGGATAGTCAGGTGCATAAAGAAGTAAACTTTGTCTTGTATCCCTGTTAATCTGTACATTGTCAGTTAATTCCGTGTCTCCCAGACTACTGTTTATAGATATGACTTGGGATGCAGAACAGAAAAAAAATAGTCTTGAAAGTTGAAAATTAGTTTGCTAGACTAAAACAGTAAGCTGTATATCTGCCTGAGAACTTTTTTGTCATTTGTTCCTATGCTCTGGCTTTTAAGAATCATCTCAAGCCAATCCTAAAATTTGGTTTAAGGGTTATAAAACACAGTCAGACAATGATCAGGTGCATCTGTTTAATTTATTTGTTTATTCAGCACTTAATGAGTACCTACTTTGTGGCCGGTCCTGCAAACAAAGGTCAACCAGACAATACCTGAACAAAATTGCCAGCTATACCATCCTCTGGCTCCTTTCCTGTATAACTCAAGGCTGTTGGAGCCTAGAAGACAGGTTCTTTTTTTTTTTTTTTTTCTGGTGTGGCCACGCTAAGAATAATCACCTTTCCTGCCTTAACCAGCCGCTCATCTCTTTGATTAGTATTTTAGAATAGATGGGTAGACCTCATCTGTTGGGACCCAACTCCCCCCAGAGCCAGAACTTTCATTTACCTGTGGTAAAAAATGGTAGTTGGAAAAGCCTAATATCTAAAATATACTTCGAGGTCAAAAAATTAACCTCCCAAAAAATAAACAATCAAAGAAACAACCCAATTAATAAATGGGTTAATGACTTAAAGAGAGACTTCTCAGAAGAAGAAGAATGGCCAATAGACACATGAAGAAATGTTCAACATCTCTGACCATAAAGTAAGTACACATCAAATCAACATTGAGATTCTACCTCACCCAAGACAGAATGGCCATTATCAAGAAAACTAACAGTAACAAATGATTGCATGAATGTGGCCAAAAGGGAACTCTATTCTACTGTTGGTGGAATGTGAACCCATTCAACTACTCTGGAAAGCAGTATAGAGGGTCCTTAAAATACTAAACAGAGCTATCCTATGACCCAGCAATTCCACTCCTCTGTATTTGTTCAATAGAACACAAACAAGGCCACTAAAGCTACCATAAGGTTTGGCAAAAGGAGACCACCACATAGTTTAGGCAGAAAAGAGTTTGTTGGGGAGAGAGCAAACTGCTAGCCTGCATGAGATGGAGAGAGAAGAGAAGAAGAACAGATGGAGGAGACTGTGGGTGAGTGGGATTACAGAGGAAAAGAGGGAGATGTGACCACAGCAAATTTGGAAGTAATCTTGGAGCTTGGGGAGCCCAGGAGGTGTGACTGGGACCATTCAGGAAGTAATCTCAGTGGATGAGGAAATGACCTCAGAGCCTGGGGTCCTTTGCTCAATCATCATCAGGTGACTGACAGTCAGGTGATTTATTGGCTTCAGGCAGGTGGTTTCTGGTAAGTCTACATACTGTTTTTCACTAAGGGGATGGGGGAAGGGACTGTTCTCCTGGGCAGACCTAACTAACATCTACCAGCACAACCATGCTCATTGCAGCATTATGTCTCATAACCAAGATCCGCCCAGATGTCCCTCAATGGACAAATGGATCGAGCAAATGTGGCATATAAACACAATGTAATTTATTCGTCAATCAAAAAGAATGGTATTGTGCTATTCATAATGAAATAGAAAGACGGGAAAAATTAAGAAAAATAAACCAGGGAAGCATAGGTTGCATGGTTTCCCTCATTTGTGGTAGCCAAAATTTTCCTATAAATCTACAAGTAAACACACTGGATGGTTAAAAACATATATATACCAGGACATAACAAATTATACATATCTCTAGGCATTCATGCACAGTGAGACTAAAGAAGGATATTCTTAGGAGAGGAACACAAGGGTGCAATACCCATGATCGTATAAAGTAATAATTATCAAAATGAACTCCAGGAAATGGAAGGAAACAAGAGGTTTTTTGTTGTTGTTGTTTTGGTTTTGGTTTTTTTGGGGGGGTCCAGTCGTGGGCCTGAACTCTGGGCCTGGGTGCTGTCCCTCAGCTAGCACTCTACCACTTGAGCCACAGCACCACTTCGGCTTTTTTTTTCTGCTTATGTGGTGCTGAGGAATCGAACCCAGGGCCTCAGGCATGCAAGGCAAGCGCTCTACCACTGAGCCACCTTCCCAGCCCAACAAGAGGTTTTTTTGTTTGTTGTTGTTTTTATTTTCTTTTTGTCTTGTTTGTTCATTTATCTGTCTTTGGGAGGGCAAGAGGAAGCATAGAAACTGAGGGACAAAGGGTGAACAACTGGTACTCGCTAGACATTATGTTGAAAATGAACTACACAACTTGTGGGTGGGGACTGGAGGGAAAAACTGGGAGAGAGCACTGGAAGGGGTGACATTGTTCAAAAAATAATGTGCTCATTATCTGACTTATGTTACTGTAACCCTTCTATACATCACCTTTATAATAACAATTTTAAAAATACATGAAAAAATACTAATTAGGAGTCATAAGTGGTGTAAAACTCAGTGGTTGCTGTCAGGGATGGTAAGTGAGAAAGAGAAAAGTATCAAAAAAAATCAAGAAGAGCCAGGCACTGGTAGCTTAAGCCTGTAATTCTAGCTACTCATTAGGCTGAGATCTGATTATCACAGTTCAAAACCAGCCTAGGCAGGAAAGTCCGTGAAAGTCTTATCTCCAATTCATCACTAGAAAACCAGAAGTGGCACTTGTAGCTCAAGTGGTAGAGTGCTAGCCTTGAGCAAAAGAGCACAGGGACAGCACCCAGGCCCTGAGTTCAAGCCCCATCACACACACACACACACACACACACACACACACACACACACACACACACACATCAAGACAATATATAACATTGGTTTGGATTACCTAAAATAGAGACAGGAAGCTGCTGCTAATCTGTGTCAGATCCATCCATGGTGGAACCTTTGAGGTTTGAGTCAACTTTGAGGCATCATTAACCAAACACCATAAAGTACTTCTCTCCCAAACTAGCCAAAAAGTGAGACAGAACCCAATCTCCTTAAAAACAGCTTAACTTTTGTCAGCACCAAGCATAATGAGATATTCTATTACAGCAGTACAAAACAGATTTAGAGAATCCAGCTGGATCATCTGATGAGACTAGATAGTAGAGGATTTTTTTTTAATAAGGGGAATACGTATGAAAAAAGTATTAGTGATTAGAAACCTCAGTGTTTGAGTCCAGAGAGAAGCCAGTGTATCTTTTGATGGCAGGATGAAGATGACAATTGCAATCTATTCCCTGGTTTGCAGCTTCAATGTCTTGGTGATAGCATTGGCTATTTGGGTGAACTTTCTGAGTGGCTCATGAAACAGCAGGCACAAAGATAATCTCTTAGGGTAATTGCTTCTAAGTTTCCATTATGTTTTCCATCTTCAATATGCAGGAATTCAGTAAAAGATCAGATTCTGTTTTGGATGATATCAAGAGAGTAAGAAAAATATTGAAATTCTTGGAGGAAACTAGAATTCAAAACTCAGTCCAGGTTATAGTTAGATAACAAAATGATAAAGGTTAGACAATGAAAAAGGTTAGAGTAATAGTGCATTTCTCTGGGACATAAATTTACTCTCTAAAGTTGTCCTATTTCACCAGAGATAATCACAATAAGATTAATGTATTTGCAAGACAGATGTATTCCCATTGAACATGCCTGGATTATTTACTTAAGTGCTGTAAGAACAGAACTGACTACATAGACTTTTCTTTTCTTTCTCTCCCCCCACTTCCCACTGCTCCCCAGTCTGGGGACTGAACTCTGCAATTTGTGCATAGCTCTTTTCTTTGCTAGAACTTTAAATAAGGAATCTCACATTTAACTTTTAAAAGTCTCTTGAGGTTCAGAAACTATGCCAGGGATTTGTCATAAGTCATCAACTATGTCTAGATCCTAAGATAGGACTGCCAGGAAATGACAGTCCCTATTTACATTAAGGTCAGGAACCCATTAAGTTGAGCATTACTTCAATAGTTTGATGTGAAGGCTTTTCTATACTTTATTGTTATTGTTATTATTATTTTTATTTTTTTTTTGCCAGTCCTGCATCTTGAACTCTTGGTCTAGGTACTGTCCATAAGCTCCTTTTGCTCAAGGTTAGCACCCTAGCACTTGAGCCACAGCACCACTTCTGGCTTTTTCTGTGATTAATTGGAGACTAGGGTCTTATGGACTTTCCTTCCCCAGGCTGGCTGGATCCTCAAATCTTAGCCTTCTGAACAGCTCGTATTACCAGCATGAGCCACTGATGCCTGCAGGGAAGGCTTTTTTTTTGGACACAAAAAGTCAATCTTAATTCCCGAAAGCTATCGGGTTATATCTGAGTCTATGTACATTTCAAAATTTGACATTCCAATCAAAGCTTTGTTAAATGTAACCAAGGTTTCCAATTGGTTCCATTACAAAAAGAACAGATTTTTTTGGGGGGGCGGGGAGGGGCGGTCGTGGGGCTTGAACTCTGGGCTTGGACTCTGTCCCTCAGCTCTTCCGCTCTAGGCAAGTGCAATACCGCTTGAGCTACAACGCCACTTCCAGTCTTCTAGTGGTTTATTGGAGATAAGAATCTCACAGATGTCTGAGTCAAGCAGAAAAGGTCAGATAAGTTGATGTTAGGGAAATGAAGCCTAAAATATGTATTCAAATGTCTTTTTTCTTTCATGCGATTGTTTCTAACACATTTATAAGATTATTTCTTTGTTGCTTTGTATGTCCCTTCCCCACAGTATAACCCCTGCTTTCGCTGCATTTGATGATGGTATAATTTGTGGAGGGGAAGGGAAAAAACAAATCGTTTAAATAGGGATACAGGTGGACCCATTGCAACAATGAGATGTACAAGTCGTTATGTCAAAAACGAACTTTACAACTTTGGTGGGGGAGGGGATGATTTGGTGGGAGGGGGAGGATGGGAAGGGGAAACGAAGGAGGAGGCTACAATGCTTGATAAGAAATGTACTCATTATCTTGCCAATGTAATTGTAACCTCTCTGTACAGTATTTTCACAATTAAAAAAAAAAAAAAAAAGAATCTCACAGACTTTCCTGCCCAGGCTGGCTTTGAACCATGATCCTCAGATCTTAGCCTCCTGAATAGCTAGGATTACAGGCATGAGCCACCAGCGCCCGGCAAATTATTATCTTTACAAGCTCATTAGTCCTCTGTGATTTCTGCTTGATCTTGGCTTAGCAGTTTTATGAACCTGTTTCTTCGTAAGAATTCTGGAAATTTTTACCCCATTGTTTAAAGGTTAACTTTCAGTCAATGTGACAAAATATCTGAGATAATTAACTTGTAAGGGTTTTGTTTTTTTATTTTTGTTTCTTGTTTTTTAGTTCATGGTTTCAGGCCACGTTGTTTTGGCCCTATGGTGGTGGCACAGTTTATCATAGCAGAAATGTGTGTCAGAAAAGGCCCGTTCTTTTCATGGTGGCTGGGAAGCGAAGAGGGACAGAGACAGAGCTAATGTTCCAGGAGGTCCACTCAAGGGCCTGTTCCCAATGACTTAACTTTGTAACACTAGATCTCATGTAAAGATTCTACCACTTCTCAAGATTGTCATGGGCTAGGGAGTTGACCTTCAATATGTAGGTCTTTTGGGTGATTAAGGATCTAAATTGCATCACCAGTTAAATGGTATAATCTTAAAGTTCTCAGAAATCTGAATTTAGCAAAGTCCTTTTGATGAATGTTTGAAGACAAAACAATTTCAAGTTATAGTTGCTTACTTTTGAGAAGGCATCAGTGTTATGATTAATTGCTATGAGAAAAGATTTAAAGTTATTAAAGATCTGAGAGTTCATTATATCACAATATACAATATATCATAATTTATATACATTATATCACAATTTACAATAAAAATTTGCTTATTCCTGTGACATATAATGTCTTAGCATAATAACCAAACTTATGAATGACAACACTATGCCATACAGATAATGAACAGTGAGGGTAATAACATATTTATGATACCATTTCTGAAACATTTACTAATACTAAATACTAAACAGGCTAAACATCACCTTTATTGAGCAATGTTGACCACCTAATTTGATACTATTTAACATATCCACTAAGAAAAATAAGACTTTGGGCTGGGAATGTGGTTTAGTGGTTGTGTGTTTGCCTTGCATCCAGGAAGCCCTGGGTTTAATTCTTCAGTACCAGATAAACAGAAAAAGCTGGAAGTGGCACTGAGGCTCAAGTGGTAGAGTGTTAGCCTTGAGCACAGAGAAGCTCAGGGACACTGCCCAGGCCCTGAGTTTAAGCCTCAGGACTGGAAAAAAAAAAGAATAATAAGATTCAATTCTCTCTTTTATAAGATAAAACAAATTCTTTAAGATTTTCCAGCAATGAAAATGAATGCATGAGCCTAGGGAATATAGGGTGAATTCTCTGAAAGAGGAAAAGGCAGCAACTTATCAGAACTAAGTTGAAAGATGAAGGATAGTGAATCTTATGTTAATGAAATTAGCTTAAGATATTTAAAACATTGGAGGGTTCTGGGAATTGAACCTAGGACCTGTACAGATAATTATACTAATCTACATCACAATCCTTAAAATTTTACTTTTAAGCTCCTAAATTCTTCTCTAGATATCTCCACTTTGCTTAGTATAATAATTCAATGGAGTTTGGTAAAAGAATGGCCATAGGTACAAGTCAAGGGAGTGATACAAAGGAAGATCTAAATGGTTTTGCTGACACTGTAAAGAATCTGGAGTTACCCAGAAAACTTTTGGCTACAGGATCTGGACCTTGCATCTCAGAAAAGTGGAAGTCTTGATGGGAAAGGAGTTAGAAAAACAGGAGGGAATAAGAACAAGGAAGTCTAATAATTAGTACATCTTTTCATATCATTATCCCTTTCTATCTCTCTCCACAGCTGTCCCATTACCTGTCATGTATGATACTTTGTGGACATTTAAAACAACACAAAATCTGGAGCTTGCAGGAGGACCTCAAGTTGAAAGGCCAGCTTGGGCTACATAACAAGGCCCTGCCTAAAAACAATCATAAATAAACAAATTTTCAAAAGAAAAAAAGAAAACCTGGTATTTGATTTCATTAAGTTGAGTCTCCTATTCATGCCAAGTACTTCAATGTGTGGGTTGGTTTAGTTCTTCTTTGAGAAACAGCAGTTCTTATTTTAACACAAGGCAATTCGTTATTGATTTTTCTCTTGAATAGTAACAGTTCTTTTTTAATGAAGGCTTTTTAAACTACCAGGTTGTAAGGAAATCCATTTATACTTTCTTCTGATTACTTCAGTATAATTTACACATTTATTTGTTTATTTTGCTCAAGTAGGGTTTGTACTCAGGGCCTCACGTTCTTTTGTCAGTTTGCTTGCTCACAGCTGGTACTTTACCACTTGGGCATGCCTACAGACAGCTTTTTGGTGGTTATTTTGTTTTCTTTGTGCTAGGCCTAGGGCTCAGGGCTTGGATGCTTACTGTCCCCTAAGCATTTTTGCTCAAGGCTAGCACTTTATCACTTGAGCCATAGCTCTACATCTGGAGCGTGTGTGTGTGTGTGTGTGTGTGTGTGTGTGTGTGTGTGTGTGTGTGTGTGTGTGTGTGTGTGTGTGTGTGTGTGTGTGTGTGTAATTAATTGGAGATAAGAATCTCACAACCTTTTCTGCCTGGGCTGGCTTTGAACAATGATCCTCAGATCTCAGCCTCCTAAATAGCTAGGATTACATGGGTGAGCCACTGGTGCTCGCTTTTTGGTTATTTTGGAGATGGAATCTTGAAGACATTTCTACCTTTCCAAGACACTACAAATCTCAGCCTCCTGAGTGGCTAGGATTACATTGAATTTTTTCCACTTAGATCTACACTGTTTCTTGAATTGACTTTTGTTTCAGACATGAAAAGGGTTCTAGACACATTTATTTTACAAATTCTGTCAACGAGGTTGGCAGCTTTTCTCCAGCATGTGATACTCACCATGATGTGTTGCCTTACTACACACCCAAAAGCAATGGAGCCAAACAACAGTGGGCTAAATCTTCCAAAATTGTAAGCCAAAATAAATGCTTTACAATTTCATTTATCTACACTATTTGTTACTGTAAACAAAAGCTAACCCCAGAGATTTCATCAATAAAACCATTGATTCTGGAGACTTACTTGTGTGGGGGCTTTTAATTCTGGGTTCATTTTTAATACAAACATATGAATTTTTATTTCATCTTTTGATCAAATACATTTGTTTCTAGGGATTTTCCACAACCTGTAAAGCCCAAGTTATAAACATTGCAGATATTTCTTCTTGTTTCTTTTCTCCCTTTTTTCTCCCCCTTCATTCCTTCTCCTTCTCCTCCTCCTCCTTTTTCTTCTTCTCCCCCCCCACTCTCTCTCACTTGCTCACTCACTCACTCGATATTCCTTCTTCTCAGGTGCTAGGGATCAAATTTATGGCTGTACACATGCTAAGTATGCACTCCACCACTGAATTATACCCCAGCCATCAAATCTTTTCCAATAGGGCAGTATCTCTCCTAAAGTATCAAACTTAGAACATTTGTAAAAGCATTCTACACAACTTTGAGTTTCATTAGTTGAGGAAGAATGAACTAGAGATACCTTAATAAAAAGTGTTTTTAGCATCATGGGGCCCTGAATTCTAAGCAGGAAGGAAAAGAGGAAGAAGAGGAGAAGAAAAGGAGGATGAGGGTGAGAAAAGAAAGAAAGGGAAGGAAAGGAAAGTAAAAGAAAAGAAAGGGAAAGAGAAAAGAAAGGGAGGGAAGGAAAGGAAAGGAAGGGGAAAAGAAAAATGGAAAGGAAAGTGAAGGGAAGGGAAGGAAAGGGAAAAGATCTGAGGTGGTACCCTAAATATTTTTTATCCCAGTTATGTGTGAGAATATGAACTTCCTTGCACATGGTTGGCAGCTCATAGATGGTGATGAGATGAGGTGATAAGAACAATTAAGAAGGAAATGAATGAGTTTTTAATCCTCTGGGACTGCTCTGACATGTGCTTGCATTAGTCATATTCCCTGTGTCTAGCTCATAAGAATGTGGTGAGGTAGCTGTGCAGCAGTTCCCTAAGGACTCTGTACAGTTTAGAGACCAGAGTAAAAAGAAAGAGAGACAATGGATAAGAAAAGGAATCCTTAGAATATTTTTGGTTAGGATTCCAAAGTGTAATTTCTGACAAGAAAATTGAACTTAATTTAATTTTTCTAAATTAGTCATTGTTGAATGGAAGATTCATTTTCTAGTTGTAAATGTACATCTCAAAGAAGTAGATTCCAACCTTGGCAATGGCAGCAAATTGTAAGTATCCAAGAACTTTAACAACCTATTGGTACCCAGACACCAGACCTAGTGATTGTGGATTCATTTGTCTGGTTGGTTCTGTGTCGGTATTTGCTATATTTTAAAAGTTCCCCAAGGGATACTAATGTGTTGTCATCACTGCTCTATGAATGATTCTTTATACAGACCCAACCTCAAGTTTATGGTAAGTACAAAGCAAATTGACTGCTCCTTGCTCTCCCTCCAGAGACCTAGTGGGAAAGGAAAAAGAAGATTCCTAGCCAAAGAGAATGCGTTTTTACCACTCCTGGCTCATATGGCACGTATGTGTCACAGAGAAAAGGGGTGGGGTTTTCCAACAACTACAAGTTTTTGAAAACCGAGTCCTAATACTTAGATCTACAAGTGTATATCAGCCACTGCCAGGCAAGAAAGAAAGGAACATTAGATTCATGCAAATTCTGTTGTTTCAGATTTTTCCTAGAAAGAGGCCTAAGGCTGGGCAGTTTAGGATAGGGGAAGTGACCAAGAAGACCAGAGTAAAAGGTTCTGGGGGGGGGGGGGGGAGAGCATAATTTCAAACACAAACTTCTAATACACAACCAGCATTTGTGTATTTCAAATGTATTTCAAATTATGAGACCTGCCTTATTTATGTATTGATGCAGATTTTGTCAACCAAGTCTCTGTTCTAGGATCTCTTCAGATACAAGAACACACAGATACTCAGATCCTTTCAAAAATAGTGTAGCATTTGTCTAGAACATATCTGCTGTCTACTTTAAATTATTACCAGATTTCTTTTAGTGCCTCATACAATGTAAATGTTATATAGATATTTGTTATTCCACATTTTAAAAAAGAATTTCAAGAAACAATCTGTTTATGTTCAGTAAAAATGCAATGTTTCTGCTGAATATTTTGAATTCTTGGTTGATTGAATCCTTAGATATGGACACTAAAGAACAAAGCATCCAAGAATTTTCTATGCACTGGGAAGACTCAAAGGGATGATGAGAGGGCACATGTGTTGGACTTAGTGAGAAAACCAAATCATTACCAGCAATGGGAGGCTAAGGAAGGAGGATGAAAGTCTAAGGTTCATCTGAGGTACATAATGTGTTCCAGATTAGTCTAGACTACATAGCAAGATCTTGTCTCAAAACAAAATCCCAAACCCTAAGACCAAGAACAAAGATAAAAAAGAAAAAATCATTTCTTTGTATTATATATTTTTATTATTAATGTTTTTATTGTGAAAAAACCGTACAGAGGGGTTACAATTACATGAGCAAGGTAATGAGTACATTTCTTATCAAGCATTGTTGCCTCCTCCTTTGTTTTTCCCCTTACACACCTCCCCTCCCCGCCAAAGTTGTAAAGTTCGTTTATCGACATAACATCTTGTATATCTTATTGGGTCCACCTGTATCCCTATTTAAACAATTTGTTTTATCCCTTCCCCTCCCCAAATTATACCAACATCAAATACAGTGAAAGCAGGGGTTATACCATATTATATTATTAAAAGGAAATTTTGAGTATTCAAGAAAACTCAAATGTTGAATTGGTTTAAGATTTACAAGTAAAATCTGATCTGAATTTTAACGAGAAATTAGAACTTAGTTTTGTTGGTTTTTTTTTTGTTGTTGTTGTTGTTGTTTAATGTCAGTACTAGGGCCTAAAGTGAAGGCTCTGTGCCCTTGCTTGGAATTTTTACTCCCAGCTGATAGCCTACCACTTGAGCCATGCATCTAGTTCACAGTTTTTTTGCTGCTTAAAGGTAAATCTTGTGAATTTGTTTCCCCCAACCTGGCTTTCAACCTTGATCCTCAAGTCTCAGCCTCCTGAGTGGTTAAGATTATAGGTGTGAGCCACCACCAGTGCCCAGATTAGAACTTACTTTTTTTTAGAATAGTTCCTTTTTCTTTTGAAGGGTAAAAACCCTTCTGTTGTATCATTGATTCCTGCAAAGTTTCCCTTATTCCTGCAAAGTTTTCTCTCATTCCATTAGCTCAGGTCCTTTCTATGGTCAGCCACTCTATTTTGCTTAATGTGTATTTTGTGTGTTTGTAAATACTCTTATAAAATGCATATTATTATCCTGTATGATATATGTTAAATTTATATAAATGGCACTCTTTTTAAAGTGAAATTCAGGCTGGGAAGGTGGCTCAGTGGTAGAGCGCTTGCCTTGCATGCCTGAGGCCCTGGGTTCGATTCCTCAGCATCACATAAGCAAAAAGAAAAAAGCCGGAAGTGGCGTTGTGGCTCAAGTGGTAGAGCGCTAGCCTTGAGCTGAAGAGCTAAGGGACAGCACCCAGGCCCAGAGTTCAGGCCCCACGACCGGACCCAAAAAATAAAAAAATAAAAAATAAATAAAGTGAAATTCGTATTTGTTGTTAAGCACCCACTGCATAGTGATCCATGATGGGCCTGCATTTATTTCATCTATCTACCTATCACATCAACTGGTTTGTTGGACAGGTTGCCTACAAGGCCTGACACCACCGTCTGAGGATACAAGAGAAAACTGAACTAATTTTCTCTGATACTTCCATTCACCAATCAACATAAACACTTCTGTGACCAAATAAGTGGAAGGGGACTGGTAAGGGTTTTATACACCAAGCAAGAAGTCCTTCAGAAGACACCAGTGGTTTTCCTCTTGTTAACTTCTGTTCTGACACTATCTACTGTAGAGGAAGCTGCCTCACTTAAGATAACAGAAAAGATAGAATTACCAAGGTTCAGATAGAATGAGAAAGCCATTCAAGGCCAGGAAATGTGATGGATGGAACAAATAAGGAAACAGAGTTCAAACCCATCCAAGAAAGCAAAATTAAAATGACGGCAATAGAAACAGCCAATCTGTAGCTTCCACAAAACAGAGAATAGCCAGTCAAAAGTAGTTTAAAGGAAGACATAAACCCCCACCCCAACCCTGTCTGCACATTGTCTCTGGCTGGTCATCTGCCTGCTGTGTCTTTCTTAATTAGGGTCTTCTATTGTCCTGTCTTGGTAAAAAATATAACTGTTAGGTCTGCCCAAGAGAACAGCCTCTCCCTACTTCCTCTTCACCTGCCTGAAACCAATAATCACCTGACTGTGAGTCAGCAAAGGATTCCAGGCTCTGAGGCCAGATCCTCCTCCTCTGAAGTCATTTCCTGAACCACCCTAGTCATGCCTCCTCAGACAATGAGAGGTTCCCCAAGCTCCGTGATCTCTTCCCCATCTGCTGTGGCCCCGCCTCCTACCTTTCCCTATAATCGGGTTCAACACAAGTCCTCTCTCTCTTTTTCTTTTTCTTTCCCCTCTGTCTCCGCACATCTCCATCTCATGCCAGCCGGCAGTTTGCTGACCTCTCAATAAACTCTTTTCTGCCTGAACCATATGGCAGTTTCCTTTCAGGTGAACCTTACATCTGGTGCTAGCAAACCTTACTCATCTAAACTTTGTCTCCAAATATCTGGAGATACAGAATCTAACATGACTGTCCAACTTCAGATGCCAATCACAAATCCAGGCCTCTGAAACTTCTGACTAGCTGTGTATTGGGGTCTCAATCCCCATGTCCTTGAGTTTGATTAATTTACTAGCATGTCTCACAGAACAGCCAATAATTATACAAGTTGCATATCCCTAACCTGAAAACCCAAAATTGAAAATGTTCCAGAATCTGGAGTTTCTGACTGCCAGCATGGCCCATTTTGAAATGTGAATTTCCAAGAATGCAGTCTGAAGACCTCAGATTTTCGGATTAGGGAAAGTTAGCCAGTAAAATCTATTCAAACATTCCAAAATCTGAAAAACCTCCATATAAGAAACACTTCTAGTAGCAAGGGTTTTAAGATACTCAACTTGTAAATGATTTCATAAAGAATCAATGAAGAGCAAGGTGTGTGTGTGTGTATAAAGAGGAAGAAGTTTACAAGGCCTGTCAGTCAGTACCAACTTCCAGGAACCTCCACAGATTGGGTCATTGGGAAATTCTCTGAACTTTGTCCTCTGGGGTTTCTAAAGACTTTTCCTTAAGTAAGCCTGGTTGACAAAATTGTGATCAATTTAACCTTCAGCATCTCTCCCCTCCCCAGAATTTGGGAGGAGCTGAAAATCACTACCTTCTATAAGGTCCCTGACCAAACCCCACAAGGAAGCTACATTGGGTTGATTTAGCTGCCTGCAGTCAACTTGTTAAGATAATAAAATGACATATCCAAAGTGTTTAGTCATGCTGTAACTGCAGCAATAGAAGCAGAGACCAGGGGATTGGAGGTCAGACTGGTCTACTAATAGAGAAACCCTATCCCCAAAAGGAAGGAAGGAAGGAAAAGGAAAGGAGGGAGGGAGGGGAAGACGGAGGAAGAGAAGGAAAGAAATTGGGATGGTGAAGACTATATATTTTACAATACCACACACAGAAAAATCTCTTTTAGCCATTGAAAAATTCTCCTTTACTGTCCGCAATGGAAATTCAGACTGTACGTGTGTGCGTGTGCACGCATGTGTGCACATGCACGTGCATACACACATGCACACTCGTAAAGAAAGGTGTATGGTG
Source organism: Dipodomys merriami (assembly GCF_024711535.1). Taxonomy (NCBI): domain Eukaryota; kingdom Metazoa; phylum Chordata; class Mammalia; order Rodentia; family Heteromyidae; genus Dipodomys; species Dipodomys merriami. The sequence continues at coordinate 34,115,241 of NW_027202937.1, forward strand.
TGTGTGTGTGTGTGTGTGTGTGTGTGTGTGTGTGCTGGTACTGGGACTTGAACTTAAGGCCTCCCATGCTTGTTCATTCAAGGTTGGCACTTTATCACTTAAACTATATAGTTCTACTTCTGGCTTTTTGCTGGTTAATTGGATATAAAAGTCTCATGGACTTTATTCATCCTGGCTAGTTTCCAACTATGATTCTCAGATCTCAGCTTCCTGAGTAGCTAGGATTACAGGCATGAGCCACCAGTACCTGCTTCTTTCACACCCTTTAAATCATACTTTTTAAACTCTAACTGCTCATTCCTCAAGTTCATTGTCAAATCTATTGTTTAAAGTACAAGTCTTAAAGTCATAATGGAAAGACAACTGAGTATTTATATCCAGCATTTCAAAATAACCAAAACCTGCATCATAACAAGATAAGGGAAGGGATCTACAAAAGAACAAGGAAGTAAGCCACCTGTTAAGTAGGGCAAAAGAACAAGGAAATAAGCATGAGACACTAAATCTTTGACACCACAGGCTTACAGAGAACAGAAAAAAGACTCACTAATCAGAACGCCATCTTCAAGACCCCCAATTCTCCTTGCTTAACCCAAGGCCAATCTCTTTAACCCCTAAACAGTACAAAATGGGGGAGATGGGCTATGACATGTCTATGCCATATCCTCTCTTCCTCTGGCATATTTCTTTTCTAATAAACTTTCCTCTCACCTTACAAGATAGTGTTCTCATCTTCCCTGAATTCTTCTCATGCTAGTCACAAGAATCCAAGACCAACTTGGCTCCCTTAAATTTCTGGTAATATATTTGCCAGGAATTTAGGGATTAAATATGTCTTTCTAATTGGCTTCACTGAATAGTAGTAATTGTGCCTCGGTTTTCAAGGTTGAAGTTTTTGCTGTGATTCCTTAAATTTTTTCAGTACACAATTGAATCTATTTTTACACATTTCATCCTTTAAGTTTGTTTTACAGGTTGTGCTAGAAACTTACCTTTGTTCTTACTGGTGACAGGCCGAACCTATTACACTCATCAGTCATTAAGAGAGGCAAAGAGCCAACTGGTTTCCTCTCTCCCTTTGTTATTTGGCTTCTGGCCTTCCTTCCATCTTGCAGTCTATGACTCTTGTTTTGGAATGGCAAATGAGAAATGAGAAAAGGAAAGAAAGGATAAGAAAATTTGGCTACTATCTGAGCTTCATTTTTCCTTTTGAACCTGGAAAACGTTTAAAACTGGAAGTTTTTTGCTTCAGTTCCCTTGTGGATAATCCATCCTCCTTGTACTCCAAGAAATGAAGATCTTGTCCTACTCCTCCACTACCTGGAAGGTCACTTCTAGGTCCTTTCTTAAAATTTTTCGGCTAAGTAATGTTTGTATTCTGCTCAGCCTATGGGTGGGACTAAGTCAGGCTACCAGGCTTATTCTGGCATAAGACTCACTACCTGGTCCATGGGTCCATCCATAATTGCTTTGTATTGACAAAAGGTGGAATGCAGGCAGCGCAGATACCTCCTTGACTTTTATGCCCCAAGGAGAAGCTGATGGATTCAGCTCCCTTCTCTTCATTTCTCTGGTCACAAAGTCCTCTATGTTTCCTAGAATGTAATGACACATACATGTCTGAGGTCCCATTGAACTATTTTCTCTAGAATTGAACAAAGTTGAGATGATCTCAGCACTTCTGAGATTATCACACTCACAAAGTATCAGCAAGTCTGTCCAAAAGTCATCCAAAGCTTCTGCATCTAGTCCCTTTACACTTTTGCTACAGGTGAGAGTTTGAGATATCATCTTATTGTCTTTCTAGCTCTCCTTATTTTTTACAACTCACAGAGCAATCTGGCTTGCACTTTCCCCATGATATCGAGTGCCCAGTGTCTCACTGGCTTAGTTGAAAGGTCTTTCTTTTTTATTTATTAATTTACCCTATTGTTATTATAGAGATGATGTACAGAGGGATTACAATTACATGTGTCAGGTAATGAGTACATTTCCTTTCATACAGTGTATTCTGTTCCTTCACTCCCTCCGTCTTTCCCTCCCATTTCCACCCATGAGTTGTATAGTTCACTTTCATCAGTGTCCAGTGAGCTCCATGCTGCAGTTTTTCACCCTTTTTCTCTCCAGTTCTGTACCCTTCTTCCAACCCTTCCAAAGAAAAGGGCTCTTAGACCATTTCTGGCTTCACAGACTGATGGCTTTTGAGGGAAATTGCAAAAAAAATGACAAGAAACAACAGACATCTGTCTCCCAACAGGGAGACACAACAGGGAGACACAGAGTGTATGTATGTATGTATGTGTCTATGTATGTGTGTGTGTGTGTGTGTGTGTGTGTGTGTGTGTGTGTGTGTGTGTGTGTGCATGTAAGTATATGCCAGTCCTGGAGTCTGAATTCAGCATCTGGTTTGAAAATCAGTGCAGCTATGCTCCCAGATGCCAAATTCAAAACCCAGGACTGGTGTATACTCACATGCACACACATATACATACAAACATGCACAGACACATATATACATACATACACTCATACACACACAAAGTAACATTAGCAAATTATCCTAGTATATTTTCATATAATTTTGATCCAGTTCTTAGCTGTTATCTGGCTCAAATAATGGTCAATAGCATTTCTCTATAGAATTTCATGAACCATCAGTGCCCAGCTTCTTTTACATTTTAAATGGGACTACTAGAAAAATTAAAAATTATATACATTATTGCCTTGATGGCAATTTATGGCTCTACAGGAGGTGTTTGGGTTTTTTTTAAGCACATTTGGAAAAGTGAACTGAAAAGGTAAAATATTAAATCTTATGTACGGATGTGTGGGGAACTGTGCTGATCAGATCCTGGGGATTAATAGCTTATGGTCACAATTGTCCTGGCATGGCCAGGGCTTGAGGCTGGATCTCTGTGATAGAGCACTTACTTAACATGGGCAAGTCTTGGGTTCTATCACTAGTCCTACAAACAAGCGAAAACATACAAACAATCCTTATAGTGTGGCGGTTCATGACAGTGTTCAGGAGTGAGAGCTGAGAGGCAAGGGTAAAAGGTAGTACAATGAACATGTTTGAATTGAATATTTATATATTTATATATAAAATAATTATAATTAAAAATTTACCACTTACAGAGTTTGCTTGGTGTCTACCGAGTCTCTCAGGTCACTTAGAATATTTTCTCAGTTCAAAACAATTCAATCTTGGGTTGGGAATATAGTTTAATGGTAGAGTGCTTGCCTAGCATGCATGAAACCCTGGGTTTGATTCCTCAGTACCACATAAACAGAAAAAGCCAGAAGTGGTGCTATGCCTCAAGTGGTAGAGTGGTAGCCTTGAGAGAAGAAGGATTACAGGCATGAGCCACTGGCATTCGGCATTCTGAGCATTTCTTCACTTGCCCTGCCTTACATACTCTTGGCTTTGGCCTGAAGATATTACTTCCCCTACAAGCTGTCTTTAGTGGAACTGTTTTTCCTGCCATAGCCTACAGTCAAGTGCTTATAGATAAGATAAATATCCTTGATCCAACCATTTGTCATTCTTCTCACCTTTATAGGCCCTCACAGCTGTTACTCTTTGGTCCAAAGATTATGTCATCTGCCAGATCTCATTGATTTTTTTCCTTTATAGAACCAAGAGGTTTCTGGCACTCTGATATCAACTGGACTTTGCCATTTCAATGTCTGGTGATCCATTTTTCTGGACAGAAGGGAAATGAGGGAAATGATATCAAAATCTCTGATGAAGGAGTTCCTTATTAATATTATCCGAAAAGTTACTGGGGATCACAGGCTATTTGGGATGTTGCTTTACTAGTCTGTGGATACACTGGAACCTATACTTTAGCAAAACAGGTGTCCCAGAGACACCTTATTTGTAAACAAATAAACAGGCTCTAAGATAGAAAGGAGTGAGGGAAGGATAAGTCTTGAGTTAGGGCCATTCCAGAGCACTTTAGCTGATAATTCTGAAATGCCTAAAGTAGGACATCTCACCCACTCAGTTGTGGCCATGCACTCCCTGGGGCCACAGCTAATAATGTGATGATGGTGGTCTCAGAAAATATAATCCCAAGATTTAGAATACTAGAAAATATTTATTCTGATAACAGTAGTCACTTCACAGCTAATATTCTAAAGCAACCTATAAAGGCTTTAGAGTTTAAAGGTAGAAAGGATGAATCAAAATCTCAAAAATCAGCTTACTAATCTTAGAGACAAGGCTGCCATGGAATAAATGTTTATATATAGCACTCTTGTGAATTAGAATGGCTCTCCATAAAGATATTGACCCTCTTCCCTTATGAAATGCCCCATGGACTTCCCTATCTTAGCCCAGTTGCTGATGTACCTATGTTTGAAACTAAGGACTGTTTTCTTAAAACTTATGTGCTTGTTTTATTCTACTTTGCTCTCTCTCAGGAAGAAAGGCTTGTTGGTACAGGCCTCTCCACTTGACGTTCCTGTTCACTCTCATCAGACTGGTGACTATTTATTAGTTAAGACTTGGAAGAAAAATAAGCTTAAGGCAGCTTGGGAAGGACTTTTCCAGGTCCTTTTAACCATATAAACTGCTGAAAATGGCTGGACTTGACTACACTAGAGTAAAAAGAACTTCAACTCCAGAACCGAACCATAAAATCAATGAGTTTTTACATTGCAACCTAGAAATCCCAAATTGTAATTGCATCATTTATAATTCCTCAGATAATATTTCCAGTGGCCCATGGTAAGGTCCTAAAAGCTCAGTCAAGCAAAAACAAACAAACAAACAAACCCAGCCTCCTGGCTCTGGTCACCTTAGACATTAATGTTACCAATAATGAGTACCCTAGAACTACTGAGTTTGATTTATGCATTATGGGACCTGACATATCTAAGAGCCTACTTATAGAATCATAAAGAATTATGCCCTGAGTCTATAGGTAGGGTAGGGGGATACAAATCAGATACAGGATGTGATATTTGGTGGACTACTGAACCAGGTGATTGGAGAGTAGATAACTCTGGGGAAGACAGTTGGTTTGCTACTAGATATAGAAGTCAAAAATGAAAAATCATTTTCTCTCTAGGACAATTTGAGCCAAACTATCAGGATCTTGCACACAATCCTATAAGACTAACCATTGAGTTATATCTTTAAAAGGTTGACTTGAAAAATGATGATTTTAGTTCAGTAGGAATTGGGATAGAATCAGTATGGAATTGGGATCGATGTAACTGGAAAGGAAACTTTAGGATCAATATAATAGACAAATCTCAGGAGACCAATCTCACTAAAACTTCAGGATGATAAGACCAAGGTGATAATAGTGGAAATGCAGGATCTAAGACAGATAGTAGCCGTTGAAATTGGGTATGACACCCTGGCGCCTGGCTGAAATGGATTAAATATTCTGTCAGCATATTAAATAAGAACTGTTATATTTGTCCCACAGTAAGACCAGAGGTTCATTTCTGCTGGGGTGGTCCTCTAATCCAAAAGGTATGCAATGTATAATGGCTCTTTTCCAGGCCACCAAAGCTTGAGGTGATGAGTCCTGTAGGACTTTGTTATGGCTGTTCCCAGAGACAAGGAGTCTTACAGATCAGCCCCCAAGTACTAGAAAACCGCCTTCCCTAGCTATCAATTATATACCTTGTGTCTTATCAGACAAAGGAGAAAAATGAAAAATATGGGAAATTGAATAGTATGCAGTAAAAGTTGGCCCTTCAATATCCTGGCAAGGTGGTCTACAATCTTGGTGAGCAGAGCCAATGTCTGGTGGTATTGTGAAGGACCTTTACTTGAAACTTTTCCAAGAAAAACAAAAACTGGGCAGATATCTGTGATTTGGTACAATTGGCAATCTCTTTCACACTGGTATGCAGATTACCAATCAACACCATAAGGACATAACCATTCTTGCCCTCCAAATAAAAAGGGGATGTATAAGTACTCCCAGAGGTTCTTTTGAACTTCACATTTACATAAATGCAATTAAGGCTCCCAGAGACCCCCCAAGCAAATTTAAAGCCAAAAATAAAATTGTAGCAGGATTTAAGTTAGTACTGTTTTGGTGGTCCATAGTCAATAACAATGTTTATTGGGTTAATTATATTTACTATAATCAACAAAGGTTTGTCAACTATACCAGTGATACAAGTAAAGAAATAGCTGAACAATTTGATGCTACAAGTCATGACCTGGAAAAAACAGGCTAGCATTAGATATAATACTAGAAGAAAAGAAAGAAATCTATGGAATAATTGGAACACAATGCTATACTTTTATGCTTAACAATACCACCCCTGATGGGACCATAACTAAGGCATTGCAAGGCCTGACCACCGAGTGGTCAAGTTCGCCAGAGGCCCATGAGTTGGCCAAAATTTCAGAGATAGATGACCCCTTCACCAGCCTTATGGAACAGTGGTTTGGGAGGTGAAAAGGAGTTAGCCTCCACCTTAAACTGTAAATACCCTATACCAATGGTGATTGTCTCCTAGAGACCTCTGAGACCTAAGTCTATCCATGAAAAAAATCTGAAGAATGAGAATGTACAAAGAAAAAGGGGGGAATTGTGAGAGAAAGCAATCTTTTCTGTCACATTAAAATGTCTCCATTTTGTAACAGTCATCATTTTGTACTGATATGTCCCCATACTGATATTTCAATGAATTATTTGCTTATTGACTTCAATTGTAACTATCAAACAACTGTGTTGTTTATAACCAGCCAGCTATGCCAAGGATATGAATTCTTACCAATGAAGTGAAAAAAATAGACCCACACTTGAGTGGGAACTTTCCACTGACTTTACCAACCTGCTCCAAATGTAACCATTCCCAGCCCCATACCCAGCCAGCCAAAATAAGAAGAACATGTGCCTTTGCCTCCAAAATGATAGACTACCTACCTCCCAGTAGGAGCCTTTTACTGATAGAGTGCATTCTAACTTCCTTATATTACCCCATCACCCTAGTAGTCAATTGTTAGAAAAAAGAAAAACAAAACAGCAGCAGCAACAACAACAAAACCCATGAGCCTGAATCCTTAGCACCAAGAAGAGGGGAGAGCATCAATCCTTGGGTTAGGATGAAAATGGAGCAGACCACCTCACCTGGTGTGTCTGTCTAGCTCTAGCTCTGGGGAGAGTGGCAGAACACCATTCTGTACAGAGGTAAACATCTTGATGAAATCTTACATATGTGTGTGTGTATAATACATGTATATACTATACACATTTGCCACATTTTATCAATCCATTCATCAGATGTAGGGCATCCTGCTGTTTTTATAGCTCAGTCTTGTATACACTATCACAATGACCATGAATGTGCAGGCACTTCTATTATATCCTGACTTTGATCTTTCAGATAAATACAGAAGAGTAGTATTTCTGGGTAACATCATAGTTCTATCTTCAGTTTTTGGAACCTCTGAATTGATTTCCATAGTGGCTTCCTTAGTTTACAATCTCACTAACAGTATATTAGTCCCATCAACTTTTCCTACATCTAGTCAGCATTATGTTCTTTCTTCAGTATATTTTCTTATTGTAAAGATACCGTACATAGGGGTTACAGTTACATGAGTAAGGTAATGAGTACATTTCCTATCCAATATTGTTACCTCCTCCTTTCTTTTTCCCCTACCATCCCTTCCCTTCCCACCTACCCAACTTCTCCCTCCCCGTCACCCAAATTGTAAAGTTCATTTTCAATATAGTGTCTTGTACATCTCATTGTTACAACGGGTCAACCTGTATCCTTATTTCAGCATTTTGTTATTTCCCTTCCCTCTCCAAATTAGAAAAAATGTGTAAACAAGATGCAGGGCACTAGACTCAAATACAGTGAAAACAGGAGTTATACTATGGGGGAAGAACATACAAAAGAAACAAAAAAAAATCACATAGTACCTTATAAATACATTAAAAACAACAGCAAGAAAGATAAAACCTCTTGTGTTCCTATCCTGGGGTTCATTTCACTTAGCATAATCTTATATGGAATATGTACATAGCTTTTGACCTTTCCTGCTTGTCCCAGACATATACTAGTAAGCCAGACCCAAAGAAACATAGGTCCCATGGCTTCCCTTATTTACAATAACTAGTATATGTTGTTATGTTCTTGATGATGGATATTCTGACAAGCAATGGAATCTCAATGTTTTGATTTGTTTTTCTTTTATGGTCAGGTATGTTGAACATTTCTTCAAATATTTATTGAAATTTGTATTTCTTCTTTCACTTAGTTTTTGTTCTGCTTCTTTGCTGATTTATTAATAGGTTACTGGTTCTTTGAGAATACTTTTTAAGCTCTCTGCATATTCTGATTGTTAATTACTTACATTTTCATTGCTAGCCAAGATTTTCTCACATTCTGTAGGTTGTCTTTTCAGCTTAGTGACCATATACTTCGCTGTGCAGAAGCTTTTCAGCTTGATGTAATTCCATTTGTCAATCTTTACACCTATTTGCTGAGGTGTTGGAGTTCTATTCAGGAAATTGCAGCCTATTTCAATGAGTTCTTGTGTTTTCCCCTTTCTATCCTATAGAAGTCCCAAGTTTTCAGCCAGTGAGCTTGTTTATAGCATATAAACTACAAACTCACTGTTATGAGCTGTCCATGTTGATCCATGCTTACATGTTACATATCTTATCTGTGGACCAGTTGTCTGAAATGTTCAATAAAACCTGTCTAGGTCTGCTCAGTGATGTCTACTCAAATACCCCACTCTAGCAGACTTCTGACCTTTCTTTTCCATTATCAATCTGTCTTTTCTACTAAATCATTTCTACAAATATACTTATTTTACATAATCCATGTCCCCATATGGTCTTTGTTCCATTTATCTACTTCTTTATTGCCAGAACTTAAAACCTCTAACCTTTGCTGTCTCTGCTTCATCCTTTTCACATTCTGTTTAGCTCATTCTAAAAACTACTGTACTTTTTATGCCTCATCTTAATCGTTGCATTAAACTTAATCAGTTGCTCCCTATTTCCTTCCTTCCTTCCTTCCTTCCTTCCTTCCTTCCTTCCTTCCTTCCTTCCTTCCTTCCTTCCTTCCTTCCTTCCTTCCTTTTTTTTGTCAGTCATGGGGCTTGAACTCTGGGCCTGGGCACTGTCCCTCAGCTCTTCAGCTCAAGGTGAACGCTCTACCACTTGAGCCACAGCACCACTTCCAGTTTTTGGGTGGTATATTGAAGATAAGAATCTCATGGACTTTCATGCCTGGGCTGGCTTTGAACTGTGATCCTCAGATCTTAGCCTCCTTAACAGCTAGGATTATAAGCATGAGCCACCAGTGCCCAGCTGCTCCCTATTTCTTGAAACAATTTCTTTTCCTAACTTTCCGGATACCCTACTTTCTGATTATTTTCTTGCTGGTTGTTTCTCCAACCTCCTAATGTTGGAAAACATTTGGTCTCAAACTTCAGATTATTCCTTTTAGTCTACACTTGTTCTCATTTCATGTCACCTCTGTGTTGACTATTGTCATGTTTTATCTCCAGCTAAATCTTCTCCCTTGAGCCTTACACATATAAATCACTACCCCCTGCTCAACAGCTCCATTCAGATGTTTAAAAGACATCTCAAAGCTTTGTGCTGGTAGTTTACATCTTTAATTCTAGCTACTCAGAAGGCTAAGATCTGAGGATCAAGGTTTGAAGCCAGCCAGTGTAGGAAAGTCTGGAAGACTCTTATCTCCAATTAATGATAGAAAAAGCCTAAAGTGGTGCTGTAGATAAAGTAGTAAAGCACTAGCCTTGAGCAAAAGGAGCTCAGGGACAGCACCCATGCCATATGTTAAAAGGCTGGTAAACACACACACACACACACACACACACATACACACACACACACACACACATATCTCAAAATTAATGTATCAAAAACTGACCTTTTATTTTTCCCCTCAAAACTGTTCCTTCCCTTAGGTTTCTCCATCTCAATTTAAAAAGTCCACTTTTCTATTTGCTCAGATCTAAGTGTTAAAATGGTCTTTTTCTTCTTTTTTTTTAAATCTCCCTACTTCTAATCCTTTAGATTACAACACCTTTCATCTCCTCCTCAGATACCTTCTTGATGCATGCAACATTATCATGCCTTGTCTAAGATTATTAAAATATCCATTTAATAGTTCTGGCTTTTTACTATATCTTCATCCAGTCCATACTTAACACAGCAGCAAAAATTGACCTTTAAGAATGTAAGGAAGATAATTTACTCATCTACTTCAACCTTTCAAGTGGCTTCTTTTCTCACTTAGAGTAAAAAATAAGGTCACAGAAAGGACTACAATGCCTTGCACCTAATTATATTACTTTTTAAAAAAAAAATCAGTCATGGGGCTTGAATTCTGGGCTTGGGTACTGTCCCTGTGCTCTTCAGCTCAAGGAGAGTGCTCTACTGGTTGAGCCACAGCATCACTTCTGGTTTCCTAGTGATTTATTCGAGATAAGAGTCTCATGGACTTTCCTGCCTGGGTTGGCTTTGAACTGCCATCCTCAGATCTCAGCCTTGTGAGTAGCTAGGATTACAGGTGTGAGCCACCGGCGCCCGTATTTAATTATATTAGGTTTTACCACTGCATAATAAATTACTCCCCAGATGTGGCAGTATGAAATAGGCAGTGCTGTAGGCCAGGAATATGAGACCAGTTATTACCATTAACCTGAGTAATTTTGTCTCAAGGTCTCAATAGGTTGTAGTTAAGCTATTGGTCAGCCCGTGATATCTATGTATCCCCTAGGGCGGAGCCACTGCTAACTTCTCTTGGTAGACTTCAGTTCCCCAACGGATTCTGGATTAAGGGCCTCAGCTCCAGCAACCCTATGGAAAGGATTGAATGACAATGATAAGGAGCCGACTTTTCCAATTTATGTGATATGGAGGGGAGAAAGAAGAATGTGATGGATGGAAGATGAAAGAAACAAAGTGGAAGCCATAATTTCAGAAGTCATAGGCCATCATTTGCACAATTTCCCATTTGTTAGAAGGGAATTAATAGTTGCCCTCCTTCCCAATTCATACTACTCTCTGAGTTCTTTTTTTTGGGGGGGGGGGGAGTCCGGTCTGGAGCCTGAACTTGGGCCTGGACGCTGTCCCTCAGCTCTTCAGCTCAAGGCTAGTGCTCTACCACTTGAGCTACAGCGCCACTTCCGGCTTTTTTTTTTGCTTATGTGGTACTGAGGAATCAAACCCAGAGCCTCATTCATGCAAGGCAAGCACTCTACCACTGAGCCACCTTCCCAGCCCCTCTCTGAGTTCTTGTCTCTTTTCTGTGGAAGCCAAGCACAAACTCCACTCAAGGCTTCTGCCTTTTTTTTTTTCCTACCTTTTACCCTCCATCCTCAACTATTTGGTTACATTTTCTTTTCTTTTAGATTTCTTTTGAATGTCATTCTCACAGTGAGACCTTCCTGCTATTGTCTCATACTACAACCATTTATCCAATTTCCTTTCTCTGTTCTTTCTTTCTCAATAGATTTCAATGCCATTTAATTAATTACTTTTCTAACTCCTACTATAGAAGTTTTATTTTTTAATTCTTTTGCTTAGTTTATTTTTTAATTCCTTCTACTACTTTCTCAGTCCAATTCTGTAGTTTTCTGCATCTACCAGATAACATAACTTGCATCCTATTCCTGTCTTAATATCTATTTACAAGCAAATCTTAATCAAAATAGGGCATTTGGGGTTGTCACACATTCAAAGGTCAAGAAACAGGTCCTAGAACACATGATATTGTTCAACCCAATACTAAATTGTCCCACTCAAAAATGTCAGTTACTCAGTCTGACACCTTATTATGGCAAGAATAATGAATCACTGTCTGCTTTCCGCTTTCTTCTTGATTCTCATTTTGCCTAATTAGACTCAATTTGTGGTTTTATATTTGGATGGCATTTTGTTGTTTGTTTTTAGATCCTAATTTGGTCATTTTTAGGAAATGTTGACAAGTCAGAAAGTTTAATCTGAAATTTAATGTCAGAAAAGGCAAAGCATTCTTCTCTTCACAATCTAACTTGTAGATCCATTCTTGAAAATGGCTTAGGGCCATGCTGTTACTAAAAGACAAAATTACAGCAAATACAAGTTTTTGGATCTTAATTAACTTTACTTGCAATTATAGAGTCAGGCAGAACTCTTGATCAGAATGATTCAGAAATCTCTACACTACCACTAGTGCAGTGGTATTCTTAGCCAGAGAAAAGGATAGGATTATGGGAAGCTGGAAGTAGAATACAGACAAAGCAAATAGTTACAGCCCATGCCTGTCTATTTGAACATGATTTGTATAGTTGACTGATTATGATTGTATCTATTGGCCATTTTTACTTCTTCTTCTGAGAAGACTCTCTTTAGCTCATTAGCTCATTTATTAATTAGGTTGTTGTTTGAGGATTTAATTTTCTAATTTTTCTTTATGTTTTGGACATTAGGCCATTGTCTGATGTGAAGCTGGCAAAAATCTTCTTTTGTTCTGTAGATTGCCTTTTTATCTTGTTGGCTATGTTCTCTGTGGTGCAGAATGGCAAACCAAAAGACTTTTCTCCAATTAACTTGTAAAAAGCAAGAAGTGGAGGAATAGCTCAAGTGGTAGAGTACCAGCCTCGAGTGAAAAAAGCTAAGCAGGAATGTGGGGCCCTAAGTTCAAGCTCACATACACAGCAAACATACACACAAAAAGGGCCATTTAATTAGAGCTTATATGCCATCTGAAGCTACAGAAATGAATAAGAATATGGGCTTCTGTGGGGAGTAGGGAAAGACAAATTATTGGAGGTGACAAGGAGGAAATATATAGGGAATAAAGGCTATTTTAGTATGAAAATAAAAGTCTCTAAGAAGTTTGGAGATGTTATTCAGCAGCAGAGCACTTGTATGCTCAGCATTCATGTGGCCTGGGTTCAATTTCCAGCACTGAATTTAAAAAAAGAATTCTTTGTGGATGGAAATTACTTTTAAGAAAATATTAGCTTCTCAGAGCTTCTTGTATGTCCAAAGTTTCTAAAGTTAACCAGCATTAAACTACCAAAGGTACCTTTGGGATGTCATATCTTGGTCTCTTTGCAGTCATGTTTTGGGGTAGTGTATCTGGAACCTTAATAAGTAGTTAATCTCATTAACAACGAGTTATCATAGCACCTGATATGCAGTAGGCCTTCAAAAATATTTACTAGGTAAAGGCTAAATTAATAAAATATTCAATTAAAATTAAAATGTATTTCTCTTTTTGAACTTCAGCAAAAATTAAGTTGCTCATTATTTTTCACAAAACCTTTGCTCGGGTTTTAAGAAAACATTAAGCAATTATTTTTAATTATTTTTATTGCATGTATTAATTGTACAAAATGAGGAGTTTCATTTGATATTTCCATACACATAAAATGTACTTCATGTTTATTTCTTTTTATCTCTTTTTTTGCCAGTCCTGGAGCTTGAACTTAGAGCCTGAGCGCTGTCCCTGAGCTTCTTTTGCTCAAAGCTAGTGCTCTATCACTTGAACCACTGCACCACTTCTGGCTTTTCCTGTTAATGTGGTACTAAGGAATCAAACCCAGGATTTTGTGCATGCTAGGCAAGCACTCTACCACTAAGCCACATTCTCAGCCCTCTTTTTATCTCTTGACACAATGCTTTTCAAATACTTTTAATAGAGCCGGGCGCTGATGGCTCACGCCTGTAATCCTAGCTACTCAGGAGGCTGAGATCTGAGGATCACGGTTCAAAGCCAGCCCGGGCAGGAGAGACCGTGAGACTCCTATCTCCAATAAACCACCAGAAAACCGGAAGTGGTGCTGTAGCTCAAGTGGTAGAGCGCTCGCCTTGAGCTGAAGAGCTGAGGGACAGCGCCCAGGCCCAGAGTTCAAGCCCCACGGCCGACAAAAAAAAAAAAAAAAAAAAATCAAATACTTTTAATAGAAGAGAGACTGGGTTTTTAGATTCTAGGTCCAAAGCTTACCAAATAAAGAGACATGGTGAAGTACAGAGAAGGAGTTCTATTACATGGCAGCCATGGGAAGATAATACTTCAGTATTTCTTCAGTTGAATTTAGAGGTACAGAGATTGGTTTCAAGTTAAATACAGAGACATGAGGGCATGGGTATATTTATAGGTAAATACAATTAAAACAGTCCTAAGTCACAGATATGGCTTCATTGACCATTTGCTCAGTAGGAATTTGTCTTTAGGAGTTCAGGATAAATGGTTATCACTTTACCTTTGGGACAGAACAGGAACAAGTTGCCCGATCTTCTGAGTTTTTGGCTGTTTTCATTAAGATACTAAGAAGAAAGCACTGGCAATTTGCCTTCCACACAAGATAGTTGTTATTGTATTTTGTCTGTCTTGGAGCCCAAAGTGATTTTGAAGTGACTGCAGCAGAGACTAGCTCAGATCAAAGGGCACAGAAACAAAGATGTGGGACTTTTCGTGAATTAATGGGGCCCATCAAAATCATCTTTTAGGTTGCATCTTACCGGAACACTTGATTTTTTTCCCATTTAGCTTAATAATACTTCCAGGAATACACAATGAGGAAGAAAGGACATTCCTGAACTTGCATGTCATAATCTACATGGATTAATTTTTAAGCTGTCCTCATAAAACAGAACTAATAGGAGAATAGTACTATATGTTTCTTATCAACATTCAGCAATCATTGGCTGAATATCTTTGCAATGTGTTATGCATGTGTTTGAAAAAGTACTTTCCCAACAGTGTGAATTAAGATTGACTTAGAAGGCCTTTTGCTAGAAACATAGATTTCTAGTGTTAATTTTACTGAGATTTTTGAATCAAGAAGTAGAGGAAGGCAGAAGGAGGTGTGAGATTTTCTAACAGAGTTCCCTTCATGGTGAATTCTCTCTTTCCATTTTTCAATTTATTAGCATTTTATTTTTGTGCTGGTACTGGGACATGAACTCAGGGCCAGGGCATTTTCCCTTAACCTTTTTTCCTCAAGGCTGGTACTCTACCACTTGAAAAGCTCCACTTTTGGCTTTTTGCTTGTTATTTGGAATTAGGAATCTTACAGACTTTCCTGCCTGAGCTGATTTTGAACCAAGATCCTCAGATCTCAGCTCCTGAGTATAGCATTGTAGGAGTAAGCCACCAGTACCTGGCTTTATTGTATTGTTTGTTCATTGTTTTCTAGATATTATAAAGGTTTATACTGGAACCTAAGGAAGTTCATATAAACTTTACAAATAGAATTCCCAGCACAGTGTAATGGAATGTCTGCTATTATTAATAACTCTTCCTTTTTACTTATATTGTTGTCCATTGCATACCATGAATTCTCCATTTATGTGAATTTCTTTTTCAGGAATTTAAAAAAGACACATAATAGCTTCTTTGAGTTTTAATAATTGGTCTCAGATGGCAAACACCAAAGAAATTTTTTTCCCATTCCTAGGGCTTGAACACAGGGCTTGGGTGCTATCCCTGAGCTTCTTTTGCTCAGGGCTAGTACTCTACTACTTGAATCACAGTGAAACTTCTAGATTTTTCTGAGTAGTTTATTGGAGATAAGAGTCTCATAGACTTTCCTACTTGAGCTGACTTTGAAATCTATTATTTTATTTATTTTTTTAGGGGGGTCCAGTCATGGGGCCTAAACTCTGGGCCTGGATGCTGTCCTCAGCTCTTCAGCTCAAGGCTAGCTCTCTACCACTTGAGCCACAGCACCACTTCCAGCTTTTTTCTTTTTGCTTATGTGGTGTTGAGGAATCGAACCCAGGACCTCAGGCATGCAAGGCAAGCGCTCTACCACTGAGCCACCTTCCCAGCCCCCTGGCTTTGAACTTTAATCTTCAGATCTCAACCTCCTGAGTAGCTAGGATTATAGGGGTGAGCCACCCGCACAGGACTCAACTTAAAATAAATAAATAAATCATCAATTTTTCATATTTTAGATGAGGTTTGCTTTTAGTCAATGGCATTCACTCAGTAATATTGTTATTTGCAATTCTGTTGCTTAAATGTATGAACTTTCTTCTACAGGTGAGTTTTGTAGATTTTTCTCAGAAATGAGTTGGAGGATATAAGAAAGAATTAAGGGAGAATTTCAGTAATATTTGTAGTTTAGAATGTCATCTATCATCAAACAGTTTTAACATTTGGTTTAATCAAATATGCTTTGATTAAGTTCATGCTAATTAAAACTGAATTAGAGCTGGAGCATATCTCAGTGGTAGAAGGCCCTGGTTCACACCCCCACCTCCTGCATCCGAAAAGAGAATGGAAATACAAGGTATTTTTCACTTTCAGTGATCATAGGTATCAGTACCAGAAAGGAACAGAAATGGTAATGTTCTCTAGTACCTAAGAACTTAGCTCTTAGGGGAAGATCCATGTCTTAGTTTCTGGTATTTCTGCTATATGTGTTCCAAAAATAGGGAGACATAGACTACTGAAGACAGGGGAAGTTTCTATTTTATCACCAAGAAAGGTTCTAATCTCAGATTTTCTGCATCCTCCTATATGACATGGCAAGAAATGGCCATTTATCTCTGCTCCAGGTTCCTGGCATATATTCCTAAAAACTTTACAAAGGTCTGAGTGATAAGTTTGATAAAGGGAATATCTTTTTTGTGGTAGTATTTGGTCCTGTTTCCTAGGTAGATACAAAAGTTTCTAAGATCCTTGAAATCTCCAGAATTCTTTTTGTTTGCTAATGAAACAACTGGTGGCTCTATAGCTTTAGGATAGTTATAGGCATGATCACAGAATTGGGACCTTCATCTTAAGCCAGCAAACTCCAGGAAGGAAAAAAGGACTAGGATTGAGTTAATCACCAATGGCCAGTCACGTCCACATAATGAAACTTTTACAATCCATTAACAGGAGCCAGCTGCTGGTGGCTCATGTTCAGAGCTGAGATCCAGAGAATTGTGGTTCAAAGCTAGGCTGAAAAGTCTACAAGACACTATCTCCAAAATAACCAGTGAAAAGTTGGGCTGGAATTATACACGTAAACTGACATATTGAGTTGAAAGCCCTCTGTACAACTATTTAAAGGATAATTAAAAAAAAATTCAAGTGAGCTAAAAGCATGGCTCAAGTAGTAGAGTGCCAGCCAAGCAAGAAAGCCAAGCAAGCAGAGGCCCTGAGTTCAAACCCAGTTCTACTTAAAAATATTCCAAGTAAATAGTCTGGGGGTGTAGCTCAGTAGTAGAATGCTTGCCAAGCATCCACCAGACCTTGGGTTTGAGCAATGGAAACAAAAATTTCTTAATTTTTTTCCCTTCACCCTCTATCCTCCTCCTATTGCATCCACCCCTCTGCTATCTTGAGATTTTTTCCCCCTTTGGTTATTAAACTTGGTTAAAGTTGCTTTCGATAGCATTATTAATAATGGGAGAAAGAATTAGGCCTTTGTCATTCTCTTAGAGATTGTGCGTTATCTTGCCTGGTGAGGAAGAAGTCAGCTTGTTGTAGTATAAATCAGTAGTGGTGATTCTTCAGTGACTGCTTTCTAACTCTTTGGTATTCTTCATGTCTTGTTCTCAGATGTGGTTTCATCATTAGAATGGTACCCAGTGAGTAACATTAGTACCCACTGGTGTGACTGATGGCTTACATCTATCTTAGCTTCCATTCATGGGGGCAGGTGACTTCCTGGATCCTCATAAGATCGTCTTATTTAAGCTCTGCCTATGTTCATATAGATGTAAGAGCTAGGGCACAGTAACTAATTGGGACTGTGCTTTTGTGGGGCACGTGGGCAGCAAAGATGACGCTGAGAGGGAGTTGAGTGGGCAGAGGCTGATTTGTTTAAGTTTAGTGCATAAACGGCTCGTGGAAGCTTAGGTGCATGAAAGGGTGTGACCTTTACAGTGATTGGCGCCCGGTTCCTTTCCCTCCCCATTCCACCCGGGCTTTTTTGCTTTCAAAAAGTGCTTGCTGTGTGTTAATAAAAGAGTTCCTGCTTGACTTGACTCCCGGCTGGGCTAAGGGAGGTGTCTGATTGTCTCCTGGGTTAAGGGAGGCTGGGGAAAGGGCTAGCTAACCCCCTCCATGGGATGGAGGAAGACTCGACATGCTTTGTATTTGGGGTCTGGTCGTGGGCCTTAACTCTGGGCCTGGACTCTGTCCCTTAGCTCTTCAACTCAAGGCTAGTGCTCTGCCACTTGAGCCACAGCTCCACTTCTGGTATTTTTCTTTTTGCTTATGTGGTGCTGAGGAATCGAACCCAGGGCCTCATGCATACAAGGCAAGCACTCTACCACTAAGCCACCTTCCCAGCCACTGCTTTGTATTTCTTAGGCACTATCCAAGTGCCTAAGTGAAGGCATAGGCAAGTATCTACATCAGTCTGCATCTATGTCAATATCTATATCACACACACACACACACACACACACACACACACACACACACACACACACACACACACAGATCTATCACAGTCTTCCTACTCCATGTACTCTTTCAGAAACTTCAATACCCCATAAAAAGATAAAGTCATTGTCCTTTCCTTGTGCCTTCATAGGCCTTATGAATGCCTGGGTCAACAAAACACAGCTGAAGTGACTCTGTGTGTGACTTACAAAACTAGGCCATGAAAGACATGAATTTTACCTTCCTGACTGTCAGGACACAGGGTTTGGAGGCTAGCCCCTGTGCTTCAAGAACACCTGGTTCTGAGTTGTGGCTGAGCAATCAATCACTTGGCAGCAGTGAGTTTCAGCTTACCTGCCATGTGAATTTGACATCCTGAAGGTAAAGCTTCCTGCCTCATGACACTGGAACTAATGCTATGTAAGGCACAGGAGAGCTTTCTCAGCAGTGTCCAACTTAGTTGACAGTCCCAATATAGGCTGTGGACTTTGCGTGATGATGTCCACATAGATTCATTGATGGGAACTAATAGATCACTGTAATAATGGGAGAGTTTGTACATGGGTGGGGGGTGGACACCCTGTACTTTCTACTCAATTTTGCTAAAGCAAAATCTTGTCTAAAAATAATTCTAGTTAAAAGTATAGATATGTATAATAAAAACATACCTGTGGCTGAGGTTTTAGCTCACTTGCAGAATGTGTGCTTAGCATGCACGAGGCTCTTAGTTCAACCAGCACCAAAATAAATAACTAGACCCATAACAGCACTAGAAAGCCAAGACAAATAGAACTAGCTTATTAGAAGAGAGAAGGGTTATTGCAAGACATAAAGAACACATTTTTGTAAATAGTATGAAGAATAAAAATACTTATAACATAGAAAATGATACTATTGGCTGGGTGAGGGTGGCTCATAACTACAATTCTACCTACTCTGGAGGCTGAGACCTGGAAGATCATAATTTGGAGGCAGCTCAAGCAGAAAAGTCTTCGGAACTTTTATCTTCAATTAACCAGCAAAATGCTGAATTGGAGGCATGGCTCTAATGGTGGAATACTAGCTATGAGCAAAAAAGCTGAGAGAGAGCAAGGAGATCTGAATTCAAGCTCTGGTAACAGCCCTCTCCTCTAAAAGAAAATGATGCTATTAATAATATCTATTATAAAAGCTTCAACAAATTGGTTGAGAACATAAACTGATCAATAGTAAAATGGGAAAAATATAGGACAAGACAAAGAAAAGGAAATAAAATGGAGAGATAACCATTTGAAAGTGTGCTCAACTCCATTAATAATTAGAAACATGAAAATTAAAACAAAATACCCCCCCCATTCATCTTGATTTTGTAGAATTCCAGATTGAATCTTCAGGGTTGGAAGTGGTCTGTGCTCCTAGTGGAAATGCAAACTGTGATAATCTTTATAGAACAAAGTTGGCAGCATCTAGCCTGATACTTTTTTAGATTTGGGGACCTGGCATATGGTAGGCATGTGTAATTATTTGTTGACTTCATGCCAAGTTGCTCTCACAAATGGAAAGAGCTTGGACTTTGTGGTCAGATAGAGAAAGCTTTTCTTCCTGGTTCCACGTACTAAGTAACCTTTAAGCAATTGACTTAACCTCTCTGAGTTCCCTGTGAAGCCAACTTCCTTATCTAAAAAAGGGAGCTCCTTCCTACTCTATAGCTTATGAAACAACATATGCAGTGTTCCATCCACTGGCTGCCAAGTTAAAAGTGTTTAATATAAAACAGTCTTTATTCTCTCCCCATGATTTCCCTGGCAATCCAAGAAAAATTCATTTCCTCAGAAAACTTTACCCAGGTTCTTTTTACCTTCTTCTTCCTTCTCATCTGAATATCTCAATATTTAAATCCAGCTTTCTCAAGACTACCCTTGGGCTCTTTTCTTTTGAGCTGCCAACACAGTTCATTAGAATTTTCTAACAGAAGGTAACATTCATTACCATATTAGTCCTTTAATAGACTTGTTCTTTGTGGGTTGGATTGAGTCTTCTAAAAAGCTATGTAACCTCTGAAACCTATAAATGATTTTATTTGGAAATTGGGGCTTTGCAGATGTAATCAAGTTAAGATGCGATCATACTGGAAAACCGTGGGCTCCAAATCCAGTATAATTGGTGCCCTTTAAAAAGGGGGTAATTTGAACACAGACATACGGAGGGCACTATGTGATGACAGAGGAAAATACTGGGGTAATATGTGTCCAAACAAGGATTTGGGGCCTACTGTAAGAAGCTAGGAAGGACAGGCAATGGTGGCGATTGCCTGTAATCCTAGCTACTCGAGAGGCTGAAATCTTGAGGATAGCAGTTCAAGACCAGCCAAGACAGAAAAGTCCAAGACTCTATCTCTAAAATAACCAGCACAAAGTTGGGGTGGAAGAGTGGCTCAAGAGGTAGAGTACCAACCAGCTAAGTAAGCAAGGCTAGGGAATCACAAGGGCCTGAGTCATAACTCTGGTACCAGAAAACAAAACAAAGCAAAACAAGAAAAAAGCAAATAAAACAGAAAGGGCAAAGGGAAAGGAGGAGAAGCAGAGAAGCGAGGAAGAAACAAGGAAATGAGAGAAAGTTCCTCTTAGAACCAGAGAGAGCATGATCTTGCTGACATCTTGATTTCAGAATTCGAGACTTTGTGAGAATCGTGAGAGAATACACTGCTGTTTTAACTCACCATGATTATGGTGCTTTGTCACAGTAGTCCTTGGAGTCTAATACCCTGTTCCATGAGGGATCATTGAACTCTAAGCTTCATAATAATTTGTGAAATAAATAAAGACAATATGAGGTTTCAAATAATAATGATAAAGTGCCTAAAGTATAATCTCGGTTTTTCCCACAGTGAGTCAAGCTTAGAAAAAGAAAACAATGTTTTTCTTGGTCTGTTTTGTGCTGATATAAAAGAATAATTTATAAATTATATTTACTTCTCATGATCCTGATTCTTGAAAATTCCAAGATAAAGGCATTAACAGATTTGTTTCCTGGTTCTGCCTTAGTTAGTGCTGCTATAACAAAAAATCCGAGGCTCAGTACTTTATATAAAAAAGAGGTTTATCTCACATTTCTGAAGTTATGAGTATAGTGTTGGGGGGGTGAGGGGATGGGAGATGGGAAGGGATGGGAAGGGGAAACAAAGGAGGAGGCAACAATGCTTGATAAAAAATGTACTCATTACTTTGCCCATGTAATTGTAATACCTCTGTATGGTATTTTCACAATAAAAAAAAAAGGAAAAAAAAGTATAGTGTTGATATCTGCTTACCTCTGGTAAGAGCCTTGGGACAGATGGCATCACCCAGTGATAGTGTGTGCAAAAGACATTACATGATGAAGGAGATGGAGATGGGGCAAGTCTCCTTCAATTTTATAACCACTATCTTATAGGAACCAACTTAGCAATGTGAGAAATGTGCTCATTTATTCCAAATTTATGTTCCTATGATTGTCCTCCAATAAAATTACCTTCCATTAGGGCTTCCACCTTTGAAATCTCTACAACTTCATTAGACTAAGTTTCTAAATTATGAACTTCTAGGGAACAGACCATATCCAAACTAAAGAAGATTGAAAGATGTCACCTTATCTGCTTCCTCAGAGAGATAAAGTGCTGTGTCTCCATGAGGCTGAAGAGCAGAGGAGAGAACTCACTTCCACCAAGCCTTTTTAGAGTGTCATTAATGTGCTCACAAAGAAGAGCCTTTATAATTTAAACATCTCCCATTAGGTCCCACTTCTTAATGCTATTGCACTAGTGATTAATTTCCAACACAAGAATTTTGCAGAGAACACATTCAAAACATAGCAGTGTATAAGGGTTAGATGGAATTGATTAACAAACAAACAAACAAAAAAACAAGAACTCCAGGAAAATAATACAAGAAGTCTGTACTCTCAGTTACCTGGTCTCAGATAGGATATTTGACGGGCTGGATTTCCAACCAGTAAGTGTCAGAGACCCCAGAAATCTGTAGCAGGCACTCACTTAGTGACCATTAAAGTTCTTATTGTAGCTGCCAGGATCCTTTTTACTACTACCTGGTGGCCTGGAGAGATGAAGCAATGTGAATGAAATGAATTGCAAGAAACAGAATACTTTGTTGCAGTGCTTTAAAAAATAACAAAAGGGCTGGGGGTAAGGTGTAGTTTACTATCACACATAAGAATTCTAGAGGTAGGGCTGGGAAGTTGGCTCAGTGGTAGAAGCACTTGCCTTGCAAGCCTGAGGCCCTGGGTTCGATTCCTCAGCACCACATAAGCAAAAGGAAAAAAGCCGGAAGTGGTGCAGCCGGAAGTGGTGCTGTGGCTCAAGTGGTAGAGCGCTAGCCTTGAGCTGAAGAGCTGAAGGACAGCGCCCAGGCCCAGAGTTCAGGCCCCACGACTGGACCCAAAAAAAAAAAAAAAAAAAAAAAAAAAGAATTCTAGAGGTAGACTTATGAGGAAATGGAAAGACTTGGAAAAAATTATATTAATGGAAGTAAGCCAGACCCAAAGAAACATAGGTTGAGTGGTTTTGCTCATTTGTTACAACTATAATATACCTACTATAAATCTGTAAGTAAACTATAAATCTACAAGTAAACACACTATATGGTAAAAGACAAAAATATATACTTGGACATGATAAATTATATAGGACTCTAGACATTCACACTGTGACACCAAAGGAGGATATTCTTAGGGAACTATCACAAAGCTTCAATAACTATGTGCATATGATGTTTATCGAAATGAACTCCAAGAAATGTAAACAAGAGAGTTTTTACTTTTTATTTTGCCTTTTGTTTTTGTTTCTTGTTTGCTTGTTCCTTTTTCTCCTTTGTACCTGTTTTTTAATTTATATACCTTTTGCCTTGTATGTAAGTTTAACTTTTGGGGAGAGAGGAAGGGGGAGCACAGAAAAGGTGGGACAGTGGGCAAACATATAGTAGTGACACTCACTAGACACTGTGTTGGAAATGAACTATACAACTTGTGGAGGTAAAGGGCTCAAGAGGGAAAAACTGGAAGAAAATGAGGGAAGAGGTGACACTGTTCAAAAAGAAGTGTACTCATTACCTAACTTAAGTAACTGTAACCCCTCTATACATCACCTTTACAATAACAATACAAATTAAAAACCTTAAAAAATAGAGCTAGGTATTCAATTACATATTTACTGAATAAATAAAAAAGAATTCTGGAGGTAAGAACCTTCAGCGTTGTTTATTATAATAGAAACTTAATTTTGTCAGAGTTCTTTTTCTTCCTTTTTTATGGTGTGAGAGAATCAAACCCAGAGCCTTGTGTATGTCAAGCCAGAGTTCTATCACTAAGCTATATCTCCAGCCCTATTTCAGGATTCTCAGTTGTTTCTCTACAGATTTGATTGTGTGTGTGTGTGTGTGTGTGTGTATGTGTGTGTGTGTGTGTGTGTGTGTGTGTGTGTGTGTGTGTGTGTGTGTGTGTGTGCCAGTACTGGGTCTTGAATTCAGGGCCTCATGCTCCTGGTTGGCTTTTGCACTCAAGCCCAGTGCTCTATGACTTGAGCCACATTTTCCACTTCCAGCTTTTTGATGATTAATTGGAGATAAGACTCTCGTAAGCTTTTCTGCTCCAGCTGGCTTCAAAACGTGTTCTTCATGTCTCAGCCTCTGAATACTTAGGATTACAGGAGTGAGGCATCACTTGGACAGTTTGACTTCTCTCTCAGTTGCAGAGTACCTACTGCAACTCTAGATACCATACCCTTATAGAACAATACCCACAACCAAGTAGACGGGTTTATCCTTATCTTTTCAAGGAAGGGAGCCCTTTCCAGAAGCTCCCAGTACATTCTCTTGTATGATTGGCCCCTCTTAGGTCTTGAGCTCTCAGGGATAAAGAATGCTGCCTACCTATGGCTTGCCATGGTTACATGGTTTTAGCATAACTTTGTTTCATGTCTGGTCTTGCTAAATAACCAATGAATAATGTACTACCATGGCCTTACATGCCTACTCAAACTTTTTATCTGCAATCTAGATATAGATCTAGATAATTTGTCTAGGAAAACTAGTCCATAAAACCACATGTTATAATTATGCTGGCCTTTAAGTTGATGTATTCTGGTTTGTTTGTTTGTTTAACAGGATTGGCTTTGAACTCAGGGCCTTCTACTTCCTAGGTGAAGACTCCAACACTTGAGCCATATCACCAGCATTTTTTTCTTTCGATATTTTTCAGACAGGGTCTCAGGCACTGGCCTCAGACTGTGACCCTTCTACACCCATATAATTATGTGTGAGCCACCATGCTTGGCTTCTAGGTTTTTATAGTTAAGTTCTATAAAAATGGCTCCTCTAAGAGCTGTACTTCTTAGGATTCATGCTTTTATTGAAACTTCACTTCTTAAAACTCATCTTACGACATGATTTTGAGCAATAAAATAAGACTATGCCAGTTTATTTTTCATTACTGTAACAAAATATCTGAAGCAAGCTACTTTATGAAGAAAAGAAATTAATTTTGGCTCATTATTCTGATCCAATGTCAAGGGGGTATATTGAGTAGTAGCTTTCTTGCTTGTGGAGTTCCAATGTACTATAGAACTATCCCATAGTGAGAGGCAGAGAGCACATGGCCAGTCTCTCTCTTCTTTTTTAAAAATATATTTTAACAGGGCTGGGAAGGTGGCTCAGTGGCAGAGTGCTTGCCTTGCATGCATGAGGCCCTGGGTTGGATTCCTCAGTACCACTTAAGCAGAAAAAAAGCCTGAAGTGGGGCTCTGCCCCATGACTGACCAAATATATATATATATATATACACACACACACATATATTCTTTTAAACAAATTTGCAGTGCTTTGATGGAACCCAGAGCCTTGCACATGCTAGTCAAAAGCTTTACAACTGAAGTTCATCTATAACCCTGTCCCTTTCTCTTTCTTTTTCTAATGCCAATATTATTCATTTCTGGATCTTTACACACTTGAACTTATCTGGTCTAATCATTTCCTGAAGATTCTACCTCTAAACAAGTTTCTGTTTGTGTCTCTGCATGTGTGTGTGTGTGTGTGTGTGTGTGTGTGTGTATGTGCGTGCGTGTGCAATTGAGATCCTTCCTTCCTTCCTTCCTTCCTTCCTTCCTTCCTTCCTTCCTTCCTTCCTTCCTTCCTTTCTTCCCTTCTCTTTCTATCTTTTCTTTCTCTCTGTCTCTGTCTCTGTCTCTTTCACATTTTTGGTACTGGATTTTGAACTCAGAGCCTGGGCACTGTCCTTGAATTTTTTTTGCACAAAAACACAACTTGAGCCACAGCTTTACTTCCAGCTTTTTGGTGATCAATTGGAGATAAGAATCTCATGTACTTTTCTGTCTGGGCTGTCTTCAAACCATGATCCTCAGATGTCAGACTCCTAAGTAGTTAGGATTATAAATCTGAGCCACTGACACCAGACTCTTTGTGTCTTTCAAAATTTAATTCTGAAACAGGGTCTCACTATGTTACTTAGGCTGGCCTGGAACTTGTAATCCTCTCGCATTATATGGCCTTCCTCATAACCGAGATTATAGTGATATACCACCATATCCCACTAATTTTCTACCTTATTTCAAAGTGTGAATTAAATTTTATCATATAAACTGTTGAAGGATGTACTCAAACCATGTTCAAATCTTTGCAGTGCCTGATAATGTAGTGTATGATTCCAGCGACTGGACTATATGGAGCCTGCAGCATCTATCTGTGGCTGTAGGAATATATGCTCTCAAAGATCTACTACTATATCATCTATTGAACTCTTCTGAGACTCTTAAACTGTGAGAAAGCCCAGGATAGTCATATGGGAAAGCTTCATGGACAGAAAGGAATACCCATCCATGCTCCAACATCCTTGCTATCCTAATCTAGGCATGATGAAGCCACATGGACTTCTAGTCCACTAAAACATATATCAGCAGTGTTATCTGAATACAACTTGGAAGCATAATCCCAAGTAACAACTTCCATCTGAACGAAGCTACCACACAGAACTATGTGAGATAATAATATTTTGTTCATTCTACTAATTATGAGGCTTCTAAGGAGGAGAATGTGATGGGTACACTGTAGGGCCAATAATCCCCCCTTCTGGTATATGCCTCATAAGATCTTCTCTGCTTGAATAAGGTGGAATCTGTGAGTTGCTTCTATCAATGAAATATGGCCAAAGTGATGTGATGTCATCCCCCTTCCTTGACTTACCTATGTCACATAAAACTTCATCTTAGCAAACTGGATTGGGATTCTCTCTTTTCTGGCTGAAATGAGTAGCCATGGTTAGAAAGTCCATATAGCACAGAACTGCCAGTGACAGGGGTCTTTAGGACTCAAGGCTAGCCTCTTCTGCCAGCTACTAAGAAGCCAGGCCCTTAGTCTTATATCCACAAGAGAATGAATTCCAACACCAGCCTAATGAACTAGGAAGCAGATTCTTCCTGTGTCTCAAGGTTCAGATGAGAACACAGCTCAGCTGCACCTCAATCACAGGTTATCTGAAACCCTAAACAAAGAGCATAGCTAAGCAGTGCTGACTCCTGGTCCACAGAAACTGTACAGCAGTAAAAATACATTGTTTGAAGCTACTAAGTTTGTGGTGATTTGGTTTGTAGCAAGCAATGCCATTGAGAGTTTACATGTGGAAGGGTTGTGAATTGAAATGCAAAGCTCATCTGGTAGAAGGCCGCTAGCATTTCATTCCTGCTCCCCACACCAAGATGTGAAACCTAGTTCTTTCTCTTTGAATGTGGATTAGTCTTACTTAGGTTTTGCTCTGACCAATAGAATGTGATAGAAATGATATCCTGAGACATCAGGCTAAGTCACTAGGAGCCTTGCTGATTCTTTTTAGAATCCTCACTCTTGGTCGTCCTGACCTACTGTGTAAGCTGTCTAATTTGGAAGGATTATATGAGGAGATCACAAAGCAAGACCAGATGGAAAATGAGGTTCCAAATGAACCTAGCCTTCTAGTTTCCCTGACAAAATGCCATACTGTGAGCGAAGTCTCGCTGGGCCTTTTAGACCATATGGATCATCATCTGTGTGATATCACAGGAGCAAAAGGAAGTCCTTACAGAGCCCTGATGAATTACTGACCCACAGTCTCTGAACAGTTTATCAAACAGCACTCCAGTAGGATCTGATTTGATTGCACTCAGAAAAGATAGCATGGTACCAACATTAAGCTGGGGTTATCTTCCATAGCAGGTAGGGGGGAGGGACTCAACAGCAAAATAATCTCACTGAAGTTGTACTATATTTCTATGTCCATGTCCTTTACTGACAAAGGAAATGGAATTATTAGACTAATCATTATGTACCTCCTTATGGTGCAACTTTTCCTGAATGCTTGCCAAACAGATTGATTTGGAAGTAGAGTTGTAATGTCTGCCACAGTATCATTTTCTACCATGTTCATTATTGCCAGGGCCAGAGTTGCACAGATTTGGTCACAATTACCTCCTAAACTTACTGGTGACTTGAAGGTCCTGTCCTCAGTGGTGTTTACTGCTCTTTTAACGAGATTCCAAGATTAGCTGCTTTCTTTCTTAAGTCTTATGGTTTGCTTTGAAAACTGGGGATGAATAACCATAGTATTATATCTGAGGATTATGCAGAGCAAAGATAGTCCACTGTCAAGCATAAAATGGACCATCTCATTAGGATTAGTGAACCCAATTAGCCTTAGCACACTTTGTCCTAAGATAAATTCCTAAAAGCATGCCTGCCAAGGTTGAAGGAAGTTTTCTAGGTAGGAAAAAACTGAGTCATTTAAATAATTCATTAGGATTAAAGCTTATTAGGATTGAGGCTGTTCTTACTGTTTTTCCCAGAAAGCCTAGCAAGTTCTATAATGCAAAGGATTTAAGGTGCTTGCCTTTATAATCCAAGCTGCAGATTCAGCCCCTCATCAAGACCTTTACTGGGCACCAAAGTACTAGAAGGAAGATTAGAAGGTATTCCTAGTTTCAGTCGACTCAGTCTGGAAGAATTTAAGATTTATGACAGCATTTTGAACATATTAAACGTTTTTGTACAAAATGGTAAGATTTCTTTGGCTGCAGAGATCTTAGAATTTAAAATGATATCAAGGCCTGGGAATGTGGCTTAGTGGTAGAGTGTTTGCCTAGCATGCATGAAGTCCATACCTCAATTACTCAGTATCACATAAACAGAAAAATCTGGAAGTGGTGCTATGGCTCAAGTGGTAGAGGGCTAGCTTTGAGCAAAAGCAGTTCAGGGACAGTGCCCAGGGCCTGAGTTCAAGCCCTGGGACTGGCAAAAAAAGATATCAGTATTTTAACCTTGAGGCAATTTCAATATATTATGAGGATCAGACTAGTAGCCAGGTACTGGCAATTTTCCTAAGGCACTCAAGGGTATTTTATTACCTATTCCAATTTTAAAGAACAATGTATTACATCATTTCTAGTGTTTTATGCTATTGAAGATTGTTTTACTGAGAAAGGATTTAAGAAATATCACAAAAGGAGAAGTAGGTGCAAATGTGTTCACCAAGAAGGAGAATACTGAAAATAGGGGCCAAAGCTTCATATACTTCTCCCTTATGGGTTTGCTGCCACTAATGGAAAAACAATGCTATGCATCCCTGGAAAAGATTCTAATTAGACAGCATAGCATGATTCCTAGTCCCTGTTCTCCAAGCTTTCATGCATTGAGAAATAGAGATTATCTGAATGGAAAAGATTCCCAGTATAGTTTTTCCAGTGAGTGGTTCTACCTTGAAAACCATTGGTCCAGCTGGGCGCTGGTGGCTCACGCCTGTAATCCTAACTACTCAGGAGGCTGAGATCTGAAGATCATGGTTCAAAGCCAGCCCGGGCAGGAAAGTCCATTAGACTCTTATCTCCAATAAACCACTAGAAAACCAGAAGTGGCTCTGTGGCTCAAGTGGTAGAGCGCTTGCCTTGAGCTGAAGAGCTGAGGGATAGCAGCCCAAGCCCCACGACTGACCAAAAGAAAAGAAAGAAAAAAGAAAGAAAACTGTTGGTTCAGTAAGGGAGCTCGGAAGAAAGCAATGTTAGGTATATATACATGACCAGTTGTAGTTAGAAATATATATATATATATATATGCACACACACACATATATATAATTATATACATATATATGTATATATACATATATGTGTATATATACATATATATGTGTATGTGTGTGTGTGTACTCACATACGAAAGCACATGCTTATAAGTTGTACTTCCCTGAAGACAAAGATTTGTTGAAAAATTACGTGAGATTATAAGGAAAATTTGTCTTTGAAAGGTATTTTAAGTCCAGTGCTAGTGGCTCATGACTGTAATCCTAGCTAGTCAAGAGGCTGAGATCTGAGTTCTAGCCCCAGGATCAGCAAACCAACACACTCACACACAAACACACACACATTTTGAATACCTTTAAATTTTTAATTTCATGAATATCAAGTTGTAGTGGTATATTCCTGCATGGTAGTTACTTGGTAGGCTGTGCCAGGAAATTACTTATGCCCAGGAATTCAAGACTACTCTGGCAAAAATATAAAAAACAAAACAAAACAAAATCCCAACAATACATTTAAAAATTCCCTGCTGTGATTATATTAGCAAAATGTAATCCCAAATTGAGGTGATGGATTTCAGGAAGTCCTTAGGAATTTCAGAGCAGAAAGATCTTATTTGCCATAATAAGGTGCCAGAATGAGTTGCTGACATTTTGGATGTGAGAATTTATTTTTGGGTTGAACAGTCCCATGCATTTCAGAACCCCCCAATTGTAACAAACCTAAGTGCCCCATTTTGACTAAAATTCACTCACAAGTAGATGTGATGCAGGAATGGAATACAAGTAAGTTTTTGGGAGATGCAGGAATCCACACATGGCAGTGAGAAAAGAAAGGCAAAGAATGAAAGGCAACCATTCGAGAGTATGTGTTCAAGTCAGTGTAGTGGCTGACACCACCATACTGAGCCTAACTATATAGGGAATATTGGAAACAGTATAAACAACACCTCCTAGTTATCTCACCTGGGAGAGAGAGAGTAGAAGGATTTATGTTCCAATTCCTGTTAGTTGAGGGCTGCTGGTGTGTTTTCTGTGCACAGACTTTCTCTGAGAACAACTGAAACTGGAAGGGCTGGAACCTACTGAAGTGAAAAATCTCAAAGGATATAGGCAGACAGCTCAACATTATCTGTTACACAGCCCATTTGTTTCTAAATGGCCTGATAGAGGACAATATCAATTCTATTTCATTGCTTTCCAATTCTTTTATTTTTATTGTTTTTTATTTGTGAACATACTGTACAGAGGAGTTACAATTACAAGGGCAGGATAATGCGTACATTTCTTACCAAGCATTGCAGCCTCCTCCTTTGTTTACCCTTCACATCCCTTCCCAGCCTCCCCCCTCCCCCCCAATCCCAATCCTTCTCTTTCCCCCCCTTCCCCCCCCCCCCGACCGACGTTGTAAAGCTCGTTTTGGACATGACAACTTGTCCATTGTTGCAACAGGTCCACCTGTATCCTTAAACAACTGGTTTTTCCCCATCTCCTCCACAAGTTATACTGACATCAAATACAGTGAAAGCAGGGGTTATACTGTGGGGGAGGGACATACAAAGCAACAAAGAGATAATCTTATAAATGCGTTAGAAACACATGCATGAAAGAAAAAAACATTAAAATACACATCTAAGGGTTCATTTTCCTGACATCACATTATCTGACCTTTTCTGCTTGACTCATACATATACTAGATATTACAAATAAGGGAAACCATGGGGCCTTCCAATTCTTTTTGTAAAACCTTGCTACTTTTGTTATACACTCAAAGATAGAAGACTGATTAAATGTAATTTTATTCCAACAGAAAATCAGACATCTCTATTATCTCATTTCAACAGAGTTGGGATATTATAAGGTTGTATTTCAAAACCCAGGTGCTTCTATTCTGCTTTACTGGAGTGGTAGGATTAAAAGGAACTGGTTTTTAACTTTTCTCTGTATGCTTTCTGTTATTCTGACACTTCTCTCTCAGTGCCACTCATAGACTATGTGAACATCTCATTTTCAGTCCTGGTTAAGATCACTGAGCCTGGGGTTAGAGGTTTGTCTGTACCAGCATGTCACTCAGAAGTTAGAGCTAGGCAGAGATTGTCACAGGTATTTAAAGGGTAAGGAATTTAATGTGAGAAATTTTATATTTACAAAATTTGAAAGAAAAAAATAAACATGAGATTACCATATGAATTAGCAGTTCTACTCTTTTTTTTTTTTTTTTTTTGGTCCGGTCCTGGGGCCTGAACTCTGGGCCTGGGCGCTGTCCGTCAGCAATTCAGCTCAAGGCTAGCGCTCTACCACTTGAGCCACAGGGCCACTTCCGACTTTTTTTTTCTTTTTGCTTATGTGGTGCTGGGGAATCAAACCCAGGGCCTCAGGCACGCAAGGCAAGTGCTCTACCACTGAGCCACCTTCCCAGCAGCAGTTCTACTCTTAAGCAAAGTAAAAACTTTATTCTTGCAAAGATCTGTACATAAATGTTCATAGCAATTTTATCTGCAGCAGCCTCAAGCTGGAAACAGACTAGATATACTTCATTGGATAAGAGGTTAATTAAACAAACTCTATTAGATCCATACCATGGAATACTACTTAACAGTAAAAGTGAATGCAGCCAGGATGAATTTCAAGGCCACTTTAGCTAAGTGAAAAAAACTAATGCCAACAGGATGCAAATTGCATGGTTCCATTTATAATATTCTCCTATGGACAAAATGTGACATGGATTACTGATTTTAGGGGCTAGAAATAGGGGTGATTGATGTAATAAAAGAACAACATGAGCTTTTTGATGCTGAAACTTCAGAAACTTGACTGTGCTAGCAGATAAATGTAAAACTGTATAGAGCCAAAAATAGTCTTCTCTCAGTATCTAAGGAAGATTAGTTTTAGGATATTTCCCCTATTTTCCCTACAGATCCTCAAATCTACAGATCTTGAGCCTCATATAAAATGGGATTATATATATATATATATATATATATATATATATATATAGATGTAATTATATATAACCCATACCCATTCTCCTATATAGTTTAAACCTTCATTAGGTGACCGATAACATAATGTGAGTAGCTGTTATATTGTTCAGGGAATAATGAAAAGGAAAAAGTCTATGTATACTCAGTAGAGATGTAACATGGTAATTCTAGCTACATAATACATGTTCTGAGTTTGGTTGAATCCATGAATGTAGAACACATGGTTACAGAGAATGAACTGTACTGACATTTGGCCTGGATAATTCTTTGTTGATGTGGGCTGTCCTGTGCATTGGAGGATATTGAGCAACAATCCAAGCATTTAATTACTAAGTATCAATAG
Source organism: Dipodomys merriami (assembly GCF_024711535.1). NCBI lineage: Eukaryota > Metazoa > Chordata > Mammalia > Rodentia > Heteromyidae > Dipodomys > Dipodomys merriami. Next base: position 34,148,001 of record NW_027202937.1, read on the forward strand.
CAAATTCTCCATAGAGAATTCAAAGAGGAGAAGCAGGGTATGAAGAAAGTCTATATTCCTAAGGATTTATTTTGAGAGTGGATTTTACAATATAATCCTGAGCTCTCCTGATGTGAAGATTCTAAGTTGGTTTCATATCCTGTGTGTTACATTGAGGCAGAACATTGGGTTTATGTTGGTCCTGTATGTTATGCTGGGTCACAGAATCCTAGTAACTGTGAAGAGATGATCTGAAGTTATTCAGTGGGGAAAAGAGAAGTAGAGCAGTGGGGACAGAAAGATCTCCTCCCCCACTATCTTCTCAGTGTCTAAAATCACTACTGCTCCTTTTCCTGTGAAGGTGCAGCTTCAGTGGACACTGAGCTGGGATCATGTGGGAATTACTGTGTGAAATTTGGTACACTGACCTTTCCTTAGGTTGTATACACGTAGAGCCAGAGATTTTCTTAGGTACTGTCAATCCTTCAAACCAGAATGCAGTACTTTTACTTATTTGGAACCTCCCTTCATAGTTTTATTATGACCTCTCAAAGAGCAAGAAATTTCATTGAGTCACTATTTATACCAGAAAAGGGCCTGCAACTACCTTGTCCTGGGCTACCTACCCAGAACCAAGAGCAGCCTCAACCACCAAACCTCCAAGCCTCCAATGGGTGGCCCCAACCTCCTTCTGCAAACTTCCAAACCGCAGACCTCCAAAAGCTCTAAAGCTCCAAACTTCCAAAGGGGAAGGTTTTTCCTTTTCCTTCCTTCCTCCTTCTCTGCAGGTCTCTCCACTCTCCAGAGGTCTCTCCCCAGGCCTCTTTGCAGGCTTCTGCACAGGCCTGACCTGCTGTTCCCGTAGAGCCCTCTGCACAGGCCTCTCTCCTCTGCTCCAGTAGAGGCCTTTCCACTTTCCTCTCCAGAAGCCTCAGGCCTCTCCACAGGCCAGTCCTGCTCTGGTAGGTGCCTCTTGTCTTTCTCCCCACTGTCTCTCTCTCTCTCTCCACCCCCCACTCCAACAGCTCCAAGGCTTTCAACTGCCACTCATGCTCCTCCCTCATGTCATCCACTGTCCAATCACTCCTTGATGCCCCACTGGGCATTACAGTTTCATACCTCAGGAACAGTTCCATAAGTTAGAAAGATAGGCTATTTCAGGACTGAGGGACAAATACATAGAATATTCAGTGTATATATGTGATAAAAGAAGTGGGGAACATGAAATGAGTCTGGAGAGGAGTAGAAGGGATGGATGATTCTGATCAGGAAGCACTGGACATGTAAATGGAATGTTAAAAATTGTAATCCCTGGGGCTGGGAAGGTGGCTCAGTGGTAGAGTGCTTGCCTTGCATGCATGAGGCCCTGGGTTAGACTCTTCAGTACCACATAAGCAGAAAAAGCCGGAAGTGGTGCTGTGGCTCAAGTGCTGAAGCACTAGCTTTGAGCTGAAGAGATGAGGGACAGCGCCCAGGCCCAGAGTTCAGGACCCATGACTGGAAAAAACAAAAAACCAAAAAATTGCAATCCCTTTGTATAAATTTTGAAGTTAAAAGTAATATGAATGTGACTTCATAAAAAAAGCAATGCAAAAGACTTTCAGGAATTATTATTATTATTTTATGTGCTGGTACTGGGGTTTGAACTCCGGGTCAGGCTGACACTTGAACCACATCTCTGCTTCCAGCTTTTCCTGCCCTGGATGGTTTCCATCCTCATATCTCAGCCTCCTTGAGTAGCCAGGATTACAGGGATGAGCCACAGATGCTCAGCCATCTAACTTGTAGGATTTATTTTTAAAGTCTACGATCCCAGACTCAGGGTGCCTAGATATGGAATTCATATCAGTCCGTAGTTTCTCTTAGCATCCTCAGGTGACATTAAGATTCCTGGGAGATTTAGGAGGAAGAGAGGACCTGAGGATAGAGTCAATGCTGCTGAACACCCGTCCTCCTCCTGGGCTAAAGATGATGGCCAGTTCTGGGTTTTCAATTCTATTCCCTTGGTCCTGAGGTCTGCTCTTGTGCCAGTACCAAGCTGTTTTGATTACTATGGCTTTGTAGTAGAGTTTGAAATTTGGTATTGATATTCCTCCAGCACTGTTCTGTTAAGGATCATTTTTGCTATTTGGGGTCTTTTATTGTTCCATATGAATTTTTGGATTGCTTCTTCTATTTCCTTGAAGAATGAAATTGGAATATTGATAGGTATCACACTGAATTTGTAGATAGCCTTGGGAAGTATTGCCATTTTCATGATGTTGATCCTTCTAATCTATGAGCATGGGAGGTTTTGCTACTTTCTAAGTTCTGTTGTGATTTCCTTTTACCAGGTTTTTAAAGTTTTCATCATAGAGGTCCTTCACTTCTTTGGTTTAGTTAATTCCTAGGTATTTTATTTTTTGTGGGGCTATTACAAATGGAGTTGCTTTCCTGATTTCAGCCAAGCTTTTCTCATTGTTGGCATACAGAAAAGCCATTGATTTTTGAAAGTTAATTTTATACCCTGCTACTTTGCCAAAGTTTTGAATCAGTAGAGTGGAGTCCGTAGGATTCTTTAAATATAAGATCATGTCATCTGCAAAGAGGGAGAGTTTTACTTCATCTTTCCCTATTTGGATCCCTTTTATGTTTACATTTTGTCTTATTGCTGTAGCTAGGCATTCTAATATTGAAGAGAAGTGGAGAGAGTGGACATACTTGTCTTGTTCCTGAGTTAAGAGGAAATGGCTTTAGTTTTTCACCATTAAGTATAATGCTGGCTGTAGGTTTGTCATACACAGCCTTTATTGTATTGAGGAATGTTCCCTGGATTCCTAATTTTTCCAGAACCTTCATCATAAAGGGGTGTTGGATCTTGTCAAATGCTTTTTCTGCATTTATTGAGATAACCATGTGGTTCTTATCCTTGCTCTTGTTGATGTGACGAATCACAGACCTATAGCCATCTAATCTTCGATAGGGAGCTAAAAAAAAGAATGGAAGAAAGACAGCCTCTTCAGTAAATGGTGCTGGCAAAATTGGTTAATCACCTGTAGAAAACTAAAGCTAGATCCTTATATATCATCCTGCACCAGAATCAACTCCAAATGGATCAAGACCTCAGTGTCAAAGCAGACACTGACAACATTACAGGACAGAATAGGAGAAACCCTAGGTCTCCTTGGCACAGGCTGAAATTTTCTTCATAGAGACCCAGAAACACAACAAATCAAAGAAAGGTTGGACAAATGGGATTGCATGAAATTGCAGAGCTTCTGCATGGCAAAGGACATAGCTAGCAAGATCAATAGAAAGCCCACAGATTGGGAGAAGATCTTCACTAGTCATACAACTGACAAGGGTCCCATATCTAAAATATACCTGGAACTAAAAAAATTAACTCCTCCAACAACAAATCCTCAAAGAAACAACTGCCCAATAAACAAGTGGGCTAAAGACTTAAAGAGAAACTTCTCTGAAGAGGAAAGAAGAAAGGCTAATAGACACATGAAGAAATGCTCAACCTCCCTAGCCATAAAAGAAATGCAAATTAAAACAACATTGAGATACCACCTCACCCCAGTTAGAATGGCTATAATCAAGAACTCTAATAACAACAGATGCTGGAAGGGATGTGGACAGAAGGGAACCTTACTGCATTGTTGGTGGGAGTGTAAACTTGTTCAACCACTTTGGAAAGCAGTATGGAGGTTCCTCAAAAGACTCTACATAGAGTGCCCTATGACCCAGCAATCCCACTTTTGGGCATTTACCCAAATGATCACAAACAAGACCATACTAAAGCTACCAGCACAACTATGTTTATTGCAGCCTTATTTACCATAACTAAGATATGGAACCAACCCAGATGCCCCTCAGTAGATGAATGGATCAAGAAAATGTGGTATATACATAATGGAATTCTATGCCTTCATCAGAAAGAATGACATTGCCCCATTTGTTAGGAAATGGAAGACTTGGAAAAAATCATATTAGGTGAAGTAAGCCAGGCCCAAGGAAACATAGGTCCCATGGTTTCCCTTATTTGCAATAACTAGTATATATCTGAGTCAAGCAGAAAAGGTCAGATATGTTGATGTTAGGTGAAATGCATAAGTATTCAAATGTTTTTTCTTTCTTGCGATTGTTTCTAACATATTTATAAGATGATTTCTTTGTTGCTTTGTATGTCCCTCCCTCACGGTATAACCCCTGCGTTCACTGTATTTGATGTCGGTATAATTTGTGGAGGGGAAGGGAAAAATCAAATCGTTTAACTAGGTATACAGGTCGACCCATGGGGGGGGGATGGGAAAGGATGGGAAGGGGAAACAAAGGAGGAGGCAACAAGGCTTGATAAGAAATGTACACATGGGCTGGGAAGGTGGCTCAGTGGTAGAGGGCTTGCCTTGCATGCATGAGGCCCTGGGTTCGATTCCTCAACACCACATAAGCAAAAAGAAAAAAGCCGGAAGTGACGCTGTGGCTCAAGTGGTAGAGTGCTAGCCTTGAGCTGAAGAGCTGAGGGACAGCGCCCAGGCCCAGAGTTCAGGCCCCACAACCGGACCCAAACAACAACAACAAAAGAAATGTACTCATTACCTTGCCCATGCAATTGTAACCCGTCTGTGCGGTATTTTCACAATAATAATAATAATAATAAAAAGATGAAGGCCAGGACTAGGCATCCTTCCTCCTTCCTGGGCCGCGGCGGCGGCAGGCCCCGCCCCTCCAGAGCAGACGTCACCGAGCGGGCGCGGCAAAGCGCCGATGCCGTTGGTGGGGCGGGGTCTGAGAATGGCGCCGTGGCAGCGTCGCAGCTGACGCGATTGACGCGGCGCCCGCTAGGCCGCAGCTCCGCCGCTCCAGAGCGGGCCCGCCTAGGCCCGCCCCTCTCCCCCGCCTTCCCGGCCGGCCTCCGCGCGTTCTGTCAGACTGTAGACGCGCGGCGCGCCCTCCCTCCGCCGGCACCGCGGAGCTGCGGCTCCGGCGCGGGCACACCCCCCCACGTCCCTACCGGCACTACCGCCCGCACTCAGCTCCGCCCAGCCCTCCGCTGCTCAGCCGCACGCCTTCCCGCCTGCGGCAACATGGCACACGCACCGGCACCCTGCCCCAGCCCTCGAGGCTCCGGGGATGGCGAGATGGGCAAGCCCAGGAAGGTGGCGCTCATCACAGGCATCACCGGCCAGGTGAGTGCTAAGGCGGGAGCTGGCCGGGCCTGCTGTAGCCCGGCACGTGTGCTCCTCTCCTGGCGCTGCGGGTGCAGTGCTCCGGACGTCCCGGAAGGTGTCTGCGGCCGGGAGGTGGGACCGACGCTGCGGCTGGCGGGAGCGGTGGCTGTGGGGAGTGGGTCCCCTCCCAGGCTCTGGTCCTCTTCTGGGGTGTGAGCTTGTGTTTCCGGGGGGTCCTACGGGGTCTTCTGCCCCCCAGGTGACCGCAGCTCTAGTTTTCTCCGAGCCCAGGAAGGTGCACTTGGAATCTCGTTCTTGGCAAAATGCAGTGCTGGGGATGGGAAAAGAACCTGTTACCTGTCCGTGTGTCCGCGGTGCGCTGGTGTGTTGGTTCCCCTCACCAGATTTCCAGACAGAAAACTGAAAAATAAAAGGAAGCGCTCTGGATTCAAAGTAGGATTCCCACCCCTCCCGAAAACTGACAATATTTTTATTGTTACTTTTAGTTATACAGACTTCTGAGACTAACATTCACACATGACTGGTCCAAAAGTGAGGCAAGAGTCCCACTTCCCAAGAAGCGAGTCCCTTGAGTGAAGTGGCGTCTCATGTCATCGGCTGAGCAAGGCTAGTTTGTGGCAGTTATCATTCTTGTGCATCTTGTAACATGTAGGGCAGGCCACCGTGTCCTATCAAGCCGTGCCTTTTAAAATTTAATGGTGATGAAATAGTCATATATGTATTGCTATAGAAAAACAATGTGAAGTGTGCCCCTAGATATCTCCTAGTGGTAACCAATATAATGTTGATAAAATAAGATGAAGATAATAGTGTATATTATAATTACTATGCTCTAGTCATTTCACAAATATTAACTCATTAGTTCCTGTATCAGACTCCTTACTGATGTGGTAATTGAGAAATAGGAGTTTTATTTAACTGATGCTGGTTGGTGTCCATTTGTTATCAATACACATTAGAAAAGAAGTTAACCTGGAGCCGGTGGCTTGTGCTTGTAAACCTAGCTACTCAGGAATCTGAGATCTGAGGATCAAGGTTTGAAGACAGCCCAGGCAGGAAAGTCCATGAAACTCTTAATCTGCAATTAACCACCAAAAAGTGGTTAAAAGTGGAACTGTGGCATAACTGATAAAGCACCAGACTTGAGTGATAAATCTAAGGGACAGTGCCCAGGTTCCGAGTTCAAGTCCCAGTACCAGCACTGGGAGAAGTTGTAGTAACCAGATATGCTTCTAGATACTGATTGATTTCTAGTTATATATCTTGTTTATTGTTATCACTATAGACAAGTATTAATAAACTGGGGCTGGGAAGGTGGCTCAGTGGTAGAGTGCTTGCCTTGCATGCATGAGGCCCTGAGTTCGATTCCTCAGCACCACATAAGCAGAAAAAGCTGGAAGTGGCGCTGTGGTTCAAATGGTAGAGTGCTAACCTTGAGCTGAAGATCTGAGGGACAGCGCCCAGACCCAGAGTTTAGGCCCCACAACCTGGAAAAAAAAAATGTTAAGAGGAGTGAGTGGGAGATAGCGAAGTAGAAAAAAAGGCTGTATAGAAAACCCATAAAGTCAGGCAGTTAAGACAACTTAGGGCTTCTATACTATCTCCTCCCTACTCTCTCATCCAAGGCTCCCCAAATGCATTCTGCACCTGAGCCACATCCTTATCCCTTTCTTCTCTCTCTCTTTTTTTTTTTTCCAAGAGAGACATTTCAATAATAATAATAATAGCAACAACAACAACAATAATAATAATTCCCTTTTGTAAGTTCTTAGGCTGGACCTGAAGCTCAGATCTTTACTAAATTTATTTAATCTCTTGAAAGTAGAGACTTTTTCTTTTTAAGAAGTGACAAGAAATTAAGATGTCAGTGTAGCTAATATCAATTTAAGTAATCAGCAGTATGAATTAGTGCAGGTTAGAAATGGAACTTTAGAACTTTATTTGCTGGTATTGTGTGGCGAAGAGGTGGCTACCCACTCTAGTTTCTGGCAGGCTGCTATGGGGAGTGGGGTGTGAGGACGTATCTCTTGAAGTGCCATTCTCAGCATGTTTCCCTGACCAGAGTTTTTTGCTTCTCACTACATTTCTAGCTTTAAATACCTTCTTTTCGGTCAGGCTTTCTCTAATTCCTGTTCCAGCATCTTCATTTCCTGCAACGTCTGCCCTTGGAATCATCTTCTTGCTTATGTTGCATTGGCTTCCTGATGTAGCTTTACAGTGCTGGGTTCTGTAGCTGCCAGTTAAGTACTTGCTGATGGAATTGATTGCTTTTCTGTGCTGTTTCAATGACTCTTGACCTGGGTAACAAGGATCCTTGGAGGATTGACATTAAGGCAAGAGGGGGCCATATCAGATTGCATATTTTTCCTGATATTAGTTGAGAATTGCTGAGATACTGATTGTGCTAGGCATTTTGTATATCCCTGCCTAAGAGAGGTAAAACTTGATTTGAAAGCAGACATTTGGATGGTACTGGATGGCCAGGAAGGCTTCGAATTGGATCCCCATTGTAGTTTGTACTGGTTTTTTTGGGGGGGGTCCAGTCGTGGGGCCTGAACTCTGGGCCTGGGCACTGTCCCTCAGCTCTTCAGCTCAAGGCGAGCGCTCTACCACTTGAGCCACAGCACCACTTCTGGCTTTTTTTTTTCTTTTTGCTTATGTGGTGTTGAGGAATCGAACCCAGGGCCTCAGGCATGCAAGGCAAACGCTCTACCACTGAGCCAATTTCCCAGCCCTGTACTGGTTTTTTACACCAGGCTAAATAAGGTTAAATCTGTCCTTGAGTTCTCATATACTCTAAGCCTCTGGTAAAGCCACAGACCTTAGTTGAAAGAGAGAAAGAGACTGACTGATTCAACAGCTCTGGCTTTTAGCACTGTCCTGGCAACGGAATGAGTTGTTTCTATTTGGGAACAATACAGGTATCAGGATGTCTTATCTGTTCTGCTCCTCTTCCCGTATATATTCTTAGGCTTTTAATTTTGGCTTTCCCATACTGTCCTTGGCACAGTAGTTGTGAATCCTTTTCCAAACTGGAATCTTTATTAAATTAACCTTCAAAGAAACCCAGGCTCTGGCTTTGCATTGCTGTCTAGGCTCTCTGCCAACTATTCTCAAAACCCATTTCCACTATCTAATGATGTTTGTTATTCTTTATTATACTTATGGAAATGTTCTTGCTGTTCTTTGAGTATTTCCGACTTGCACTTCTTTGGAGTCAGTATTTATGGTGGATTAGACGTTTTATTCATTTTCACTTGACTGAAAGCCTCAGTGTTTTCAGACTAATTTTGCCAATGCAGTGATTTTCTTTATATTTACATATAGGTAAAGTCTACCTGTCTTCTTTCTTCCTGTTTGCAATCTACTTTTAGATAGAAATCTTATTTTCAGTTTATTATCTCCCATGTGGGTTCCTGTACTGGCTAGCTACACGGGAGTCTGATATATTTGAGGATTGTTGTTTGATCAATTGGGGCAAACAGATCAGATTGTTTATACTGTTCCTTGAACATATTTTACTACACGTGAATTTTTGGGGAATCCTTTCTTGGACCTTCATAATGTCTATTTTTTTAACTTCAAGGGTGACGGAGTTTGTAGGAAGTTTTTAATCATAATTATTAGTTACAATTGGAACATGTACCACCAAAGTTTGGTAATATTGTGTGTGTATTTTGTGTGTAATGCTTGAGAACTAGGTTTGATTATAGTGTTCATTGTATTGCTTGGTATGTTTAAACAGAAACAAGTTCCTTAATGTAGAGCAAGGTAGTTAATAATTTGGTCCTTTGTTCAGTCTATAAGGCATAGTTTTTTATTTCTTACAAGGACACTTGTGTATAAACGTTCAAAAAATTTTTTTTCAGTATTCTTTTTTTTTTCCTCCCTCAAACTGTATTTTCACTTAAAAATGATTGAATCAAGCAAGGTGTAGTGGCTTGTGACTGTAATCCTAGGTTTTCAAAAGGCTGAGGTTGGGAGGATAACAGTTTGAGGCCTTCCTGGACAAAAAAGTTTATGAGCTGTAGTACATACCTGTCATCTCAGCTATGGTGGGAAGTAGAAATAGGATTATGGTCCAGTTTGGCCTGGGCAAAACATGAGAGTTTAATCTCAAAAATAATCCAAGCAAAAAGGGCTAGATTTATGTCTCAAGTCCTAGAGTGCTTGACCAAAAAGAGTGAAACTCTTGAGTTCAAACCCTAGTGCCAAAAGAGAAAAAGAAAAGAAAGAAGTCTTGGAATTTCTCAGGTATATTTAAGTTGTAGGAGGTTTTGAATAATTTAAACTTATATAAGTATCTTTTTCATTGAGGGCATATAGATTTTAACCTTTACAGGAATAGAATGTTTAACCTCTGTAAGACAGAATGTTATTATAGAAATTTGGGTTATTTGTTTAAAGAAAATTTATTATAAAAGTATCAGTCTCTTGTGCATTTTACATTGAAACCTTACAATACTGAACCAAAGAATGTGTAATGGTAAAGGAACTGAATTAACATTGAAAGAGAAGTGCATAGTATTCATTCATATATCCACAGCACTGAGATATAGATTTCACAGACATGTCCAGTTTCTTCTATCAATGTATGCTTTTTTTTTTGGTTGGTCGTGGGGCTTAAACTCTGATTTTGGGCACTGTCCCTCAGCTCTTCAGCTCAAAGCGAGTGTTCTACTGGCTGAGCCACAGTTGAGCCACAGTGCCACTTCCAGTTTTCTGAGTAGTTTATTGGAGATAAGAGTCTCACAGACTTTCGTGCCCGGGCTGGCTTTGAACCGTGATCCTCAGATCTCAGCCTCCTGAGTAGCTAGGATTACAGGTGTGAGCCACCAGCACCTAGCTTCAATGTATGCTTTTTGAAGTAAATAATGCCATAAATTTGGAGGTGGTTACTTTATGTAGTTAGCATTATTTCACCCACCAAATTTGGATATGTTTTGTTTTCTAGTGCTGTGATTCTGGAATTATGTCTTAAAAATTTAAGTGGTGTTTTCAGTAATAAGCTGAGAATATTTTTGCTCTGATACCCAACAGAATACAAGAATTTCCAGAGATATTCAGTATTTCTAATTTCCCTTGTCAGATCAGTCAGTAGAAAACACACCAACCAAAAGAAAGCGACTAAAATAAAAACCCAAACATTAATATATGTATTTAAAAGTGAACACATAAGATAATTATTAGACTTTTAAAAAATACTATAATTTCTGCTATATAAGACTTTTAACAGGTATAGGAATTACTTGGGAAGTAGCACCTTGAATCCTATTGGGATAATGGAAAATGGAACTGTTAGATAGTTGGTAGGTCATAGAGAAGAGCCAATTATATGTCTAACTTCAGGAACTTTTAAAAAGCAGTTGAATATGGGAGTTTTTGTTCTAAATTTCTAAGGGAAAGGGAGTATTTTAAAAGATATTACTTTATCTAGTTATGTGATTTGGACAAATTGGAAATATCACAGGGTTCACTGTATATATAGGACATAGTGGAAGGCTTTGACTTGGTTCTAGGCAACCTGAAATTAGCTCTTTGAAGAGTCAAAAGCACTTAACATTTATGGGCTTTTTTATTCCTTCAATGTACATTAAAAATAAATGTAAATATATATAGCAAATAAATTTTCTTTCAGATTTCCTAAGTTAAAATTTATAGCATATGTAGTAGAACCTAGGTTTAATGTTTTGGTTCGGGAGAATTTCAGAAATTAATCTACTTGGGAGGATTCTAAAGAAGAGCAAGCTCTTGGCTCTACTGAGGGGTCTTCAGAGCCTGATAAAGGCTTTCCTGGAACATCTTGGTGAGACTACCCTTTAGGGCTATAGAGGAACATCCAGGTTTACAGGTAGAGGCATATGTAGAACAACTTGGCTGATATTTTGCTCTTCTCAGGTAGAACAATCAAGTTTGCTTTGAATGGTTACCTTTATAACTTGATACTTTTTTTTTTTTTAACCAGTCCTGGAGCTTGAACTCAAGACCTGGGCACTGTCCCTGAGCCTCTTGTGCGCAAGGCTAGCACTCTACTACTTGAGTCAGAGTATAACTTCTGGCTTTTTCTGTTGATGTGGTACTAAGGAATCAAACCCAGGGCTTCATGCATGCTAGGCAGGTACTCTACCACTAAGCTACATTCCCAGCCCCCATTTTTTGTTTTTTATTTAGTTGCAGTAAGATTGTGTTAATAGGCAAGCATTTTTGTCAGGGATGATGTTGGCTTAGAGTCCATTTCTGTTGCCTGAATTTTTGCCTTGGAATTAGTAGAAATCTGTCTTTAAATAAAAGGCAGAGTAGATCCGGATGAATTTGATTCCTGGTCTCAGTACTTACAAGGTGTATCTGGCAAACTTCTGTACCTCTCTGTACCACCTTTATCTGTACCAGGAAGTAATGAAACTACCTATATTAGGTAGTAACAGTGCTATGTACAGTAGTGTTTAGGAAATGTGAGCACCATTGTTCTATTGCTTTGTTTTGTATAGTGTACCAGTTTAGTGCTGGCCACATACTACCTCCTGCTTTGTGAGATTGATGACCCCTTTCTTACATTGGAGTTTCAGGGCAGGATATCCTACAACCACTGGAAATGTATTTTAGGTACATCTTTAGGTACTCTCCTTCCCTACACCATCTTGCCCCAAGATCTGGTGCTATTATTCTTCAGAGACTGGCCACTCTTCTATTTCTTCATTGTCTCCTAAGCAGGGGCTTACCCTGCTTCTCAGATGTCATACCTGGACTCTTGTGAAAAGTAGGTGTTGGGCAAATTCTAACTCTGAGATCAAAGAAGGAGCTCTATCATACTGCCTAGTTACTTCCCAGCAAAAGCATTATTAAGTTCTATTCTTTAATACTACATAAATTAGTTTCTAGTAGCTAAATTTATGTTCAATTGAATATTCTCCCAATGGAGAATGGTCTACAAGTTCAAACATCTGGTTTCTTAAGTGTATTCTTGGAAGGATTTGTTAAAGGCTGACCCTTTGATTGGTTTCTGACATCAATAAAAAAGCCTACCAAACCCAGATTGGTCCGGTCCTGGGGCCTGAACTCTGGGCCTGGGCGCTGTCCCTCAGCTCTTCAGCTCAAGGCTAGCACTCTACCACTTGAGCCACAGAGCCACTTCTGGCTTTTTTATTTTTGCTTATGTGGGGCTGAGGAATTGAACCCAGGGCCTCGAGCATGCAAGGCAAGTGCTCTACCACTGAGCCACCTTCCTAGCCCCCCCCCAAACCCAGGTTGAAGTGTTACTCTTGTAGTTATAGAGAAGGGCCACTTAAAAAAAAATTGTACTGTGCAATGATATTCCTTCCCTTAAAAACAGTTTTATCTGTTTAAAAATGGGCTTAGCTCAAGGCAGATCATTTAAGGTAGAGGTAAAGGGTTGGAATGGGAGTAAAAGAAAAAGGAGTGATTATAAAAGGGGAGGAGGAAGAGATGGAAGGAATGAGAGGTGCTGAGAAACATAGAAGATTAGTATTGGCCTTTAGTCCTTGTTCTTTTTTGTGTTTAAATCCTGCTAGATCACTGATGATATTTCACATTTAATCTTGAGTTATATTGACCCAGCTTTGCTGCTTATATCAAGTAAACCAAGCATGCACCAACAGTATTGCCCTTCTTTTGTTTTTTAGGTAAAGTGTTCAAGATAGGTAAATTGTCCTACTGCTGCTAAGATAGGTATGTTATATCCAGGTTCAGCTTGTTTAACTTCACAATATAGGCTCTGTACAGGCCTCGGCCATGTTCTAAGAACAAGCATAGTTACATCTTTGTTGTCACTGAACATAGGCATGTGTCTGTTTTTTAGGTTGTCTGAAGTACTGCATATTGCTGAGAAGGTGGAAAAGCTAGGAGGCCTGTCTTTGGTTGGTGGCCCTGAATTCTGAGCAACTGCACTTATGAAGCCCAGGAGAGATCTGGCCCTGACTTTTTCACTCTTATTTGTGTGCTCTCTAAGATTCAGTTCCCATTGTGACCAAGGCCCTGTGAAACAGCCTTTATTTCTGGAAACCCAAGGCAATAGTATCCATTCTTGCCTACCCCAGTCCTTCAATTTCAGTGTCTAATCTTAACCCATTGTGTTCTGGGTTCCATTTTGGGTATGTCCTGCTGAGCTAGCTTCTTCCCCATTTACTTTCTTGGGATTAATTTAATTCTTACCAGAATTAGGTATTTCTCTAGATTTATAAGTCATTGCAAAAGAGCTTCCCCACCCCCCAGTCGTGGGTCTTGAACTCTGGGCCTGGGCACTGTCCCTGAGTTCATCAGCTCAAGGCAAGTGTCTACCCTTGAGCCTCAGCGCTACTTCTGGTTTCTGGTGGTTAATTGGAGATAAGAGTCTCATGGATGTTTCTGCCTGGGCTGACTTAGAACTGTAATTTCAGATCTCAGCCTTCTGAGTAACTAGGATTACAGATGTGAGCCATCAGCACCTGGCTACTTTTTTTTTTTATGCTATTACTGGGTCTTGAACTCAGAGCCTTGTATTCTTGCTTGGCATTTTTTGTTCATGCTGATACTGTACCACTTGTGCCACACCTCTAATTCTGTTTTTTTGCTGGTTAAATTAGAGAAAAGAGTCTCTTAGATTTTTCTGCTCAGACTGGGTTTAAACCTCAATACTCAGATCTTTGCCTTCTAAGTAGTTAGGGTTATGGGAATGAGCTGCTGGTGGTCAGCTACTTTTCACTTCTTTTCCTTTAGTTTCAGTCTTTTCCAGAGAAAAGATAGTCACCTTTTGCAACTGGCCTACTGGATATGGATAGTGTAGTGGGTCTTGGATCTTTCTTGAGTGATTCTTTAGGATCATCAAGTATTAATGAGGGGCTTAAAAGGGACTGAATGCATTTGGAGGTTCTAGGGTGAGGATAATTCCTACCTGGATCATGTATAAGGTAAACCTGCTTAGCACCTCCCTTGGCCTCTGTTACAATTGTCATAGACATTATATAGTTTTTTTCACTCAAATATTAATTCTTTTCATGGTTTTGTACTTTGAGAAAAGTGATATAATTTATGCTCATTGTTTTTTGACATGTTTGTGAATAATTTAAAAATGGTTCCTAAAGATCGCATTTCCAAAAAAAGATTGCATTTTCAGATGTTCTCATCCCATTTCTGCTTGTCTTAATAAGGAGGTTATGATATATTTGTTGTGACTATTGCTCATATAGAGTCTCAGGTTTTGTTAATAGTATACTCTGCTGAGATACTTGTTAGTTTAGCTGATTACATCACGTGGTAATGCCAAAATTTAGTTTATCCTTTATTTTTATTTTGTATCTTCCAGTACTGAGGATTGAATCAAGGGCCTTGTGTATACTTTTGTTCTCATGAACAATTATACTGAGTTATTCTGATAGTATTCATGATCTCACAGGTTTCTCTTGAACTTTGAGAATTGCATTCTGGGTCTCTACTGTGGAGAAGACCCCCAGCTTCATGAGTTCCAGAATTCTGTACCCAAGGCCAGTTCTGAACAAAATCAAATATAGGTGGCCCCTTCCATATCCATGAGTGCTACATCTGTAAATTCAGCTGATCATGGACAAAAATATTTGGAAAAAATCACATCTGTTCTGAACATACACAGACTTTTTTCTTGCGTCCCAAACAATGTGTATAACAACTCCACATAGCATTCTATTGTATTAGGTATTTAAATAATCTGGAAATGATTTAAAGTATTGTGGAGGGTATATGTAGTTTCTATTTAATTACAGTATTTTGCCATTTTCTGTGATTTGAATACCTGTGGATTTGGGCATATGTAGAGTGTCCTGGAACCAATCCTCTGAAAGTAAGGAAGGATATTGAATGTCATTGGTGAGTGCATGGAACAGGGTAAAAACTGGGGTTGCCCTTGTTCAAGAGGAGTGGGGAGGGAGAGCATTACAAATAGATAGTTGGTTCTATTTAGGCTTTTTTTTTTTTTTGCTGATTTTCTGTTCTTGAAAGTTGGTCTAGTGTTGTGTAGCATGGTGATATGTTAGAAGGTTTTAGTAGAATGCAAAACAAAAATAGATCTTGATTTATTGATTCAGTGTTGGTTTTTATATAAGGAACACTGTTATTATCCTTTATAAATTATTTGTTTTTTTTTGTTATCCTTTATAAATTATTTGTTTTTTTCTACTTTGATTTTTCCCTTCCCACTATTTAAAATCCTTTGCTGCCCCCTTTTCCTAGATTAGGTTAGGTTAGGGATTGGTATGAGAACAACTTTAGTTCTGAGGACAGAGTTTACTTGCCAGGAAGTAAGAGTGGCCAAAGAGTGTAATGGTAGTTCTTTCCCTGCAGTAGTTGGGACAGATTGTTGGAGGTGGTCATTGTGCCTCAGGAAACTTTATAGAGCAAACATTGGGAATCTTTGAAAATTTCTAGGAGGAGCATTAGTGGTGTTTGTAGGTCATGGTCCAGATGGAAACTGGCATGTTTCTGACCCACCCATTTTATTATACCCTTGAAACACTTCCTTATTCTATTCTGTTAATATTTTGCAATTCCACCCTTTTTAATCCCTGGCTTCCTGGGTAGTTGTAGATGCTTTTTTACTTCCTTTGTGCTGTGATTTTCATCATCACTGTTGAGCTATACCAACTACACTGATCTGGATGCAGCCTGGAAAATCTAAGAGTAAATGATTGATCATTTGCACAGGGTGGCATAGGGTACAATAGATTGGACCTCAAAAGAGACCTATAGTGTAATAGCAGGAGAAAGTACAAGGTGGAGAGGAGCTTTTCTCTTTTTGTCTGTCTTGAATGAGACCAGTAGAAGGTCCTTGTTAATCTAAGCCAGTGTCTAAAATTGTTTTGACATACCTGTTAAACCTTATCTCTGTCAATTCTTAGACCTTTTACTTTGAGGGCATTATTTAATCTCTGCCTCAGTGTAGTCTTTCATAAAATGGAGATAATAGTTCTACTTACTTTATAGGTAGGAGTTAAAAGGCACAGTGTCTAGCACTAATAGTCAATATCCTTTTATATCTCTTATTTTATGGTCAATAAGCTTTCATTTTCTTTTTTCTGACCCTGGCTGCCTCTTAAAGGGCAGTAGTGAGTTCCTGCTTACCCTTTTAGTGGTGGCTATGAATTATGTCTTTTGGTTGTTTTTTACTGCAAGGCACATTAAAAATATTTTTGACATTATTAGGCTATGAATAAGTTTTAAATGAGTTTTTCTTCATACTGTAAAATTCATTGTGATCACACTTTGTCAAAATAACATCTCAGATACCATGATTTCCAATAGTGTAATGTATAGTTGAAATCAAAAGAAAGAATGATTATGATTTTGTGAATGAGAACTAGAATTTTGAGCAAACCCAAAAATAAAATTGAGAGGACATCTATGTGCCAAGCTGCTATGTACCCTTTTTCAGAAGGCCACAATTGTGACTTTAAACTATGTTGTCACAACAAACAGAGGTAAGATAGTTACTGGCCTACTATACTGTATTTGAAGAAAACTAAAGTAACCTTGCTGCTTAGGAGCCAGTAATCAGAGGGAAATCTATTTAATGTTCCTGTTTAAGGTAGTACCCAGAAGGTATGGTCTGTGGATGGGTTTGGCCCTATTCTGTTTGTTACTAGACAGAAAACTAAAGTAAGTTCAGATTCATGGCTGGTCACATTTACAATAATCCACTTGTAAATGTATATTATCAGAGCCAGTTCAAGCTGTATCAGAAATGTAAGAAGAAGAGGATGATAAACTAGTTCTTTACTATAGATAGTTTGAAAAGCACTGCTTTGCAGGAGCCTGTTCAGTGATTAATAATACTCATAGCCTATAGCATGGTGTCAGTGTGCTCTTCAGTTAAAAAATTCTATAAGGATTCAGCATAATCTGCCTTTTACTTACATTTTACTTAATCTTAAATTTTCATTTATTTTAGTAATATATTCAACTAATTTAAAGTATAAAGATGTAAAGCTACAAATGAGTGTTCATAAGAGTCTTCCTGCCCATGTTCCCCTTCCCTGTTTTTTCCTCTCAGAGGAACTACTTAGAGCATGTTTCTTGTGTTCATGTATATATGTATATGGAGTTGGAGTATATATGTATAATGCATATCATATCATCTTCTGTAACAAATCTTGAGCTTTGGATAAATAGGGACAGCAGTGTAGACATAGACTTTTCTGTATTGCTAATTGGGCTTAGAAAACTTTTGTTCAAACATGAGTTGTTTTAATAAATTGTGAGAAGAAAGAAAATGTAGGCATTTATATTTACTGCTGGCTATATTGTGGGGTAGAAGGTATAGAATGATGAGACTGACAAGGATAAGCTGAAGAGTAAAAGCCACTATGCATTGAGTTATGTTCAGAGGCAGGTCTTAGGTTCTTGGTAAATCACTACTAGAGCAAGTAGAAAAATGGACCTGAAGGGTCCCAAGTTTTGCTTCATAAAGTATAGCTGCTGCAATTTTATATCTGTCTGTCTGTCTTTATTTTTGTTTTTTGATGTTAGGGATTGAACATAGGGCCTAGTTAGACATGCTTGTCAGTGTTCTCCCACTGAGCTGTTCCACCAGTCTAGCTCTGGTAATTCTGGCATAGAAGTTTTTCTTGTGGACATTACATAATCTTGGCTATGAAATAATCTAAGCAAATACCATAGAGCATTTAATTGAAATATATTGATATCTGAAGTCATGGGCTTGTTATAGATGGGAGTTAGGCATTTTCTTGTAATGATATATCCTAAATTTCTTTTTTAAACAGTGACAATAGGTTAATAGGAAAAATAAAGATAGTGAAGGATAAGCAGACATATTTGCTTTTAGGTCAGATTTTGGGACATTATGATCTTGAATAAACTACCTTCCGTGCACCTCAGTTTCTAAACCTATAAAATGAGGATAACATTGAATTTTAAGATAGTTACCACATAACATAGCTTTCAACAAATGTTATGATAATGACAATCTGAAGCCTTATAAAATACAGACACCTTAAAATCTTGTAATTGCTGAGGGAGATTTTTTTTTTTTTTTTCCTGTCAGTCCCAAGGCTTGAACTCAGGGTGTGGGTGCTGTCTATACTTTTGCGCATTTGAGCTGCTGCTCCATTTCTGGCTTTGTTTATTTATTTTTTAGGTGGTTAATTGGTAAGTCTCAAGGACTTCGCCTGGGGTGGGTTAGAACTGTCATCCTCAGATCTCAGCCTCCTGAGATTACAGGCGTAAATCACAGGCTCCCAGCTAAGGTAGATTTAAAAAAGCATTTATTTTCTTCTCTGGTTGTGAAAATGTGATATCATAGTGTGTTTGTGAAGCTGGATCATTAATTTCTGGTGAAGATTGGTTCTTTTTAAAAATTTACTTTTTTATTTTTGCCAGTTCTGGAGTTTGAACTCAGGGCCTGCTCACTCTCCCTCAGCTTTTGTTCAAGGCTAGCACTCTGCCACTTGAGCCATAGTGCCACTTCCAGCCTTTTCTGTTTCTGTGGTACTGAAGAATTGAACCCAGGGCTTCCTGTGTGCAAGGCAAGCACTCTACCATGAAGCCACATACCCAGCCCTGAAGCTGGGCTTAATCCAAGAAACAATTTAAGGTGAAATATTTCATAATTTTTTTTTTTTTTTTTTTGGTCTGTTGGTCGTGGGGCTTGAACTCTGGGCCTGGGCGCTGTCCCTCAGCTCTTCAGCTCAAGGCTAGTGCTCTATCACTTGAGCCACAGTACCATTTCTTGTTTCCTGAGTGGTTTATTGGAGATAAGAGTCTCACGGTCTTTCCTGCCCGGGCTGGCTTTGAACCGAGATCTTCAGATCTCAGCCTCCTGAGTAGCTAGGATTACAGGTGTGAGCCACCGGCGCCGGCCTTATAATTCTTTAATGATTTAGTCTAACTGGTTCTCATCTTTCATTTCCTGTAGGCAAACATCTTTCCATTTGGTTTTTCCTTACAACTAGAAGGAATTTCTGTGGATACAAGGCACAACAAGATGAGATTAGTTTTTGTTGTTTACAGTTTTTTTTTTTCTTGAAACTGTAGATTTCTAGAGGATGGGTTCTCTGTGTCTTTTTCTTCATATTCATGAGTTCATTATGATTCTCAACTTTGTTTTTTTTTCCCATCTATTTTTTTCTTCTAAGGTTTGTTCCAACTGAGCAGATGTTACAAAAAGAGGAGTATAGCTTAGTAGTAGAGCCCTTTCTTAGCATGTATAAGTCCCTAGGTCTAATTCCCAGCACTGCAAAAATGAAAAAGAAAAAAGAAAAGAGAGATAAATGACAAATTGACCTATCATGCTTCTTATGGTGGGAAGCCAGTGAAAAAGTGACAAGTCTTTGAAGATACTAGTGAACTTCTGGGCCCATGCACAAAGGCTAATCCTTGTTTTGAAAACCATTTCTCAGCTCCTTTGGAGCCAGAGAGCACTTATTTTCAGTCATTTTGTCCTTTAGGCACAGTCAGAATAATGGCTTTAAATCAGATCACTAGGTGTCTTAGCTTAGATTTCAGAGAAGCAAGTATACAATTATTTTTCTTTCTGTACCACGTACTACAGCTCAGAGGTACCCTTTTTAGTAGGACATAGTGGCATTTCTTATCTACATGCCTGGGCTGACTTCAGAGCCAGTATACAGCAGCACAGGAAACTGGTGGGGCAGGACTTCTGCACTGTATAGTAGAGCTATAGAAAGTGCTGCCAGGTCCTTAGGCATGGTGGGTAACATGTATGGTCAGGAGAGGCATCCCAGTTAACTTTCCCTTCTTTGGAGAGGAGAAGAATACTGGCCAAGAGGGTGGACTTCAGTCCTGCCTAGCGTGAGGAGACACATGTAAAGCATGTTCCTGTAAGATGTGTGCCAGCTTCTCACAGGGAAGAATGAAGACTATTGGTTATCTTAAAGATGTTCTTAATCTTAGGAATAAAATTTATATTTATGAAGATTGACAGTTCTATGTGAGCCAATTTAAAAAATATACTTTTTCAGGGTGACTGATTCAACTAAAGCCTGCATCTTCTCCAACACAAAATCATGAATGCAAAACATATATGCATAGTTGTGCTCAGACTTGCTCATATACATGTTCACTTCCACTCAGGCATACTCACATATGCTTTCATGTACACATGTGCACATTCACATACAAGCTCACTCCAGTTCAGACCATCTTGAAGTGTATGCATGCTCCTTTGGGTAAGGAAGAACTTGTTTCATTCTAAATTGAGCCAACCATATTTTGTTAAAATACTGAAAATAATTTATACTGTGAGAATTTGAAATGAGATGGGCTGTAATTCTTACATATTTTAAAAACATGTATATAATGTTCCTCCACTAAGCTATACCATCAGCCCATGTATGTATTTTTAAATCTTAAATACTATACAATTAAGGAAACATTTTCTGATATGACTTTTAAGTAGCATATTTTTGCCTATTAAAGCATTTTAATAATTCCAAATCTTTAAAACTTGTATCTGTATTCTGCCTTAATCCAAAAATGATTCAAGGCATTATTAGTTTAAACCTTTTATGGAGGAAAATTTCACATATATAGAGTAGAAATCGTAGTATAAAGAGCCTCTATGTACTCTCTTAATTATAATTATTAATTCATAGCCAGATTTATTTCATATATAGTTCTATGTGTTCATACCCCTAAGTTCTTTTACAGTACATTCTAGGCATCATATTATTTCAGCTGCAGTTTTATAGCATTTATGTCTATAATTGGTTCTCTTAAAAACAACTATATTACCATTATTATATTTAGTAAGTTAATAATTCACTTTTAAATCAGATGTCAGTTTTCAGAATTTCAGTATTTTGATAATTCTTTAATAATTTGTTTGAATCAGGATCCAAATAAGGGTCATATGTCACAATTAATATCCTTATTCTACTTTCCTTCCTCTTCCTGTCCCTCTTTCTCTTTTTTCCCCTCCCTCCTTTTGTCTGTTATTTTCTATATCTTTTTCTGTATTTTACTTTACTTTCCCTCCCTTCTAGCTCCTTCCATTTGTTAAGGACACTGGACCATTTATTGTTTTATGTTTCTTTGATAGTTTGAATTTGACTTGTTACATTCACTTGTTGCATTGCCTTTATTTTCTATAAATTAGGCAGGTTCTGTCTTGGTTTGGGAAGGGGGGGGACTTACAATTGGTCTTGTTTGTGTACTTCCTTTAATAGTATTATGATATCTTGTTTTTTTTATATAATATCAGTAGCCATTTAAAACATTGCCATGATTCATTATTTCACTAGAAATTATAAAGTGGGGCCAATCTAATTCTGTGATAAAACTAAGCCAAGTTACACTTGAAGTATATCTCAAGTTGTAGAACACTTGGCTAGGAAGTTCTAAGCATCAAGTTAAATCATAAGTAACCTCCCACTCCATATAAATAGCCAACATACTTTTTTTTTGTCAGTTGTGGGGCTTGAACTCTGGGCCTGGGCTCTGTCCCTGAGCTCTTCCACTAGTGTTCTACCACTTGAGCCACAGTACCACTTCTGTTTTTCTGTTGGTTAATTGGAGTAAGAGTCTCACAGACTTTCTCTGGTTTTCTGTTGGTTAATTGGAGATAAGAGTCTTATGGAGTTTCCTGCCCAGGCTGGCTTTGAACCCCGATCCCCAGATCTCAGCCTCCTGAGTAGCTAGGATTACAGGTGTGAGCCACTGGTACCCGGCTCCAACATACTTTTATAAAATAAGCTTATGATAAATACTGTATATTTGGTTGTGCTAAGGGTTGGGAAATGAACAATGTGTTCAGTTTTCTATCCTTGCCATCTTTAATGACTTTGTTTTATACCATCCTCTAATGTGATCTATTTTTTAGTATCATTATGAACTTAGGAGTTAAATATTTTTGATATGTATCAGTCTGTTGTGCCTTCATGCTACAGTTGTCATAATCTGTGTCAAGGTAACCTTTCCATTTGGCCTCTGTGTCTTGAGTCCCTCTTGATAGCCTTTCTGATAGGATGAGATCATCTATATATTTTCCTTTTTTAAGTATGGAATCCATATTCTTTTTCCAAGGATCCTGCACAAACATTTAATTTTCAAACTCTTTAAAAAGATTTACCACTGTTGTGAGCATATTAGAACATGCCTAAAAATCCCAGTGCTTAGAAGGCAGAAGCAAGAAAATCTAAACTCTGAGGTTAGCCTTTACATTCAGACTTTGTGTCAACAAACAAACAAACATAGCATTGTACTTTATAATCCTGTTTTTGTTAAAGTATTGGTGTTCCATCCCCAAATCTTGTCACCTGTTTGAACAAAATTTCTTTGAATATTGGTTGGTGCTCCAGGTCTTGCCTTCTTTAAGCTTGAGTTCTAGTCTCCCTCATCCCAGACTGCAGTGATCTGTGCTTTCTTTCTTTTTTTCAATATTTTTTATTGTAAAAATACTGTACAGAGGGGTTACAGTTACATGAGTAAGGTAATGATTACATTTCCTATTGAGCATTGTTACCTCCTCCATTGTTTTTCCTCTACCATCCCTTCCCCCCAACTCCTCCCCCCCCCCAAGTTGTAAAGTTTGTTTTCAACATAGTGTCTTGTACATCTCATTGTTACAATGGGTCAACCTGTATCCTTATTTCAGCATTTTGTTATTTCCCTTCCCCTCCCCAAATTAGAAAAGTGCATATACAAGATGGCAGAGCACTGACATCAAATACAGTGAAAACAGGGGTTATACTGTGGGGGAAGAACATACAAAAGAAACAAAAAAAATCACATAGTACATTTTAAATACATTAAAAACCATAGCAAGCAAGAAAAAACCACTTGTGTTCCTATCTTGGGGTTCATATCACTTAACATCATCTTACATGGTCATATGTACATAGCTTGACCTTTTCTGCTTGTCCTAAACTTATACTAGTTATTGCAAATAAGGTAAACCGTGGGACCTATGTTTCTTTGGATCTGGCTTACTTCACTTAATATATCTTTTTCCAAGTTGGAAAGCTAAAATTCTTTTGATCTGTGCTTTCATTTCTCAAACACACTGCCACTAGTAGACTTCTGATAGGATTTACCTTTTTTTTTTTTGTTGAAGTGGGGCTTGAACTCTGGGCCTGGGTGCTGTCTCTCAGCTCTTCAGCTCAAGGAGACCACTCTACCACTTGAGCCACAGTGCCACTTCTGGTTTTCTGGTGGTTAATTGGAGATGAGTCTTTCTTGCCCGAGACTTTCCTGCCGGAACTGGCTTTGAACAGAGATCCAGCTAGGATTACAAGTGTGAGCCACTGGAGCCCAGCTAGGGTTTACTTTTGCAGTCTTTTTTTTTTTTTCCGGTCGTGGGGCCTGAACTCTGGGCCTGAGCACTGTCCCTCAGCTCTTCAGCTCAAGGCTAGTACTCTACCACTTTGATCCACAGCGCCACTTCCAGCTTTTTCTGCTTATGTGGTGTTGAGGAATCCAACCCAGGGCCTCATGCATGCAAGGCAAGCACTCTACCACTGAGCCACTTTCCCAGCCCAGGGTTTACTTTTTAAATGATCTTTTTTTTCCCCCTAGGTGTTGCCACAGTAGAGCACAGTCCAGCAATCTGTTCCAGACTACTGTAGTTTGTTGGTTTCCACAAGTACCTTTTCCCTTCCCCCACTTTATAATATAACTGTTTTATGGACTTTTATGACAAAGTTAATGTATATTTTTGCTCTCCTTTCACAAAGTCAGATCATATCAGTTATCCTATTTAATACTACCTACAACTGCTTTGTCAAGATTGAGTCTGTATTGTTATTTTCATTTCACAAATGAAGAAAATTGAAACCCAAGAGCTTAATGGGCCTAAGGTCCTACCACTAGTAAAAGACAGATTAATGAGCTACAGGAATGATAATTTAGAATGCAGAGTTTTTAAAATCTGGCTTCCTTGACTGCTATAAATCAAGAGTCCGCCTTGCAATATATTTTGAGACACTTGAGTCAAGACAGTTTCAGAGGGCTTTCCTGAGTCATATTTGCTTGCTTCTGGTGATCTTTTGCTGTGAATTATGGCTTTATAATTTCTAATACTGCGAACAGATTGATGGTGAGCATGTATGTTTATTGAGTACAATCTTAAATTTTTTAAAATTTTGTTGTAAAGGTGATATACAGAGGGGTTACAGTTACATAAATAAGGTAATGAGTACATTTATTGTCAAACATTTTTACTCTATTCCTTGTTTTTCTCCTACTTTCCCTCCCCTTGATCCCCCTCGCCCCCAAAATTGTAAAGTTCATTTCCAGCATAATGTCTTGTGAGTATTGCTGTTGCATTGGTTCACTCTTGGTACTTTATTTAGCCATTTTGTTATTCTCTTTCCCTTTCCCAATTCAGAAAAAAGATATATATAAGACACAGGGTACCAGAATCAAAAACAGTGACGACAAGTGATAAACCAAAGGGGGAAAAAATGAAAGAAAAAAACTTCACACACTATGTTAAAAACAACAAAACAACATATTTTCCATATCTTGGAGTTCATTTCAATTACCATCATTTTGTATGGTCATATGTACATAGCTATTGAGCTATTGTGATCCTTTGCTTGAACTATCCTAGACATATCCTAATTATTACAAATGAGGGAAACCATGGAGCCTATGTTTCTTTGGGTCTGGCTTACTTCACTTAATATGATTTTTTCTGAGTGTTTCCATTTCCTTATGAATGAGACGATGCCATTCTTTCTGATGGAAGCATAAAATTCAATTGTGTATATATATATTATGTTTTCTTGACCCATTCATCTACTGAAGGGCATCTGGGTTGGTTCCATATCTTAGCTATGGTGAATAATACTGCAATGAACATAGTTGTGCTGGTGGCTTTAGTGTGGGTTTGTTTGGATAAATGCCCAGGAGTGAGATTGTTGGATCATAGGGGAGTTCTTGAGAGATAAAGTAGGGAGTTGTTTTGATTTCTTTATCTCTGAAGTAGGTATAGCTCTCTCTTTCCTTCTTTCCTCGGCCTCCCGATCTTGTCTTGGACATGCTAAACATGTACCTTTAACACTGAGACATACCCACAAGCCTCATAGTTATCTTTATTGTAATTTTATTTCCTTGCTAGATAGGATTTTAAGGCTATGCAATTAAAAAAGAATATGCATTGTTTTAAACATAAAATTTCCATGTATGGTGTGTTCTGTAGTTTGCATTATGGTATACAAATTATAATGTTATTGAATTTTGCCTCCTTGAGTTTTGTTACTTTTTCCTCTTAGGCAAAATTCTTTGAAATGGCCTTCATGGAAATGTTCAGTGCTGAAGCTGTGTCTTGTCAAAGTTGTGAAGGATGCCAGATGAACATGTTCATGTGCTAGACTACTTTAAATCCTGGAGGAAAAATCCTCAAACTCTAGCTTTTCCCAGTAGAAAACAATAGTAGCGCCTCTTGAGGAATTAGTTCAGACATTACTATTTCATAGTTTAATCCATGTGTTAAAAAGTCTATTTTTGAGCTAATAGAACTTTTGTCACATCACAAAATGTTACATCTGACTTTTTAATAAATTGAATTACAAATATAACATAGGTTCTTGATGAAAAATAAGTAGGCAGTATAACATTAAACTTCCCCACACAGCTTTACTATATTTACTTAGTTGAATAAAGTACAATTCAGAAAGGATAAATTAAATTATTACCAATTATACATTGGTGATTTTAGGTGATTACAATAGGAAAATGATAAGAAAGTTTTATTTTTGGAAAGATTCTGTTGTATGTGTTTAAGAGTACTTAATTAGATTTGTTTTGGCTGTCTAAATGATCAGGAGTTATAAACTTGGTGGTCTTGTTTTCAAATGAAATGAATATTTCCCAGGAATTTGGGATTCTGTGGTAATTTGTTTTTCTGGCTCATTTTCCCTGCTGCAATTTGCCCTACAACATAGTTTTCTTCTTCTTCTTCTTCTTCTTCTTCTTCTTCTTCTTCTTCTTCTTCTTCTTCTTCTTCTTCTTCTTCTTCTTCTTCTTCTTCTTCTTCTTCTTCTTCTTCTTCTTCTTCTTCTTTCTTCTTCTTCTTCCTCCTCCTCCTCCTCCTCCTCCTCCTCCTCCTCCTCCTCCTCCTCCTCCTCCTCCTCCTCCCTCTCCCCCTCCTCCCTCTCCCCCTCCTCCTCGTCCTCCTCCCCCTCTCCCTCTTCCCCTCCCCTCCTCCTCCTCCTCCTCCCCCTCACCCCCACTCTCAGATTGGCATCTGCCTGTCTGCATCAGCCTTTCACATGGCTGGGACCTAGCTTATATGTTAAGATGTGGGGGTGTGGGGGGCATAACAGGGCCGGGAGAAGGTAAGGAGAGGATCTGGCTAACTTTTCTGAAGTGGACTCCAACTGCAGTGCTTTCAGTCTTTGCTTCCCAAATTAAATCACTGGGATTACTGGCATGTGCCACTGTACTTGGCAGAGGAATGTTAACATGAAAAATTTGTTTCTATCATGCATGTCAAGTTTAAAATTTTTCTGTTTTTTCAAAGTAAGGGTTTTGTTAAAAATGGTTTATTTGAACGTTTTGTGACATAAGCTCTGTTTAAAAAACATGTAGAACAGAAAGCACTATTTAATTGGTCTTGTCTGAAGTTTATGATTAAAATTAAGGAACTGTAATGGGAAGCATTTGAAACTATTGCCATTACACATTAAAAGTAATCTGATGTTATTTGAACAGTACTTTGCCAAGTATTTTTTTTTTTTTTGTCGTGGAATGAAATTACTTTCTCAGCAGATTATTTGTTGAGCATCCATTATGTTTTGGTAGGAGCAACATTGTTGAAGAGGCCTAGTAATTAAGTAATCTAGTAAGGAACATTATATATGTATCATAAAGAAACATGCTCCTCTCAGTTTTGTAATGTTGAGTGTAGAAAGATATAAGCAAACAGTGCTAGGTAGTAATTGAGTGCTATGAAGTAGGCGAACTGTTTGTGGACATGACGGTGGCTAAAATATTTCCAAATCCTGTTTCCAGAGATGATATTATAGGAAGAAGTCACCTCTGCCTGTATTGTCTTATACCGTTCCCTTTCTCTCTCTCTTTAGTATGAGAAAACCTGTCTTGGATGATCTACCTTACCAACTTCCTTTTATGTTCCATTGGTCAATATTGAACTACCCGCTCATTCAAGAATCACTTTTGGGGTCTGGAGATGTGGCTCCAGAGATAAGGTGCTTTCCTAATGATTATGAGGCTCTTAGTTCAAACCCCACTGTGAAACAAGTCACTCTTGGACTGAAGCTGGACTGGGAGGAATGATGTTTTGTTAGACTCATATATAGGGTTTTATTAAGAAAACCTAGTAGTTAACAAACTCTGAAAATTAGTTTTGCTTAATAATAGTTACAGTGTTTTGAATTGAATATTTCCTATGTGACAGGCTATGTTTTAAGTATTTTGTTAGAATTATTTAATCCTAATGTACTAAAGTGGTACAACAACTGAAGCTTTTGTTGATGAGCTTGGCTAGTCTTGCACAAACCAGGCACTCCTGATTCTAGAGCTTGTATCCTCACATGCATCATGTAGGGATGTATTTTTCAAATACTCTATTTTGGATAACTAACTGAAAAAGCACTCAGGACTTAAATTGGTATGTAGAAAATCAGTTATATGAACCTTTTTCTATAGCATAGAACAAACATTGTTAAGCAATAGAATTAATGTATTTCAAGCTGTCTTAAGTATCATTTCAGGTATATCAAGTGTTTTGGTCAGTGTCCCTTAACTTGGCTTATGTTAATAATACTGGCCAGGTGCTGAACTCTGAGGGATTATATCCTCTGAAATTGCTTGACGTTATGGTAAATCATTTATTAACAAAATAGATTTCTTATCCAATTTGAATTGTTTCACTGTGTCCTGTTTTAGAACCACTCACCCTGTTTTTAGAGGTCTTAATAAACGCACATTTGAGATTGTTAAATAGAAGTTTTTTTGTAAATTATGCTTTAGATGTAAAATGTGAGTGACTTTGATCTCTTTTACTTCACACCTGTAGACTCAAGACAAAAGTTCATTGGTGTCTGCTGTCTTGTGGTTTTGGCTAAGCCAAGTTTTCTTCTGTGCAGAACTGCTCCCCCTAGAGGAGAAGAAGAATAAGTCAGCCAGGTCAGGAATTTGAGCTAAGGAAGCAAAAACTCAAACAGAAGCAGCCATCTTGTTCTGTGCCCCAGACTTTTTGATTTCCTTAACTAGAAGCATAACCTTTCCTGCCCCACTGTGACACTTCCAGTGTTTATTTCATCACCTAAGGTTATTAAAAACAAAACATCCTCCCTCTACTATATACTGGCTCTTTGTATTGCCATCTTAAAAATAAAAGTTATTTATTTTAAGACAGGGAAGATTTTAAAGAGTGAATGATTTTATAAGAAATGTGAATATTGAGTTGTTGACTTATTTAATATTTTTCTTTTTCTTATTTTTTCTTTTTTGGTGCTGGTCCTTGGACATGAACTCAAGGCCTTGGCACTGTCCTTGAGCTTTATTGCTCAAGGCTAGTGCTTTATCACTTGAGCCACAGTTCTACTTCTGGCTCTTTTTTTCTGGTGGTTAATTGGAGATACAGTTCAGTAAGATTCTTGCTCGAATCCCTGAAAGGGAAGGAGGGTACTATTTGATCCAGAAATTATCTACATCTGTAGAAAACCCAATAAAATTGGCTAGGAAGCTGACCTCCAATGAGACACCAGTCTGAAGTTCTAATGGTAGGTTTAGCACATGATGTGCTATGCCATTTGGAAAAAGTGTTGTGAGGAATAAGTCAATCAAGACAAAGACAATCCCCAAACAAAACAAAAACCCAAAGACAATCCAAGGTATTAGTTTTGCAAGCAACCTGGAAAAAATTTTGTTTGAATTTAAGTCATACCAGTTAAAGAAGTTTTAAAAGTCAGATTTTTAGATCCTCAGATTATTCTGAAGAGAAATTATACCCTTCTCTTTTCACAACTTTAAGACAAAAGGTTAAATGTAGATGTTTGTTGATTCACAATTTTATCCTAGTGATAATTTATATCCTTCCTCCTTTATTTGGGAGCTGTGCTGGGAATGATCTCAGGGCAAAAGCAGTCTACCACTTAAGCAATACTCTCATCCTTTTTTAAAGTTACTTTTCTGATAGAGTCTTGTGCTTTTTTTATTTCGATAGTCTTGTGCTTTTTTTATTTCCCCAGCTAGTCTTGGAATATAATCCTCCTATCTTTTCCTCCTGTGTAGCTGGGCTTACAGGCCAGTTCCACCTGGATATTTTTTTTTTTTTTTTTGGGTCCGGTCGTGGGGTCTGAACTCTGGGCCTGGGCGCTGTCCCTCAGCTCTTCAGCTCAAGGCTAGCACTCTACCACTTGAGCCACAGCGCCAGTTCCGGCTTTTTTCTTTTTGCTTATGTGGTGCTGAGGAATCAAACCCAGGGCCTCAGGCATGCAAGGCAAGCGCTCTACCACTGAGCCACCTTTCCAGCCCCCCTGGATATTTTTTGAGATAAGGTCTTGCCAACTTTTTTCCAGGCCATCCCTGAATTTTTATCTTCCCTATCTCTGCCTGTTGAATAACTGGGATTATAGGTGTGAGCCACTGTACCTGGCAGATAACCTTAATTCTTGCAAAAGCATTGCCTTCCAACTTTATAAAGTTTTTTTGTTCCTGAACTATTGTGAAGATATTTTCACAATTACTGTTCAAGCCTACCACCACATGATTTTGGATCAAAATACACTTATCTATCAAAAAACATGCTACAGCCTTTGGAATCAACACAAACCAGTTATATATACAAGCTAGAAGCTATTTTAAAAACAATTCATTTTGAAAGTAGCCACTTTTTCCAGACTACTACAGAAAACATTGTTTTAAAAGTCATTTTAATATGTCTTGACACATAAAATAAAAATCATATACTAAATGTCACAACAGTATTCACATGGCTTTCACAGTGGGCCTACTGTACTGTGTCTAAAGAAACTTGGCATTTTGTCTAAGAATAAGTCAATAACAGGAACTCAATCATAAATGCCCTGGTTTCCTGCTAATGTAGGACTTTCAGCTTCTGACTTGCAATAGGCACAAGTTTAAACAACAGCTGGCAGCAAAGCCTGACAGAGAAGGCAGTGTTTTTAAGTTGAGGAATTGTTTTTTTGTAAATTTTTTTTACATATTCTTTTTCAGTTTTTCTATCATTTTTCATTTCAGAATTGAGTAAATGTCTTCAAAGTGACAGGAAAAACTACATTAACTCTCAATGTTAATGTAAATGTTAACTCTCCTTGGCCCCTCAGTGGCCTAAATTAACTCCAGTATATAGGCATCAAGCTTTTATTAATTGGAGAAGCCTTCAAAAATGAGGAAAAGTAATTTATATTGGCAATTTGATTAACAGGCACCCTATCAACACATTCCTATGAAGTGAACAAGTATGAGCCATTCAGGGTATACCAAGAGAAGTTCTTAGAAATTTTTCAAGTGAAAATAGAGCTTATGGCAAAGGGGGTGCTCAACCCCTCTCCCCCCATCTAGTTGCATTTGTTACTTGAGTTAGGGTGACTTTCTGTAGACCCTATTAAAATTAAGAGGCCAAGATTGTTTCTACCTGACCATCGGGTCTGCTTTGTTTTCTAGGCTGTAGTCACTCTGTTAACTTAGTATGAAACCAAGGGCAAAGCTAATCTTTATTAAAGTAAGACAAATTTCAGAGTAATGGCAACCTAGGCTATTCAGATAAACCATAACAAATTTTGTGCTTTGCCAAATGTAGGTAGTTGCTCTTGGGCCCCCTGCCCAAGTAGAGTACAAGAAGACTAGTGTTTGAACTGGTAGCTGCCATGACTGTTCCTTACTTACGTAGTTTCTCCTTTCAGACTAAGATGAACAGAAGATCCATCAGTGGTTGAACAAATGTTTAGTTTGAAACGAGACACTCAAGTGCATCAGTGTTACAGAAAATCATACACTAGGTTGTAGGAAGTGCAGGAGGGGGAGAGGAAGATGAGAAAGAAGAAATTGGAAATAATATCATCTGAATATGCTAAATCCACATTTAAATCACCAGTCAACCAGGTAAAACTGTTACTTTGCCATGTTTACTTTATTATAAGGTTATATCTATTAAAATAAAAATGACTGGTAACATTGGAAAGTATCCTTTTGTAGATACTGAGTTGAATTCAAGTATTACTATTTTTATGTTTTTTTTTCCATTACACTTCTTTTTTCTTTTTTATATTCTTTTTTTCAATTGTGAAAATACCATACAGAGGGGTTACAATTTCCATTACACTTTTATAAGATACAGTTTTAAAAAGAATTCCTCAACATTCTGAAAATACGTAAGTATCTTCTGTGCTGTCCTCACACCATATTAGTCTTTTCACTACATAAAAGATTTGTAGAATGAGCTGAATAGTTAAAGGAGATATGGAAAGGGATTAGTCTCAATGTGTGAATATAAATCTTAAAATCTCTTAATTTTTAGACTTGGAAGTATTAGGTACACACAGAGAAAGTATACCTATTTGCTTATAGATATACTTATCTCTTCCATGATTCGTGCATCATTTTTTGCTAGATGGATTTGAGAAATAGTTATGTAAGAACAGCATTGCTAAATTGGTACATGAAAAATCAGGCAAAATTTTGTACTTGTTTTACTGTTAAAATGAAATCACTTTAAAATAGGAGAGGCAGTACATATGTTGGGGAAAGACTATATAGAAAGTCTTAACTTTGCTGTCAACTTAATTGCTCTAAGAAAAAGTTCACTTGAACCCAGTGGAAGAAAAAAAGAAAGAAATTACCACTGATTACCATTAAGGTGATTTATGCTTCATTTTTATAGTGTACATTTAGTTAAACAATATGAACATATCATATTCAACCATTTTAAATCCATAAAAAGATTATCATATAAAATTTAGCCCTAAGAGTTTAGGTGATTGTTGTTATGTTCCCTTGTTTAAGAATTTGCCCAGCTTTTCCCACAGATTGGGAGAAGATCTTCACTAGCCATACAACGGACAAGGGTCTCATATCTAAAATATACTTGGAACTCAAAAAATTAAATCCCCCAACAACAAAGTCTCAAAGAAATAACTGCCTAATAAATAAGTGGGCTAAAGACTTGAAGAGAAACTTCTCTGAAGAAGAAAGAAGAAAGGCTAATAGACACATGAAGAAATGCTCAACCTCCCTAGCCATAAAAGAAATGCAAATCAAAACAACATTGAGATACCACCTCACCCCAGTTAGAATGGCTATAATCAAGAACTCTAATAACAACAGATGCTGGAAGGGATGTGGACAGAAGGGAACCTTACTGCATTGTTGGTGGGAGTGTAAACTTGTTCAACCACTTTGGAAAGTAGTATGGAGGTTCCTGAAAAGACTTCACAGAGAGCTCCCCTATGACCCAGCAATCCCACTTTTGGGCATTTACCCAAATGTTTACAAACAAGACCACACTAAAGCTACCAGCACAACTATGTTTATTGCAGCATTATTTACCATAGCTAAGATATGGAACCAACCCATTTGCCCCTCAGTAGATGAATGGATCAAGAAAATGTGGTATATATACACAATGGAATTCTATGCCTCCATCAGAAAGAATGACATTGCCCCATTTGTTAGGCAATGGAAAGGCTTGGAAAAATTATATTAAGTGAAGTAAGCCAAGCCCAAAGAAACATAGGTCCCATGGTTTCCCTTATTTGTAATATCTAGTATATGTATGAGTCAAGCAGAAAAGGTCAGATAATGTGATGATAGGAAAATGAACCCTTAGATATGTATTTAAATGTTTTTTCTTTCATGCATTTGTTTCTAACTCATAAGATTATTTCTTTGTTGCTTTGTATGTCCCTCCCCCACAGTATAACCCCAGCTTTCACTGTACTTGATGTCGGTATAATTTGTGGAGGAGATGGAGAAAAACAAGTCCTTTAAGGATACAGGTGGACCCCGTTGCAACTATGAAAAGTACAAGTTGTCATGTCGAAAATGAACTTTACAACTTTGGTGCGGGGGGCAGGGGGGAAGGGGGACATTGGGTAGGGGGACGGGGGGGGGGAGGCTGGGAAGGGATGTGAAGGGTAAACAAAGGAGGAGGCTGCAATGCTTGATAACAAATGTACTCATTATCTTGCCCATGTAATTGTAACCCCTCTGTACAGTATGTTCACAAAAAAAAAAAAAAAACAAAAAAAAAAAAAAAAGAATTTGCCCAGCTTTAAATGACTATTCCATGGTGGGCTGTGACTACGTCTTCCTCTGGCTTGAGGAAAACCTCAAAACATAGAACACAGGATCACAGAACTGTGGAGATTCATGAAATTCTCATATGATAGACTATTGAGTTCTTAAGTTTCACTGTCTTAGCTTATACCTTGAGGCTCTGGGTTCCTCTACATCTAGAGTTCTTACTCCAAGTGGACTACACTGACTGGCAAAGTCCATGTGTGTCTGTACAGGCACTGGGAAAGGCAGGGGGATCAGTGCCCTTTCCCTCATGAGGATATTTATATCTTCCATGATTCATGTACTGGCATTTGCTTATTTGAATATTGTGATTTGTGCAAGTCCCTTTTAAGAAAATTTATGTCTTTCTGATGAATTTACTCACTTGTCAATTTGAAATGCTCTTCTTTAAGTGGTAATTATTTTGAGATAAATCCACATTGATATTGATAAATCCACTTGGTTTTCTTATTATTAGTGTTTGCATTGTATATAAAAATTTTAATTGTAACAGCACTAAAATATTTCAATCAATTGTTGGAAATATAAATATATTGGAGTGCCCTCTAGGAATAAGGATACCTACTCAAAAGCAAGTAAAGCAAAATTTACTTCTGCAAAAGTACATGCCAATGACAGGAAGCTAAGTAAGCATACTGCTTGGGAAGTCTAAGTTTTATCCCTAGCACATTACTGAATAGGGTCTTAATTTTGTGTATGTTCATAATTTTGTGTGATTACTTAGTTTGAAAGGGATTAAAAGTTATCCAAGCAATCAACCAAAACCAGGACACCTGGCCAAATTCTTAGGATGTGGCTTGACTAAAATAGCTTCTTATAAGATGGTACTTGTAAAATGGCAGTGCTTATGTCAAGCAACCACTTTGACAGAAAAGATTCTAACTCCTACAATTCTCTCCTCTTTTTTTTTCTTCAATTAGCATTAATTGGCTTTCCTATTCAGAATATTATTTTGATAATAAACAGGTGCTTGGTGAGGGCTGTTTTCAGTCTCTGAAAGAGACCTCTTATGCAAGTAAGAGCACAACCAACCACACTTATTATTCTGAAAACAATAAAGACATAAATAGCATTATTCTTCTCCATTTTCCAAACAAAATTGTTCCAACAAAGTAGTAAATGGGTCATGAGTTTTCAGCTAACTCATTTGCCTGAAGTCAATATTATGTCCTTCGTATAGCATTGGCCTCCAATCACCACACAGACTCTTCCCTTTTTTTGCTAATTTAGCAAATTTAGCCAGGGCTAATCTTTCCATGCCATCCTATTAGTGGGATGTAGTTATTCTGCTAGTCTTTTGGTGTCTGTAGTATCATAAACAAACTCTGTTGATAAGGTAACATAATCTACATTTTCATTATGTAGACCACCAGTATAGGGCTCAAAAACCTGTTGTTAATTTCTAGCTTTGAACTTATTAGGAACTCCTCAGCAGACCCCAATAGCATCTTTGTAAAAGGGTTGGATGACTTAATATGTATGAAGTCTCTCATTTAGTGTAGGGTGTTTGAGATTAGTCAGGTCAGGTTGACAAAGTGCTAGGGTGAAAGGGAGGGTTAATTAAATCAAAGTGCTAGTTCTACTCCATTTGGCCAGTAAGGTCCCCAGCAATGTTCTTCTGAAATACCAGATATCTTCCCTGGCTATGGTTAGTGCTGACTGATTGTCTCCTCAAAGGATTGGGCCACACTGCATCCAGACAGGTTTCCCAGAGTCAAGAGTATAGTTAGTCTAAGGAGAAGAAAGGTCAGATAGTTATAGGGTTTAGATGAGTTTCCCAGGCTGTGTCTTCCTGATCTCATGCACTCCTTGCTCATTGAGTCTCAGGTCTATCATAGCAGGAATTAGGATCATGTGAGCCTCCAGCCTCTGCTGCATAAGCATAATCATTTAATTCATGGATAGAATATTTAAACCATTCCATCCAAGCATTTGTCTCCCCATGTCTAGTCTCATTTCGTTTACCTCCACTATGGACACGTTAATGGAATAATTGAGACAGCATTGGAATTCTTCTCTCATGGGGGATGCAAGTTGTATTCATAGAAGGGCCCTTGGGGGTGAGATGAAGTATAAATTGAATTTTGAGTCTACACAAACTGAGGCCCCTTTTGAGTGTTCATTTAGGCCTCAGCCAACAATTACCACCTTAGGGAACCCTTTCTCAAATTTATGGGAAAATCAGGGCAACTCCCCTAGAAGGCTTGGAGGGAGGTGTGAGTTGGAGGTATGAGATGACAGTGCAGTGTTTCTTCTGGTTGTAAACCTGAGTGACCTTGACTCAGGTGTTGTGTTCTTGTTCTGCTGCTCCAGTTGTGAGTGAGTAGTACTTGATACAGGCCTTCCTAGTTTATTTTCCTTCTAGATTTTTGTCAGAACATTAGCTTCAAATTCTTCAACAAGGAGGAATCAAAAGGCCTCACAACTAGAGAGAAAGCAGAGAATGAGATCATCACAAAGTTGAGACATTAGGTTTTCCAGGACTTGAATAAGCTCCTTATGGACAGTATCTTTCCCTTTGTTGTTAATAGTTTGCAGGTTGAGCTGACCAGTTAAGGAGTCAGCCTGACTCAGTCATGGTTAGGTGGTTCCCATCTAATTACTAAGGAAGAACTGTATACAAAAAGTTTATTAATGTACTAAAAGAGGTCTTGTCTCACCTTGGTCTGGTATTCTATCATGTCCAGGTAACCATTTCTGATAGAATTTGGTGATTGCTCTCTTATTAAGAATTTAGCCAGGCATCCCAAGTATTAGATCCATTCTTTCTTTTCCATTCACCTTTCCCTCCAGCCATTTTGACTAGTGTGTTACTTACCTACTTCCTTTTCCTCATACCTTCCCATATCTTTGCATGATTTTCCTCTCTTCATTAAATTTATATTTTGAAATAACAGGAAGAAAAGCAAACTCAGACTTTTTCTATGCAATAGCAACTAAACACATTTGTTAAGACCTGTACATTGCAAATAACCAGATTTCAAGACATGATTGAGTTTAAAATCACTCTTTTTCTTCAGCTGAAGCCAAAGTTAATTCTTGAATGCTTGTACTTATTTATCTCAGGCGTCTAACCATATTTATTTATTTTAATTTTATTTTTTAAATTTAATTTTATTAAATTTTATTAAATTTAAATATCTGTACATCAAGGTGATATGCAGAGGGGTTACAGTTACATATGTAAGGTAGTGAGTACATTTCTTGTCAAACTTGTTACCCCCTCCCTCATTTTTCTCCCATTTACCCCTCCCCCCCAGATTTTACAGTTCATTGTCTTGTCTTGTGAGTATCACTGTTGCATTGGTTTACTCTTTGTCCTTTGTCTCACCATTTTGTTGTTTCCCTTCCCTTCCCTAATTCAGATAAACATATATACAATATCCAGGGTACCAAAATCAAGACAATGACAACAGGGGATAAACCATAGGAAAAAAAGCACACACACACAAAAAGAAAATCATATAGTACATTAAAAACAACAACAACAAAGAAAAACTTCTTGTTTCCATATCTTGGAGGTCATTTTGCTTAGCATCATCTTATCTACATCTTATGTACATAGCTATTGAACTATTCTGCTCATTTTCTAGACTGTCCTAGACATATACTAATTATTACAAATGAGGGAAACCATGGAACTTATGTTTCTTTGGGTCTGGCTTATTTCACTTAATATGATTTTTTTTCCCCAAGTCTTCCCATTTCCTTATGAATGGGATGATGTCATTCTTTCGGATGGAAGCATAGAATTCCATTGTGCATATATACTACATTTTCTTGATCCATTCATCTACTGAGGGGCATCTGGATTGGTTCTATATATTGGCTATGGTAAATAATGCTGTAATAAACATAGTTGTGCTGGTAGCTTTAGTTTGGTCTGGTTTGTGGCCATTTTGGTAAATGCCCCAAAATGAGATTGCTGGTTCATAGGGTAGTTCTGTGGTCTAACCATCTTTTTAAAGTTCATCAAACCATTTATATACTAAGAAACATATGCACAATAACTTTTATTTTGGAGATTATAGAGTCAGCATAAAAACTGAACTAAAAATTGAAAATTGTTCTCTCAGATCTTTTCCTCAACATTCTTCCCCATAGGCCACTGGGAGGAATGTCTAAAGTGCCTCTTTAGCTCTACTGTTTTTGATTTCTTTAGGCTTAAGTTTCCTCCCCACCTCTTTAAAAGGTGTTTATTGATCATATACAAAATAAAGGGAACTTCATATATATATATATCACAAATATACAGTATGTACATCAGCATCTGGGTAGTGTGCAAGGGCTTAGACTTCCTATTCCCCATTTTCAGTAGTTCTTGGTGTCTTAAGTTTTCCTGTGCACTCAACCCCCCCCTTTGGAGGTTTCTTGTGTTTCTTCTTTTGTCTCATACTTCATTCCTCTAGAAGTTTCTCACACAGCTTGAGACTGCTTCCTCCATCTCTAATGTTTCATTCTTCTTTAATGGGAGAATGAAACTGGATTAGGACTCTGCCTTCTCTCCATCACACATACTACCAAAGTAGTACTTACAGCCCAACATTTCTTGCCTTGGTCTATGCACGAGGTTACCTGGTAATTGGAATGCCTGCTTGGGCCACTTCCCTGTGTTGCTGATTAACATTTGATTTTGGGTCCACTGTCAGCCATGAGGGAATATGAGTTTAGTCCCACCTGGAGGCTGCTGTAGAATAGCAGGATGTGTCTCCTAGGATGTGTCTCCTAAGGTTCCCTTAAGTGACATGAAGGAGCTTGGACAATCTTCCAAATTGTTGCAGATGTCTCGGGATATTGGAGTGCCTGTAGGAATAAGGATATCAACTTGAAATGAAGTCAGCAAGGGAAAGATTACTTCTGTAGAAGCCCATATACTAGTGACTGGAAGCCAAGCAGGCAAGCACCTTGGATGATCATACAATGTTTTATTCCTAATGCATTACTCACCTTTGTTCTGATTGGTCAGAATTTAGGCTTATATTTTTGCATTATTTGTTTGTTTGAAAAGGGTTAAAAGTTTGTTAGAGCAATCATCCCAAACTAGGGCATCTAACTAAATTGTCAGAAAAACAATTCTTACTTAGTGGGAGCTCTACAACTTTAGCCATGCCTCCAGCCCCTAGAAAAATAATTTGTATAACAGGCTGTAGCTTAACTAAAATAGCTTCTTAACTAGAAGTGGAGCTGTGGCTGAAAGTAGTAGAGTGATAGCTTGTGCAAAAAGCTCAGGAACAGCTCCCACTCCTTGAGTTCAAGCCCTACAATGACAAAAAAAAGCTTCTTGTAAGATTGCAGCCACCCTTAAAATGGCAGTGTTATGTTAAACACTCACTTTGAAAGAAAAGCTTCTAACTCCTACATCTATTTAGTTAGATGTTAGGCTCCCAGAAACCGTGGTTTATTTATTTATTTTGAGAGGTTGAATCGAGAGTTTTTTTTTTTTAGAAATAACTTACCAACTCATAAAAAAACAAACCCTAATAATTATTTAAGTTAATGCTGTATACTTCAAGCATCTAGTGCACAGCAAAACCTCTCTTATTGTGGGAAGACTTCTGTTTTCAGTGTTACCTTTATTTCCTTAGGCTCTCTGTTTAATACAGTGACATGAGTGACCTTTTTAATCTAAGTCATGTCATCCTCTTCCCAAAATTGTCAGGTGACTTTTCATCTCACCCAGGAAAATCTAACTCCTTTTGATCTGCTGAAACTCTTCAATTGAGTTGTCCTTGCATTGTCAGTGTCCTCATTTTTCCCCTGCTAGTCTCACTCACTCTAGCCCTCATACCATTTCTTGAATACATTTACATATATTCTGCTAAGAAAATTTTAATTGCCTAGAGATCATGTAGTGTATTGACTCTTGTCTTGTGTAAAATGTCTTCTTACAAGGCCTTAGAGTTGTTATCTCTTTCTAACTCCCTTACCCTGCTTTGTTTTATTCTTTAGTACTTTTCAGCACTTGGCTGTGTACTTGTTTTTTGTAGTCTACCTCATGTAAAGAATATGTAGTGAATATCCAGATTTTCATTATGGGCAGGAAATTAGCTTTTTAGAGTTTCATACCAATTTCGTGTTCTTTGTTCTTTTTCTCATTGGCTGGCCTTGGTCTCAGACTCTGCCACCAGTAATCATTTATTTTAGTGACTTCTATATATCTTATCATTCACTTACATCACTTTTGGGCAATATATTATTTCTTCGTTGTAGATAGGGACAAGACTGATCAGATAGTTAACTTGTGCAGCATCTGTCTGCCAGTAAATGACACAACTGTGATTTGAATCCAGGCCTTCTGACTTTGATATGTAGTTCGTACCCTCCCCCCACACTAAAACTTGAGTTGTTTCTTAATCACAACTTCTTGAAGAAATGAGAATGGCAATTGGATCTGCCCTGTGTTTGGCATAGTGGCCCTCTGGCAAAAGGAGATGGCTTTCCATTTGTGATGGGGACCTTTTTTTTGTTGTTGTTGCCTGTACCATTTTGCAGACTTTATGATGACATCTTTGCCATTGAATCTCACAATGCTGGTGGTGTCATAGAGCACCTACAATTAGGAAATGTTGAGAATTAAAGCCATGTTATTTTATTAGGGTTTCAAGGAAATGGCATACTTTGATTTGTACTGGAGAAAATGTCAAGCACGTGCCTTACTTACTGATTTTTTTTTAATAAAAGCCAAAGCTGCTCTAGCTGTAGTGCTCTCCTGTGAAGGCAAACAGTGCAGAGCCAGGCAAGCCCTTTTGCGGGAAATGTCATCATTTTTATAGACCTGGCTCTGGACGTGGTCAGGTTTAGCAACTTACTTGAGACCACACAGGAGTGAAGCTTAAAGAACAGCTGGCAACAAAGCCTCCTCCTTCCAGCCAATGGCTACCTTCCTCAGGAAACTAGTCTTGTAACCCTCCACTGAGGATCTGGGCCTGATGATGAATAGAGGCATCTTTTGAAACCTCAGTGTTTCCACACAGACGGCTCTGTGGCCTTGAGTCTCTGGGATGAGTCAGGATTGTGGATAGAAGGGTGGATCAGAGTCTCTGGCAACCATGAGAGCAGTCCTTACAATAAATGTGTGAGCTTGCTAATCACATTTCTCAAATGTTCAGTTTATTGTTTCTTCACAGAAGAGATTATGGAAACTTTGAGGAAATTACATCTTGTAGTAGAGGGTGTGTACTGAAATTCACCTCTCCAACTGATTTACTAGTTCAAAGGCTTAACTTATTCCTGGCTGTTTTTTTTTTTCCCAAGTACCTGCTTAAAATGAAGTTTCATATAATCAACAGCATCATCATTAGAATTGTTATGATTCTTGTTCAGTGTACCCTTACTGGTAGGCTAGGAAGTTTGAAGATAAAGATATGAAGATAAGCTTGGGATGTATGTGGTTTTGCAAAGGTTTGATTCTCCTAGGATTTGCTACCCACTTTGGGAATTCTTTTGGGGAATCTCTGTGTGTGTGTCTGTGTCTGTATCTGTGTGTGTGTTTATTTATTTAGATGGGATTTGGCTGGTCTTGGACTCCTTGGCTTAAGCAATCCTACTTCAGCCTTCCATATAGTTGGTACTTTGGGCATGTACTCCTGTACCCAGTTTGAGGACCATAACTTGGTGTCAAATAATCATGAAGATCACTCTTCTGCAACTTTCCACTTGGTGAGTGTGCCTCTAGTTTAACTGCTTTATTTGTTTTTAAAGTTTTTTGAGCAATTATCTATTCTACCTTTGTAGACTACCTCGGGTAGATTTTCCAGAGTCTTTTCCGTACTTTGCAACATTGAACTTTTAGTGTCTCTGGGTAGAATTTTTTCTTGTGATTTACACAGCTAGTATATTTTAATACATGTACATAACTTTTGGTTTTGGCGCTGAAAGCAAAACATGGAGAATCCAATACAAGATTATGTATATTGTGAGGCTGTTTATTAATGCAATGAGAAAAATAAACCACAAGGGGGCTCAAGTATCTAGCATCTGCATTTTTTTTTTTTTTTTTGGTTCTTGATAATTACAATTAAATTTGGCAATTTGATTTTTACTTTAGAAAAAATATTATATGAACCCTTATAAGGGGTTTTTAAAACAGAATCTTAGAATACCAAAGCAGAAGATTGCTTTGAGTTGACACTAATATTTGTTTTAGATACAATATAAAAATGAAACACCTCTTCAAAAATTTGGGGTTCAGTTTTCTGTTTACTTAGGTCTTTTCAGACAGACTAGTTAGGTATTAACAAGTGTGTTACAGAAGAGAAAAAAGGGTGTAGCTGAGGAGGTGGGAGGGAAGGGATGGTAAGGGAAAAACAAAGGAGGAGGCAACAATGCTGGATAAGAAATGTACTCTTGGGCTGGGAAGGTGGCTCAGTGGTAGAGTGCTTGCCTTGTATGCATGAAGCCCTGGGTTCGATTCCTTAGCACCACATAAGCAAAAAGAAAAAAGCCAGAAGTGGCGCTGTGGATCAAGTGGTAGAGCGCTAGCCTTGAGCTCAAGAGCTGAGGGACATCGCCCAGGCCCAGAGTTCAGGCCCCACGACCGGACTCCCCCCCAAAAAACTTTTTTTTTTTTCGGTGGTGGGGCCTGAGCACTGTCCCTCAGCTCTTAAGCTCAATGCTAATGCTCTACCACTTGAGCTACAGTGCCACTTCCGGTTTTCTGGTGGTTTATTGGAGGTAAGAGTTTCATGGACTTTCCTGCCCCGGCTGGCTTTGAACCTTGATCCTCAGATCTCAACCTTCTTATTAGCTAGGATTTATAGGCGTGAGCCACCGGCGCCCGGCTGTACAGTATTTTCACAATACAAAACTTAATTTAAAAAAAAAAAGAAGAGAAAAAAGGGTCTAATTTAAATCAGATTTTTTTCCCTTGGTATTTATTCTAGTTAAAGATGTTGCTGGAGAAAATATGAAGTGTGTAAGAACATATTGTAAAGTTACTGTTATATAATAGCAACTCCTTTGTACAATTACTTAAAGATAATTTAACAAAAAGAAAAAAAAGACCATGTTACTTACTCTTAGTAATCCCTGGAAATATACTTAAAGAAAAGAAACAAAGGTCTCTATTGATACTAATAAAAGTAGTACCTTCCTTTTCTTTTTAGTGAAGGCTACTAATTCCCAAAGGTTCTTTAGGAGTTATTGTGGCCAACATAATAGTGTTTATTAAACATCACTACTGTACTTAGTAGAAGCAGTTTTACAGGTCCTGCATGTCTGAGTAGAGTTTCAGAGGATTATGCTAATTTCTCCCTTTTATACCATAGCTAGCCAGAGGTAAAAAATCCTAAACAATGGAACTTTGTTAAAGTCTTAATTTTTGTTGTGGAAACTGATAAGATTTTAAAGAACTGCTGTCACATATGAACTATATGAAGGAAACTGTTGGGATCCTTTCCTTGCATGATTAGAAAAATGGTTAATTATCTAACTTGACTTGTATAGGGGTAATACTTTTCAATCCTACTTATCTTTTACTTGATAGAATTTTTTTGCTTTAGTGATACAGGTATTAGGTCTGTGAAACATGTTAAGTAAGGGAGTAAATATGTAAATAAGGCTTACTAAATTTACATGTTTAATTCCAAACCCATTATATAATTACTTAAAGATAATAATAAAAATGATGTAATGTAGCATTGTAATTATTTTGTAACAATACTTATATAAGTTTTGTATTATCTTGTTTTGTATTATCCTGTTTTGTATTACCTTGCTTTCCATTCTTTAGAAAGAAGAGACACTTTACCACTAGAAATCAGCATGCAATTTTTATGGTCTTATTATTTTTGCAGTTTATTTCTATAATGTTTGTTGGATTTAAACTGTAAATGTGTGTGTGTGTGTGTGTGCGTGCGCATGTGTGTGCACACGCGTGCACATGTGTATATATTTGTTTAAGATGTATTCAGACAAAGCATGTAGCTCAGTGGTATATCACTTGCCTAGTATGCTCCGGGCCAGGGTCCTAGGTTTGTTCCTTAGCATAACAAAAAGTAAATTATGATAAAATTATGTTTCATGAATAATTGACCTTGACCTTTAAGAATTATGAAACAAGCAGAGAGTGATGGAATGATCCTATATCCTAGTTACCTGAAGGTGGGCCACTGATTCAAGGCCAGCCTGTACAAAATTATCTGGGGGAGGGGAGTAAGGTGAGGTAAGCAGAAGAAAATGAGGGAGGGGGTAACAGTGTTTAAAAAGAAATGTACGTATTACCTTACTTACGTAACTTTAACTCCCCCTCTTCATCATCTTTACATAAAGATATTAAAGAAAAGATCCTATCTCAATGAAAGGAAAGGACAGAAGGTGTGTCTCAGGTGTTAGAGTTCATTCCCTAGTACCAGTAGAGTGAGAGGGAGGAGGAAGAGTCATGAAGTTTATTTTTTCACCTTTTTGACTAGTCAAGTTCTTAAAGCAGTTTGCATTGAAAATATTTTAATGGCATTTTTTCCATTTTAAAGTTCTTTTGCTTTTAGTTGGTATTTTGCATCAGATATTACTATAAACTTAAAAACTAAGCCTTGGACTCAAAACAAATTCAAGTGTAGGATACAAAGGCACCATTATCAGCAGTTACCTTTTGCTCCCCTCTCACACACAGTGCAAACTGCTGACAAAGCTGAGATTAAGTCAGGATTTCCTGGGGCATGGGAACTACCTCACTTGAGTTGCATCATG
This sequence comes from Dipodomys merriami, assembly GCF_024711535.1. Lineage (NCBI taxonomy): Eukaryota > Metazoa > Chordata > Mammalia > Rodentia > Heteromyidae > Dipodomys > Dipodomys merriami. Next base: position 34,192,073 of record NW_027202937.1, read on the forward strand.
CTAAATTGAGAAAGACTGGTAATACTTACAATGCCTTTCCCCCCACTATAGTACTCTGATTAAGTGGTCACTATTTTGGGTGTGTATGTGGTCATTTTGTGAGTATTTGTCCCCTTACAGATTGGAAATAATGTGTTCTAAGTATACATATTTAAAAAAATACATATGTTTTTATTGCAACCAACAGGGAAATAGAAAGCCCTTTGCTGAGAGCACTTGCACCTCTGTGAGCAGACATTGCCTCATTGTGGAGCTTGGTGAAGGGTAGAAGCCTGCACTCTAGGGCACTTGGTATCTTAGCAGGCTCTAGTTGTTTGTTGCTGATGTCATTTTTTTCAAATGGTCAACTTTGGTTAAAGTTAGGATAAATGAATAAATAGTCTTTATCACATGCTGTGTGACATGAGAACTCTAGCATTTGTGATCTCCATTCACTGCCACTAGTACTCTTCATGATAGACACACTCCATAGGGTACCGGGAGCAAGGGTTATGAGATCTAGTGGCTAAGTCTAGCAACTTACCCAGCTGGGTTTATTTAATTTATTTAGTGCCAGGCCTCGGGCTTGAACTCAGGGCCTGGGCACTGTCCTTGAGCCTCTTTGTGTTAAAGGCTAGCATTCTACCACTTGAGCCACAGTGCTATTACCAGCTTTTTCTGAGTAGTTCATTTGAGTAAGAGTCTCATGAGCTTTCCTGCCTGGGCTTGCTTTGAACCACCATCTTCAGATCTCAGCCTCCTGAGGATGAGGAGCTAGGATTTTTTTTTTTTTTCGGTTGTGGGGCTTGAACTCTGGGCTTGTGCGCTATCCCTCAGCTCTTCAGCTCAAGGTGAGTGCTCTACTACTTGAGCCATAGTGCCACTTCCAGTTTTCTAGTGGTTTTTATTGGAGATAAGAGTCTCACTGACTTGCCTGCTGGGCTGGCTTTATACCATGATCCTCGGATCTTAGCCTCCTGAGTGGCTAGGATTACAGGTGTGAGCCACCGGCGCCCTGCTTGAGTAGCTTCAGCTGGGTTTATTAAGTGCCACATTAAGAGCCTTCAATGAGGCAGGAGTTGCTGGGTAATAGGGCAGGAGAAATGGTGGTGCTTGCTTACTTCTGTAAGAAAGCAAAGGTGTCATGTTAGGGAAGGTATGGTAACTTGGGCAAAATCTATAATCAGTGATTCATTTCTGTTCACCATTTGGCTTAGCATTCTGTTGGCAGTCCTCTAGGGGTCCTGGCCAAGCAACTAGTGGGAATTCCTGCTCTGTCCCTTTTAGAAAGGGAGTCTCTGAGCAAAAATGCCAAACCTTAGTGTTCTCAGCTCTAGAAGTAACAACCATGAAACTACCTATATAATAGGATAATTATGATAACTGAGGGAGAAATTTTGTGTAAGACAAAGCATTATCGTATGTATTGGATGCATAAAAGGTTACCTTTTACTATTTTCTCATATAAGAAAAATATAATAGATGAGGTTAAGTTTATTCTAATATTGTCTTTGTTGTTTCATTGGAAACATTGAAAAAACAAAATCATGTTTGCAGTGTCAGGTTTCCATTGCATACTTGTTCACTTTTCCTTTTCTCTGGCTTTTTTCATCAGATATAAAATATAAAATAAAGGCCTTTTGTGATTTTAGTAAAATTGCATGTTGAATGTTTTCTATTGGCCAAGTCTCAAGAGCTTTGTGCTCTCCCTTCTGTGAGGTGGAAAAAAGATGAATTGTTGGAGGCCTTGGAGCTAGAAGGCCATTGGAATACATGGTGAGGTTAGGGATGTCACATTTGATTGTACAAGCTCTCCCATGGTCTCAGTGAGCTCCATTATTTAAAAAGAAGTGCTGCATACGGTCATGAATCTAGAAGTTGTATAATCATGCATTATCTTGGCCACAAAAGGTTTTAGTAGAATTGATCTGTGTTGTAGTATTTGGTATTTGTGACCTAAGCCATCAGTTATATAGTAGAATATCAAAGCCATTACCTATAAACAGTTGAATGCAGACTGAGAGGTAATTATTTTCATATGTGAAAATATGTTTCCAATTCTCTAGAGAGGAGTAGTTTCACATTCTGCAAATGCCATCAAAGTGAATATACTCTGAAAGTATATTTAGGACTATAAATGCAGGAGATTATGAACTGCCAAATAAGCAGAGTGTCTAAGAGCAGTGGCTGCCACTCTTAAGTAATATGGATTCCTGGTCCCCTTCCCAGATCTACTTAGACAAGATTTCTTAGAGTAGGACTGGGAGGATCTTTGCTTTGAACAGGTAACCCAGTTGATTCTGATAATAATGTGGATATAGAAATCACCTTTATGGAGTAAAAGAACAGTACTACAAATATATGGTTACCCTGTATTTCTAGTTGTCCACTTGAGATATCTAACTAGATACTTTCTCTAAATCTCAAAATAATAAAATGAAACACCCCTATTTCTCACCATCTCTCTTCCTTTCCACTCATTCCTAGTTCTGTTACTGGCTTGACTTGCTACCTTCCTTCCTGTTACCCAGCCTTCAAACTCCAGTTTCTATTCCTGAATAGTTTTCTACTCCTTTACCCCAGAGATCAATCAGGCGTTGTGTGTTCTGTCTCTTCCATTTTTTTCACCTATCCTGTTCCCTATCAATTGCTAGCATTTGCCATTATGGGTAATTGTCCTTTTGCTTTACCTCAACCTTCCCAAGGACCTACTTTGTTGCCCTTGGGCTATCCCAACTAAGGTTTCCTCTGTTGTCTGCCCACCTCGCATCACAAAGTTCTCATCCACTCATTTCCTGATACTTTATTTATCAAAAATGTCTTCACTTTTCTCAAACCTCTGCAGAAGGTTGCAGTTAATCAGCTAATAGTTTATCTTTTTGATTAACCAGGGATTTTCATCTTGATACCCCTGCAGCACTTAGTAAAAAAGCCCAGACATTTTAATAGTAACTATTGAAGTCTTCAGCATGTTGAAATTACCTGGAAAGTACTCTATTGCTGTAAAGAATAAGAATTAAAACATTGGCTGTGTACCAGTTGGCTCATGCCTATAATCCTAGCTACTCAAGAGATTTAAGGATCATGGATTTGAAACTAGCTCAGGTAGGAAAGTCTGTGCTACTGTTATCTCCATTTAACCAGCCAAAAGCTGGAAATGGAGGTATGGTTCAAGTAAGTGGTAAACTCAGGGACAGTGCCCATGCCCTGAGTTCAAGCCTCAGGACTAGCTCTCTCTCTCTCTCTCTCTCTCTCTCTCTCTCTCTCTCTCTCTCTCTCTCTCTCTCTCTCTGTCTCTCTGTCTCTGTCTCTCTGTCTGTCTGTCTGTCTGTCTGTCTCTCTCTCTCTCTCTCACACACACACACACACACACACACACATTCAATTAAAACCTTTTACTACTTTTTCTTACATCAGTAATGAATCTATCTTAAAATACCTATTTTTAAAAATTAAATCTAAAGAGGGAAGCAGCTCTTGTGATCAACAATGAGTAGTTTTGGATATCTCAGATGAGGCAGCCAGAGAGACAAAAAGCTTTTGTTTTTATAGGCAACTTAAAATGATCTTTGGTTTAGGGAGTATTAAGTAGAAAACTGAAATTGTTGGAGCATTGATAGCATTGACAAGTTTCAGCTAAATTGGACTTTGTGTCTGAGGTGAGAATTCTAAGCAGTTGAGTAGAATGATCAGATTCTTAGTCTACTTGTATCCTGGGCAGAGCCTTAGGAGTTCCATTGCTTCTCATTCTAAAACCTCCCTTCTTGGTGAACATGGTCTTCTGACTCATAGAGGAGAGCCAGCCTGAGTGGGTAGGGGTTGGACTTCCCAGATGCTAGTGAACCTAGATTAGGTGCTGATAATTCTATACTAAGCCCAAAGCTCTATAGCAAGCCTGCTTTTCCTTTCCTGCTTTCTTGTGCACATTTCTTTATTTTTTATTTTTTCTTCTTCATGGGGCTTGAACTCAGGACCTGGCATTGTTACTGAATTTTTTTGCTCAAGGCTAGTGATCTACTACTTTGAGCTACAGCACCACTTCTGGTTTTCTAGTGGTTAATTGGGGATAAGAATCTCACAGACTTTCCTTCTAGGGCTGTCTTTGAACCTTGATCCTCAGATCTAAGCCCTGTGAGTAGCTAGATTCCAGGTGTGAACCCTGGCACCTGGCCCCCCCTTTTTTTTTTTGGCCATTGGACACATTTCTTATGAGGGTAATGTTTTCTAGGGACTTAGAGATATGAATGAAATTAGTGATTCTGAAATGAGAGGGCTGGATTGAGTTTATAATTTTCTGCTATTTGTAATTTAATGTATTGAAGATCTTTTTAATCCCATTGTCTTTTCCTGTTTCCTTCTTTCACTTCCTTGTTTCTTCATTGACACTTCCCACCCACCCACACCCCTTGGCAGAATCTTACTTTGACAACTCTTGGAGATTCCTCTGCCTCATCCTCAGCCTCCTGAATGCTGGGATAACATGTATACAGCACCATGTCCAAATATTCCCTTTGAATAGAACAACTTAAGCTTGAAAATGATTATTCATTTCTTCTAATGTGTATGCCATTTAATATTATCTATTATAGTAAAAGAAAGGCAGCTAAAAACCTTTACATGTGTTCTTCGATTTTTGACATGTCTCCTAGCTTTTTAACTTTTTGTACTTCTGTTTAAATCTCTTCATTTTATTCTGGAAAGTGAATTAAGTGATGGTACCACTTTCATAGTCTAGGATCTCAGGATTGGTTAAATGATCAATACCATGTCCTTCACAATGTATTTTCCACATTAAACAATGTAAGCCTATTCATTTTTTTTTGTGCTTCTTCCATTTTGCATTTTATCTAATAGCTTAGTACCTCTTCATGGAATAGTTTAGGCCTACTTGATGAGAGTCAAGGTGTAACTGTGACTAAGGGGGCTACAGTAAGTCAAATCATAGAACTTTGAGTGTCAGGTGATAAACAAAAATGAAACTTGTTTCCCAAGCATGTCACAGGTCATGCTAGTCCTGTGACTTCCTCCCAGACCAATAGGATGGAGGTGAAGCATAGTCTGAAGAATGGAGAGGCCCTTTTTGGTCTCAGCCTGGTGTGCTTCACCAGCTATTCAGCTGGAGCCTCTGTCTTCCCACCCTGCTGCAGAAACCAGCTGAAATGAACTAATTCATCCTTACTGATGTATATCTCACTTCCTAAATGATATTGTAGTCTTTAAAACAGCAATGACATGAGGAAAAATATAAATCTAATATGATTGCTTAAAGAAGAGGAATAATTCAAGATGTTTAGTGAGCTGGATTTTTTTTTTTTAGAAAAACTTGTTTTTAAATATAATATCAGTAACATTTAAACTTAGATTTCACTTTCAATTGAAAAATAAAACTTAACACATACATATACAATTAAATATGTGTATTTTATATATAGTTCATATATCAAGTTTACATGTAAAATTGTGTATGTATATCTGTCTATGTCTGTATCTATATACTTGTGAAAGGTGGCAAATGCCCAAATAAGGCCTCTTAGGTGGCTGTTTGATTAAAACTAATAGCTAGAGAATTTTGGTGCATGTGTACTCAATAATTTTAGGCCTCCATTCAATCATTTGGTTCTTTTTTGTTGTTGTTTTCTTGCTGGTACCAGAGCTTAAACTCAAATGTGGTTGGCTTGCTTGCTCACAGCTGGCCCTCTACCACTTGAAATGCTTCTGGTCTGAATTTTGGATCTTGATAAGTAAATTTGCACATGGTTGTGTGGTTTTTCTTCTTTTCTTGACAGAATGGATGCTTTTCTTTAATAAGCCTAAACATAGTCTGTAGTGTATATTAGAGCCAATGCTGGAAGGTAGCTGGAAGAGACACCAAACCTAGAGATGAGCTTCTTCTAGGATGTTTATTATGCGACAGCTAGCTAACACATTGCTTTTTACAGATTCCTCCTCTACTCAAGTTGTTTCAGATGCAAGTGTTTTAATGGTAAGCCTAAACAATGCCCTTTGGCCTTATTTTGGAAATTGGCTGAATTGAATGGGGAGACTTATTCCAGTTTTCATTCATAGCATAAACAACTGTAGTGATTTATGGATGCCACACAAAGAATATACTAAACATTGTATGTTAAAACATTATAGCTACCAGGAAAGTTAGAATGAGTTTGTGACTTTAAATGAGCATCACTATCCCACAATATTGTGAAATTTGGGAAATTATGTAATCACTTAATCACAATTAAAAAAAAACAAAACAAAAAACCCAGAAAACTAGAAGTGGCAAAATGGCTCAAGTGGTAGAGCATGAGCCTTGAGCTGAATTGCTCAGGGACAGCTCCCAGGCCTAGAGCTCAAGCCCCAGGACTGACCAAAAAATAAAAGAGAGAGAGAGATCTTTCATGCAATTGTTTCTAACATATTTATAAGATTATGTCTTTGTTGCTTTGTATGTCCCTCCCCCATGGTATAACCCCTGCTTTCACTATATATGATATTGGTATATGTGGAGGGGAAGGGAAAAAACAAATCGTTAAAACAGGGATGCAGGAGGACCCATTGCAACAATGAGATGTACAAGTCATTATGTCGAAAAACGAACCTTACAACTTTGGTGGCGGGAGTGGGGGTGGGGAAGATGCGAAGGGATGGGAAGGGGAAACAAAGGAGGAGGCTACAATGCTTGATAAGAAATGTACTCATTATCTTGCCCATGTAATTGCTCTGTACAGTATTTTCACAATAAAAAAAACTAACATTATAGCTATCCTGGAAAGTTTTGAAAATGAGACTTTCTTTTTTAACTTTCTGAACTTCAAAAGGTTGTAGAGAGGATTACAATTTAACATGTTCATCTAATTGTGCAGTGATTTTTGATCAGAGTCATCCCTTTCATCATTCTCCCTTGAGCAACTTTCATTGTTCTACATTCCCTACATATTTCTGTCCATAAATACCCTGAGTTTTTCCGGGGTAAAGTTTACTGATTCCTTATGCAAGTTTTCCTTACTTACAACTACTTGGCAGTCCTGATAACTGAAGCTTTCCTGTAATGTTTGAGACTCACTGGCAAGTATATAACACTGTATTTAGTGGAGTAAAATTCTAACAAATACATTTTAGTTACTCATTGTTTAAGCAAATAATTACTAAACAGCTTTATGTTTTAGTTTTCTCACCTGCAGAATGGGAATAATAACAATATGAAGTGTTTAGCACAGATGGTGAGTTGGTTGAACAAAAGTAGAAAGAATATGAGTATGTCCATGACACTTGAGGTACAATTTTAGATACAGTATTTATGTAGAAGTGGACCAGTGCAATTTGCATGGGCCTCGGTTTTACTAGGTTTAGGTTATGTACTTTATAGTTTGGGCTTTATGTTGATAACTAAGTTGTATATTTAATCATTTGAGCCCTTAAAGAAGTAAAACTGAGACATTGATTATATATTCTGAAGGACTTAACTGTGATGTGAGTGAAGGAATTGCATGCATCTGGAATAATGCCAGCAGGGTAGACTAATACACATTGGGCAGGTTTCTTGTGGAAAATGAGTACAATGTCTGTTATGGTGTTGCCTTTGGCTTTAAACACTGACTTGAAGTGTTTACTTTTTCCACATTGTTGACTCTTCAAAGATTATATTTAGATATGGACACCTATTTAGAACTGATTATTTTGATAAGCATATTGATCATTACATAACACAAAAAATATAGAGTAAAATGAGTGCAACTGTGTGTGTGTGTGTGTGTGTGTGTGTGTTTGTGTGTGTATGTATGTATGTTTGTATGTAGTGTATGTAGTTTGACCTCAGGACCTTGTGCTTGTTAAGCTGGAGAGATACTGCTGAAGTACATCTCCAGCCTTGCTTTTCACTGATCATATTTAGGGTAGTTTTCACTTCTTGCCTGGTGGCATACCTGAGCTTTGATCCATGTGCTTTTGGTTTTCTGTTATAGCTGAGAATAGTCACAAATATATACAACCACAACTAGCTTCCCTTTCATGAAGATGATGTCTCTTAGACATTTTTGACTGGAGTGGCCTAGCACTGTGGTCTTCCCATGTAGCTTGGAGGTAACAGGCTTATACCACTTAGCCCAGCTATGCACTGAAGAGTCTCATGACTCTTGGTCTGCCCATGATCCACAATCTTCCTGTTCTTAGTCTCTTTAAGTAGCTAGGATTGCTAGCATGAGACCCTGGTGACTGGCCAACTACAACATTTTAAGGAACAAATGATGATGCCCATACATTTGGGATATATCATGCTGAGTCAGTTTGTGTCTGTCTTTTTCATTCGCTGCTGAAGCTCAAGTGCTCAGAACAGGGTCTGGTACAAATCATTATATAAGTGAACAGTGATTCTTTAGGATGCAAAGTGCTGTGAAGGGAATATGTTCATTGGTAAATTGGAACATTGTCATAGTCTGATTTCCTTTCAGTTGTACCAACTCCCAATGATCCTTAATGAAATAAACACAGAAAGCCAGGAATTCTTTTGTAATGTGTAAGAGAAATGACTTCTGGCTCCCCCCATTAAAATTTTGGGTTTGTATTTGAGCTTTGTAAAATTATAAAAAATATATCTTTAATAAAAGAAACAATATTTTTCCTTTACTTTTTAAATAAAAAGATTGTTTCTGTTATATATATATATGGGGAATGTAAAACTGTGTCTTTCAACATAGACAGTTGCAGAGAAACTGCTGATAGGCTAGTGGGGAATGGTGACTGTTTGGGCCAGGGAGACTGGGAAGAGGAAATCTGCAATGAAACCTAAAGACATTAGAGCAACTTTTTAGGCAAAACAAGCAAACAGAACAAAAGAACTGTAAGTATGAAGGCCTCCAAGGAGCAAAAAGCCTGCTTATAAGCAGACTCATTATATGTTCTGGGAACAAAAAGATACCAATAGCATACTGAGTAGAAGAGTGATAAGACATAGGTATGTGTGTGGGGGAGGTTGGAGGGAGGATAGGTTGGCAAGCATTGGGTCATCAGGGGCCTATTGACTGTGGTCATGAATTAGAGTTTTACGTTTGAGTGATCATTGTTAAAAAGAAGTATGAAGTTCATTCGATTTAGACCACTTTTGCTATAAAACAGATTTTAGTGGATTGCATGGGAAAAAATTAAGAGGCTGTTATAGTAATCTTAGTGAGATGTTGGGGCAGAGGAGATGGAGAAAAGTAGGACAGTCTCTATGATATTTTGAAACTGAGCTATAAGATCTGTTGTTGGGTTGGATTTCTGGAGTCAAAGTAAGGGAGGATTCAGGATTTTGAACTATTTGTCTTGTTCATTTTGACAAATAGAGATGCCATTTATTGAAGGCAAGAGATGCTTTTTGAAGATTGGGTCTTTCTACAAAGGAGCTATCTTGGATTCAAGTTAGTTTGTTCTATATTTGTACAGCATTTTTCTGTCTTTATGTTGCTTTTCTACAAGTGCTGTGGTGGTTAGCAGGTTCTCTAGGGTGCTCTGGTTGGGTAGAACGTGGTCATCAGTCTATAGGAGTACTTTGCTTGATGAAGGCCCTGATGCCAGTGATGCAAGGCTCTGATGTTCTTCCCAGAGACAGGTCATTTGCTCTTTCCTATATTTTATCTAAGCTTTTTAAAAAATTAATGTTCATTTGGTGTAAGCTTTTATATATAGCTGTCTATATCTATATCTATAGTATTCTTGAAGGCAGTAAACATTTTTATTCATTGTTACATTATAAATAGAGAATAAAATCATCTCACAAAGTAGTTGTTCAATAAAAGGATGTTAAGATTTAAAGTTATTCTGATAATGGCATCTCCATTTTTTATACTTATTTGAGGTGTGTGTATGTGTGTGTGTAAAGAGATGAGGGTCTTGCTGTGTTGCCTCTAACTGTTGGTTTCAAGTGATACTCCTATCTTAAGCTTTCAGCTTCCCAAAAGAGCTAGGACTACCTCCATCCACTATTGCACCTAACCTTTTAGACCAATTTATTTTTGGGGGGGTCCGGTCGTGAGGCCTGAACTCTGGGCCTGGGCGCTGTCCCTCAGCTCTTCAGCTCAAGGCTAGCGCTCTACCACTTGAGCCACTTGGCTTTTTTTCTTTTTGCTTATGTGGTGCTGAGGAATCAAACCCAGGGCCTCATGCATGCAAGGCAAGCGCTCTACCACTGAGCCACCTTCCCAGCCCCCTAGACCAATTTTTAAGATTTCTCCTGCCCCTCGTGTAGTCCTGGGACTTGAACCTTGGGCCTCAGGCAAGATGGACAAGAGCTTCTCCACTTAGGTCCAACAAAAAAATGTTCCTTTTTTTCCTTTTTAAAAATTTACCATTGCAGGAATCACATTTATTATCTATCCTCAATATTCAAGTATCCAATTGATATATGTCTAGGGACTTGTGAAAATACCGTACAGAGGGGTTACAATTACATGAGTAAGGTAATGAGTACATTTTTATCAAGCATTGTTGCCTCCTCCTTTGTTTCCCCTTCCCATCCCTTCCCATCTCCCCCCACCACCCCCCACAACGCCAAAGTTGTAAAGTTCATTTTTGACATAACCTCTTGTACATCTCATCGTTGCAATGAGTCCACTTGTATTCCTATTTAAACAATTTGTTTTTTTCCCTTCCCCTCCACAAATTATACCAACATCAAATACAGTGAACACAGGGGCAAGTTGATGTTAGGCGAAATGAACCCCAAGATAAGGACTCAAATGTTTTTTCTTTCTTGCTATTGCTTCTAACATATTTATAAAAAAAAAGTTTATCATTCTTTTTGACACCAAATATCACTGCTAGTGGTGGAAGTCAAAGCGTATGGATGTTCAATGACAGTAGAAGAGAGAAATTATATGAAAATTCTATTAAACTTTGACTTACAGTACCATTGATACTTTTATTCATCTCATTGTCCAGACCTATTTTTCTGATTGTCTCCAGATTTTACCTCAGACCTATGCAATTTAACAAAGACTCTTTTTCTTGCTTTTTGAGTTTAATCCTTTCCTTAGTTGAAACATAATTTTAGGCTTTCCCAATCTTACAGGTTCCGTGGTCCCTTTTGTCTTCTGCCTCTGAAGAGGAAAACATACCTCTTTCTTGCCAATGTTGGCCCTTCTGCTGCAACGTTGATACCAAAGGACCTATTTTGTTGGATCTGGCTCCATCATTTATTTTGTGGTTTTTCTTGTGCTTCTTTTTTCTATCTCCCTACTAACTTTTTCTGGCTATCTCTCTCGTAAAAGAGGAGACTCTCTTTTTCTTTTTGCTTCTTGTATCTGCTCTAAGTTGCTTTTCTAACCCTCTGCCTTGATGGCTACAACTTGCCAAGGGTCTGCTCTGTCTGACCTTTCACTTTACCCTTTCTGACTCTTTGGTCTTGCGCAGGGCTGCCTGGAGCCCTGTGCTGGAAGGGACCATTAGTGGGGAAGAAGGTAGCTTCTGTGAGTGCCTCTAGGCCAACTCCCACTTCCCGGGATTGCCTAGGAAAGCTTTTGAGAAGGAAGCATGAGAGATGAAGGGTCCCTCCTTAGTACTTACTTCCTCTTCTCTCTTCTTCAATGGTGCTGGCTCATATAGCCTTTCCCTTACAACAAACAGCATATCTTGTTGTCTGTGCACTTGGACCTAGTTTACATGGTTTCTGTGAGCCTTTCCCTGCTTTCTCCTCTAGTCTATTTTCATACCATCTCAGAGTCCTTCCTAGTTAGAACTTTTTTTTAAAGGTGTGTTCAAAACTTCTTTAATTTGCTTTACTTCATGAGCAACTGTGCTGGCTTCCTATTATGAAGTGATGGATGCAGAAAAGTGAAATCACTTAGCTAATGTAATACAGCTAATTATAGTAGAGCCCAAATCTCTGCCTCTAAAATCTATTTTTAGCCACTGTTGCCTTAACTCCTTAATGCTTGTCTTTCAACACATAGCATTTTGAGACAAAATTTGGGTAGCATTGTTTAAGCAAACTGCTCATATTTAATTCATAAATTGATTCTATTTGTTGATTAGCAGAAATAGGTTTTGTGTCTTGGGTGGCTGATGTGGGAAGGCTGTCAAACCAGTAGTCATTACCATTAGTGGCCAGCCTCTTAACGACAAATCGGGCCTTGTGTTCCAAGCTTTTTGCACGATACAGATATGCACACTAGCATTTAGTAAATATAGCAAAGAATATTGCTACTGCCTTTGTTTCTTCATTAGTTAAATGGGAATAAAACAGTACTGACTTATAATAATAGTACTTCAGTCCTTATAGAATTGCTTATGGAGATTCATGAGCAAAGTCTTTAAGTATTATTTTTTTTAGTTCCTATAAGTGCATTATTTTATTTGCTTTCAAATAGCTGTACAAAGGATTTTATTTTAAAATGTCCATTCAACATTTACAATGCATCTTGATTAGAGCTACTTGTTTTTTTCATTCTTTCTTCTCTTCCATTTATTCCCACTTCTCTTCAAGTTTCTTAGTTACATTTTCACAACTACATATTGAGTATTATGGCTGTATTAACCCAGTATTCCTCTATCCACTCATCCTCCCCCCTCTACTTAATCTTTGTCCCCCCTTAATCAAGTCATGTTTCTGTTTCCTAGTGTTTATGTTGTTCAACTGTCTGTTCAAAGGAATTACATGATGGAAACCCTTCCCCGTGTATATCATACTTTAGTTTGATCATATGTGTGTGTGTTTGTATGTGTATGTATGCGTATGTCCTTGTACATGGTTTCATACATGTTTTTATGATAGAAAATATATGCCCTTTGTCCTTCTGGGCCTGACTTATTTTACTCAATGTGTATATATTTAGGTCTGTCCATTTGTTTGCAAAAGGCATAATATTCTTCCTAATGGATGCACAAAATTCTATTACACATATATTTACAATTACATGCACAGAATAGCTGTATATTATATATATATATATATATGTAGGTAGGTAGGTAGGTAGATAGATAGATGCTTTATTTTCTTGATCCATTCATTGATTGTGGGGCATCTGAACTGTTTCCACAACTTAACTCTGATGAATAGTACTGAAATAAACATGGGTGTGTAGGTGCCTTTATTGTATTCTGATTTCCAATCTTTTGCTCCTTCTGGTCTTTAAGATGAGAGACAGTTTCACTCGGTTCCTAATACATTTAGATACTTGAGGAATGGTAACTGTTCCTGAAAGTAATAAAGTATTAGCTTACCTTTGGTGTGGAAGCTATCTTTTTTATCGTTTTTGAGTATAGGGCTTTATTGCCCTTATGAAAAAGCTATGGTAGGTTAAAACCTAGATTTTCCTTTACTCTTGATTTTTAGAATTGCTAACAAGCACAACCTTTATAGATCAATTTTCCTTACATACCTGTTGTAAAATAGATTTCCTGCTTATACTTTTTCCTCTACATGATTTTAATTAGTATCTAGTCAATAAATATCTAAGAAAACTTGGATTCTTATAAATCCTTGACTTTGTATTCTTTTTACCAAAACGTAAAATTTCCCAATAAATATGTATATAGTCCTTATTATGTACATCATATTTTGTCAACATAATATATCCAAGTGGGATTGAAAATAACTATAACATTATTTTAATCATTGTATATACACTTCAAAATATACAAAAATTGAGAGTGGGCTTTTTTTCTCTAAATATTTATAAATAGTTTTTCTTTTAATTTTGTCTTATTTATAATGTTGGTATTAAACTTATACTTAGAATCAGAGTCCTTATTTGGTATCTGCATTGTACCCATTTAGAATCTTTTTCTTTTTTATGAAGCAATTGATCTAGATATGATGTCTTCTGCAAATAATCCTAGGTACTCAGGTGATAGAGATTGAAAGGCTTGTGGTTCCAAGCCAGCTCTGACAAGAAGTTGATGAGATTTCATCTCAATCAATTAAAGAAAGCTGGATAAGGTAACAGTCCTGTCACTCAGCCATGCAGAAAGTATAAATAGGAGGATTGAAGTCCAGGCCAGTGTGGGCATAAATATGAGACTCTATCTGCAACGTAATGAAAGCAAAAAGGGCTGGGAACATGGTTTAAGTGGTAGTTTACGTGTACCTGTTAGTATTTCAAGAATGTATCTGATTCTGTTCAACTTAAGAAACTTCAGCGAAGCAAAGAAAAAGCATGGTAGAAATCTAGTTTTGTGGTTTATGATATAAATACATAGTTAGGGCTTTTTCTAGAGTATCTCCTGTCAAATCAATCTATTACCTATTATCTGACTGTATGTCTGTCTGTTTGCAGTATTTCTGACCAGGAAATTCACACCAATGAAATATAGCAGCAGGAATGACTCATAACATTTACTGGACTCATTTTGTTCCCCACCAACCTCAGTCAAGTACCTTGGTAGAATAGCCTTTTGAAGATAAAGTTACAGTCCCTTTAGATGAAAACATCTGTCATATCTGGAGCAACGTTTGTTTTCTAGATGGCTGTACATGCTCTGAATCCACATTTAGTATGGTACTGCTTTGCTTGTAGTTAGCATTCTCATGCTAGGAATAGAGGTGGAAATGAGAGTGGCACTACTTACTATTACCCCTAGCAATCCATCAACAAAGTATTTTTTTTTTTTTTTGAGTCCAGTCGTGGGGCCTGAACTCTGTCCCTCAGCTCTTCAGCTCAAACTAGCACTCTACCACTTGAGCCACAGCTCCACTTCCGGCTTTTTTTCTTTTTGCTTATGTAGTGCTGAGGAATTGAACCCAGGGCCTCAGGCATGCAAGGCAAGCACTCTACCACTGAGCCACCTTCCCAGCCCCAACAAAGTTTTTTTTTTTTTTTTTTTTTTTTTTGCCTGTCCTGGGGCTTGAACTCAGGGCCTGGGCCCGTCCTTGAGCTCCTCTTGTTCAAGGCTACCACTCTACCACTTGAGCCACAGCACCACTTCCAGCTTTTTCTGTTTATGTGGTACTGAGGAATCAAACTCAGGGCTTCATGCATGCTAGGCAAGCACTCTTCCACCAAGCCACATTCCCAGCCCTCAACAAAGTTTTTGTTGCCTGACCCCCCATTATTTACACTCTGCTAGCTTAGAGTCTTGATTCCTCAGAGAAAAATGCTTCCACAGGAGACACAATAATGCTTAGAATAAATTGGGACTTAAAGTTGCCGCCAAGTCACTTTGGTTTTTTCATGCTTCTGGATCAGTAGGTAAAAGGGAGTTGCAGTGCTGATTACAGTTACTGATTCTGACACCAAGGTGAAATCGGTCTATTTCTCCACTCTTGGGGCAAGAAAGAATGCATCCATGACACAGGCGATCCATTAGGGTACTTAGTATTCCAGGCTGTTTGTATAAAATCATTGGGAAATTATAATAACTCAGGTAGGGCTATGATTCCCATTAGGAATGAAGGTTTAAGCCATCTCACCAGGTAAAGTGGTGCTTGCTGAAGGCACCATGAATACTGAATGGATAGCTGAAGAAGGTAGTTGTAAATACCGGCTAAGACCACAAGAGCAGTATAAGAAACAAGGATTATCATTGTCATGAATATTTTCTCTTTATTTTGTTCTATGAAAGCAAATTTATTTTCTTTCCTCTCTATTCCAGTATCATATAATGTAAGATACAGTGATTTTATAGTATTTAATACTAATTTTACATCCTAGTACTTAATTTAGGGATATTAAGAAGAAAATCTCTCTCAAATGCTTTGCCTCTTTTGGGGAAAATTTAGTGCATTTTTAAATTTACACATGGAAGTTGTACCATGTTAGGCAGAATTAGGACCTTGTTATTATCTTCATTTGCAAATCTAATTGAAGGAGATGCATATAGTACTAAGTTGCTGAAGGGTAGATATATGATGGTTATGGGCTGGGAATGTGGCTTAGTGCCTGTCTAGCATGCATGCAGCCCTGGGCTCAATTCCTCAGTACCACATAAACAGAAAATGCCAGAAGGGGCGCTGTGGCTGAAGTGGTAGAGTGCTAGCCTTGAGCAAAAGAAGCTCAGGGACAGTGCCCAGGCCCTGAGTTCAAGCCCCATGACTGGCAAAAAAACCAACCAAACCAAAAAAAGAGTTCTTAGAATGATGGTTAGTTTATAAGTCAACTTGACTTTGCCGTATTCAGGCATTTGTTACAATATTTTTCTGGGTGTGAATGCATTTGTTGATGAGATTAATATTTGGTTTTGTAACTGAATTTAACAGCTTGTTTTCCCTAATTTGGGTATCATCTAATACATTGGAAGCATTGTTGAAGGCTGTCCTTCCTACTAGTAAGCGGGAGCTTCTCCTCCATGACAGCTTTGAACTGACATGTGGGTCTTTTTTTTCCCTTTAGACTCTGACTAACACACTGACTCCTCTTGGGTCTTGAGACTGCTAGCTTTTGTATTAGTACCTATAACATCAGCTCTTGTGGGTCTCTAGTTCGCTGACTGCTGCTCTTGGAAATTTTCAGCTACCATAGTCATAATCCTTATAATAAATCTCTGTATATGTGGGTGTTTATGTGTTTAAATGTGTGTTCCTGTACTACTGTGCACAAGCATACACACACATACAGATGTACAATTGGTCTGTTGCTCTGGAGAATCCTGACTATTACACCTATCTAGTGTACCTTTTAGTCCCTGTGGACTAGTTTGATAATACCACATGATATAGATAGACTTGCAGTCTGACTTAGTACTCCACTTGAGGTTCAAGGCAGAAAATATGTTCTCATGCATTTCTGCTGACCAGGCAGTTTTTGTAGTCCTTGTTCATTGTTAGAACAATTGTCACCTGGACTGTCATTATAGATAAGTCTCTCTAAGGTACATGTTAGGAATCTTGGATTTCTCAAGCGCTTTCCCAAACTCCCCTTATGGTATTTTCATATCAGCATTGAAGTGCTGAAATCAGTGAGGAAATTAGAGCTATATAAATTGGTGAGCTGTTGTTTCCCTACTTTAAAAAATTTTACATGTGGGCTGAGAAGGTGGCTCAGTGGTAGAGCTCTTGCCTTGCGTGCATGAGGCCCTGGGTTCGATTCCTCAGTACCATATTAACAGAAAAAAAAAGCCAGAAGTGGCGCTGTGGCTCAAGTGGTAGAGTGCTGGCCTTGAGCTGAAGAGCTGAGGGACAGTGTCCAGGCCCAGAGTTCAGGCCCCACGACCAGACCCCCCTCCCCCCCAAAAAAATTTACATGTAGTCATTGAGCAGATTGTATGATAGAGATGGGTAGTTGCAAGCACACAGTATGACAGAAATGGAGAGAGATGCAGTTCCCCAGAACTTGGAGAGCAGGAGAGAACTGTTCTGTGGGAAGCATTGTGAGTCAGAAGAAGAATATGTTGCTTCTACTCTCAACTGAGTGCTATATCTTTGAAGCTACTCATTTCAGAGGCCTCAAATCCATTATGTAGCAAGATGCTAGGAAGATGTATGCAGTTTGTGTGCATGCATTTGTTTATTTGTTGGATTGTTAATTAAACTTGGTATGTTTGATCCAATCATTTGTACCAGTAGTAATTTTATTAGCAGTAATTTCATTAGCAGTGCCACTATTTTAGGTATGAGTTTAAAATTCCAACCCTGAACTCACGAGACTGAAAAAAAATCAACAAAATCTACTCTTTTATGTTAATAATCAATTTCTGCTTTTGTTTACCACACACATTGGTTTAAGCTTAGAGGTATAAGGAAGACATTATTGGAAAACACTTTTGACAGTTGAAGCCTATCTCTCTCTATTTATATATATATATATATATATATATATATATATATATATATATATTATTTTGGATGTGGAAAATCATATTTTAGATTTGTGGACCTTTAGTGTTCCATTATGGGAGGAGAGTTTGAGAACACTGAACTTGAACTTAGCCAATCCCTCCCCCCCTTCTCTCTCTCTTTCTCTCCCCCCGCTCCCCTAATAAAAATTGACCTATCCTGTGGTTCATTCCAAGGACTCCAAGCTGGGGTAGACATGGGGTTAGGCACATGAGTAGAATAAGATACCCATACCGTTGGTCAGATGTTCTGTTTCTTGGAAAATGAGTTGCTTTTATATTTTAAATAGGCACTGGAATGTATATCCTGATATGGCTCTTGGGCCAATTTAGTCTCAAGATTTTGCCTAGGAAAGCAGTGACCTTATCAGAAATAGACAATTTCCTGTGTCATTAAGATGTTCCTTGGCAGAATATTATTTTTCTTGGTGAATGTATTGTGGTATAACACACAGAGCCAGCTCTGTTTTTCCTGAGTGAATTAACTGTATTGTAGTTTATCTGTGTCAAATCTTCCTTCTGAGTTTATTGACAGTGACCTCCTGTCATTAGTGACTTGCTTGTAAGAGGTCTTGGCTGTCTTTCCTTTTATTCTGACTTTCAGCAGACTGAGTCACAGCCAGGAAGTCCTTTGAAACCAAACCTTTAGCCCTTATTTGTGTTTCAGGGACTGTTTGGGAAATGGTAACTCTGTCTAAACAGTTTTGCTTTGGTTTTTCTGTTGGATCCTTTTTGTTTTCACCAATCTTGAGTGTCCTTGTTTCATCCTAGAGCAATTTATCTGGAGGTCATGGTAGGGAACTGGAGGTTTCCCCCATGCCCCTTGGTCAGGGTTTTACAGTTCAGCTTCGCTTATCTCTGAAATGGGTTTCTAGTTCTACAAGAACATGTAAATTAAACAAATAACAACAAACTAACCCCCTCCCCGCTTATTGAAGCTTCTTAAGGGAAGCCATCTATCCTCTGCTAACTCATAAATCTTTCCCAGTGCTCTCAATGTGCAGGTTAGTGAATATACCAGGTACTCTATTATCTGTATTACTTTTCTCTCTTGTTATAACTTGCTTGTTTTATCAGTGAATGAAACTGACATACACATGGACTTAAAGATCACTTGTACTTAAAAATTATCTTAGCATACTTTTGACAAAATTTATTTAAAATACTTCAAAGACCTTTAAAATACAAAGGCCTTTGTATATTCAAGTTGCCAGAATAACTAAAAACATATTTCAGAGAAGTGACACTATGGCTCAAAGCTAAAGAGCTCAGGCCCAGAGTTCAAGCCTTACCACCGACTAAAAAAAAAGATAACTAAAGTTGAGAAATTAAATTTATTGTAATATTTGTTGGTTTAGTCAATATATTACATTGTTATAGTTACACTTGTAATCACAACTGAATGACTTCTTTCTGTGATTTGAAATACTGTCTTCAGGCCGGGCGCTGGTGGCTCACGCCTGTAATCCTAGCTACTCAGGAGGCTGAGATCTGAGGATTGCGGTTCAAAGCCAGCCTGGGCAGGAAAGTCAGTGAGACTCTTATCTCCAATAAAAAAAACCCACTGGAATACCAGAAGTGGCGCTGTGGCTCAAGCGGTTGAGCGCTGGCCTTGAGCTGAAGAGTGCAGGGACGGCACCCAAGTCCAGAGTTCAAACCCCACGACTGATCAAAAAAAAAAAAAAAAAGAGATGAAATACTGTCTTCATAGAATTAATTTTTAAAAAAAGAATTAGTGCAGTAAGGGTTAGTATCAGACCTAGACTGAACACTGCATAGTTCTTTCTAGCTGGAGGTTGTATGACATCTGTAGCACAAAACCAGATCACTCTATAAATGTTAGCTGTTACTCTTCTGGTAAAAAAACCACTGATCAAAATTGATAGTACTAAGAATTTGGATGTGGTATTTTGGCATAAGTTAGTGTTTAGAAAGATTAAAAAAAACTCATTGTGTATAACAAAAAACCTATTGGGAAATACAGTATTACTCATTAATAAGAGGAGACGTTTATATTTATTTTTCTTTAAAATATGCTATTATTTGTGCTTAACTAGATTATAGCTGTTTCCTATTAACCCTAAAAGGATTGAATTGCATTGTAGTTTAAGAGCTTTAAAAAATTGATTTCCTTGTTAATTTAGTCTCTTCAGCATTGTACTATATGATGTGACTAAAACTGCATTTTTAAAAATAAATTACTTCCAAGGAAATAACAAACAAAAGCAATTTTTTATGGAAGTCAGGTATGGTGGAACATGTATATAATCTCAGCATATAGCAGGCTCAGACATATTACATACTGAATTTGAGGACATCCTATATTACGTAGGAGACCCTGTCTCAAAACAATAACGACCTCTCCCTCCAACAGTTTAGTTTCTGGCCTAAATTTGATATGTATACCTGATATTAAATTATTTAACTTAACATGTGTTATAATGACAACCTTTTATTTTGTAAAGTGACACAGTTCTGAAAAATTAAGGAAAAACACAATCTAGTCTTTGAATAATGCTAAATATCTATATTTGATATTGGTTATTCATGACATAATTACTGATCTTTCTTCCAACTTCCCTTGTTTTAATGATCTTCTTATAAGACTTATCTTTGGTGATATGCAAGCAAGTATATTTGTCAAAAATGGCTAAGGACTGATGGTTTCCCTAATTAGCTCCAGCAGTGTAAGGAATTAATTATAATGGACATAGGATTTATGCCAGTTGAAAAGGGAAAAGCCATACTGGCCATATCTAGTTGTGCTGGTTTGAAAGTTACAGTGAGATTACAGTGAGCAGTTAGAAAGCATTTGTTAAGCTTCTATGTAGACTTTTTACTATTTCTTCCTTCAAGACAGAAAGGTGGTCAGAGCAAGTATTTTAGTAGCAATCAGAGTAGGTTATACTGTGATGAACAACTTGCATTCGTTCTTCCTACTGAGGTTTAAAGTTACTGTGCCAAGGCTCTCTGAAATGTTATCCCATTTATGTAACTGATGGAATACCCATTTTATTTTGATAGATAGAATGGCATCTGTTCAAGTTAATGGGAAATCTTGCTTCATAATTCCTTTTCAATTTTCATAAAAAGTTTACCCTAGGACATGTTATGCTTTACTTTTGTATTCTCACTGTAGAAAGAGGATTTAAAAAAATATTATAAATTAAGGAATCCTTGCTAGGGCAGTTATTTGAATGTCATCTAAAACAGACTTTTGGTTTCTGTTTCCAGTATGTAAACATATAAGTCTTTTTTATTTAAAACGTTGTTGGTACTATGAAGAGGAAATAAAAGTTGGAACAAGTGAGGTGATGAAAAGGCCACTGTGGGAGCTGAACATGAAAGAATGGTGCTTTCATGAGGACGGAGGTATTGATGTGGTTTTGGGGCTTAGGTTTGTTTTTGTTTTAACTACCATCTTAGAGACAATAGTGAATCAGAACTGTATCAGGCAGGCAAGTCTTAATGCCCATTTCCAAACAGAGATGTCTCTCTAAGATACACAGGGAAAGGCTAACATAGACTGCCTATATTTGTTCTGGTTCTCATTTTACCCTTGAGGAATGAAAGATTTCTGCTGAACAGTGCCAGCATTAGTTTAGGCTGAAACACATAATTGTATTGGGTAATAAAGGAATTTAAGAATTCCTGTTTTTTCCTATGGTCTTCTTTCACAAATCAGACTAATGGTGAAATACTTTTGCAAGTGTTCCCATTCATCTCTGGCTGATGCAAGAAGCAATAGCTTGTGGTTTCCTAATTACTGAACCCCTAATTTACTTGGCAGGTCTTTCCTCTGTCTGAAGATTTCCTTTTGGCAGCAAAAATGTTTACTCATGTGACAAGATGAGCTTTGGCATCCCTGATCTGGTCAAGGCAACATCTGGATACTGACATTAGCCATGGGGTGTGTAATCTTTTATATTTAGATCACTGTACTAGCTGTCCTTGGTCAGTGGGTAGAGATAAATTTCTTTGCACTTGTTTGTTTTGAGGTCCACTTAAATGCATCTAAGACTGGCAGTTTGCATTCCAAATAGAAATTATAATGTCTACACTCAGGAAGAAGACAAAGACTTTTAGTGTACCTGAGATACTGTATTAGGGGAATACTTTCCAGTACTTTGTTGCCCAAAGTATGGTTCACTGAGAAACAATGTCCCCCACAAGCCTGTAAAACATACCTAGTCTCTGGCCCTAGTGTAGTTCCTCTGAATAGAGCTTATGTTTAAAAGTGATTTTAGGTAATTTGAATGCATAATGAAGTTTGAGTAATTTGAATACTCTGTTCTACAACATGTTGAGGTAAAAAGCAATCCTATTGTACTGCAATGACACATTTTTTTTTTTTCTTCTGGTACTCAGGCTTGACTGCAGGGTGTCTTGTGTTTTAGTTCTGCTGGTTTGCTCATGGCAGGTACTCTACCTCGAGCATTGTCTCCAGTCTGGCTCATTTTTGTTTGCTTGTTTATGGGGATTGGAGTCTCTGGTCTTTGGTCTTCAGTCTGGTTTATTTCTTTTGCTGGTTTATTGGAGTTTCTGTCAGGGCTGGAGTTGGACTATAATTCTTCAATCTCGTCCTCCTGAGTAGCTAGAATTGTAAATGTGAGCTACTAGAGCTTGGTTACAAGTGTAACTTTTTGTATGTCTATTTGTCTTTGTAGTACTTTTCACAAAAATCTAAATTGTCCTGGAATGTGAGCAATACATTTAATATATATATATATATGTATACATATACATATATATATATATATATATATATAATTAGCGGGAAATAGTTTGAATTAGTTATCTGATATTTTCTTTAATAGTAATTTTCTGTAGCTTTAGCAGAGAAACCCATGGCACTTGGCGCTATTATTTAGAATCCTAAATACTTTTGTGTACTTTTCAGTTTAATAGGACATTGAAGAAAGTATGGTTTACTTGGTGAGTATAAAGAAAATAGAAGCATATTTAGAATAGAAACTGAAAAAGTCTCATGCTTAGAGACAAAATAAAATTTACTCACAAGCATATTTAGCTTTAAAAAAAATAAAAGTAGATATATGTTAGAATCATAGTCTGTTCTTTACCTGATTTTAGGATTAAAACTTACTTTATTGTCATAACATTTAATATTTGAAAAAGAAAACAAGTATCAATACAGTATTTTTTAATATTTTTTAAAAACCAGTGTGTTTTTGTTTTTGTTTTTTTTTAGTTTGTATTGGAAGTCAGTATTTGGGTGCTTGATTCTCATTTGTTCTCTCATGTATCTTATATTTTGAGCATATGTTATGGGCTAATTCTGTTGAGGCAGGTCTTCATTGGATTTATTTAAAAAAAACTGGTAGTGAGTGGGCTTTGAACTCAGGACCTCAAATTTGCTTGGTATGCTTGCTCATGACCTAAACACTGCCAATTAAGACATGCCTCTATTCCTGCTTTTTGATGATTATTTTGGAGAAGGTGGACTTTTCTGCCTGGGCTGGCTTTGAACTGTAATCCTCCAGGACTCAGACTCTTGAGTAGCTAGAATTATAGCTGTAAACCTCTTGCACCCCTCTGCATTTTATTTTCATAAGCTCATTTTTTTCAAATTCTTAGTAATAGTGCCACAGAAAAATGTTTGGATGACCAGTTTCTGCTTTGTACTTTTGCCTTGAAATTGTAATACCACCACAACACATACATATAGAAGAACCAGCTCTTAAGGTACTGTATAACATTTAATTTTCTAATCCCTGAATCAAAAAGTGGTACCAAGTAAAAAGATTTTAGGGTTAGTAAATCATTATATTCCTATTTAGATCTTTTTCTTGGCAGTTAGCCAATTTTGTGAGTATCCTAACTTCCTTGACTTGTTAAAAATATAGCCCTAATATGCATGTCTAATAAATACCAAAATAATGAACAATTTAATTTTTTGTTACTGGTTTTTGGGACCTTCATTTGATTTTATTAGTAGGTGGTGGTGTCTTTTCAAGTGATGCCTGTTATATTTTATTTTGATTTGAACTCAATTTATGAACTCATTAAAAATCTAATTAAAAAGTACCTTTTAGCAGAATTACTGACTCTTACTCTCCATGACAAGAACAAGCAAACAACTTGATGGAGATGTTTTTTTAAGGAGAAATTGGCATTCTGGCTTTTCTTGTACTTCATTTTTCTTAAGGCTATGGTATGCCAAAGTACTTCATTAATATTAATAGTGAACCCCTGTTAACATTGTACCTGAATTTGAGACACTTGAAACAATTACAGTTTTAAAAAACTCTACTGTTGGAACATAAGTAATCTTCTCTTGTTAGTTAGATGAAATTAAGTTAAAATGTTGAATGGTCATATATTGCTGGTAAGCAAATAAAATCTTTCCTTTTAAGTGGAAGAACCATTTATGAGAATGGTCCAAAATAAATTTTGAGCATTTGGTCACAAGATTGAAACACAAAAGATATCTACCCAAATGGTAATTACCTTTCATGTTAGGCTGTGGATCTAGTTTTGGAAAAGGTCCAGTATTCTGGTTCTTTCATTATTTGTCAAAATCACTTCCTTTTCTGCAATTCAATTTTTTCTGTTAAATATAATTACCAAGGAATGGTAAAAAGAATGAAAAGATAAACTTGATTGTAGATAATTTTTAATTGGTAAAAACAAATGTCTTTATGATTTGATATTATTTATACTATATGACATTGAAAATATAAGTGCTTATTTAAAGGAGTTAGCTCTTTTACTTTTTTGAAGTTGTTAGCATTTATAAGTAATCATCCTGGTATTTTCAGAATAAATAAGGCAAAACATCTTGTCCTTCAAGGAAGAGTCTTACTTGGATAGAGTTGGAAAAATATATTTTATAAATAGAGTATGATGACAGGCATTACTATTTGAAAAAACATAAAGAAATGTTATGAACCAACTGATTAATCAGCCTAAGTATTAGATTTAACCATATGAAATTAGTAAAGAAAAAAACCCTCCTATGTGTGAAATATTGAATACTGACAGTTTCATGTGCTTCAGCTTCAGAACAGACTGATTTAGTCTAGGCTGCACTTAATTTTTTCTCTCTGCAGTTGAGCCTTTTATTAAACTCTCCTGTAGCCAGATAAAATGCCACACAGGAAGATTAGACCTAGTCAGAAGTTCTTGTCTTAAAAATGAGTAGTTTGAAAAAACAATCCAGCTTTCCTCACTGCCATCTTATGTATACATTTATTGATGAGTTATACTTAATGGTCCACTACTATACATCTTAGAATTAGTCAAGAGAACAAGTTTTGGGTGGTACCAGAAAATGAATGCCTGAAAGCAAGTACTGTAAGTTTAGGTGGAAAAATCTTTTACTGAATGTGAGTTGGAAAAGAATTTGTACATACTTGTGGTTTTTTTCTTTCTTTCCTATTTTGTGTGCCAAACTCTGAATTATAGATTCTTACTACTTTTCAGTATCTTAATTTAATTTTGAATGAGTCTTTTAGATATTTTGTGTATTAATATGTTATCAATAACAATCTCAATAGAAACTATCTAACATGTTATTTTGATATTGAATAGAATTTTAGAAATTAGAGGTAAAAGATTTCTACAATAATGTTGTTATATATATTCATAAACCACTTACCTTTAATTCAAGAAAAATATGGACTTGGCCAATAGATGAAGAAGAAATGCCAAATTTGCTTTATGGATTTTTCTACTTTTGTGTCTAAAATCTACCATGAAATCTCAATATTTTTTATTTAAATTTTTTGTAGTGTGATTGTGACTTAGACTTGTATGTTACATGAGAAAAATGTTAGGGAACATTTACATATAAGAACATGAAAAGCAACCATGATACATCATTTCCTGCTTTTTGTACTATAGTATTATATGGGCAAGGTATAAATTAAGTTATGAAAACTTCCAAACTTCCTCATAAACAACTGAGTGTAGTGGCATGCACATGTAATCACAGCACTCAGGAGGTGGAGGTAGGAGCATGATGCATTAAGGCCAGGTTGGGTTATATAATAAGACTGAATTTAAAATCATCTGCCACTACCTAAAAAAAAGAACAAAGTCCCTCTTGTCACATTTGCCTCTAGGGCTCTGTCCTTAGGGTTTCTTTTTGAAAAGTTTTATGCCCATACTAATATATATCCTTTAAAAATTTCATAAATGTTATATTCTGCATACAGTTCATCCCCTAACTGAAATAAATATTGTTGTTCATATACATGTAACTAACTTGTCATATACATCTTTGGGATTAGAGGGTGCATATACCTACCCTCTAAGTTGTTTTCTAAAAATTTATGTAACAAAAGCATATGAAATGGGGCTTATCTAACATTGTAGGATTGTCAATAGACAAAAAGTATGACATCTCATTTTCATTTGTAATTACTTCATTTAAAGTAGAGGTATCTTTGCATATTTATTATTTGTAAAACCATTTTTATATAAACTTTTTGTTAATTCCCTGTTTATTAATTGCCATTTATGTACTGCACTGCTGCCTTCTTAGATACATTCTTTATAATGTAGATAGATATTAATGATCTTTTTGTGATATAATTTTCCCTTCATAATTTCCACTTTAATTGCTTTTTGATAATTTGATTGTCTTTCTTTCCTTTTTTTCTTTTTTGGCCTTATACAAGTTTTTAGTTTTCTTCAGTCAATGAAAGTATCAGTCATTTTCTTTATGATCTCAAGATTTTGAGTCCTGTTTATAATATTATCTTCTCTTTGTAAATGTATTTTTATAAATTCATTTAAGCTTTCTTCATTATATCTGAAGTTTATTTCAGTATAATTAGATTTAATATTTTTCCTAAAATGCTGTTTATTTCCTATCATCATTTGTTGAATAATCCATTTCCCAACCCCATCGATTGAAAATTGCTACCTTTATCTTATGCTATATTCCTTTATGAATTTTGGATTCTATCTAGAGTTGGATCACATCATTGATATCTTGTGTTATAATTATTAATTTTTATACTATGTAATTTTTGTAACAAACATAATTATGTTCCTCCTATGCATCTTTTTTGGGGGTGGGAGGTTCTGCCTGCTTACAGGATTCTAGCATGTTATTTTATAGCCATCTGTCCAAACCTCAGTAACCCGTTATTGAATCAATTTAAGGTTCATTAGGGTATAGTACATATCTTTATAATGTTTAATTTTGTAATACAAGAGTATGGTTATCTTTCAGTGTTGTAAAATATCTTGTTTCTTAGGAACCCTTAAGATTTTCTTTATGTGATTCTTTTTTTTTTTAAATTAAAAATTTTTTTTTGGGTCCGGTCATGGGGCCTGAACTCTGGGCCTGGGCGCTGTCTCTCAGCTCTTCAGCTCAAGGCTAGCGCTCTACCACTTGAGCCACAGTGCCACTTCCGGCTTTTTTCTTTTTGCTTATGTGGTGCTGAGGAATCGAACCCAGGGCCTCAGGCATGAAAGGCAAGCGCTCTACCACTGAACCACCTTCCCAGCCTCTCTTTATGTAATTCTTATTAATGTCTTGTTAACTTTTAGATATTTAAATTTGATTGATATCATAAGTAGTATAATTTATAGTATAAATAGTATAATTTTCTTAAATTATGTTAAAATTGAAATTTTTGTCTTGATGACAAAATTTATAATTAGTTAATAAATTCTTGAGTTTTTTTTTTTAGGTATACAATTGTATCTTTCTATCATTGCTATTGTATTGGATAGTAGCATACCCCATTCTAGGTCCATGCTCCCATCCCCCTAGTGCTGGTGGTGGACTTGAACTTAGGGCCAGTATGCTATCCCTTAGCTTTTTTGCTAAAGGCTGGTACTGTATTACTTGAGTCACAGCTCCACTTATGGCTTTTTGCTGGTTAATTGGAGGTGGAAGACTCATAGACTTTCTTGCTTGGACTGGATTTGAACCACAATTCTCAGATCTCATTTTCCTAAGTATCTAGGATTATAAGTGTGCCATAGGTGCCACCTACATCCCAAGTCTTTTGCATACCTACCATACTGACCCATAAAATGACTGGACTGAATTAAATTTGATTTTTATCAGCCTTTACAAAAAGCTACATCTCAGTTTTGGTTAAAATACGCTTTTGTATGTACCACTCTTCAAGAATTAAAGTGAAATTATTACAAAATAGACTTAGGTACTTGTTTATATATATATATATATATATATATATATATATATATATTTGTTTGTTTGTTTGTTTTTGTCGGTTGTGGGGCTTGAACTCTGGGCCTGAGTGCTGTCCCTCAGCTCTTCAGCTCAAGGAGAGCGTTCTACCACTTGAGCTACAGCACCACTTCCTGCATTGACATTTTGAGACCAAAGAAATGTCTAAATTTATGGCATTGACCTGTCTGGACTTTAATTATGGTGGACTTTATTCAAGCAGATGTGAGCTTTTAATTTGAAGACGTAATATGGATTAGCAAATGTCAGTGTAAGCCAAGGTTTCTCAAAACTGTTGGTAAAGTCACATTTTAAGGGGCATGTTTAAAATTAGTGGTTATATATTTAATTTATCCTAGCAAAAACTTATATGCCTCATTTCCAATTTGTTTCTTTTATGGTTGGTATTTGGTTAAAATGATGTTTAGTCCTAAAACACTTAAATTGATTGAAATATAGGGGAACCCACTTCAGAGTGATATTAAGTATATAAAATTTCAGAGATCAAGTGTAGTTTTTTGTGTTTTTCCTTAATAGTTCTGTTTAGTAAGTATTAATTTTGATGATAATACAGATTATTCTGAATATGAATTTATATTGAGCATTTATGTTAGCTCATTAACTGGTTACCTCAAAGAAATTACACGTTACTTACATTAGATGATGATATAGCTAGCAAGTGATTACTTGGACATTTTTGTAAACTTTATGTGTATAACATTTACTCTGATTTGTTCATGTTTACATGACTATATTATATCTGAATGTTATACTTGCCTTTGGGACTTTTCAGTGAAAATAAAATTAAATATTTTATGCTAACCTACCAGACAGATACATAAAAATTCATCATCTCAGTGTAGCTAAGAGTATCCTAATAGGCATCTCTAAAGGAAATTTGCCAGTGTAAATGTTGTGCAATCACATTTATATGCCAAAGTTTCAAACTAGGTAGAAGGTGCAATCTTTAACTGTGGTCTATATAAATTTTTGTGGACTAGGTAGAGATAGCTTATATTAGACATCAGATAAAGATATAAGTATTGATAGCACAGTCAAATATTAGTTTGCTGAGTGCTTAGAACACCGTTTATGAACAATATCTACAAAGTTTGCTGAAACATTCACTCTTTCGAATGTTCTTTAGTTTCAGGTATTGTGAATTCTTAATATAGAATAATTGCTTCTGATAGATAGAAGTAATTTCATAGCCCATTTTAGAGTTTCAATCCTTAATTTTTAGGTGAAATTTTAGGAAATCAAAAGAAGCAATTTCACCAGAAAATGATATAATACATGGTAAGACCAGTCTCCACATTCCTAGAACTCCATGAAGACGTTTTTTAGTAGTGGTATTAATAGGTAGGCTTCACAGCCAGACATATCCTACTCAGTGAAAAATTTAATATATTTCAGCCTTGATTAGAAATTGTTCATTCCATTGTCATCCTAGGTCAGTTTTATTACTAATGCAGATACCTATATCTATAGGAAAATCACTTGACAAGTATTTTTTCTTTGTAATATATACTCATCTAGAGTGTTTTTAAAAATAAAATATAAACTAAGAATATTATGAGATGGCATTGCCTTGAGCAATGCTGCTATTAATATGATAAAAAATAAATTCAGCACTCAATCTGCAATAACAGGCTAAGTGGGTGTTATAAGCATTTTCTCTAATTTCCAGGAGATCAGGTAATTTTAAATCAGTTTTTTTAATTGTTGTTGTTTTTTCCTCAAACAAGAAAGAAAAAGATAAAACGTCCAAATCCCTATACCTTGGTTCCTCATTAATGCACACAGTTCTGGCTGGGATTTGCTGTGTGTGCTGTCTCCCCACAGCTTGTAAAGTGGTTAAATATAGTCACAGTTGGTTTCTGTGGATCAGCAAATAGGAAAAGCAGGGAAAGCTGGAGGCGGATTGGAGAAATATACTTCAAAGTAATTTATTTTGACGCTTTTTAAAGGCGTCTTTGTAAGTCTACTTTTAAATAGTAGTTCTGTTTCCTTGAATCCACGCAAGAGCATAAAATAGGCTGGCTTCAGAACTGGCGTGGGAATATTTTCAGCTCTATTACTGCTTGTGTTGGGACAGCTGCTCTGCTTGCACTGCTGTTTTTTTTAATATATATATATATATATATATATATATATAAATATATATATATATATATATATATATATATATATAAATGGGCCTAAATTCAGGTGGCTAAACACTTTTCTGTGGCAGAATTTTACATAATCCTCATGTACATGTTTATTGTGTGTTTATTGCATGTTTATTCACTGGAGTGTTGTGGCTAAATTCTCTACCTGTTAGGTTTCCTAACAGAATCACACACAAATAAATTATCTGATACTTTCCAGCAGTTTGGTTAAAAAATAAAAAAGATAACTATTCTCCTCACTTCCATTTTTAAACTTTTAAAGTTATTTTTATTTTTAGTTTTGGTAGTGGAATGCAGGGCCTTTGGTGGATGCTAAACATGGACTCTATCACTT
Organism: Dipodomys merriami; assembly: GCF_024711535.1. Taxonomy (NCBI): domain Eukaryota; kingdom Metazoa; phylum Chordata; class Mammalia; order Rodentia; family Heteromyidae; genus Dipodomys; species Dipodomys merriami. The sequence goes on from NW_027202937.1 coordinate 34,222,473, forward strand.
AAGCTACTTTAGTCCTTTTACCTCCAATTTAATAAAATCAGTTAAACTGATTATCTTTTCAAACCAAATGGCTCTTCAATGATTTTTTTTCAATTAACGGGAAAATACTTTTCTATTTTTTCCCTTTAATTATTCTAAGGAAAATTGGGATAACTTTAGTTAAGCAAAAGGACAGTTGTTTTCTTTCTTCTGTATTTTATACTGCTAAAGTTTTGGGGGTACACATTGATGAAATAATTAGTTGTACTTGATCCCAAGAGTACCCTCTGAGTCTAATTTTTGTGATAATAACAGTGGATCCACAGTGCAGGGGAGCTCAGTGTATTCTAAGATTCTAGCATAGTATTTGAGGTATAGAGGTACTACATTCTAGTATTAGGCAGATAGCTAGTCTCTCGCCTTCTGTTCTACTGTATTTCTTCACATTGGTGAATAGTACTTTCATTAACTTACTCATATTTAGGGGGTTTAGCTTCCTAAATGCCACTGCTTTTACATACCAGAGTGTGATAAAAAGTCTTCCGTCAAGACTAACTTCTTAGCCATGAACACAAACTCTGGATCGAAGACTAGAGGATACATTTAAGTCTTGTATTTGTATTTTGTTGTCCTATTTAGGATTTCAAAGTACATGTTGAATCACTGAATAGATCCATTAACTGGAGATTTTTACACTACAAATCTGAATTTACTACACTATACTTAGTCATACCAGCATTTAATTTGTTTTGGACCAGCCCCTCTAGCAAGAAACTTAAGGTTTTACTACTCTAAAATGCCTTTGAAAAGTTTTTTTTTTTTTTTTTTTTTTTACCCATTTTCCTTCTCGACATCTGACAAAAAATGTGAAAGTGCTTCCAGAAATAGTAAAAATGTGTTTCTAAACACTAGACTGAGAAAGCAAATTTAATTCTATGGCATTGGTGCCCCATTGAGAGTGTTTAGTATATAATAGGATTTTACACAGGATTCTTTTAAGTGAGACATACTTCTAATACTTTTCAAATATAACTTGAAATGTAAATATTTTGTTAAGAAAACTTGTGAGTAGCACATCCTTCATTTGGCATAAAATATAAGTACTTTTAGTTTGTAAGTTGATGAATTATCTAATATGCTCAGGGAAATTGCTTTGGGCATTTACTAGACTTGAATACATTTTTTTTTTTTTTTTTTGTATTGGTTATGGGGCTCGAACTCTGGGCCTGGGCACTGCTCCTGCACTCTTCAGCTCAAGGCAAGTGCTCTACCTCTTGAGCCACAGCGCCACTTCCGTATTTCTAGTCATTTATTGGAGATCAGAGTCTCACGGACTTTTCTGCCCAGGCTGGCTTTGAACCATGATCTTCAGATCTCAGCTTCTCGTCTCGAGTAGCTAGGATTACAGGCATGAGCAACCGGCGCCCAGCTTAGACTTGAATACATTTACTAGGTTCGAATATATTTTATGTAGTTTTTTGGAAAATCTTAGAGAAAAGTTCTTTTTTGTAGTATGATCTAATTTCTAAATTCTTATTAAGAAATAAAACCCTGTGAAAAGTACATCGCTGCTATTCTTATTTGATGGATGATGATAATATGTGGGTGGGCAGGGGAGGGACAAACTGATAAGTGCAGAGGATCTAGAGTGATGATCTGGGAATGATGCAGAGGTTTCCAGAGTCCTTGGGCCAGACTAGATATAATTAATGCCAAATTTTCAAAATTATAGCAATCTGATGTCTAGGTCTTTCTTCTCCATTTGGAGCATTGTCAAAATATCCTTTTTGACCAAGCCACTGGAAACTTCAGGTTCAGAATCTCATGAATCTTTTCTGGGCTAGCAACCAATGTCACATACCACTGAAATTAAGGACTCTCTACATGTGTGTAAGAGTGAGGGGAAGCTGGTATTGGTTTCCTACTTTTGGCAGTCTGCTCTGTCAGAGGTTTAAATGATTACCATTTTGATTATCGTCAAGATTCATTTCAGACCATCATTTTCTCATTTATGCTGACCAGTAAGCTTTTTCTTTAGGTTTCATCAAAACCAGTTTTCCAATATTATGTCTTTCTCTTCATTTAAAAATATTGACTCTTAACTCCAAAATATCATAAGATAGTTTAAGAAGCACCAGGTAAGTACAGGTCAGCTGGCACTTTCATTTTCTTTTGCTTTTGGTTTGTTGATGCCAGTTAATGACATACCTTGTCTGTCAGTGACTTCTTCCAAATCTTCTTCATACCCTTGGGGTACAGCAATCCTTCTAATAAAGAATTGTCTCTTTCTTTTCTGCTATCTAAATTTCATTACATTAGCTCAAAATTCACTTTTCAGAGTGCTTTCTGACAGATTTTACCTAATAGCTAACTCTTATTTGTGTTTTCTATTTAGTGGGGGGAAATAAAACTTCTCATTATATCCGTAGCACTATAGTGGAAGACATTCTGAGGAAAGAAGACACTTTGTCTTGCTCTTATAGGAACCTATTTTAATAAACTAAGAAGAACCCCCAAAACAATAAAAAATTGGGGAAGGATTTTTCTTAAAACTGTGTTTGAGTATGTAAGGAAAGAAGTAAATTATAGTAGATTACCCAAAGGAGCTATATAGCTTGACTTTTTCAGATATTATCAGAATTGTAAAGCTTTAAGAGCTACAGCTGAAATGAGAGATCATGTAATTTAATTGAATTTCAGTCTTATATAACCAGAGATTTCCTGCTGTCTTTGTTCATTGAAATTTTATTATTTCCTGAGAGTCTCAATGCCTAGAACCACATATTATCTTTTCCCGATAACTTATTTATAACTATCCAAATAACCTAACTTTTTTTAATGCTAGTCTTGGGGCTTGGATTCAGGGTCTGGACACTGTCCCTGAGCTTTTTTGCTTAAGGCTAGCACTCTAACTCTTGAGCTATAGCTTTACTTCCAGCTTTTTTTTTTTTTTTTTTTTTTGGTAGTTCATTGGAGATGAGTCCCATAGACTTTCCTACCTGGGCTGGCTTCAAACCAAGATTCTCAGATCTTAACCTTCTGAGTAGCTAGGCATGAACCACTGGCACCCCTCTCAAATCCCCTTTTATGTGTTCACTATTACTACTTTTGCTTAAGTACTTAACCACTTTCATGTCCTGCAAGGATATATCCTACATCTTAGGGTATGAATAGCTTAAGTACTAGAAAATAATGACTGTCCTGCAAAGTTTTTTTTTTTCTTTCCAATTTCCATCAAAGTAACAGTGCATAAGCTAATGTCTTATATATTGTTTGTGTACAAGAACACATCTTTGCTAATAATTAATTTTGGTAGATGTTTAAACTTTGGCTAATCTAAAGTGTAAGATGTCGGTTGGTTGTAATGTGCATTTATATCTCTGATTGGCAATGAAGATAATGATAGTAATCCATTTTCTGTTGCTGTAACAAAATACCTGAAGCCCTACTCACAAATAGAAGTAAATTAATTTTGCTCACAATTGTGAGGCTGAAAGTTCAAGGTTGGATGAGTTTTATCTTTTTGGTCTTTGGTCAAGGCTACCTTGGGTGTGTTACAACATCACAAGGAAATGGGAACTGGTTACATGGAATAGCATGGGGGATAGTTTTGCTTTAAAGCAATCAGGTTAAAGGAATCAGTTTTTGAGACCAACACTTATTCCTTCTAAGGTCAGGGCCTCTAGGCTTACATCATCTCTTAGTACTGCCACTTAGCAGTTCTTCTAGCACATGAACTCTTGAAGTCCATATTTATATTCAAACCAAATCAAAAACATACTGAGAGCATTCATGTTCTATAGCATGCTTGCTAATGCATTTACTGGCAGGTCTATTGGTTTGTTTTTTAAAATTGGTATTTAGGATTAAAAAAATAAATTCTGGGTACTAAATGTTTCCTCTTGTATATATGTGTAGACTGTATTCACTAAATGCGAGAAAGTGAGCTAAAATGTCATATCTGTTCATACTACTAGTCACTTAATGGAAAAATTGAAAATTTTGGCCCTTGTTCCTTAAACCCTGACCCTTACCCTATTTTCCATCCTTATCTACTGAATTCTTCTAGAACCTTGTCTCCAGTAACATCAAGTCATTTGTATCTAACTAAGTGGGCATGGTGCCTTTAGTCTGTGTCCCTCCTTCCCTTTCATCTTCATCTAAGTTCCTACTTTGCCTTCAGTATTCACTTTAAGTGCTGCTTTTATTTTTTTTTTCTTTCTGATATCTTCTTACCCTTCCAGGCAAGTACTTTGTTGTGCCTGTTTGGTGTCTCACTATGACTGTGCTAGGGACACAACAGGACAGTGGCTGAAGGTGTCAAGTCAGATAGTCTGGTGTATTGATTATGTTTATTTTCTTATGATATGTTGACATTTAAAAAAGAAAACCCTTCCTGGATGAGGAGAGTCTCTCCTGGAGCTAGTTGCTTAGATATAACTAACCTGTACTTCCTCCTCTGTCTGGCCCATGCATTTAGGAGGTTGACATTCCTTCCTGGACCAGATACTATGCAACTAGACACTACCCTTTTAGCCAAGAGTCCATCGAGCTTGTTCATAATAGCCAATTCTAAATTGGTTGCTCTGATTCGCTTTGCCATTCCATGCAATCTCAACAAGAGCTTTTGCTTTGGCTCTTATCTCAGTGTTGTCCTTCTGACCACTATGAAACTTTCTAATGTGTTGCTGTGTGACTTGCTGTGCCTACTATCTCTAGGACCTATGAGGATCAGAAACCTTTTCTTGAACCTCTCCTATAATTTTCATTGTTGTTGTTGGCTGCACCTGACTAAAGGTGCACCTGTACCTAAAGGAATAAGAAGATCTGATTTCAGATCATTTTTGCCGTTTTATAGCTGTGCAGGCCTGACCTCACTTCTTCAACTCCATGTCCACATCCTTAAAATGGAAATAATCTTATCTGACACAAGAATCAGTGAAAAACAAACATGGCAGGAAAGAATTAGAACCAGGACATGGAATATTTATATTAAAATGTTCATTTTTATTTGGTTAGACTTTTGGGAATGAAGATGATAGTTAAGGGAGAATTGTGACTCTTCTACTAAAAAAATTAGGCTAATCAGATACGCCTATATTTTCAACTTTGGAAGAACCTTGGGTAGACTGATGATGTCTCATAGTTATTTAAGGGGAGACCTGTATGTCAGGGATATGAAAGGCCAAATGTAGGGAGAGGCCTTGTCTCTCTCAAATCCTTCTATAGCTCCCCTACCTGGCAACAGTTTCATAGAAATCTCTTGTATTTATTGATGCCTTCTTTCCTTTCCTTCTATTCTCCCTCCTGGAACTTAGGTATAGTAAGAACATACTTTGCCAAGCTTTATGCCTAACCCTGCATTTATTGTATTCCTACTTACATTTCATTGGAAAAGTTTAGTTGAAGTAAACCTCAAAACAAAAACTAATCAAAGCAGCCCCCTCTCCTGCCCAAAGCCATTTCTGGTAGGCAGTAGAAGTCAGCTTGAATATTAGTAAGGTATATCAGTTTAGGTGCTGTAGCAGGAAAACTCAGACTTGCCCAGATGAAGTGGAGTGGGTGCAGTAGCAAATTTGAGAAATAATACTTCAGTGGTACAAAGAATCTGTGACTACAGAGCAGGGTCAGCTGTATTACTCAGTTGGTAATTGCTGGAGGTGAGGGGCCCTTTGGGATTCCATGCTTTTAGATTGATAAGATAGTTTGGGGCATTGGTGTGTCTGCTGGAGATGTAGAATTTGTGAGATTAAGAACCTAGGGCCTGTGAGGCAAACATGTATTACACACCTAACACACAACACACTGTGCTGGATCATGATAGCAAAGTAGTCATGGTGCTATGCTGTGGATGCTACAGTCCATTAGGGAAAACACATAGTCCACAATGTCATTGTTATAGGTTAAGATATTGCCTACGGACTATAGTAACAGTAAAGATAAAGAAAAAGTATAGTGCGTTTGAAGTTTTATGATAATCAGGATCTAACTTGGCTGGAGAGCAGAAGGAAGGAGTTTCTGAGAAAGTGATTGAACTGCCATCTAGGAGCTGTTGCACTGGGTGAGCATGTTGACAGAGCAGTTGAGAGGTGAGATAAAAGAACAGCCTGTGTGTAGCTCAAGAGGCACAGACTGTGGACCCCAAAGAAAGTCAGTGTGGTGGGCAGACAAAATACAAGGGAAAACCTAGGTCACCTCAAGTGTGAGGTTACTGATAGTTAACCAGATATGTAGAGTGGAAAATTTTCCAACTACTCCACCTTCCTCCTTGCCTGACCTTTTTGTGGCCACTCTGTTCATTCTTTGTACTAGTCTACTAGGGCTGCCTTGATAAAGCAATACAAACGGGGGTGGGGTGGGTGTGGGGTGGGGTGGGGGTGGGGGGGGCGGGGATGCAGGGGCTCAACTTACATTTATTGCCTCACATTTTGGAGGTTGTCTGAGATCAAGGTACTGGCAGCTGACCAGCCCTTTTTTTTTTTTTTTTTGAGGGCTGTAAGGGACAATCTGGCCTATTCTTTTCTTTAGCTTTTGATGGTTTGCTGACAGCCTATAAAGTTCCTTGTTTTGTGAAACATAACCCTGATATGTGCTTTCTTCTTCATGTGATGTTCTCCAGGTCTGAGGCTATATCCATTTTTTTCCTTTGTAAGAATTCTAGTCTTTTTTTTTTTTTTTTTTTTGGTCCAGTCATGGGGCCTGAACTCTGGGCCTGAGCGCTGTCCCTCAGCTCTTCAGCTCAAGGCTGGCGCTCTACCACTTGAGCCACAGCGTCACTTCCGGCTTTTTTTCTTTTTGCTTATGTGGTGCTGAGGAATCGAACCCAGGGCCTCATGCATGCAAGGCAAGCACTCTACCACTGAGCCACCTTCGCAGCCCTCTAGTCGTTTTGGATTAGAGGAAAGTTACGTTAGTTAAGACCTTAAGATCTTAACTGACTTCATCTGCAGTGACTCTTGTTTTCAAAGATGGTCACATTTTAGGTACAGAGGGATTATGACTTCCATATATGATCTTGTGGGTTTAAAATCCAAATTTTTACAGATATGGTTTTTAGCCTGTTCTTGTTTGTTAAATGAGACCTTCTTATATGAACATGGACCTCTTCTCTTTTGTCTTACAAAAAATACAAATGCCTATTTTGAGGCATTATCATTACATTATTTTACATTACATTATATTATTTTCTACCAAATGGACACTACTAGCCCCAAACCAGTGGGACTGGTTTGGAAGGGGACTGAGGAGAGAGGGCAAACAAGACAGTTCAGAGTTTAGAAAGAGAGGGGACTAGAGAGAGAGAGGGAGAGGGAGAGGAGAAGGGAAGGGAAAATAGAAAGTATGAATGGGAGAGCACACACAACCAAACCAAACCCAGACTTTTTGGCATGCAGTTGTTTGTAGATGTTTCAGAGCTGGCAGCCTTGGCAAGCATGGTGCCACAGTGTGTGGCTGCTGGTCCTTTGTGGTTAGAAGCCCAGTGTTTGGAAAGTGGCTTCCAGCTTACCTGGTCATCCTTCCCTTCCTTCTTGTGGCTTCCCAACCCAGAGGACCTGTTGTCAGTTCAAATAAAGAATTTTTACATGGGGTTATTTGCCCTTCAACTTTCCTACCCGTGTACAATCTATATTCAATTGCTAACTTTTTTTAATGACTATTTTGAATTTCTTAAGTAATTTGATTGTTTTTCTAAAATGTTTACTCAATTACGGGAATATAGTGCTTTGGAGTGTTTTGTGGGGGAAAAAAAGGTTCTACAGGAATTATAATTAGAATATCCATTTCTAGGCACACTTAAAATTCCCAATAAATTAAATGTAAGTGAATGCAAATAAGCAGTATTTCATGTAGCAACATAAATAGCTGGAATGAAATGCAGGCAGAAACAGGGAAGGAAGTCAAAGACATAGGTAACAAATACATGGACAAAGATCAGCAAATAAGAATAAAACAGACTTTTGCCATAGTGTCTATTTCTTTGAATACTTGAAACTATGAACTATAATTTGCTTTTTTATTTCAAGAAACGCTTTATAAAATCTTTTTTGATATGGGCATTTATGTTATATTTGTAAACTTTGTAATGTATTCACCCTATTCCTCTAAGTGTCCTGGACTACTGAATGTTTGAAATAGTTAAATGAGCTTTAGATATCCCCTATGTTTAAAACACATATTTTTTATTTTTTAATGTGGTATTTAATTTTACTTAACTATCTCCTATATATTTTCAGTTAAATTAAATGGTTTATTTCCAAAGCAACCAGAGTTTTAGATATAAGCATTGAAATTGTGTTCTCAGTGGGTTTTTTGTTTGTTTTTTGTTTTGTTGGCTGTGGGACTTGAACTCTGGGTCTGGGCACTGTCCATGAGCTCTTCAGCTCGAGGCGAGTGCTCTACCACTTGAGCCACAACACCACTTCTGGTTTTCTGGTAGTTTAATGGAGATAAGAGTCTCACAGACTAGGGCTGGGAAGGTGGCTCAGTGGTAGAGTGCTTTTCTTGCATGCATAAGCCCTGGGTTCGATTCCTTAGCACCACATAAGCCGAAAGTGGTGCTGTGGCTCAAGTGGTAGAGCGCCAGCCTTGAGCTGAAGAGCTGAGGTACAGCACCTAAGCCCAGATTCAAGCCCAACGATGGAAAAAAAATCTACATATCTATATCTATGTCTATATCTATATCTATAAAAGAGTCTCACAGACTTTCCTGCCTGGGTTGGCTTTGAACTGAGATCCTCAGATCTCAGACTCCTGAGTAGCTAAGATTATAGGTATAGCCACCGGCGCCCAGCTCTCAATTGTTTTTTGAAGTAAATATTCAAAGAAATAATGGGAAAGTAGCTTGTACATTCAGATTTGGATGAAAATAATTTATTTTTTACAAGTCAGTCCCAATATTTCAGCTTTTTTTTGTAATTTTTCCCAAACCATCCATATTTGAACATCAATAACATTACAGATACAATGTCATCTTTAAATCATTTAAAAACAAGGTATGGGGCTGTGAATGTGGCTTAGTGGTAGAGTGCTTACCTAGCATGCATGAAGCCCTGGGTTTGATTCCACATAAACAGAAAAAACTGGATGTGGTGCTGTGGCTCAAGTGGTGGAATGATAGCCTTGAGCACAGAGAGTGCCCAGGTCCTGCGTTCAAGCTCCAGGACTGGCAACAAAGAAAAAAAAAAGTATGTTTCCATTTCCTTGCTTTGAGCTTTCTGTAAATTCATGGGACAATTTAATCCTAGCAAATTAATAATTACAAACATTCATGTATAATACTCTTAGTAGGTAGTATGCATAGTGTCATCATTCTGCTGCCTGAAATAATGCTCACTTACACTGGCTACTTTTGAATTTTTATTTGGTCTATATTTTGATTCATTATGTTCTATTATATTTTATTCTTACTCAGTTGTATGGCCTTAAATAAAATGTAAATTAACAGTGCCTCATTTTAAAATAAAATCACAACATAAACTCTCAGGAGAACTTGGTATTCTGATATCTACAAAATAATAAAGTTAAGTGAGATTTTTCATTAAAAAAAGAATATATTCAACTATGGGTCTGTGTTAACAGTTACAAATGAAGACTGAAATTCAGCTGGCCAGGTACCTTGTGTATCAAGATGTAAACTGGCAGCCATTCTGGTGGGGTAGTGCCTATGCTGTAGAAGTTTTTCAATACTTTGAAGTTCACTCCTAGTTTAGCACAATAGTGAAAAATTTTAAGTCAATTATTATTGTAGCTCTGCATGTAAGCATGAAAAACAGGTCTGTGGGTAGCTCAGGAAATGGAGTCTTACAGTTGGAGTAATCATGTTGCTTTTTGGATCCACCTGATGATGATGATGATGATGATGATGATGATGATGATGATGATGATGATGATGATGATGATCTACCTTCCTACTTATGATGATGGTGATGATGATGATGGGTTTTTCCTTGTGCTTCTACTAAATTATAAACCCTTAACATCGCAAGCACATATTATCCTTATTTTTATTTATTGGAGAACATGACATAATGCTTTATATATTTTTTTCACATTTGTAATCTGTACCTATTAATTGTACAATGTGAGGGGGCTCATTGTAATATTTCCGTACATGCACATAATAGTATTCATTTTGTTTATTACGTTCCTTTATCCCTGCCTGCTTCCCTGTTGTTCATCTTGCTTGTCAGTTTTAAAAGTAAGTTTTGATATGACTTTTATATATGCTTTAGGTGTTAGTAGATGCTTATCAGTTGACTACCCCATGATTTTTTTTTAACCAAACTTGGTACTTACTTATTTTTAAACTAGGTATAAAGAGAGATCGCTTAAAAGATTCATTTGTTTAATATACTTAGTAGAAAGATTCATTTGAGCAATGGTTTTTTAAAAAAAATTATATTTTTGTTATCTTTAAGTAGTTGTACAAAGAAGTGACGATTTAATAAATCAGTTTATGAATACAGTGCACTTGTTGTTGCAACTCCTTTCATCATTCTCCCCATCCCTGCCCTTCAATTTCCCTAGTTTCATAGGTATGCATTGAATTTTATGACTGCATTCCCTCCCTGCCTCCTGTCTTCATTCCTCTACCCACCTCCCCTTGAAAGCAATAGTTTTTTTTTTTGTATCAGTTATGGGGTCTAAACTCTGGGCCTGGGCTCTGTCCCTCAGCTCTTCAGCTCAAGGCTAGCATCCTACCACTTGAGCCACAGTGCCACTCCCAGCTTTTTCTGCTTATGTGGTGCTGAGGAATTGAACCCAGGGCCTCATACATGTGAGACACACACTCCACCACTGAGCCACCTTCCCATCCTAGCATTAGGTTTTATTAGCAGGTTATTATCAGGGTAATAATTGATGATACTTAAAAATATTTCATACTAAACTTCATATGCATTTTTATATATTTTAGTAAAAAACTTTGAAAAGCTGGTATTGAATTTTATATTGGTTGAGTGTTTTATTAAATAATTTAAATAATTGTATTTATAAGTTAATAATTTATTAAATAATTTAAGTTATTTTTATTGTCATACAATTATTGTAGAAATAACACTGTTGTTAGGATTGGGTAAATTGGTTTATATTATGTCAAATTCTCTTACTATATACAAAGGATGTAAGCTTTCTTTTTTATATGTTTTTTTATTTTAAAAATACTGTGCAGAGGGGTTACAGTTACATTAGTAAGGTAATGAGTAGATTTCCCATCGAGCATTGTTACCTCCTTTGTTTTTCCCCTACCATCCTCTCCCTTCCCACCTTGCCAACTCCTCCCTTCCCTTTTCCAGGATGTAAGCTTTCTGAACTTTAATTTTCTAATCAGGAAAAATGAATATAATATCAGCTACATCAGTATGATATGAAATACAACTGGGAAAAATACCTTAAGAGTTCTCAGCAACTGAAAAGTAAGTTATTAAAATTAAATTATTTTGGTAAAAACAAAAATTCTTTGATAACCATATATACTGTAGTATCAGGTTGAATTAATCATACCTATAAAAGAGTGTAGCTTAAATGTATAACCCAAATATACAAAAATTGTCATATTTCCCCATATAAATTACGAATTTCAAGCTGGGTGCTGGCGTCTTGTGCCTGTAATCCTAGCTGGAAGACTGAGATCTGAGGATCACAATTCAAAGCCGTCTTGTGAAAGTAAGTCTGTGAGTCTCTTATCTCCAATTAACTACTCATAAACTGGAAGTGGATCTGTGACTCCAAGTGGTGGAGTGCTAGCCTTGAGTGGAAAAGATCAGGGGTAGTGCTCAGGCCCTGAATTCAAGTCCCACAACCAATACTAAAGAAAAAATTTCAGAAGATATAGCAGCTTGAAGCATGAGCAATTTAAGAATTATTTGTGCTTTAATTAATAATATTAATAATACTATTAACATTTGGAGCTAGATACATGTGCCTCATGTCTGCAATCATAAGTACTCAGGAAGCTGAGATCTGATGATCTTGATTTAAGCCAGCCTGATCGGAGAAGTCTGTGAGATTCTTATCTCTAATTAACTAGCCAAAACCAGAAGTAGAGATATGGCTCAAATGGTAGAGCACCAGCTTTGAGTGAAAAAGCCAAGCCAGAGCACAAAGCCCCGAGTTTAAGCCCCAGTACCAGCACAAGAAAAAAAAAAAAAGATTTGACCAAAAGATGCTAGTGGTCAGGTTATTTAGAATCACAAACATTTACACTTTAACTTCTATAACTGAAGTTAATTAAGCATATCTCCTCCTCAGCCTGAAGTCCTGGCTAGGTGGGAAATTTAGATTATGGATGAGAGACCAAGATAAAGGCAAGTATTCAGTTCTTGTTAGGGAGGGTCATATTTCTCACCTGAAGACTCTTTCTTCTTCTGAAAGCATATTTCTGCTTATTCAATTGAGTAGAAATTTAAAGAAGTTAATGGTTGGATAAGGTTAGATAAGAGCTAAGTCTTCACTGCTGTTGGTGTGAAAAGCGCAACAGAGTAAAAGCAAAGCATGAGTCCTGCAGATATTTGAACTGTAATTTCAGTATTTTACCAACAGTTTTATGCTTCCTCTCACTTCCCTGTATATTGGCACTGAAACAAATATGGATTGTACAGCTCCAAAGGTAGTGACACTAGAAGACATACTCCAGGTATGGCACATACTTTAAAATATATGATACCTTCCTGTCCTCAAATGTGTTTTGGATGCTATTCAAAGTGGTTAAATCATAATCTACAGGAAACCTAGTATGACCTAAGGAGTAAACAGACCTGTACTTGCCTACAAAATTGAATTTTACAAGCTGAACCTAGACCTCTTCCCAGTGAAACTAACATTCTTTGTCCTCCCTAGGTTGAAAACTTTGTATCCTTCACTCAGAACACTCTATATATTAGATAGCATTGTTTTTTTTATCATTCACAGCTTTCAGGGTGAGTGCTTACACATTTATGCATTTGTGTTCATATACAGATGATTAAATTTCATCTCTTTTAAGTGATTCAAAGTTACTCAAAACACAGTGTTTTTTGTTTGTGTTTTTCTTGTTATCCCCAGGGCCTGGTATGTGCTAGTCAAGGATCTGCTACTAAACTATGTTCCCATTTCCACAAATCAGTCCTTAGGTTGCATCTTCCTTTAGTGTTTTATAATATTTCCATAGGTGCAGAGTAGAATTAAAATAGGAAGCCAGTCAGTGACATTTTTCTATCATGATATATATATGTTTAAAAAGCAATCTTAGCTGGTAATTAATTTTATAACTGAATAATTAAATACTTGAAAGAAATTGGGTTAAAAGACACAAGAATATTTTTAAGTAATTAAAGCCTACGTAACCAACAGTGATGTTTTAGCAGCAATATATTCAACAAATGTGTACAAAATTAATATTTATATTTTCAAAATAACATTTATATTTTTGCTATTATTTGTATCATTTAAAGCCACAAATGGAAAAAAAAAACTTTTTTTATCCTTCTTCCTTAGCCAGGAAAAATTAATAAAAAGAAATATATGAGGAAATACTAATAAATCAAGTTAACAATAAAATTTCATTACTTCCTTTTATTATGAAATTTTTTGTTTCAGATTTAAAGACATAGAAAACTTAAAATGTTTAATTAGCATGATTTTGAATACTGGACACAGTGCAGCTCTGCCTGAGTAAGAGTAAATGCAAAAAAATGTTTTCTGAATAAATCATTTGAGTAATTAGAATTATGTACTTTGTATAGAAACAGCTTTTAAATGTATGGACTGTCACATATATAAAATACAGGAATAGGAATGAAGAAAAGGGAAAGGAATTAACTTACAAAATTTGTATTGTTTTGTTATTATAGGTATTTACTATACTACAAAGCTATACTGTAAAGAGACATTAAAGCATGAAGTTTACTGGTAATTTATCAGTGTCCTTATAGCTCTACAAGTCTTTACCAATATATATTTGAAGCCCTGAATTATAAAAACTTTTAGCTATTATGTTGTTTTAAAGTCAATATTAGTTATCTAGACAGCACTGACTGGCCAGTTAGGCAGATCATCAACAGGATTTTTGACAGGGATATACTTCTTGCATTTCCTGTTTTTTTCCATCCTTGATTTCATGCCCAAGTGGGTGATTTATTTCTCTAGGGCAATGTGCCATCCAGGATAAAGAGGTCACTGTGATAGTATTTCATAGCTTTTCTTTCATCCACAAAGCCTTGCTACCCTCTGTCTATGACTCATACATCTACTGCTATTCTCCGATAGCAGGACGTTTTGATTTAGCTGTACAGGTCACCTGCTTATTATTCTCATCCTGTACACGTGTGGGTGTGCTGATGTGTGTGAAATCTGGTGGACTCAGCCAGTATTGAACTATAATGTTATCTAGGCCAGGAAATGCCTGTTTGCCCAGATACTTCTCAGAGCAATAGGGCAGGGACAAATCTCTTATTTCCTTCCTGATCTATTCTGTAATACCTAAGGTCCAAGTGAGTGTTTGATACTCACTAATTCTGTTCACTTTTCATTGTTAATAGAGTCTATAGAAGCTAAATATTAAAATATTAAAATTTATGTAAAAATCATATTAAGTGGAGTAAGCCAGACCCAAAGAAACATAGGCTGTCTGGTTCCTTCATATGTAATAATTAGTATATGTCTAGCATAGTCCTAGTAGAGTATCACAATTGCTCAATAGCCATGTACATATGAGAATATAAAATGATGTTAAGTGAAATAAACTATAAGATATGGAAACAAGGGTTTTTTTTCCCTTTAGTGTACTGTATAAAGTTATTTCTTTTTTCTTTTTCTTTGGTTTACCCCTTGTCACTGTTTTTTATTTTGATACTCTTTGTATTGTTAATCTGATTTGGGGATTGGAAGGACAATCACAGAAATGGTGAGACAGAGAACAAAGGGTGAACCAGTGTAACCATGACACAAGACACTATGTTGGAAACGAACTTTACAACTTGGGGGGAAGGAAAATTAGGGGGGAGGGATAGTGGGAGAAAAGGAGAGGCGGGTTAACAATGTTTGACAAGAATTGTACTTATTTCCTTACTTATGTAACTGTAAGCCCTATACATCACCTTTACAATTCAAAAAAATCTGTAGTCATCCTTGTGGAGTGATGATGCCTGTTAATCATCATATAAATAATGTATTACAAATTTGCCTTACTTAAACCCTTTGTCTAGGTCTAACATTTAGACCTTGGGAGAATTAGTTTCAATTTGACTTGTTTTCCCCTTTTGTAAAACAGAAGTATTAACAATACCAATCTCCCCGGGTTTTTGCAAAGAAAAGGAGTTGATAGATATGGAAAACTTGGAGATGTGTGGCACAAATGTACAAAGTTGTACAAAGTGCTTAGCATGCTCATTGTTAATATTGGCTGTCATTTGGAGTAATAGTTCACAATAGGATTTTTCCTCTTTATAGTTGGAAACTTCAACATGAATGATAAGAATGGTGTGTATTTCAGGGGAGGAGGGAGATAAACAGTTCAAGCTCACATAGCTTATACTACAAATGAAAGCCAGTGGCTAATATTTCACAGCCATGCTTTTATTCATGTGGAGATAAGTGGCACATTCATCCTTGATGCATCTATGTATCATGTACACATGTGAGTTGTGTCTTTGGATTTACCTCTAAGACATTTCAAACATTTCTTAGACTTTATGTATTGGTTTCTTCTAGTCATTAAATTAAAATTTATCTTTCTTACCTTATCAGTAATGGCTTTTCTACCTATTTGTTTTTGAAACCTTTAATCTTATTTTGTTAAAATGCTTTCCCATTACAGAATAATTACAGAAAATTATTTTAGTCTGTTGAAATTCAGTCTTATTATTAATGGGGGTCTGTGCAGATGTACCTAGAGTTTAAAATTTGGTATTTGCTTGCTTATTCACTAAAGTAATTTATAATTTGGAAGGAACATGTATTTCAGTCTGTTGTTATAGGGTTCTATCACTGAAAATCTGCTAACCCATGTTTGGCTTTCTTTTTCTTCTTTCTTTTTTTTTTGTCAGTCATGGGGCCTGAACTCTGGGCCTGGGTGCTGTCCCTCAGCTCTTCAGCTCAAGACTAGTGCTCTATCACTTAAGCCACAGCGCCACTTCTGGCCTTTTCTGTTTATGTGCTGCTAAGGAATTGAACCCAGGGTCTCATGCATGCAAGACAAGCACTCTACCACTGAGCCACCTTCCCAGCCCCTTGGCTTTCTTTTTTGAAAAATTACATTTTATTGTTATTGTAGAAGTTATATCAGAGAGGTTATAGTTACATAAATCAGGTAATGAGTACCTATCTTTTTGAGCCATGTCATCTCTTCCTTTCCAGTTTTTCCCTTCTGCCCCCACCTACAAGTTTTATAGTTCATTTTCTGTATATTGTCTAGTCAGTATCACTGCTGTGTTTGTTCACTCTTTGTTCCACCTTTTCTGTGCTCCCTCTTTACCCTCCCAAAGACAGATTCACAAACAAGACCATGTTTGCCTTTTATGGGACATAAAAAATTAGGTAGTTTTATATATTATGTAAACACTTGTAAAAATAAACCAATTGGCATAAATTGTAGCCTGATAGGAAAAAATGTGTAAAGGGTATAAAAAGATAAACAATCTCCCAGAGAAATAATATATAAGGTCAAAAATACAAAACAAAAAACAAATAAAAAGGAACAACCCTCTTGAGTCTCAATACTAGTGAAAACATGAAAGAAATGCCCCCTATCCTTATGTCACTTAACCTAACAAATTGAAAAAATATTTTAAATTAATTTTAATTTCTTCTTTTTTTCTTTTTTCTGGTCCTGGGGCTTGAACTCTGCCCCTGAGTTTCTTTTGCTCAAGACTTGAGCCACAGTGCACTTCTGGCTTTTTTGAGTAGTTTCTTGGAGATAAGAGTCTCATGGACTCTTTACTACCCAGGTTGGCTTTGAACCCTGAACTTCAGATCTTAGTCTCCTGAGTAGCTAGGATTACAGGTGTGATCCGTCCGCGCCTGGCTTTCTTCTTCATATTTTGATACGTAATTTTTTAAAATGACAAATGGCATAAAACCAAACACTTTGAAAATGAGTGTGTTTTGTGAGTATTGTTGACCAGTGTGTAGGATGACTGTAGATTTTTTTTTTAGAACTGGTTACTGGAAAACCAATGTGACTGCAGAGCCACTTTTCCTTCTCCACCTGAGTTATGTGTGTATGCAACCATAGAACACCTGCTCTTGATTGTCCCTGGCAGGGAGGAAATGGAGAGAGGGTCTCAGCTTCAGGTCATTGCCATCTCTTCATTACTCAGAAGTGGTTGATACTATCCTTACATTACTGTGTTCTTCTCTGTATGCATATCTAAAGAAGTGAACGTCTGTTATTTGGTGGCAACACTTTTGGGGGGAAATAATTTTCACACTTCTGAGACTATGAGATGGGAATATATGTTTGAAATACTAATTGTGACCCATTACCTTTCTATCATTCAATCAGTTAATTATGTTATTCTGTAGACCATCACTGATTCTGGTAATGTTTAACAATATTTTACTTGATTTTTCAACTGTAATCATAGTCTAGTTGTACAATTTGTTCATTTTAGAGTACTTTTCTTGGTTTTCAACTGTAGTTCATAGTCCAGTTGTACAAACTCTTCATTTTAGGTAGTGTCTTTTTTACTTTTTCTAATTTTAGGTGTTGTTCTGAGATAATGTCTTGTTAGGTTGTCCAGGCTGACCTTAAAATGAATATCCTATTCTGATACCTGCACCTCCTGATTTCTGGGATTAGGATTACTGGTGTGAGTCACCATACCTAGTTTGTTAAGTATTTTTAAGAGCAGCCTGTGGTCAAGGAGGGTAAAGACATATTTTTTTCACTTAAAAAATTATGGTTCAGATTCTGCTATTTTCTCAGTGTGTGACTGGACATGAAACATTTAATTGTTTGGAATCTCAATTTCTTGATTTGGAAAATGAGAAAGGTGGATTAATTAATCTCTGTGGTCTTTTGAATTTTTTTAGTCTAACAGAAATTGTATCCAGTGATTTGTTACAAAAATGATCCAGGTATAAAGACATGTTGAATATATTTTGCCTTTGGATGCTTCACATCCTACTGGTTAAGTCATTGGAAATTTTCATTGATTCAAAACACCATCTTTTGCTATCATAGAAGTGTTTGTAGTTCTCTTAGAAGAGGTAAAATATACCTTGATCTTACAGTTCTAATTAATTGAAAAGTACTTCTTATTAAAGCAACTAGAGAGCCATGTAAGTGAGCATTTCCTTGCTGTTCAGATGGGGTATTCTATGTCCTGATGCTGAGATCAGTTGGCATGGCTTTTTCATTCTACTACTACTTACTTATTTTGTTTAAATAACCTGCCAAGTAGTGCCTTAACAGAAAAATATAATGTGATTTAGTGTGTAATTTAGAGAGATTATCAAATTGCATGTAAGATTGGTTCTTTTTTTGTTTTGGTACACCTTGGCTATAAATGTTGAAAGACAGAAAAGAAACACTGGTTACAGGATAATGTCTGCTTTGGCAGTATGTATTTATTTGAACACAGAGTGAGTGTAAGGGGTAGTTAGTATTTTTTCCTGTCATCTCTTACCCTTAGGAGAAAAGGAGAAAGACTTCTGTATTTCTTAAAAAAAAAAAAAACAGATGCAATGTTAAGTAGTTTCAGTAGTCAAAATAGTACTATATTTTTTGAATTATGCTTTTTTTGGCGGGGGGTCAGTCATGGGACCTGAACTCTGGGCCTGGGCACTGTCCCTCAGCTCTTCAGCTCAAGGCTAGTGCTCTACCACTTGAGCCACAGTGCCACTCCCGGCTTTTTCTACGTATGTGGTGCTGAGGAATTGAACCCAGGGCCTCATGCATGCAAGGCAAGCACTCTACTACTGAGCCACCTTCCCAGTCCAAATTATGCTTAATTTTTATGTGATGATTTCTTGGATATTTCAGAGTACTCCATGAAAAATGAAGGTCCATGTCCCCTAAAGAATAGAACAGGGGAAAATGGGAGAGAACAAAGAAAATAGTGACCAAGGAGCACCTGAGTACAGTGACTTTGGAATTGTAATCCCTTTTTTTTTTTTTTTACAACTACTTAATAATACAGTAAAAAATGCAAAAAAATTTAAAAAGTATGGATAAACCAGAACCTAGCCTTTTTGGAGTATAGGCAGAGGCCACATTGCTCTGCCAAGACTACCTCCAAACAACACTGTACTGAGCCTTATAGGCATGCCAGTGCCCAGAAACAAGATCTGGGAAATCTCAGGTGCTGTGTCCTTTTTCCTTTCTCTTAGCTCCAGAGTGTTCTAAAATTTCATGGTTTCTGGGTATGGATCACTTGATTAAAACTAGAAGGACTGTTTAATGGTAAAACATTCTTAATGGAGAATGACTGAATCAGGTTGGTTTGAAAATGAGCCCTTTACTGTCTTTTTATTATTTTGTTGGGATTTGATATATTTTAGTAATTCCCAGGTGGAGGAGATTGAGAGAGGAGGTTGTTTCCTAGTTTAGAATAATGGAAGACTTATTCTTGTCCTGTCTTTGTTGTAACTATTGGTGTAAACTTAGGCAAACAGGCTAACCTTCTATGTGTCAATGACCTGAAATGCCAAATGGCTGCTTGCCTTCTTAGCCAGGTTCTTGTGAGAGTAAGAAAAAACATTACCGTGTCTTGAAAATGTTAAAGCATGGTGATTACCTAAAACAGTATGACATTTAATATGAAATAGATACCCTCAAAAACCATGTGCAGAATTAAAAGCATCACAATTGGGGTATTAGTTCTCCTATTAAAACATTTTCTGTAAAAGATTTGAACCCAGGCTGGACTTCATATTTTTATTGAACAAACTATAGATTTAATCTGTTCATTTCTTGGTCTCAGGGGAGATAAATGGGACAATTTAATGCAGGTTCTCATTTGGTGTGACTTTTCAGTCATTAGTCTGATTAGAGCATTCTCTTATCACCCATGCTCCAAGGGGAGGCGGAAAGAACAATCTACTGACTTGGTGGACATCTGCTTACTCAGATACCAAGTCTCCCTCGTGTCCCCAGGAGACTGTGGGGAGGATGAGGAGGATACCAGTTGAGCTCTGTGGGCCAGAGACCAGGAGCCCTCACTCGGCTTGTTTTCCACTCATTGTGCAGACTGGGCCCTATCACTGGAAAGGGCTGGCAAGGAAGTAGAGAGGAAGCAAGTGCCACTGCTAGTTCAGAGTGTTCCAGTGTGGTTGGAAAGTTTGAGAAGTGGCCTGGGTGAGAAGAACAAGACCTATTGACAGGGTTCAGTAATGGTCAGGTCTGTTTTACATCAGCTTTCTGAATAATCACAGATCTCCTCACCCAAGGGATCTTCAACACAGTTACCTCTGCCTTTGTTAGTTTGTTTTTTTAAACATTCTTTGTAACTATAATATGACACAAAACACTTCTAACTTTTTATTAAAAGAGATTATAAAAACACGAGAAGCTTCTTAATATCAACAGTATAACAGGGCTTTCTAACTGATTATCAAATTGTTCTTTGTTTACAGAACTGTTTCTAGAAAGCTGTTGTCTCACTGATTAATTTATGAGATTATTATTATTATTTTATTACCATCATCATCATCATCATCATCATTTCCAATGGTCATGTAGGCCAACCTGGCTTGTGTTAGCTTGAATTGGTCAGCTTCCTCATCTTGCCTTGTAACAACCATGCACATAGTAAACTTGGGATGAAAATGCCAAACACTTTCTCTTTTCTATGAGTCTGCAAACCAGCATATTTATGTTAAGAAATCAGAAGAAAATCTTTTTTTGTCCATTATCAGTGACAATACTGTTTATTCTAGGCACAATTAAGAGGATGTTCTCAATATATATTTACACCTGAATATAGGCACAACATACGTGCATGCCACTCTTACAAAAACTGAAATGGTTCAGCTTGCTGGAAGTTTTAATGAACCACAATATGTGTCCCTTATGTGCCTTGCCTTGTCATTATACTTCAGTTTGTGCAAGATTTCTGCATTATGTTGTAAACACTTGCGTGGCAGCCCTGTCATTTTCAGGACACACAGGATGTCTCAGTTCCAGTTTTGGGGTCAAGTCATGGTAATATGGCTTGCTTCATTTTTCTATTTTCTGGAATATCTGGTTGGAAGTTTTTTTTTATTGTGAAAATACTGTACAGCGGGGTTACAATTACATGGGCAAGATAATGAGTACATTTCTTATCAAGCATTGTAGCCTCCTCCTTTGTTTCCCCTTCCCATCCCTTCCCATCCTCCTCCCCCTCACCCAGAAACACAGAGTTGTTTTAATCTTTTTTCAAGCTAATGAAACCCAAGAAACCCAAGAAAAATCCAATCATCCTAATTATTTTTATCCCCCCCCCCTTTTTTTTTTGAGTCTGGTCGTGGGGCCTGTACTCTGGGCCTGGACGCTGTCCCTCAGCTCTTCAGCTCAAGGCTAGCACTCTACCACTTGAGCCACAGCGCCACTTCCAGCTTTTTTTCTTTTTTCTTACATGGTGCTGGGGAATCGAACCCAGGGCCTCATGCATGCAAGGCAAGCGCTCTACCACTGAGCCACCTTCCCAGCCCCTTTTATCCCTATTTTTAAGGTCACAAATTCAATAGTTAAGAGTCTACTAACATACGGTTTTGTGTTTAAGTCTAGGTAGAATTAGAGGGGACTCCCTATTGGGGTAAAAGAATGACAGTTATAGGATTAATCATAAAATTCCTGTCTGGTTTATTTTCTGAGAAAGGATAACTTGTGTGGTACTTCTGGAATTCATCAAATTAACTGCTTGCTATTTTAATAAATTTTTCACATTTTCCCCTAAAGGTGGTACATGAAATACTTTTGTCTAAATAGAGACCCCCTACCTAGAAATTTAAAAAAGAATTACAGTATTAAAAGCCAATTGAAAATCTCTATATTTAGTCAAACACTTTAGATGCTAAGGTGGTAGATTTAAGATTAGTACAAAGTACTTAACTATTTTATACAGTTTTTAATGTTCTTCTCCTTTTTTATTTTTTATTGTGATTAAGTGATTACATAAATTTCACAAATTTGATAGTCTTGTGGGATAGTAATACTTAGTTAAAGTCACAAACACATTCTAACCTTCGTGGGACAATTGTCTTTATTGTGTTTATAAAGTTTGTGGATTCTATGAGCTTTGACAATACAGCTATTTCTCCACATCGGTTGACATGTACATTTCTTTCCTTTTGCTTAGTGTCAGCTGTTCCCTCTTTCCCTCTCATTCCCTCCCTCCCATCACTGCCATTGAATTGCTTAGTTCATTTTGATCAATGTTCAGTGCAGCTGATGGGTCTCACTGTTGTATGTTTTCCCCGGTTTCCCTCTGTTTCGGTGTCCTTCTCCTAGTTTCCTTCAGATGTGCACATTTATACCATATATGTGGTCAGCAGCATGGGGTCATTTAGTAATGATACTACCAGATGAGTGGAGGGCCTTTGTTTCTTATTTTTTTTATATTTTTTATATATATATTTTTTTTGTCGGTCGTGGGGCTTGAACTCTGGGCCTGGGCGCTGTCCCTCAGCTCTTCAGCTCAAGGCGAGCGCTCTACCACTTGAGCTACAGCGCCACTTCCGGTTTTCTGGTGGTTTATTGGAGATAGGAGTCTCATGGTCTCTCCTGCCCGGGCTGGCTTTGAACCGCGATCCTCAGATCTCAGCCTCCTTAGTAGCTAGGATTACAGGCGTGAGCCACCAGCGCCCGGCTGGGCCTTTGTTTCTTGAGTCTTGTTTACTTTGTTGTATCTCCTTACATTTTGGATTTAACATCCACATATCAGGGAGACCATGTTCTGTTTGTCTCTTTGCTCTTGGTTTACCTCACTCAAAATAATTTTTTTCTAGTTCCATCCATTTCCCTGCGAATGCCATTATTTGTTTGTTTGTTTATTTGCTTTTTGGTCCAGTTGTGGGGCCTGAACTTTGGGCCTGGGCACTGTCCCTCAGCTCTTCAGCTCAAGGCTAGCGCTCTACCACTTGAGCCACAGTGCCACTTCCGGCTTTTTTTTTCTGCTTATGTGGTGCTGAGGAATTGAACCCAGGGCTCATGCATGCAAGGCAAGCTCTCTACCACTAAGCCACCTTCCCAGCCTCCGAATGCCATTGTTTTGTCCTTTGTAATGGCTGCATAATATTCCATTGTATATAGGTACCACAATTTTTGGATCCATTCATTTGTAGTGGGGCATCTGGGTTGTTTCCCGATCTTGGCTAATGTGAAGAATGCTGCAATGAATATGGAGGTACATGTGTCCTTGTATCTTGGTTCCTGTTGTTCAGGATAGATGCCTAGGAGTGGTATGGTTGGGTCGTAGGGGAGGTCTATATTTAGCTTTCTGAGGATGCTCCAGACTGCTTTCCAAAGTGGATGTGTAAGTGTACATTCCCACCAGCAGTGCAATAGGGCTCCTCTTTCTCTGCCTCCCCTCCAGCATTTGTTGTTGGCTGAATTCAGGATGTGGGCCATTCTGACTGGCGTAAGGTGGTATCTCAGTGTTGTTTTTATTTGTATTTCCTTCACAGCCAGGGATGGTGAGCATTTCCTCATGTGTTTCTTCTTCTTTTTTTTTTTTTTTTTGTAATCTCTTCTTCTGAGAAGTCTCTCTTTAGTTCCTCTGCCCATTTAGTAATTGGTTTGTTAGGCTGGGGAGGGCTTAGTTTCTTGAGTTCCCTGTATATACTGAATATTAGGCCGTTGTCTGATATATTGCTGGTGAATATTTTTTCCCGATTAGTTGGCTTTCTTTCTAGTTTGGTTGCTGTGTCTTTAACTGTGCAGAAACTTTTTTTATTTTAAGGTAGTCCCATTTATCAAGTCTCTCTCTCCAATTTGTTGTGACCCTGGGACTCTGTTCAGGAAGTTCATGCCTGTGCCTATAAGTTCAAGTGTCTCTCCTACTCTGTCCTGAAGTAGTTTCAGAGTATCAGGTTTGATGGTAAAGTCTTTAATCCATTTTGAGTTGATGTTAGTGCATGGTGACAAGCTGGGGTCCACTTTTAGTTTTCTGAATGTGGCTGTCCAGTTTTCCCAGCACCAGTAGTTGAAGAGGCTGTGCTTCTTCCATTGTATGTCTTTGGCTCCTTTTTCAAATATCAGCTGATATTTGAAAAACGTCTGGTTTTATTTCTGGATCTTCTAATCTATTCCATTGGTCTTCAGGTCTGTTTTTGTGCCAGTACAAAGCTGTCTTTGTTTTTATGGTTCTATAGTAGAGTTTGAAGTCTGGCATGAAGATCCCTCCCATGTTGTCTTTTTTGCCTAGAATTGTTTAGGCTATTCTAGGTCTTTTGTTGTTGCATATGAATTTTTGGACTGTTTTCTGTACTTCAGTAATGAATATCATTGGGATTTTAATGGAAATTGTGTTGAATTTGTATATCAATTTTGGCAGTATGGCATTTTCACTATATTAAGTCTGCCTATCCAAGAGCATGGAAGGTCTTTCCATTTCCTGGTGTCCTCTATAATTTCTTTCTTTAAGTTTTAATACTTTTCAAGAGTTCCTTTACATCTTTGGTTAGGTTAATTCTTAAATATTTTTGTTTTGAGGTTATTGTGAATGGGATTGTTTCCTCAATTTCCCTTCTGCTTGTACTTTGTTGGTATACAGAAAGGCAACTGATTTTTGTGGTTGATTTTGTATTCTGCTACTTTGCTGAAGTGGTTTATAAGTTTTAAGAGTTTGGGATTGGAGTTTTTTGGATCATGGAGGTAACTAGTATCATGCCATCTGCAAAAAGGGATAGTTTAACTTCTGAACTTCCCAATACGGATCTCTTTAATGTCTTTTTCTTGCCTTATTGCTCTGGCTAAGGATTCCAGAACTATATTGAAGAGGAGTGGGGAGAGTGAGCATCTTTGCCTTGTTCCTGATTTTAGAATTGGTTGTAGTTTTTCCCCATTAAGAATAATATTGGCTATTGGTCTGTTATATATGGCTTTTGTTGTTTTAAGGAATGTTTCTTCTATTCCTATTTTTTCCAGAGCTTTTAATATGAATGAATGTTGTATCTTATCAAAAGCCTTTTCCATATCAATGGAGATAACCATGTGGTTCTTGACCTTGGATCTATTGATGTGATAGATTACATTTATTGATTTACACATGTTAAACCATCCCTGCATCTCTGGGATGAAGCCTTCTGTTCTTCTCCTTTTTAAAGTTCATATGTGTATTGCATTCACATGCTACGATAATACAAAATTTTTTATATTTCCCTTATTACATCCTCATCTCCCAATGTATACATATATATCTTAAAACCCTTTAAACCTCCCAATGACTTTTCAGAATCCTTACACTTAGCAGCCAACACCCATCCAGTGCCTGGAGGTCACTTCACCCCAAAGGTGTTCACCTCCATAGCACAGTCTTCAGTAATACCAATAGTCCTTATGTTGCCATCTCTTTTACTTGCCCTTATTAGTCTTTAATTTATCCTCCATCACATTTTTACCCAGCAGCTTGTTTTTCACATCTCCCTTGGATTTGTCGTATTCCTGTTTCATGTTCCTATAATATAATGACTTTTTTTTGCTTTACAAGTGCATATTTCAAAGAGCTTGTAAGTGGTAAAACTACCTTCATGTTGATCTGAAACTTCTTGTTGCCTCTGATTACTTCTGTATATTTCAGTTTCTTCCTCCTACTTCTGTATTGCTCACATGAATTACTGTCTGGAAGAAAGTACCGTGGTATGCTCGGCAATACATACTGTCATTATTGTTTTTTTTTTCTCCTCAACATACTCAATTCTAGTTCAAATAGCTCTTTAAATGCTTTCCTCAAAATCTGTAATATAGACCATCTTTTTATGTTAGCTACTCTTGGCCTCACATTTTCCAATTTTTTTCTCTTCCCAGGATGGTTCATACTTGGCTGAGTTCCTGCTGGAGAAAGGCTATGAGGTAAGTAACTAACTCAGTGGGCAAGTATTTGGGAGACCACTGGGATCCAACAGCTTGCTTCTGCTGCATGTTCCTGTGTGTACCTTTGGTGGAAACTCTGGGCCTGGGCACTGTCCCTGAGCTCTTCAGCTCAAGGCTAGCACTCTATCACTTAAGCCACAGCGCTACTTCCCAAATAAGAATCTTGAGGCGACTTTACCATTATGCCTGTTATACTACCAACTCATTGTGCTGTCTTCTGGTAAGCCCTGATGACATATCCTCCCTGATACCTTCTACATTCCTGAGAAAATAGCAGTCTGTGCAAGCCCAACTGTAATATTATAAAGGCTGATTTATGATGCAGTGAGTACATAAAATTCCTATTCATGATGGAATCACTTAATTTGGAAATTGCATAAAGCAATAAAAATCAAGTTGATCTTTGGCATGCTTGAGTGCAAAATTTACACATGGATGTTTTTTACTTTCTAAGAGGCAGCCATAACTTTTATGGAAGCTGCAACTTTTAGGTGTGCTGCATCTGTCATCATCAACTTGTTTTGTTCCTTCAATATTTTCTCCTTTACCTCAAAGAATAGTGTTTTACGTTAAATTTGATGTATTTTATTGTGTATATTGCACTTTGTTAGAAAGTTTTTTCATATATAGACAGTGTATGAATTAAGAAACTGACAGTGGACTGTATGCTATGACCTGCTTTGCTCATGTTTGCATTAATAGTTTTTCATTGTCTTTTTATTCTAATTGTAGGATATTGCATAAAAATATGAAGTTGGAAAAATGGAAAAACAAAAGAAAGAAACATGGCATCTAGATGCCAACAGGATTTGAAGAAAAGAAAGTTAATTTTCTTACTTTACCTCAATCTTTTTGAGAGCCTTGACTTTTAGACTTTAAGAAGTTATAGCAGAGCTGAGAACATGGCTCAAATGTAGCTTCCTAGTCAGGGTAAAGCCTTGAGTTTAAAACTCAGTATTACAGAACAGCAACAACAAAAAAAAACAAACTAAAAAAAAAGCCCTTCCTCAAATAAAAAAGTCATAGAGAATTTTTTATCCCATTCTGTACTCATATAATAGTAATCGTTCTCTAGCTTACAATATTCAAATAAGATGAATGCAATCATGAAAGGACATATGTACATATTTTTATATGATGATATTACTGTAATCAAGAGTCTACATATATTGCCTGGCAGAATAATCAAAGAGTAATAATGTAATTATCAAGAGTATATGTATTTATGTACATACACTGCATAGTCTGTAGAGCAGGAAGTTTTAGAGCAGGTCATATAGTGCAAGAAGTGATTTTAAAAGAAGTTCTATGTACTCAGACTGGATTAACTTTATGCTTTGATAAATATTAGAAGGCAAGGTACACTTTCCGATATGTGGAATGTGCTGGGAAGTAGCCAATGAAGTCAGTGAGGCTCAAATGAACCAGATTAAGGAGCTAGTTGAGCATTCATTCTTGAAGTTTTGAAGAGGGAGGTGGTGTTTCAAAAGTGATGTTCCAAATGCATGGGTGTTGTGACATAATTTGAGGAGTGGAGATGAAGTGTCAAAGGCAGGATCTGTGCCTAGTCTAGAAAAAAAGGAAATATGTCTGTGTGCTGTGATAAGGGGTGGACTAGTGGGCGTTAGTCTGGATATACAGATTCACAGGCAGGAGACCTGCTTTACTGGAAGTCTGAGATGGAGACTTGGATGTAGAAACACCATTCAGGTGTCTCTCATTAATGAACTAGAAGACTTCACTAGGCAAATCAGTGAAAGAATTGGAAACAGAATAATGAGAGCCAAGGACTATCTAGGAGCTGCAAATATTTGCATTCCTTTGACATTTAAATTATAAGAGCAGATTTGATTCTGATACAGAAAGACAATAGAAGACTCAAATGGAAAAATCACAGTCAACTGGGAGGAATTTCTCATAGAAATAATGATTGCCAAAGAAATGGGTCTATAGTTCTCTTTCTTTGATGAGTCCCTGCCTGGTTTTGGGATGAGGGTTATGATGGCTTCATAGATGTGTTCGGTAGTGAACTTTCTCTTTCAATTTCATTGAAGAGTTGGAGGAGTATTGGTGTGAGCTCTGCTTTGAAGGCCTTGTACAATTCCACTGTAAAACCATCTGGTCCTGGACTTTTCTTAGATGGGAGGTCTCTTATTGCTGTTTCTATTTCAATGCTTGATATGGGCCTGCTAAGATGGTTTAACTCATCTTGGTTTAGTTTCAGCATGTCAATATTTGCTAGGAAAAGGTCCATTTCTGCCAAGTTCTCAAACTTATAAAGTTTTGAGAAGTATTCCCTTATAATGTTCTGAATCTTGGTTGTTTCTGTGGTGATGTTTCCATTCTCATTTCTGAGTTTATTTATTTGGGTGTGTTCTCTTCTTTTTCTGTTAAGATTTGCTAAGGGTCTGTCAATTTTGTTAATTTTTTCGAAGAACCAACTCTTTGTTTTGTTTGGATTCTAATTCATTTAATTCTGATTTAATTTTAATTATTTCTTTCCTTCTACTGTATTGGGGTTTATCTTGCTGGTCTTTTTCAAGGAGGTTCAGATGTCTCATTAAATTGTTGGTTTCAGATCTCTCCAATTTGTTGATGTAGGAACTCAGAGCTATAAACTTGCCCCTAAGTACTGCCTTTGCTGTGTCCCAGAGGAACTGGTAATTTGTGTGCTCATTTTTGTTGAATATCATGAACATTTGAATTTCTTTTCTAATCTCTTCCATGACCCACTCATGATTCAACAGTGTTCAGCCTCCATGTGTTACCGGACTTTCTTTGGTGGCTTTTGGTGTTGAGTTCTAATTTTATTCCCTTGTGGTCAGAGAGAATACAAGGTATAACTTCAATGTTTCTGAATTTGGCCAAGTTTGCTTTGTGGCCTAAAATGTGGTCTATTTTAGAAAATGTTCCTAAAACAACAGATACTGGAGAGGATGTGGACAGAAGGGAACCTTACTCCATTGTTGGTGGGAGTGTAAACTTGTTCAACCACTTTGGAAAGCAGTATGGAGGTTCCTCCAAAGACTCCACATAGAGCTCCCCTATAACCCAGCAATCCCACTTTTGGCATTTACCCAAATGTTTACAAACAAGACCACACTAAAGCTACCAGCACAACTATGTTTATTGGAGCACTATTTACGATAGCTAAGATATGGAACCAACCCAGATGCCCCTCAGTAGATGAATGGATCAAGAAAATGTGGTATATATACACAATGGAATTCTATGCCTCCATCAGAAAGAATGACATTGCCCCATTTGTTAGGCAATGGAAAGGCTTGGAAAAATTATATTAAGTGAAGTAAGCCAGGCCCGAAGAAACATAGGTCCCATGGTTTCCCTTATTTGCAATATCTAGTATATGTCTGAGTCAAGCAGAAAAGGTCAGATAAGGTGATGTTATGGAAATGAACCCTAAGATATGTATTCAAATGTTTTTTTTCTTTCATGCGATTGTTTCTAACACCTAAGATTATTTCTTTGTTGCTTTGTATGTCCCTCCCCCACAGTATAACCCCCGCTTTCACTGTATTTGATGTCGTATAATTTTTGGAGGGGAAGGGGAAAAACAAATTGTTTAAATAGGGACACAGGTGGACCCATTGCAACAATGAGATGTACAAGTCGTTATGTTGAAAAATGAACTTTACAACTTTGGTGCGGGGGGGGGTGGTGGTAGCGGGGAGGTTTGGGTGGGGGGAGCAGGGGGAGGATGGGAAGGGATGGGAAGGGGAAACGAGGAGGCTACATGCTTGATAAGAAATGTACTCATTATCTTGCCCATGTAATTGTAACCCCTCTGTACAGTATTTTCACACTAAAAAAACAAAAGAAATAATGATTGCCCACAAATTGATAGGTGAAAACGTGACTGACACTATAATGAAGAGGTACAGATCCACAAAGCATGAGTAAAACCAGACGTCCCTCAGATACAAGTCCTTTGTGTAGTATAAAAAGTGTATATGGATGGTGTGGGGGGGCGTTAACTGTACAGTATTCAAGTTTAATAGGCTACTGTCCTCAACTTTAAGAGATTGATATAATAGGAGAATAAGCTGTCAAGAGGACTCTGATGGGAGTGAGGCTATATCTTTTTATACTTTGGTTACAACAAATGTTAGAGTGACTTTTTTTTCAAATTAAATCATTGGAAAATTTCTATGATTATCAGCTGCAGAGCTACAGTCTTTGATTACTCAATGACTATAAGCAGGAGAATATAATTAGTAGATGTGTAGTGGGGCCAGAGGGGGACATACCTGGCCACACCTTAGCCAAGAGGTTAATAGCAGGAATTTTGGCCAAGTACAGACATGAATGAGTTTTTAATCTTTAATGTACATCAGAATTACCTAGAGGTCCTAATGAAACACCAAAGGCGGGTTAGGAATTCTGGGAATTGTTATTTATAACATTTTTACCCAGGTGTTGCTGCAGCTACTTTCTTGCAAACTATAGATGCAGGACCACTGTAACTAAAGGTTCAGG
This sequence comes from Dipodomys merriami, assembly GCF_024711535.1. Taxonomy (NCBI): domain Eukaryota; kingdom Metazoa; phylum Chordata; class Mammalia; order Rodentia; family Heteromyidae; genus Dipodomys; species Dipodomys merriami. The sequence goes on from NW_027202937.1 coordinate 34,252,942, forward strand.
TGAGGCAGACAGACTAGTTCCATCACCATTTATCCCTACAAATTCCTTGCTGAGCTATTTCAAATCTGTTCTGTTTATCATGAATATCAGAAATACTGGAAATAGAACAGCAGAGTGCTAGCCAGGAACATCTCAATGTTGTGAAAAATGTGGCTTGTTGAAACGGAATTGTTATAGGAAAGAAGGAAGTACACATTAAATGGGTAGCAATGTCAGTGTCAGTTTGGTACATAAAAGAAGAAAGTAGAGCAGGGTCAGGTCCCAGGGGCAGAAATGATGAAGTAACATAGGCAAGAACAAACCTTATATGTAGATTTAGCATAGAATAGTAACTGTACTCTTTTACTTTTTCTCTAGTCAAAAAATAAGAGAGTCCTGAAGACTTAACTAATGTTAACTCAAAAGCAGGCACTTCTGAATGGCTTGAGAAGGAATAAATCAATGAATTGATTTGTAATGGTTAATGACCTGTGTGGCCATACACATTTTTAGATTCCTGAAGCTGTTCCAGGACCTCCTGTGGATACCAAAAGGTATCTCAGGATGTCCAAGTCACTTATATAAAATGATATAGTATTTGTGTCTTATGTATATGCTTTTATATACATTTAATCATCTGTAGGATAGTTACAGATAGATATAGAAGAGAAATACATGACAGATAACAGTTTTATTGTTGCTTGTTTCTTGAATTTTATTCAGGATTAAGCATTAAGAACAAGTAACAAGGTTGACAAGAAATGTACTCATTACCTTACTTATGTAACTGAATCCCCTTGACAATAAAAAAATAAAAAAATAAGAACAAAGAGAATACAATACTTGGATACAATACTTGTTCTTTTATTTTTTTGTTTTTGCTTTGTGGAGCTTGAACCCAGGGCCTGGGTGCTGTCTGTGAGCTTGTTTGTTCATGGCTAGTGCTCTACCACTTTGAACCACAGCATCACTTCACATTTTTTGTTGGTTAATTGGAGGTGTATCTCATGGGCTTTCCTGCATGGTTGAACCATGATCCTCAGATCTCAGCCTCCTGAGTAGCTAGGATTACCGGCATGAGTCACCAGCACCTACAAATACCCATTTACAGTGAGGAAAACCAGGAATACTGAGATTTTATGGAAAATTGCCCTGTAAATATGATATGTACTTAATTCTGCACCTTGCTAAACTGCAAAGGCCTTTCTACTTTATACCCTGTTAAACAGCAGAGAGCAAAAGCACTATACAAGTAGTCCAGCCTTCATGGCAAGGGAGCCTTGGAAAACATCACTGGATGGTCCATGTCTTAATTCTCTTCTGCCCTTGCTGACTCTGTGGCCTTAAACAAATTCTTAATGTATATTGGGTTCGTGCACACATCTGTCTCCCAAGGTAGTTGTACAATTGTGAGAGAACATAGAAAATATTTTAGCAGTGGAGCTCTGCGGTATGCAAAGAGCTTGTAGATGCGTGAGTAACTAAGGCAGTTTGTGATGCTGACAAGCCAGGAGACACATGATGTAGAAAGTTCCTTAGATCAATTCATTAATAGTATTGCTGGAAAGCAGCTATTTTCTCTAGCCTAGGATGCTAGAGTGATATATGTTCTTTCCATTGTCATAGAAAAAGAAAACCACCACAAGTGAAACATTTTATGGAACACAATCTAGTTTTAAGTGCTTGTCAGCAACCACTATTAGGAGATGAGCTGAAAACATACTGCCACCAACTTGCTTTTGTACCCATTTTACACTAAGGTAATTGAGTGAAATAAAAGAGAAGTGAAAGTTGAATTCTCTAAAAACATTTATCTGTAAATATATGAAAAGTCCATGTTAACATGACAAGGACAATGATAACATTGCATATCAGGATTTTTTTTCAAGAAAAAATACTTGTTTTCATGTTTCAGATTTGTATTTAATATTTATATTTAAGGGGCCCTTCTTGACCACTTGGCATTTTTTCTTACAGATCTAAATGATGGTATTTACAATAAAATGGCTTCTATTTCTAGGTAGATAGCTAGAATTTTCTATTCATTACAATTTTTTTTATTGTAAAGGTAATGTACATAGTGGTTACAGTTACATCAGTAACTGCGCATCGTGTACATAATGAGTATATTTCTTTTGACCAGTGTTGTCCCCTTCCTCGTTTTCATCAGTTTCCCCCTCCCCTAGCAGCTCCCACCCTCAAGTTGTAAAGTTCATTACCAACATAATGTCTGGTAAGTCTCACTGTTGTATTTGTTTATCCTTTGTCCTATTGTTTCTGTTACTCCCCTTCCCTTCTCCAAATCAGATAATCTTATATACAAGACAGAAATAAAAAACAGTAACAACAGGGAATAAACCAAAGGAACAAAAAGAAAGAAAAAAGAAATCAGAATTTAAAATAAAGAATAGGTACATACACTGTGAGTATCCCTTCCAAACAATTCCATATTCACCTGCTCTAAGGTGGAATATAAAAAGTAGTTAAGAAATGGGATACAAGAATTGTACAGCTGTAATCTCTGGGAGATGTTAATCTATGGAGTTACTGTATTTCTTTTCTTGATATGCAGAATCCATGGATTTTTGGTTACCCCAGAAAGTTGAGTGCTTTTGTTTTGTTTTGTTTTTTAATCGGTTTCATTTAGAAAATGTTCCCAGTACCAGGAGGAGTGAGCAAAATTATCATTTAACACTACCACTTATTGTTGACTGTCTGATCCCAAGTACTGTACTCAGCTGAAGAATGGGAGGAATAGTAGTATAATTGTTGTGAAGAGTAGGGAATTTAATATATAAAAGACAAAGGATAGTTGAAGGCTGATAAATGTTAGCTGTTGACACTAACTAGGTAATGTATACTTTCTGAAAAGTGAGTGGCATTAACCCTGTCTAGGAGATATCCTATGTTAAGAAAATTTAGACAATAAAGAATTTGAAATCCAAAGGTAGGCATTTGCCATTTTAATCATAGAAAATGAATAATAAAACACCTTTTATAGTATGTAATTTGACTATAGTGTTGGAAATCAGATCAACTTTGTTCTGACACTTAGAGAACCTAAAATTTCCCTCTTCATTACCTAGTTTGCTGAGGCATGAAATTTATAAAAACAACCTCTTCCTTTTTTTTTTTTTTTTTGTTGTTGTTATTGGTTGTAGGGCTTGAACTCAGGGCCTAGGCCCTGTTCCTGGGCTCTTTTGCTTAAGGCTGGCATTCTACCACTTTGAACCACAGCACCATTTCTGGTTTTCTGGTGGTTAATTGGAGATAAGAGTCTCACAGAGTGACTTTCCTGCCCAGGTTGGTTTGAACCACAATCCTCAGATCTCAGCCTCCCATTTAACTAGGATTTCAGGCATGAGCCACTGGTGCCTGGCTTTCCATTTATTTTAAGACCTCAGTTTTTTAAAATTGTATTTTGTGTTTGAACTACTGTAATTTAATAAGCATTCTGCTTATGTTTATGTAGTTTTTTTTTTTGTTGTTGTTGTTTTGGGTCCGGTCGTGGGGCCTGAATTCTGGGCCTGGGCGCTGTCCCTCAGCTCTTCAGCTCAAGGCTAGCTCTCTACCACTTGAGCTACAGCGCCACTTCCGGCTTTTTTCTTTTTGTTTATGTGGTGCTGAGGATTCGAACCCAGGGCCTCATGCGTGCAAGGCAAGCTTTCTACCACTGAGCCACCTTCCCAGCCCCTACATAGTTAACTCATTTATCTTTTCAGTCTGGTTTTCTAACCCTTACCTCTCTTTTCTCCCAAAATCCGAATAAAAACAAACAAAAAGACCCTACCTGCATCCTTTCTATAAAGAAAAAGCTGCTAATTTCAAATTTTTAACTAGATTACACAGGTTGCACACATTTGGCTTGTCTTAAAGTTTGTATTTCATGTGTTTCAGAAGCAGACAGACTTAGCTTTCACTAGTTCTTAGAATAATACCTGCTGTCATGGACTAGTCATTTGGCAGATCATTTTTTTTTTTTTTTTACCAAAAATTAAGAGTGAGGGAGAATTTAAAACCTTTTTGTTTCATTAGGGAAAAGGAAACAAAACAAAACAAAACAAAAACTCTGGTGCTTAATGCTTTTCATTGTAAGTATGACATTAAGGTCCTGAGTTACTGATTTGATGTGATTTTTGTATAGTTGTCTACTTTTCACATGGAATCATCAAGATGACTTCATATTTTTATTGAAGCCTGTGTGTCTATATTTTTATTTTCTTTCTCTTTTGGATTGTTGAATCATCTATTTTGATAACATAAAATAGAAATTCCTCTCTTGACTACAGTAAAACACATTGGAGAAATATGTATTTCAGAAATAACTTTGGCAGTAAATACCAAGTTTCTTGAGTATAAGAATATATGTAAAATAGTTTTTTTAATTAAAAAATGATAAATTTGTACTGCTTTTCAACTTTATAATTGAGTAACAACTTAAAAAAAACAGAGAATGTGAAATAGAATAAATACTAAACTCAATATTAGTTTTATTTTCTACACCTCTAAATTAAGAAATGTCTATAAATAGCAAATCTCAATTTAATGCTTCCTAGATTATAATGTTTGCCTCCTAAAATGTCAACCAACATTTATCAACTTTTCTTGGGTTCATTCTTTGAGAAAATAGTGTTAGTGAATGCTTTTTTATTGGCTAAAGCAACCAACCAACAGACATTAGTTGTGGGTATGTTGTATCCTTTACAGAAGTTAGTTTCTCGTGAATGCTATGTAAAATGATGACATTTCTTTCCATTTGAAGAAAGACTTATGTGCTTATAATTTCCTCTTTGCATTTGGAATCTTTGAGTCATGTCATGGATTAATTTGGTTTGAGATAGAAAATGATTGAGTTAAAATATAGGAGTATATTCAACTGCAAATGAAGCTATCCAACATTGGAAAGAACACATAAAACAAATCAAAGATTAAAACTGCCACAAGTGGAACTGGAACTTGGGCAGCTGGTGATATAAACTGGTATTAGCACTGACAGCACAAAGAAAGTAATCTTGAAGGAAGTAGAACCAGGTCTGTAATAATTTCTCTTATGTATTAGATACAAATAGTTTTTCTTCAGTGTCAGATTTGCATTCTTGTTCCAGAGATGTTATCCCCTCACATTGATTACTATAATGTCAAGAAAAAATTTTAACTTATTTTCATCTTAGTTTTTTATACCTTAAATCTAGTAGTTTGTAACCTATGCAGTTTAATTTTCTGATTTTTTTTCACATAGCTGTGTAATAGCAAATATCCAAATGTATCTGTAGCCCTAGAAATCTATGTAAGATGCAACACACAACTCTCCTAAAACACTAGAAAGATGTGGAAGCCTCTTGCTCTGTGTTAAATAAGCCACAAGCAAGTTTTCCAGATGTTTCCTTAGATGGTCTGTCTTCAGTTTCAAATTGAGAAGATATATTTGTCATCAGTTAGGCTACAAGTGTGGATGTTTGGAAAAGGAGACATTTGAGTATCTACAAGTATGAAGTCATGTAATTATCTAATTACTTCAGTTAAGATTAGCAGAGAAAACACTGGAGAAAGGTAGGGTGCTGGTAGCTGTCAAACAATGAGTGGGGAAAAGTAGGCCAAGGAACAGTATCTTAACTATTTATGCATAATATTTATAAGTAATATTTATATTTTTCATAGAACCATACCTTAGAAAAAGAGCTTCTGAGTTGCTTACTCTCATTGCATATTTATAAATTTATATAACTTTTTCCACACTTAAAAACTCAGGTCCATGGAATTGTTCGGCGATCCAGTTCATTCAATACAGGTCGAATTGAACATCTCTATAAGAACCCCCAGGCTCATATTGAAGGAAGTAAGTAATTTTCTTTTTCTAAAATATCTATCTTCAGATAAGATGTTTTCAAATGTCATTTGTCTCAAAGTCCATTTAGTTACAGTTTTTCTCTTATAATTAGGTATGTTCTACACACCTATTGCTTGCTATCCTAGGACAGTCTTCTTGGTTTGCCTGTTGGAAGAATATTGGATAAATGGTTCAGAGACCAAGAAAAGACAGCTTTAATCAGCTCACTTTTGGTGTCCTTGTCTCCTTATGTAGGAATGGTTCAATTTTATAAGAATACTCTTCCTTTTTTTATATTTGACTTGTTTTACTCCAATTAATCAATCTTTGGACACTTAATTAATTTTAAAAATAATTTGTGAAGACTGATCCGAGTCTGATGACCTTATAATGATCTGCTGTACAGATCATTGTCTGGATTTGAAGATCTTATTATTTTTATTATAAATTTGCTTGTTTAAAGCTGTGTAGTTTATACAATGCAAACACAAAATTTTCTTATTTGATAATATATTATATATATATTTATCAATCAACTCCTGAAGTTGATAGGGAGACCATTTTGCGTATTAGGAGATGGAGAGAGATTGTGATTTTGACAAGATGGCAGAGCTGGGACTAGGACATAGGATCTTTAGCTTCAAGTTCAGCTTAAATTACTTGGCCAGTTTTTAGCTAACAAGATGACCAGCTTGTAATTCACAAGTAATTTTTTTTATCATTCCCAAGCCCCTGATATTTGGGTTATTATATTAGTGGTAAATTTCCAGGAAGATGGTCTAATTTTTATTTACAGAAAAGACTTCCTTCTGTAATATTTTAGTCATTAAGTGTATTTTTCTTGAAAATTAGTAAAGGCTGAGTATCACTTATCTAAAATGATTGGAACAGTTTTTTTTTGATTTTTGAATTATTTCAGCTTTTAGAATATTTGCATATATATGTATATTGTATATATATACACACATCTAAATATTTATTTAAATGCATTTGTTTTACATATAACATGCACATAACCTGGATGTATTTTGTTAGTGTGTGTATGTGCTGGTGTTGGGGATTGAACTCAAGGCCTGGGCACTGTCCCTAAGCTTCTTTTTGCTAAAGGCTAGCCTCAGCTCCATTTACATCTTTTTTTTTTTTTTGATAGTGAATTGGAGATAAGAGTCTCATGGACTTTCCTGCCTAGGCTGGTGTGGAACTACATTCCTCAGATCCTCAGCCTACTAAGTAGTTAGGATTATAGGCATGAGAACAGTTTCATAGTATGGAATTTTCCACTTGTGGCATCATGTTAGTACTTTAAAATCTTTGAATTTTGAGTACTTCAACTTAAATTTTTCTCTCTCTCTCTCTCTTTTTTTTTGTAATACTAGGGGTTTGAACTCAGGACTTCCTGATTGCTAGGCTGTTATAATATCACTGAGCCATACTTCCAGCCCTGTGGTTAGTTGTTTGAACAGGGGCTTGTTTCATGCCTGGGCTTCCCATTGTAGTTGAAATCACAGGTGGTCACTATCATATCCAGCTTCCTTTCTGTGAAGATATAATCTCTTGTACTTTTCTCCCTATACTGGACTAGTGCAGTGATTCTCTCATTCTTAGCTTTCTAAGTAATTAGAATAATACACGTGACCCACCAGCAAGTACCCAGCTGAGTGCTTCAGATTTTGAGTTTTTGGATTAGAGATTTTCTTATTTTTGTGCATAGTAAAGAATAATACTACCACTGGATCTAGATATAAATCAATATATAAAAATAATGACAATATTAAGTTAGCAAATCATCACTGTATGTGATGCAAATTCTTAAAACTAATTACATCTGTGTAAGGATCAGCCAGATTTAGAGCTTTACAGGCAAATTGTCTTGTCTTACTACCTTAAGAATATCATAAAATAGCTTCAGGATAGATTCTTATAAGCACTAAAAATTGCTAGATTAAAATATCTTTCAAGCTACTGGGGAAGTGGGGAAGGCCAGCCAAATAAAAAGTGAGATCCTATCTCAACCAACAAGCTTGGCATTGTGGTGTCTGTTATCTCAGCTACACAAAGATGAAGGTCTGAAGCCAGCCCTAGGTAAAACCTGGAGATTATACCAGAAAAATAGCGAAAACAAAAATAGCTAAGAGTGTGGTGCAAGTGGCAGATATGAGGCCCTGAGATCAAACTCAAGTACTAAAAAAAAGTATCTAAATAAAAAGTATCAAATTTAAAGCTGTAGTCTTTATTAGCTGTATATTATAGATTTCTTTAGAAGTTATATACATTATTTCAAAATTTTTATTTGTTTAAATCTCATGTGATACCTTCCAACCACTTGGAGCCTTAAGATATAATATTATTTGTATAGCACCTGTCATATTATAATCTATATGAGTTTATACTAGAAAGCCTTTAAAACATAGATTGCATATATAATTTTTCCTATAGACCCAGAGCCATGTCAGAATAAGCTGTTGTCATTGTTATGAATTCTCTGGCTGTGTTTTTGTAATGTTCAGTGTTTGATTTGTGTCTGTTGCTTCTCAATACAATAACAAAACCACTGGTTCATAGGCAACATATATATATAGTATAATATATAAAATATATATGCATATTGAATATATAACATATTAAATATATAATCTTTTGCCTCAACTTTTTGAGTGCTGGTAACCAAAGCAAAAGTTCAGTTTGGCACTTGGTTTTCTTGCCTTTACAATACACGTTTCAAAAGCTGAATCTCTCAATTTTTATTTATTGTCCTGTTTTTAAATCCTGAAGACATGAAGTTGCACTATGGTGATCTTACTGACAGTACCTGTCTTGTGAAGATCATCAATGATGTAAAACCTACAGAGATCTACAATCTGGGCGCCCAGAGCCATGTCAAAGTAAGCTGTTTTCATTGTTATGAGTTCTCTAGCTGTCTTTTTGCAATACCAGTGATCTTAGACTTCAAGTTTAATCTTCAATATTAATTTGATTAATACATTTTAATAAAATCTGATAGTTTTTTTCAGGTGTCGTCTCTGAAATTCAGTAGCATAATAAATCTTAGTATTGGAGCTTTTGTTTATTTTGGCTTGTTCCTTGAGCTTGTCAGATGGTTTTGCTGCCATTTTCCATCATTGTGAATAAGGTATTCTTATAAAATGCTAGAAGATGTAACAATAAAACCTTTAACATTAAGTTTTGTGGTGGCTATATGACAGACTGAGAGAATATTTTTTTCTGCCCTCATGGATGTTAAAATTAGCTGAACTAACTTTTTGTTTTGAATAGTAAAGATCAGTGGAAGAAAGCTTTTAGCCTCTTCTTCCTCAGTATGACTTCTCTGTGCTCAGATTCTCAGGTATTGGGACTATCTTCTTTACTCATTCTTTCTGGAACAAATCACAGTATACCTAAGAAGCCCTTTCCAGACTTAAGCATCTGCTTGACTCATATCTTGGTGGCTGTATTATATTGCTCTTGGGTGAATGAAATCTGAAACCAGAAATCATCTAGATTTTATTTATATTTTTTTTCACTCAGGAAGGTTGTGGGACTTAGAAATAAAAGCAAATAACTCCTAAGTTAAAAAAGCAGAAACCAAACCAGTCCAGAAAAATCTTAACAGTTTTTATGGCTTAGTGAATAATTACACAGTTTTATTTAAAGGCATATGTAAAGTGATGTTTTTCCAGTTTTGTGTGAACAATGTAAAAGATGGTATACCTTTGCTCCTTTAAGGAAGAAATTATGAGCTCAATCTAATGAAGTATTGCAATAAACTCAGTCTTATAACAGTAAATTCAAAAAGTGAGTGTTAGTCCTTATAGTATGTTTTTCTCTAAAGTGTTAACCTTGAAGAATGTCTAGGAAAAACAATCCCCTCTTCCACCTTTTTTGGTTCTGAGGGTTGAAATCAGGATCTCACACATGCTAAACACACACTATATTAAAGCTGTACACCTAGCCCCTTTCACTTTCTTAATCTATGGTAATTCTGTCTTATATCTAGGTTTAAAATTTGGAAAGCATCACTTTTTAGGTTTGAGTGGAGCTGTTTTGTTGACTGATTTTCAGTGTGTTCTTCCATTTTGAAAGGGCGTCATACTTTTTTCTTTATGTTGTTACTGTTGTTGGTGGTGGTGGTCATGGGGCTTGAACTCTGGGCCTGGGCGCTGTCCCTCAGCTCTTCAGCTCAAGACGAGTGCTCTACCTCTGAGCACAGCGCCACTTCCAGTTTTCTGGTGGTTTTTTGGAGATAAGAGTCTCATGGACTTTCCTGCCCAAGTTGGCTTTGAACTGCGATCCTCCGATCTCCTGAGTAGCTAGGATTACAGACGTGAGCCACTGGCGCCCAGCGTGTCATGCTTCTTCTGTTTGAAAGTTTATCTCTTCTCTTCCCTATGAAGAAGCAACAACTCTGCCATTTCAGAAATGATGGTTTCATTTTCTATAATTGAAGCAGTCAGCCTGTCTTCTCCATTATGATTTACTGGCTGTGTTTTGACCTTATTGATCAGCCATGACAATATCTTTCAGACAAAACATAGTATTTTGGAGTGAGTACTTTGTTATTCAGTTTCCCTGCCATTAAGAGGTTCCCTTTTTTTGTGTGTGTCTGTGGTGGTGCTGGGGCTTGAACTTAGAGCCTGGGCTCTGTCCCCAAGTTTTTTTTACCCAAGGCTATAGCACTTTACCACTTGAACCATAGCTCCACTTCTGACTTTTTAGTGGCTAATTGGAGATAAAAATTCCCACAGACTTTCCTGCCTGGAATGGCTTTGAATTGTAGTCTTCAGATCTCAGCCTTCTAAGTAGCAAGAATTACAGGGAGGAGCTACCAGTGCCTGGCATGAAGTTTCCTTTTAAATTGTAGGTAGTTTGCTACTTCTAGAAGCTATAAATGAGCATGGTGAGAAGATGAGGAAATTTCTATAAATTTTCACTTATATAAAATCCCTTCCCTGTCTTTTCTTTAAAAAGTTAAAAGCATGTCATATTTTCTTTAGTCAGTGAACACACTGGTGTTTGATACCATTGTATGAGGAATATTGATTTATACAAATTCTTCTAAATTATTACAGTTGTGAAATTTTATGTTCTTGTAGTTTTTTTTCTCCTTTTCCTAAAGGAATGGTGCTTTATGAAGCATTTTGGTTTGTAAGGTTGTTTAATCCTTTCACACATACTCGTTCAGTGCATAGCTCATTCAAAGTACTTGTACCATGCATGGTATAGTGGAAGGTTGGGAGATATATGAAATATACTTCTGCTGAAGAGGGTTTCAACTTTAATACGAGTGTTGGTGGCAAGTGCCAAAAGCTGGCACAGAGTCTTTAAGTCTTTAGAGCATAGTGAGGCGGGGGGAGTATCCATCTAAGGAATGATGGATGGTGTCAGGGTGCTATGATGCATGGCTCTAGTCTTGAAACCTATGGAAGGAATGTATAGCTATAGTGGAAAACAGAGTTGAAATGGAGATAGTAACATAAAGCCAAGAATTAGAGGTGAAGAAATTCATGGGCAATATGATAGGCATTTGTACGATTAGCTGAACAAAAAATATATTGAAGAGGAAATGTGAAAATGGTCTAGATAGAGAGCTAGACTATGTCTGGGAAGTCTTTGAGTTTTGAACAGGGAAGAAATATATTCACACTTAATGTCTTAGAGGTCATAATCTAGAGGTGCCACTGAAGAAGACATTGGAATGAGGACAGCATTAGAGAAAGGAGCAAGTAGATATAACCAAATGTCTGGTGGGGCTTAACGTCTCTGCCCACTAGCTGTGGTCACCAGGGAGGGGCGAAAGCTCCATGCTCAAGGTATCAAATAATTGATGGAAATATACAAGATGGTTTTATGTAAGTATTTGAAGAACACTCAGAGCAGGTCATGAGGTTGTTAAAATATGTTTGATGCTTAAGAGAAGTACTCAGCCATGCAAAGTGGAGAGACTACAGAATGAGCCTATATTTAGAGAGTACCAGGAGGAAGAGTTGGGCTGATGGCAGAAATGAGGGTGAAGAAAGTAGGTGGAATTTTGTCTTGAAGTTGAGAACTTAGGCCATATCAAGTGGGAGTTGATGAGTATAAAGCAGAGAGGATTGAGCATAGTCACTGGCAATAGAGTAGTGGCTTTTACCTCTTATTTTTTTACTCTTGTATTATTGGGAGTAGAACCCAAGATTACCTACTTTTCAGCTATATGCTGTACCATTGAGCTACATCCTCTGTCTAACATAAAACTTTTAAAAAGGTATTAGTAATGGCACAGAAAAAGCCAGAACACAGGAGTTTTATTAGTTGTGGTATAGTGAGTATCATGTAGAGTGAGTACATTATTTTCTAGAATTTCCTGCTGGAAGGATGAGAGAGAATATGATAAGTGAAGCTCATATCACCATCTTCTCTAGGTTGTTAGGCCTTTCCCAAGAATATTTTAAATTTTAGGTCCAAGCTAGATATGAAAATTTCTATCTCTAGAATGGTGCATGCTGACCCTAGCCTGGGGCCCACATGTAGAGAACCATTGTTCTGTTTCAGGGTTTTTGGTTTATCCATGTAGAGTATTTGCCTTGAGAGCATTCTTGTAGACAATCTTCTTTTAATGTATGAACTTTAGACTTTCTTCTTTTAATGTATTAACTTCCATATTTGATATGAAGTAGTTCTGTTATTGGTTAATGACAACATAAGCTCCAAAAATCTAAAACAATGCCTTCATTTAGAATGGAAAGACGAATATAGCCACAATTAGCATGTCATTTTAAATCATATTTTGCATACTTTTGTTCTTGCTGTGATCAAAAGACAAGTTGATTCTTTTTATGGGCAATTTCCATGTGGGAGGGCATTGGGATAAAGGCCCCGGTACTCACTCTGTGTATCTACCAGGCAGTTGGGATATGCTGTTCTGTCCCTAGTCAGTGTTGGGAGTTTTAGTTGTTTTTTCTCTAGTAGCTTATTCAGAAATTAAGATGGAAAACAACACTTATTTATTACAATGAACTTCTTTGTATTAATCACCTTTGTAGGATTAACTGTGTTCATAAACAATATTTTTAATTAGAAAAGTTCTTATGGTGGGATGCTTGTAATTAGAATAATAAAAATAAGTATTGTTTGGTTCTTTTTGGAAGATGCTTCAAACACTGCATTTTATATTTAATTTTGAATCTGTGACTTTTAGATTGGGCATTGTTTATGTTGGCTTCTCTTTGGGTGGTGTAAAAGTCTTATATCACTCTCACTCCCAGTTAATTTGATGTGGGCTATGGTATGCTAAAAGCAAGGAAAATAAAATAATAGGAAGTTGGTCTGGTTTCCTGTAGGAAACCCATGAAGAAAAAATTGGTTCTTGGAATGAACCCATAGCAGTCTGGGAAATACTGACTGAAGACATTTTTCTGAATATAAACAGAAAAATTATGACTCATTGAATAAGTCATTGAGAGACTGATTTGGTCTTACGTGGGAGAAAGTGAGAGATCACTGAAAAGTTCTAGTTATTAAAAGCAGTTAAACCTAGTATGATGACATCATCCAAGTAGGAATAAATGACTAATTGTAGTCCTGCCCATTTTGATAGAGAAGATGTTTTAGGAACTTGCTTCTTTTGCGGTTATTATTTTTATTTTCCTTTGTAAATAGTGTTTCTGATCCAGTCAACATTCACTATTGTCACAGCTTTGCCTTTGTCCTATTTCTCTTAGCTTTTTTGATAATCTGAAATCATTCTTACATTCATAATTTTGGCTGAGATCTTTCCACAGTGAACATATCCATAAATAATATTCATCTCACAATGTCATACTGGAATTGCCTTGCATCTATTCAAAGGTATGAGAACTAGGCAGGCATAGAATATTAGACATGTAAGGAAATAATAATTTAACATTACTTAATAATTTATTATGATTTTCATTTCTACAAATCAAGTCATCTACTCAAAGTCATATTTTGCCATTACATTTGTTATTATTGCTAGATCCAGGGTTAGAACACAGATCTTCATATTGTGTAATTTACAAAAAAAAAATCAATAACGAAAATGATTCTTTCTACCAGAAGCAATTCTGATAGAAATAGTTCTCAGTACTTACTGTCTTTTACCACATAGGTAAATTTCTTCTTATATTCATTTCTTTCCCTTATGTACTTACTGGAGATAGAAAGTCGCAATTAGTTGTGAGAAGTGTTTTTAAATCCCTTGTCCGTGTTAAAGACCATTGTGTCTTTCTTTAACTTTGTCTTATTCAGTATGAGTAACTTTACTTCTCTCTTCATTACTTTCCCTTTCAATTCTCTATTACTTGTTTAATCTAATTTAATTTAATTTTATGACAGCAAGAAAGCCTGAGTGCCTCAGAGTAGGAGAATGGGAACTGAAATTTCCTCACACATGTATGTGGTACGAGCTAGCAGATTCTGAACATAGTTGCTTAAAAAGAAACAAGCCTATATAAAGCCTATATAGTTCTCCTTGAGGAGACCTCAGGCTCAGGAAACTGGTCACAAAGCAGAGTTGATACAAGCCAAGGGGCTGGTATAGTAGTGATCAGGCACCAAGTTAGAATCATAGGGAGGTGAGCAGAAAAGCCAGTACAGGGAATGGAGTTGGGACTGAAAACAGACATGGGAATTAAATTAGTCGGTCCTGGAAAAGTGCCAAAGCAATTTAATTACCTAAGCTAAAGAACTGACATTCCAATGGCTTTTTCCTGGAGGTTCTTAATTGAAATTTATAGCTTGATAGCTATTGTCCAAATTTTAACTTCTTGGATTCCCTAATTGAGAGGAGGGAAAGTGACTAAATGCATTGGGAGAATTGCATTATGTTGGGGAAAGGCAAGTGTCTATGGCTGAACATCTGGTTTAGTTCCTGGCTGACCCAATTATGGAACAAAACAATACGGCAATAACAGTGGCCCTTTACTGTGCAATTATAGCAAAGGTGGGAGATGGCCTATTAAAAACAGAGCAACATTAGAGAGGGATTGTTCTTTTGTGTTCTTAATCATTCATTCATTTATTTTGGATCTTGAGGAGCTTGGAAAGGAGGTGTGAATAATAGGAAAATCAAACAGATGGTAGAGAACACACTATTGCTATTAAAAGGAAAATCTTTAGCTTGGATCAGGTCTTGGCCTCGTGGCCCATATATTTGCATGGTAGGGTTCATCATGACACATTTGTGAATATGGCCATCTACCTCTCCTCTCTGGTGACTTCCTTCTACTGAGCTCTAGGTAGGATGTGGTGGGGAAGACTTCTTGTCCTGTATCTGAAATACAATACTATAGGGCAAAAGATGATTTATTCTCATGTGAAATTCTCAAGTTCACTCAAGGGCTCTCAAATAGGGGTGCACATTAGAATTCCTGTAACATACTGTGAAACTTCCCGCACAGTTACATCATCCCTTCTTTACACTCCAACAAACAACAGAGACTTGGAGTTTTCTTTTGTTTTAGATTCTGATAGCATCATGCGCTGGTGTCATCATGCACTTGGGCAGGAAACAGCCTTTCTAAGGCTCATTTTCTTATCCATGCAGTGAATCACTTATGTTACAATGTGATTTTTATCTATGGGCTATTGTGTTTGCACTTGAGTGTAACAGTCTTTCTCTAAGTACTACTTATTTTCTTGAACAACATCAAGACAAGGCCTTCTTGACCATTTTATTTGTAGCAGTAATTCCTGGAAATGGTGGCACTCCAATCTTGAGGGAGTAGCCAACAATAAATATAGTTAAAAAGGAGAAAAAGAAATACCAACTGGATACTTCTCACACCTCCACCAAGAGCTCTCTGTACAGTTTAGGCTAACAAATGCAGGTTGTCCAGAAAAGTGGAGGGATTAAGGATACATGGTTAATGTGTCCATCATGGATGCTTCTGCTTTGGATGAAGCCTGCTATTTGTCTCAGCTGCTGTTTGAAATGTCAGGCAAGACTGTTTCCCTTGCTCTAATGTCAGTAGTTCCTACCATTAGCTTGTGTGACATAGTCTAAAGAGGGGAAATGATGTTTGAGGCTCTTGTTTTTTATTACATGAGTGATAGAATTCTGAAGTGGCAAAACTCTTGGCATTGGCCTAGTTCAAGTCCTTGTTTTACAAATGTCTTCCTGAGGTTGCCAGTTGATGGACAGCTATGTTCTTTCTAGTCTGAAACCAAGGGATGATGCTAATCAGTCTGTGCTACTAACCTGAGAAGACCAAGAATAAGGGTGGTGGGAGGGAAGGTGTCATTGAACTATGAGAGAAATTTTACCTCTCTTGTCATTCCCATCATTTACAGTGAACAATAGGTTTGAGTTAATAAAAACATTTTTTTCTTACTAGAGGGAATTTTTGTAATTAATACCAGATGAGTAGTATTTACATAGCTAGGAAGTTCCCCAAATACAACAATGCAAGGTACACTATCATATCAAGCCTTTGAGGAAATCATCATATTATCAGGTATAATTCTCTGATATGCTCAGGGCAACATCCAATATCAAATTATTCAAATTTGAGCAGAAAGCTTTATTTTGGTAAACAGCAAACTTGGAAACATGAGAATTTGTATGATGGGTTTGCACTTACACCTAATATCAATATCCATGTATACTGTAATGTCTGGTTCTGGAAATCTTAGCTTCTATGGGGGAATTGAGTGGTAGTGAATGGAACAACACTGGGTGCTTGTAATCTTATGTGATTTAATTAAGTAAAGTTGTGAGTTTGCTTTTTGCTACAAGCCAGATTTTTTGTCCCCTCATCTGCTGGCAGAGCCTTATGATATTTAACGTACATAGTTGTAATCACAGGTTATTAGAGAGCAAAATTGCAATGTGTGATCCTTTTCATTTTATATTTTAATATTTGTGTTTATAGTACACAAATTGCTAATATAAACATGGCTAGTAAGTTCTGTGGAGCAAATTTGACACCTTTTATGTCATATTTGTAAGGTGAGAGTGTATATTGCTAGTGGGTCCCTGTGTGTCATCTGGCTCAAATTCTTCTTAGAAGCTTGAGATTTGAGCAGTTGAATTCAAATCTAAAGCCACTTAAAAAAGTTCCTTATAATCCATTAAGAATTTATATGGGAGAGTTTTTCTCTTCCTGTTCAAACAGATTGTTCTGTTTTATTAGATCTATGTAGTATTGTAATTTTGATAACAGTTATAATGTTTGGAACTTTGGGATTAGTGGACCACACAAAGGTATGTTTGTTTGGTTTTGTACAATTAATGTATTTACAGTAGTGGCTTGTTTACTAAGTAAATCCTAAGTAGTAGTATTTTAATATAGTAACAGTTCTTTTTACACATTAAACTAAAATTAATACAAATGGGTAAATCTGCAAGTTTACCTTTATATCAAATCCTAAATATATTTATTAATAAAAATGGTGAGCAAGTAGTAAATGTATTGTGAGTAAAACTTTTAATAATGAATAGAAATGGTTTTAGGATTGCTAATTAAATGAGAATATGTAGTTTGTCTAAATTATATTATAGACAAATAATTGTGTATAAGTAGGCAGATATATCTGCCTACTTCCTGAAGTTGTGTACAAATAAGGAATTAAGTTTAGCTTTTTTAAAAAAAAGACCTAATAAAGCTTGATTAAATGTGATTCCAAGTTTATTCTTTTAGTACAGGTAGAGTTTATAAGATTTCCTTTCTTAAATTTAGATTCTTAAACTTGGAATAATAAAATAAAATGAGCCAGGCGCCTATAATCCTAGCTACTCTGGAGGCTAAGATCTGAGGATCACGGTTCAAAGCCAGCCCGGGCAGGTAAGACGTGAGACTCTTTCTTATCTCTAATAAACCACTAGATTAAAAAAACGGAAGTGGCTCCGTAGCTCAAGCGGTAGAGTGCTCGCCTTGAGCTGAAGAGCGCAGGGACAATGTCCAAGCCCAGAGTTCAAGCCCCATGACCGACCAAAAAAATAAAGATAAAAAAATTAAAATAAAATAAAATGAAATCTTTCTTAATTTAAAGTCATTAAAGGCATCATAATTTCTCTAATAATTTCTACTATACATCATTAACTTACCTTATCAATGCCAGCAAGAAAAAAATTGTAATGAAACTGTTTTAATGTATTAGATTCCCATTTTTGAAAAATGTACATAGGATTTGTGTGTGCATGTGGTGTGTGTGGGGGGGGGGAGTAAGTGGGGCTCTCTCTCTCTTTGGGGGGGCGTCAGGTCGTGGGGCCTGAACTCTGGGCCTGGGCACTGTCCCTCAACTCTTCAGCTCAAGGCTAGTTCTCTACCACTTGAGCCACAGCGCCACTTCGGCTTTTTTTTTTTCTTTTTGCTTATGTGGTGCTGAGTAATCGAACCCAAGGCCTCATGCATGCAAGGCAAGCGCTCTACCACTGAGCCACCTTCCCAGCCCCTCCCCCTCTTCCCCCCTCACAGCTGACTCTCTACCATTTGAGCCACACTTTCATTTTCAGCGTTTTTCTGGTTAATTGGAAATAAGAGTCTCTTGGATTTGTATGTCCCTAAACAAATCATCAGGTCTTAGCTTCCGGAATAGCTAGGGTTATGGGTATGAGACATTGGTACCAGGCTTGTTGTTTTTTTTAGGAATGTCACACAATGTATGACAGTATAGTTTAGAGATGTTAATTTTAAAAGTATGCAATGAGTCTGATTTTGCTTTATTTTCAAAAAACTGTATGAAGTAATGGTTTGGCATGTTAAAATGACTTGAAGTTCCTTAGAAAATGTTATATTTTAAGTGATGCATACTTGTTACAGTCTTGATTAAATCTTTACAGAGATAATAGTCTCGACTAATTATGCAGATAGGTAGAACACAAGCAGGTGTGGTTTGAACTCATATTGTTAGCTAAATTTTTATTTTGACTTAAAAACTGTTGAAGTCAGCTAGCACCTGTGGCTCACATCTGTAATCCTAGCTACTCAGGAGGCTGAAATCGGAGGGTTGGGGTTCAAAGCCAGCCTGGGCAGGAAAGTCTGTGAGACTCGTCTCCAAATAACCAACAGAAAACTGGAAGTGGCCCTGTGGTAGGGCTCTAACTTGAGTTGAAGAGCTGAGAGACAACACCCAGATCCAGAGTTCAGGCCCCACTACTGACAAAAAACAAAAAACAAAACAAAATACTGTTGAAGTCCTCATTTTCTCTGATATATCAAGGTCAGCATTTTTCTTAGTCTTCTCTCTGCTTCCATTCCTACTCAGCTTTTTAGAAAATAGTAATATTTACAAAATAAAACTTTAACCTTTAAAGGATAGTTTATGGGACTGTTAACACATATCAATAGTTTTGACTGGAAAGAACTCCTCTCTTTTTCTGTGGATTAATCGGTATAGAGGATAGTTTTGTCTGTGCTACCATTTCATATTTCTCACAGAGTGTGTGTTTGTGTGTGTGTGGTGTACACGTGTACGTGCCATGTGTACATGTGTATACTTTTGGCACTGAAACTTATTAGGACAATTCACAGTCTAGCTGAGAGGTTCTCTGCTGTGCTCTGATAGATTTCTTCATCTTCCCTAGAAAAGAAGTGTTTTAATGTTTGATAGTGGTTACCCAGTTATTACATCACAATAGTTAGATATTATTTGTTTAAATGCTGTGAGTAGTTTATTTATTTGCTTGATAATAACTAATACAGAAGTATTTTGGTTAAGTAGTCATTTAATCCTATCTCTTGACAAGATAGAATTCAATTTGGCAAAAAAGTAATTTATTAAAATTATTTTAAGTTACTTTAGATGACTTTTTGTTTTACCTTTTTTTTTCAGTGTAACTACATCAAACTTGATACCCTGATTAAATTAATTTAATTAAATGTTAAGTAATGTACCTTCAGTAGATTTTTAGTTTTGTAAAGTTGCTTCGCAGTAGACACAATAGAAATTCTCAACAAACTCCTGCACTTTGTTGTGAGAAGCAAATTGTTCCTGAAGCTAGCTTCTTTTCCCCTTTCCAAATGACTGGCATTTTCATTTATAGAAGATGTTGTGCTCGTTCATACACATAGATGGCAGCAAAGTGTTA
The DNA here is from genome assembly GCF_024711535.1 of Dipodomys merriami. Classification (NCBI taxonomy): domain Eukaryota; kingdom Metazoa; phylum Chordata; class Mammalia; order Rodentia; family Heteromyidae; genus Dipodomys; species Dipodomys merriami. Next base: position 34,272,774 of record NW_027202937.1, read on the forward strand.
CAGACAAGGGAGGTCAACCCTGTAGTTAGAATGAAAGATGAGTGACAATACAAACTTGACTTCCATCAGTTCAGCTATAGTTAAACCTAAAATAAGAAAGAAAGCTACTATTGTTAACACATGGTATAGGAAGGAGAATGAAGAAGGCTATGGGAAGCTATAGTATACTGAATTCTGGACAAGTCCTAGGTGGGAAACCTTAATCTTTTAAGGTATGTCATCCACTCCTATAAGATGATTGAAATCAGTTAAGATAATGTGCATGTCAAAACAAAGATATAGTGAAGGCTGAGGGGCGGTAGGGAAGAGAGAAGTTGTAAAAGAGAAACCATACACAAGTTTCAGCAGCAAGTAATGGACTTGCTGCCTGCGGGTACTGTAGAGTTTGGTCTGCCTGTCTCCTTTTTAGTTAAGCAAGTTACAAAGAGGAAATGTCAGTCCACGAATCAAGCAAACATTCCATGGGAACATTTGCTCAAATGTCAGCATTTTAGAAAATAGAACTACAGTCTGTTTTGGCCTAGTCCTCAGGCTGGAGTTGCTATTAAATTCAGAAGTACAACTATATTTCTTCACAGTGCATTTGCAATTAACTAGTCACTTTATGTCTTAATTAGCATTCCTACATAATAACATTTAATCACTACAAAGACGACAGTAATCATTATAATTAATATTTAATATGTGTCTGCTTCTGAAGACCTTTCTGTGGCTTCTTCTACATCAAGTCATTTTCAAGTTTTAGAATTGCATTTGGTAGAATCAAAGAGGAAATAATATTTGTTAGAAACTTAAATCTGAAAGTTATTTATACAAAGGCAATTTGCAATGTATCCGGGTCAGTCAGAATGCCCCAGTCTCTCTTAATGCTTACAAATATATTAGGGCTTCTAAATGCCACTAAAATCACAGTAATGTTGTTCAGGGAAACATTTTTCCTACCTTTAGATTTTTCTGTGGTCCTTTCATGTGATTCAGTACCATAGACTAATTTCTGTGTCACAACATGATTCTATAGATAGATGCTTATATAACATACTTAAAGGAAATACCTGGCAAGCCTCTTTTGTGACAGCAACTTATTTCTTACAAAATTATTTTCTTAGTAAATATGCTATCTTAACAACCCTTTCCTTCATTTCTGAGTTCAAAAAATAATACTTGATATAATTTATTTCTCATACGAAGGCTTACTTAAGTGTATGTTACCATTTACCCTCTAGCTGCTTCATCCAAATAAGATTAGAAGGGAGTGTGGTTTACAAGAGTGAAGGTAGTTTCCAGCATCATTTGCTGTATACTGTATGGGCCTCAATGGTGGTTTAATGAAGTATAAAATGTATTCTGAGTATTGCTTGTTACTTAGTAATAATTATAAAGCATCATACCTTGTCATATACCAGTAGGAAAAGCTACATATATATGAATTTTTAAAAACATTAGTTGTGTTAACTTTAATTTGTATGCACATACAAGTCTGTGTTACTCTGATATTTTCCATTTGGCTATGTGAACACAAGAACTAAGACAATTTTGAGTTTTAAACATGGAAATTTTTTAATGATGTAAGTTTTTAATTGATTTGACAGATTCATAAAAGATAAAATTTCATCAGCATACATTTTTAAAAACCTGAAATATAAGATGCTTGAATTTTCCCCAAAATATCTAATATGTATTTGTTAATTGACCTTACATTAACATTTGTTATTTGAAAATGACTTTTAACCAGAATATTATGTTTTGTGGGTAACTAGGTACTTCTTTTACACTTTTAGCCTCGGCACAGCTTAGGTGTAGAATGTGTGCTTTTTCTTAGTAGTAGAATAGTACCATACAGATTATTTATTTGACCTTTTCATTGGTAGGTTTTATGAAAAGGATGAGATTGCAATACCACTTCCTCCAACTGCTTGGTTTCAAACGAATCATATCCCATGTAGCCAAATTAGAAGCAATTTGTATGCTTACTAACAGAACATTGTTCTAAAACTTGAAGAAAAACAGCAACATTGATGTTCTTAGGATTAGCATGCATACATTAACTTTCTTTTGATAATTTATAAATATTTTGCACGAATAACTTAAATGTTGAGTAATAAGAAATTTAAGTTTGTTATAATCCTTTAAATGGACTTTGAAGAGGATGTACTTTATGCATAATTTGTGATGCATTTTCAAACTAGAAAAATAGACTTTATGTGTTGTAAAAGACTTCAGCATTTTATAAGCATCTTATAATAATCAGTTTTAATTTGTGATGGCTTTTAATTAATGATGGATTTGCATGACTAAATGTCACTTAAATTTTGATATTTGAAAAATTCCCATAGCAACTTGGCTGGAATAACATATTTTAGTTCTCTTAAGTTGACTGCAATGTATTTAAATAATATTCCAGTTGATCAATAAAGTAGATTACACTGTATTGTGGAATTATGCTACTGTATTATTTGAATTTATGATTCTTAGCTTTTCCATCTTAGGGCTAATTTTACTCTATTTTAGGTTACATTTTAAAGTAAATATTATAGCAGATATTTAAATCGATACATGAAAGACATCACAGAATTTATTTTTATGTGACTTTCACTTTTCATAAAATATTAATGATCAATGGAAAAATGAATATAATACAAATATCCTAAAGTTCATCTGGGGCCACAAAGTTAGTTGCCTGTTTTTTTTTAAATGGATGCATCTGTATTAGTACTGAATACCTAAATCATAACTATATTGCCTTATTTGTATTCTCTGAGGATAATTTCCTATAGACTTACTGGTCTTGGAAGATTATTTTATATCTTCAGGACATACTCTCTCCAGGCCCATCTCTCAATTTTTTACTGAGAATTTCAGTTGCCAAGTTAAAGCATCTTATATGATGATGAATCTTGTGGCGCAGCTTAATTGACACAGGATCCAGAGACTTATCCATAAAACAGATAAAAGTCACCTAAGTGGGAAATATTAGGCTAGTATTTTATCTCTTACATGTGTCTCTGAATTTTCATTCTTCTCTTCTCCTCTCTTCTTTCCTCTCCTTCTCCTCTTCCCTTCCCTTCTCTCATTTTTTTTTGTATATTTCCTATCACTCAGATTCTGAAAGAATTTGTAGATGAACAATCTGGTTAAAATTCATCTTTATAACACAGATTTCAATAAAAGCATTTTAGTAAAAGTTTGACACTTACACATTGTCACTTTAAAAAAGGAAGGCCTAATAATGCTTTCTCATACGCTCATAAATATTTAATGGAAGATAGAAATGGACATAGTATTTTGTGTAATCATGCTCATTGCATTCTTACAGACACTACTAGTATAATTGAATTTTTTATGGAAATAAATTCTCTGAATAAGAATAACATTTTAATGTGCAAAACAATCATAAAGTCCTGTGATTTAATAATTTACTTTTCAGGGTTATTATATTTTCCTTGCTGTAGTAATTTTAATTCCAGATGTTAGCACATGATATTTTGTGTATTTCCTTTGTCATGTGTTTGAGTTATTAAAATATTGGCTTTGTGATCATCCTATGGAGTATCTTGATTTTTCATTGCTATTGATACAGATTTTTGTTGCTCTCATATACTTTTTTTTAGTTCGATATTAGTTAAACTTAAAGACATATGTTTGCTGCCACATAGCAAATTCCTTACTGGAAAATCTGCAGTTTATTTAAATTGTATCATGACTTTAGGCCTTTACAAATAAATTCATAAATAAAATTCTTTGTTGCAAATACAGATATCTTAATGAAATATCAGTCTAATGATAAAAGTATTTAGTGTAACATTTAAAGCATTAGAGGGCTAAACAATGAGTTTCCCCTCAAATTCACAAATTATATATTAGTGATACATAATAAAATATATAATAAATAGGGATAACTACAAGGCTGACACATGAACTAAGAGTTTAGGTACATTTCTTTAACCCAGTTTTGATTCTTAGATTCAAGCCTCATTACTTTACATTTGTGCTAATATATTGAAATATAAAGCCTTCCAAATTCTAGTGGGACATTTTGTAAATGCTTGTGTCTGATAAGAAACAAGTTATACTAGTCAGAATCTTTATACTTTTATAAAGGGAAACTTCTGAACTAAGCACATATCTTCTCTGGTCTTTAGTGTCCTCATCTGTAAAATGGTATATGAGGCTTTAGACAGCGAAGAAAAATTACATTGTATGGTCTCCTAAGCCTCTTTTGACCCCAGAATTCTTTGATTCTGTGATTTGCCTTTAAATAGGTATTATGCTAATCAATATAAATTACACATCCTGTTCAAATGTAAACATAAGTGTTAATAAAACCTAAGGATGAAAGATTCACACAATCTCTTTAAAAAACTATTCCTTTTGGGAACCATTGACAGAGTTTATTATATAATCAGTTTCTGAAGAAATATTTAAAATTCTTAAAAGTAAGTTTATACTTTCTTAAACATTTAGTGCTGAGTAGTAGAAACTCTAGAATGGAAAAAGTATTATCCTCCACCTGATGAAAGAACAAATTATCTTTCTTTTAAGTGTTATATATGTAGTGGTAACATTTCTACCATGGGAGTTTGTTATTTAGCAGACAAGTAATATGTAATAGTTCTCTGTAAAATAGAAATTTGAATGAATATATTGATTTTCTGAATAGTATGTCCTGAATTTTTAGCAGGTAAATAAATAAATGTTTATTTCCATAAATTGTATACCAGTGTTGTTTCTACATTTAACTCTAAGTAATAATATTTTTATTTCTTAGAAATTAAAGACAATTACAAGAGAATCTGTTCTGCACCAGATTTATTCCTCAGGGAAAACCAGAACCAACATTCAGGTTGTGGTTATGGAACCTAAGCTGTTTATTTTAAGTAAATTTCATTCAATAAAAAATTTTGGACATTTCAATTCAATGAATTACATTGCTTTTTTTTTTTTTTTTTAGGAGGAAACTAGTTTGGGGGCTTAGTTATCTTAAAGTATGTAGGATAATAAAGCCAATATTGGGAGTTCTACTGAACACATGTAAAATAAGTGTTTATAATATGAAGTACAGTGGTAGACTACAGGTACTCATTTTAGAGAAAGGTGGGAAGCATTAAGAATAGGTTTTTAAAAGATAGTATTAAAATTAAGAAAATCAAGGGAAGGGATAGGGTGGGTGGGGTGGGTGAAATTGTTAAAAGGGGTGACATTGATGAGGAGCCACTGTATTCATAAACTGCTCTGTTGAATGGCAACTCTTTTGTACAACTATTTAAAGAGAATAATCTATATATAGATATTTAAAAAGGGATATTATGATTTCCTTAGCATAATACAACATAAATTCTCCAGAAATTAAAATTTTTGATTTTTAAAGGTGTTCATTTATTTACTTTTTTGAAGTGCTAAGAATCAAACCCAGGGTCTCACACATGTAAGATAAGCACTCTTCTACTGAGCTTTATCCCCAGCTCCTTATTCAATTGAATAAGAATTGCTGCTCAATTCTTAGGGTTTATAAAAGTCAAAGGAAAATACTCTATGCTAATAAAAATTTCTCTCTCTTTTTCTATCATTCTCAAGTGAAAGATTACAACACTATTAGATTTGTTTACTTTTAGGTCATTCAGATTGCAGTTCAGTTTAGTGGCACTTTGTGCAGTCTAGTAGTTTTTAAAGTATACTCTCAGTTTTAATTGTAACCTCAATTAAGGTGTTTGAGATATTTACTCTAAGCTTCTTATGTTTCCTTACTTACCTTGAGAAATTTCAAGTTCTATGCAAGGTTTTCTGTAAATATAACTCAAATAATCATGCAAAAATTATATTTTTCCACCAAGAAAGAAATTACCATATGGAGTTTAAAATGTTTCAAATTGAAATTTCAAATGCATAGGTTAGTTTTTATCCTTTGCTATCTCTAGTAAGAGCTCAATAATATAAAGTAGATTATTTTATACTTGCAGCATTTTTCATTATTTCCAATCACAAAAAGTAATTTATGTAGAATTTTTCTTAAAATTTTTGTAAATATTTTTAAACTTGGTTTTAAAAGTATATTTTGTCATGCTTTTGGTAGCTTATTGAAGCTGTTATTGTTGTTTTGTTTTAAAGCTGTGGCACTAAATTTAGAAAGTACCTGAAACTTAGTTATGGGTTATAATTAATGTTGACAATACACTTATTTGACATGCTGCTTTCGTTGTCACTCTCATAGCTAGGGAGACTGATGGTTACTTTCTTACAACTAGAAGAGCCTAACTTAATTCCTTTACTTCATATATTAAAAAACTGATTCTGAAATAAATTAAGTTCTTCTCTTTAGGATTGGGGCTGGAGTGAAGACTTGCTTTCTTACTCCTTCCTTAGAGCTAGACATTTTCTGCTCATGGCCTCTCACTTGCTTTGTCAAATTTGACATGAATGAATTGCTTGGAATTCTTTCAACGCTTTTCCTGTGCAATAATGATGGCAAAGATTTCTAGCATTTGTCCAGGGTCACTAATACATGCTTTGACAGCAGTGTTTAAGGTGGTGGGGGGGGAGGAAGGTGGATTTATTACTAATAAAACATTGAAATCCTTATATTTAAAGCCAAACATAATTTACAGGCAGTCTCACCCCTCACTGATCATGTATCTGTTGTGATTTAAGCCCAGCCCCCTTTCTCTTCCCAGAAGCATTCATCCTGTGTTGCAGCCTCAGACACCTCCCCCATTAGATAGGTGGTAGTGGAATCCTTAGGCTTTGACTAGAACCATCTGGTGTAATCTTCCTCAAGAGCAATGAGCCAGGCACCATAACATGGGGGCTAGTGTATACAGAATCCACAATAATAAAGTGTAAAAACAGGTTTCAAATTCTAAAACTCCAACACCCTCTTTTGGACTTCAGGATATTCTTGTATGGTATTTCCCTCCTTTGCTTTCAAATAGCATTTTTTAATATTTTTGCACGAACTGATATTTGTTATGTATGTCAAATCTATTCAATTCACATTGTCTATTAGTATATACATTGTATACCCATTTTTAGTAATTATCATTTTTATTCTTGGGCTCTTAAATTTTATAGGTATTTCTTAATATAAAATATGTAAACGCTAACTTAAACAATCTCTAGATTTAAGTGTATAGATACATACACACAAATAAAAAAAGTTGATAGTGGCTTTTGATTGTATGTATTTATTATGAATTGTTTGGTGTTTTTAGTGAGACAACTATTCTTAAGAACTGCTAACCTTCTGAATTATGAGCTTCTCTGGCACAGGTCAAATTGTTTTTCAGTGTTCCCAACTGAGAATTTTTTTTTTCCCCCAGCATTTGGTTAGTCCTAGAATTGCCAAGTAATATATGATCTTCATAGCTAGAGAATCTATTGAGATACTATTTAGAACTAACAATACATTTCTCTTAAGTGATTTTGAATTGCATTTGCCTCCAACAGCTATTATTCAACTTGTCATTTTCTTTGAAATGCCAAACCATTGCTATAGCTGTTTCCACTACATCAGTTAACTTATTTCTGAAATAGACACAACAAGTGTTTCTCTCAATGTGTTGTGCGTCAATAGAGTTCATGTGTATAAATGTGTTTTTTAAAGCAAATACTAATAATAAAAATGAATTAAATATATGCATTTATTTAGATATAATAAAATATATTTTATTTTTCTGTATAGATGTTACCCTTCTTAAAGACAACTGAATACATGAAAAACTTTTAATTTAGAAAGCAAAACAGGATAGTCATTTGAACTGTAAAATGAATGTTATTTACTTCAGCATTATTTTTAATAAGCTTTCTGTGTCACCTTATTAAATAGTAAGATATACTCTTTGTATACGACAAAATTATGCAGTGTCATAGTATATTTCTGATTAATAATATGGTCAAGTTGCAATTTAGACTATTAGGTATTCTGATGTTCTTTTCTGTGAAATGCTCTTATCTATTACTTGTCCAGTTTTTTTAGCTTTTTTTGTGCCTGCTGATTTGTATAATTTTCTATTAATATTGTAGTCATTATATGTGTTACAAATGCATCCTTTCATTTTGCCACTTATCTATTCGGTTCATCTGTGATGCCCTTCACAATTTATACGCTTTGAAATTTTTGTAGTCACCCCTTCCCCTACTTTTATAGGACTATATGTGATGTGTTTGATAAATATTCTTGGATGCATCTGCTTCCACAATTTCTGGGACTCTTTCAACATCTTAAAAAGTTGTCATCCAGCATGTTCAATATATTATTGTAAGGATTCATATACTAAATTGAGCCATTCCAAATGTCCTCCTAAGTTTCTTCTAATTTTATGACTCTAAGATTCTAGTATGTAGCCAGGCACAGGTGGCTCACATCTATAATCCTAGCTATTCAGGAGGCTGAGATCTGAGGATTGAAGCCAGCTGGTGCAGGAAAAGAAAAGTCCATGAAGACTTTTATCTCCAAATTAGCCACAAAATGCCAGAAATAGAGCTGTGTGGCTCAAGGCTTGAACAAAAAAGCTCAGGGACATGGCTTATTGGTTCAAGCCCAATGAATCATTCCTTCCTCCCCCCCAAAAAAAGGAAAAAAAAGATTATATTACTTTACAGATAAGTTAAAGTATTGTGAACTACAAAATATGAAACTCATTAACAAGAAATGCTCTGTTTCACTGATTCTGTGACACTACTAATTTTCAGATGCATCTTCATGTACCATTAGGAAAGGTGAAACTGCAATGCAATTCTTTTTCACCATTGATTCTTTTATAAGTTCATTTAGATCATTGAGGTAGATTTATATCCTATTTTATTCTTATGTACATCTCACAAACAAAATATAAGCAAAATGAATTGCTTTCTTTGCAATGGATGGAATTATCGATATTCTTCCAGTGATAATGTTTTGTTGTTAATTCCAAATTTGTATTACTCTGTACTTCATTCAGTTCTTTTCTACTATGTGTCATACTCATAATATACACTATTTAAAGTAACAAGTGCCTAAACAGTGATGATACAATTTCTATATGATTTCAGAGATGGCAGAATCAAAAAATGCATCTCACAGGATATATGGAATTCTACACTGTGTTATCAAATTAAGCACAAGTGATTGATGGTTTGAGAATAGTGTCATCTGTTCCGTGGAGTCCAGGTTACCAGATGAAGTAACTAGTCTGCTTCATAATGAGAAAATTCCACATACAATCCTGTTTTATCTTGAATGTTGCAAAATTATGCCTCCCATACTGTATGCCAATTGCGTTAACAAAGCCAATCTAGCAGCTGGAAGAGATTTTCCAGGTAGTTTGTTCTTAACTTTTTTGCAGTCAATAAATTCTCTGTAGCTTTCCTGACATCATGCTTTGTCTGAGCAATCTCTTCCACGACTGAAGCACATAGTGCTTTGAAGCCCCTCTGTCAGGACTGCTTTCTTGTCAGAAAGGCCTTTTTTCTTCTTCGGTTATTGGGACTTGAACTCAGGGCCTCAATCTCTTGCTCAGCTTTATTCATTTATAGTCAGCACTCTTCCCCTTCACCCAGGCCTCCAGTTTTGTCTTTTGCTGGTTAATTAGAGGTTAGAGTCTCTTGGATTTGTCTGCCTAGGTTGGCTCCTAATCTTGATTCTTAGATCTCAGTCTTCTGAGTAGCTTGAATCAATTAGGCAATGGGTGGGAAAGACCTTTTTTTCTCTTCTCTTTTTTAAAATACTTTTAAAAAAAATACTAAATTCAAGTCTGCTTTTTTTTTTTTTTTTTAACGTCAATGCCATTGATACTCTTTCAACCCCAAAGTACACCAATGTGTCTATCCCTTTTTTTTGGATCTGATCGTGGGGCCTGAACTCTGGGCCTGGGCGATGTCCCTCAGCATTTCAGCTCAAGGCTAGCGCTCTTGAGCCACAGCACCACTTCTGGCTTTTTTCTTTTTTCTTATATGGTGCTAAGGAATCGAACCCAGGGCCTCATGCATGCAAGGCAAGTGCTCTACCACTAAGCCACCTTCCCAGCCCCTGTCTATCCCTTTTTTATGATTTCTGCTGAAAGTTTTGAATATACATTGAACCTAATTCTCTTTCTACTAGTGCTTTAATAGGGCTTCTACTAGCCCATATAATATCTTTAATTCTTTTTTTTTTTTTTGGCGGGGGGGGGGAGGGTCCGGTCGTGGGGCCTGAACTCTGGGCCTGGGCGCAGTCCCTCAGCTCTTCAGCTCAAAGCTAGAGCTCTACCACTTGAGCCACAGCGCCACTTTCTGCTTTTTTTTTTTTTTTTTGCTTATGTGGTGCTGAGGAATCGAACCCAGGGTCTCATGCATGCAAGGCAAACACTCTACCACTGAGCCACATTCCCAGCCCCAATATGTATAATTCTTAATGCAGCATGTGGAAGTCCAGTAACTACCTGCCCTTTTCTTCTTAGTATAGTATCCAGTCATATTTGCTTTATTGGCCAGCATGCCAAGCATTAGGTGACAATTCAAATACCTAAGCTTTGCTCAGATATTTGGCCTGTTAGCTGTATTTCCTTTTGCTCTCGTTTTTGTATGCTTCCATCTTGAAGATGTAGGTTAAAATTTTTTGAGTCCATTGAACAAATAAAAGCCTTAGTCTACTATAGATTGTCCGGTATGGGTTTGTCATTTCTAGTGTTATAATTTCCTAATGTGTGTCTTGTATTCTGTGTGTATGGCTGCTTTGCTGTCACAGATTAAGATGGAGAAGAGACCTCTGTGTCACCCAGCAGAATTTTCTCTGAAAATTGATACTGATGTTGGTCTTCAGTTCTCTTTCAGAGGGTAATTTAGCCAATTACCATTTTCTTGGTTTTCTCACAAGAGCCTGCATTTTATTATCCACTCTGTAAGAATATCATGAAGAACTTTATCAAGTCTTCAAAAATATGAGGAAATTATCCTAAGGTGGTTTCTTGAGAAACTGGTTTCCCATATCTGACATTTCCTGCCCCTCATTGTATCAGATCTTTCTAACAATGTTAAATAGCATTTTTATGTATTAAAAAACTAATATAACATTAGAGCAAATTCAGAAAAAATAGATACCTATAATTTTTTGTTTTTTGAGCCTGGGCTGTTCTTTTATACACACTCTGCTTCTACCTCCCAAGTATATTACCATGTTTGGTTTGATGATCTAAAGTCTTAACACTAAGACCTATGTTTGGCTAGTTTTCTTTTGTGTTATTTTTTATTCTAATGTATTTTCAAATATTCTTGAGGTACATGGAATATAATACAGATTAAAGTATTAAATTGTGTCTTTTTAAAATTTTTGTTTGAAAATCTTTTTGTAGTGTTATACAATTCTGCATGTCTTCCATTTTAAGAATCATGTAAAACAATGAATTTTTAATTTTACTTTTGTATGAACCATTCTAATTAAAGTGCTTCTTATTCAGTATTGAAAAATTTGTTTGTGTCTATTCCCTGTTTTGGTCTTTTGTAGATTTTGTTTTCCCCCCAGGGCTGAGGACCTAACCCAGGGCCTTGTGCGCGCCAGGTGGGCGCCCTTCCGCTGAGCTAAACCCCGAGCCCCTCTGTTCCCTATTTTGAACAGTAGGTCCAACTAAAAGGCATAAACTACCACCACTAATTTTTAGGGATTAGAATGAATCTGTGCAGACTAAATTACAAAGTAGTTTTCTACCACAATGTTTTTTAAGACAAAACTGTGGTTTTGATTTTTCATAATTTTTTGTTTTTTCCTTTTTGAAAAATACTGCAAAAAATGAAGATTTTGGCCCATTTGTATTTTCTGCCACCTTTTAAATATTAAAAAATGTTTTGTGATCATGCGATATATTTTTATTCTAGAACAAGAAATTTTTATTAGACCAACAAGAATGGCATAGGCTTAGATTTAATTCTCAGTCTACTTATTTACATCTGGAAAGACTGATTGATTACATTGGAACTATTTGACATAATGGTGAGGTTAGTTTTCCTACTTCACCTTACTTTTGTAGTTTTGTAATATTTCAATGAGCTTAGAATACAGGGTATTGAATAGTTTTTATCCATAAATTTATCATCTGGCAATGATATGCCTTTGCATATTTCTTGATAAATCTGTTATCTTTTCTTATTTAGCAATCTACATCTATATTTGTATTCAATCAATTAAAAGCTGTCCCTATTCCCAACCCTTCCCCATGCCTGAAATGCCAGACCTACACAGATAGTTTCTCATTTGGCTTTTTTTTAACTATGAGAAGAAATGTACTGGATCCTCCTGAGTTTCTACTGTCTAATAATATGATGATTGTACATTATAAGGGATACCAGTGGTATAACATCATATGGTTCACCTCTAGAAGGCCTTACATAGTAGGTTTGTACCTTTGTTAGTACTATGTAATATCAGTGCTTTAAGAAGTTATCTAATATGTGACTATTATTTGCTTTTCAAAACACATATGCTAGCCGGGCGCTGGTGGCTCACACCTGTAATCCTAGCTACTCAGGAGGCTGAGATCTGAGGATCGCGGTTCAAAGCCAGCCCGGGCAGGAGAGACTGTGAGACTCCTATCTCCAATAAACCACCAGAAAACCGGAAGTGGCGCTGTAGCTCAAGTGGTAGAGCGCTCGCCTTGAGCTGAAGAGCTGAAGGACAGCGCCCAGGCCCAGAGTTCAAGCCCCACGACCGACAAAAAAAAAAACAAAAAAAAAAACACATATGCTACCTACAGCACATAAGTCCTACCGGACACTACATAGGTACCAGAAATACGAAAAACCTCTGTCTTTATCACACTTTAAAATAGATGTTTTAACCAGAGAAAATTAAAAATACCATATGATCTGAGATGAGGAATGATTAATTCTAAGAGGGATTAGGAAAAATTGTGTTGCCAGGAAAAAAAATGCAGGAAGGGCCCCACTTAAGCTAGATGTTCTGTTTTTCCAGGTGGTCAATGAGCAGAATGGTTCAGAGAGAACAGCAGAGTTGAGGCATGATTGCATAGTGATGCATGGATGCTTAGTAAGGATTAACAAATATACTCTGAGAGAATACTTAGCCTACTACTACTTGTTTTGGCAGACCATTCCATCCTCCAACATTCCTAGTTGAATTTTTTTTCCTATACCATTATTTTACATTCATTGCTTCTAGTTATTTTTTCATTTGGGAATTCATATGAAACAAATTAAATTTCTACACTTTAAATATTTGGAACGTTATTATTCCCATATTGACAATCTGTCCCTTAACCTGTCTGACCTACTCTATTCAAGGTCATTCAGCCCTATTTCCTGTACTTGTTCTTTCTATTATGTGGATCAGATCCTAAAAGTGTCCTGATTCTTACCTGCTCAACACATCTCATTTGTCTTTATCCTTTAAAAATACTCACAATTCAACATTTTATATTAGGTAGGGCCTCATGAAAGAAGAAAACTGTCATTATTTTTGTTCCATTGATTATGGTTTTTCAGACCAAGATTGTCAAACCTTGCTTTGGTGACCATGTCAAAGTGTTCTACTTTTCAGTTATATTACATGTACTTACACTGTTTTTGCATCCTATTATTATTTGACATTTTTTTGAAATCTTGATAGTCCAAAGAAAATTCAGTAGAATTTGAGTGCCCAATAATGGAAAATGCAAAAACCCTGGTGTTTTAATGTGTTTTGATTGGTTGAATTTGTTAAATGTATGAGCCCGTGTTTTATACAGCTAATAGTATTTTGGATCTCCTTTTGATATGTGTTGGTTTCACATCTATCCAAACATCTGGTGAGGATATTTTAGACCACATTGGGTTTTCTATCAGTGTATTTTAAAAGTAAGCAATTCCAGCTAAATATTATGAAGTCTTCTATACTATAAACCAAGAAGCAATTTACTTGGCAACTCAAAAGTGGAATGCAGAATAAAATGAAATGAGATAAATTCCCCCCAGAGGCAGCCCGCATTGTATACCCTAAAGGGATGAAGGCTGATACTGTACATAAAGTGTGCTTTTATAAAAGCTTAGAGTTTCCAAATATTTATCATGGCAGTGTTTTATACTTAAATCACATAATGAATATAGTACCATTTTTCCTTTTAGTTCTGTTAGGCTGATAGTTTGAACTAATAAGTGGTAAGTCCTTGAAACTTCAGTTAAATCCTTCTTTGATATTCTAAAGATACATTCTACTTTGGTTATGGGGGTGCTGTTCAAATTATATTTTTGCCATTATAAACACAGTAAGAGTTCACATATCTTAAAATATTTATTTTAATTTGAAATGGTATCAATATAAAATAAAGTACTATTCCAAAAACTTTTGAGTTTTTGTACCACCATAATTAAGACCGAAAAAACAAGGTTTTCTTGTTGGTTTGTTTTTATTGTTCTCAATTGTGATTGAAATCTTAGGAAGCAATGTAAAATGGATCATTTTATAAGTTTATGAGTTTGAAAAGTCAACTCTAGTTTATTCAAATCAAATGTTTCTTTGACAATTTCAAAGTTTTGTTGATATTTAGACTGTATATCACTAGGAGTTCTTTTTTCCTGTTTTTATTGGTCTCTGGCCTATTAAAACAGTGTTTTAGTTTTTTGTTGTTGTTGTTGTTATTGTTGTTGTTTTCTGTGCTGGTACTGGACCCAGGGGCTCTCAGCTTTTGTGCTCAAGGCCAGCTTTGTACCTCTTGAGTCACAGCTCTACCTCTGGCTTTTCGGTGGTTAATTAGAAATTAATCTCCAGGCTTTTCTGCCCTGCCTGGCTTGGAACCGTGTTCCTCAGATCTCAGCCTCATGAGTACCTAGGATTATTGGAATGGACTACCAGTGCTGGGCTTGAAACAGATTTTAATGTTAAATAATTTGTTTGTAACAAATGAATATGTTAATGTCTAATTTTTTAAATACTTGTTTTTGTCTGAGTATAGGATTTACCTTCTCCTTCCCTTCCCTTGTCTTCCCTTCTTTCTGTGCTGGGCCTTGTGCTTTTGCCTGGCATTTTCACTCAAGGCTAGTGCTCTCTCACTTAGGCCCATACCTCCACTTCTGTGTTTTTTTGCTGGTTAATTGGGGATAATAGTCTTTTTGTCCCGACTGGCTTTAAACCCCATCCTCAGATTTCAGCCTCCTAGGATTACAAGTGTGAGCTGTTAGCTTCTGGCCTGGAATTTATTTCCTAATTGGAGTTTCCCTACTTACTGACAGTAGATTTGGGACTAAATATTTCTGTAATTGACCTTGATGGTTTTTGTGCAGAGAATTTAGAATTTCTGTGTACCAAATCACTTTTTGTGATTTGACTTTATTGTTTTGTTCCACATCCAGGAATACTGTAGGCTAGATTGTTTAGGTCAATTCATCTCTTGAATCTGAAAATTCAGACTATAAAATCTTTACAGAGGGGGCTGGGAAGGTGGCTCAGTGGTAGAGCGCTTGCCTTGCATGCGTAAGGCCCTGGGTTCGATTCCTTAGCACCACATAAGCAAAAAGAAAAAAAGCCGGAAGTGGCGCTGTGGCTCAAGTAGTAGAGTGCTAGCCTTGAGCTGAAGAGCTGAGGGACAGCGCCCAGGCCCAGAGTTCAGGCCCCACGACTGGACCAAAAAAAAAAAAATCTTTACTGAGGATTAATGATATAGCAAACAAACCTTTACTAGGCAAGTAATTATGGGATAGGGAAGAAGATATGCAGGGTGCTTACATCCTGAGAGCATCTGTCCATTTTACTAAATGAAAATGCTATATGTGTGTGTGTGTGTGTGTACAAATCATACATCCTTATGTTTAGAGTGAGTTTAGGCTGAATCTTCTGTTTACTTCAGAATGATCCATAGGAAAATTGCCTTGGTAAGCAGAGTAGAAGCTGGCCACCTATGACTCAGGTCAATAGTCCCTAGCTACTCAGGCTAATATTAGAGGATCTGTAAGGTATATTAAATAGGAAGGTTTCATTAGGTAGCCCATGAAGAGAACACCACGTGGTATTCAGGCATGAAAAGAAGCTCATTTACCCAACTGCTACCCTTGTTTTGTTGTGTATGGTGGAGAGGCATGACCACACCTTTCTTCTACCTGGCCACACCTCTTCCTGTCCCTGGCATAGATAAGTCTTGGTGGGGGAGGAGGGGTGTCATCCCCTTGGGCCATGCCTCTCCACCTTGCACAGCAAGGGTAACAGTTGGGTAAACGAGCTTATTTTCCTGCCTGAATACCATGTGGTGGTCTCCTCAACGGCTACCTAATGAAACCTTCCTATTTAATATACCTTACAGGATCAAAGTTCAAAGCCATTCTCTGCAGAAAAGTCCCTGAGACTCCATCTCCAATTAACCAGCCACATACTGCACTGTAGGTATGCTCCAAGCTGTAGAGTGCCAGCAATGAGCAAGCAAGCAGCAAGCAAACAGAATCAGGTTATAAGTTTGTTCTTCTACTCACACCTTTAAAAGGAAACAAAAAAAGAGGAAGAAGGAAGAACTGGTGGAGGAAATTCCTGAGAAACTTTTGCCACCAGAAAGTAAGACTTCCAGCCTATTGTAATCCAAATACTTATTGTTTTAGTACTAAAACCTCTAAGTCCAGAATTTATTATATACCTTTAGAAACTTAGCTGTGGCTCAGTGGTAGAGCCTTGAGCCATAAAGCTCAGGGACAGCTTCGAGGCCCTGAGTTCAGTCAAGCCCCAGTACTGATATGTGCACATAAAATACTTAAGTAGTTTCTAATGAGAGTTGTCTTCTCACATCTTTTTTTCCCCTTCTGCTTTCATGTGCTGCTTCTATTTCTCCTATTTTTCCCCTTTCTTATTGCCTGCATTCCCTTGAATTTTGTAGCTGCTTGGTGTATTTTCACTGGAAGCCATGTTCTGCTGAGACTCAAAACATTCATTTTCCTTTGTCAGTGCTATTACTCTGGCTGAATTTTTCCCTCATCATCTCACAAATGTACTGTTGTTATTAGGGCTTTGTAGTTGACTTAATTTTCCTTTTTCTTTCTAAATTCAATAGAAAATGAGGATAGTTATATTGTTTCTCAATTATTTGGTAGTTTCTCTATGAAAATTCCTATGCATGACATTTGATTTGACTTGTGTTCTGATCCCAGTAAGGAGAACTAAAGTATTAGACTCTAGGGAAATGATTGAGGACCATCTAATTCACAAGATTACTATATTGTAAAATTATTCTATAATCTATTTGAGGATGAGAATTCTTTTGTTTGACTCTAGTATTATCATTGGTTATTTATATAGGGATTTACACTTCATAGCCACCCAACAAATGTTCACTCAATGAATTAATGATTAAGAAAAAGTGGATAATGACTTTTCAATCAACTTCCTTCTTTAGCATATATTGCTTCTATCGAGGCTAAAGAAAAATGTTCTTTCTTGTCACACTGTAGACTGTCCTTTGGCCTTTCTATTTCTTAGTGTGCCATAGTGCCTTAGAGTTAGGCATCTTATTACAATGCATGATTTCAGCTTACTTGGCAGTGATATAAAGGTGAAGATATTGCCTACCTCAGCCATGCCTAGGGAATGGCAATAGGCCTAGATTCTATTCTCTTTCCAGGTTAAGTTTTCCATCCCTAGGGTCAATTCTGTGATCAGAAATCACATGTTTTCTGTATTTTTTTCTAGAACTAATAAGATAACCTTCATTTAAAATAAAGCAAAGATAGAAAGTTTCACCTTTGCATAATATAGAAAGCAGGAAATACTTACCTTATACAACCCCATGGCTTTAAAATTTTTTGCACCTAGGCGAATTTGTAAGTTATCCCAGGTAGTCTGAGGTTCACAAGTGTTAAGTTCACACTGTAAGTAGGAAGGTAGGTCCTTCCTTTGAAGGACTTATACTGGAGCTCTGTGGTTTGCAAAACATTTTCTTTATATCAGTCCTGTGATATAAGCCAAAAATATTATTATCATTGCCATTTTATAGGCAAAGTGATATTGTCAGCCTTTGGTTTTTTTTTTTACAACTTCATTTAGAATTTATTTGCTTGATTCTCAGACAAGTATAACAAGTTTCATTATCATATTTCTTAGACCCTGTAGATTAGAGAAAGACTACTTAAGGAACTGCAAAAAATATGATAAGCAGTATTATATGCAACAATTATGAATAGACATTACACTACAGGCATTACATTGAATAATTTGGAATCTTAATACTTTTCAGTGTCAAAGAAAATTATTCTGATGCTTGCTAAAATGGCAAGGAAGACATTACTCAAGATTACTTCAAATGGGTCAAGAACATTGAAATTGAAGAGAGAGAGTGAACTTTGCATTCAACAGAGACAGTGGTGATTTATAACCACTAGTCTTTGGAGATATTCAAAGAAAATTACCAAAGGGAATTTGATTAAGTATGAAGAAAAGTTTGACTAGATATCAACGATGAAATTATCTTTTATAAATTGATTAAGCAGGATTCTTTATCAAAATTGACTAAACTGCAGGCCAAGGTTTAGAGAAGAAAGAAGTCTGTAAAAACAAGGCTCAACAGCTATGGGCATATGAAACGATGTATATAAAAATGAACTCCAATAAATGGAAATAAGGTTTTTTTTGTTATATTGCATTTTGTTTTTGTTTTTGACTCCCTCCTTTGTCATTGTTTTAGTTGTCTGCATCTTTTGTCTTGTATGTAAGTTTTTCTATTTTGGAGAAATGATGAGACAAAGCGTTAACAAATTCAGCCATGATACTCCCCACAAACTTTGTCAAAAATGATCCATACTGCTTGAGGGAGGGAAAAAATAGGAAACTGTATCTTGGCTCATGAAGGAAAGTTAGCCAAAAAATAGAGAATGAGAGGAAGAGAAAGAAAGAGAGAGAGGGAGGAAGGGGGGGAGGGAGGGAGTGAGTAAAGATCGAAAGAAAGGAAGAGAGAGAGAAAGAGAGAAAGCAAGAAAGGAAGGAAAGAAGTAAGGAAGGAAGAAGGAAAGAAGGAAGGAAGGAAGAAAGAAAGGAAAGATGGAAGGAAGGAAGACTCATTTGGATCTTTTTTTTAGTATTTTAATTACTTTATTGGTGGTTAGACTGTCGATTTTATAAAGAAACAAATTTTGAGTAAGGCTTTAAGGGTCTAGTGCATACAACATACAGATAACTTTGTGTATTACTTTACAGTTACAGTGTTACTGTGATATAGATAATCTCTTTCTCATATTTTACAGGTTAAAAACTAGCACAAGGACAAATAAGGACTGTGACTGGTATTTACAGGTAGATTTTTTTCCAGTTTCTAAAGGAGAGTTAAGAGCAGAGGAGTCCATTTAATTGGCTAGCAATTATGGGGGAAAATATTTTACAATAAAAGTATATTTGAAACAAAGTGGCAAAAGTCATAAAAATTCTTTGGTAAAGTGTTATGATTATTGATTTGGTTCCTGGATCTAAGCAATATATAGAATGCTGTCACAATCTCAAAACTTTCTTTTAGAAATTTCAACATGGATCATATGAGATGTGAATCCTTGCAGTAGGGAACCTAGTGTTCTTGTTTCCAGTAATACAGGGTCCTTTGTTTCTCCTATTTCCAGCCCGATCAGTGTTAGGAGACACAGAAAGTGGATCTTACATTGACAGTAAAGGCCAAGTGGGAAATCATACCCATTGAAAATACAATTCCATTGACTGTGCCTGTGCCTATTACTTTTTTCATATGTATTTTTTTATTGTAAAAATACTGTACAGAGGGGTTATAGTTACATGAGTAGGGTAATGAGTACATTTCCTATCAAGCATTGTTACCTCCTTCTTTGTTTTTCTTCTATCATCCATTCCCTTCCCACTTCCCCAACTACTCCTCCCCGCCCCCCTCCTTGAAGTTGTAAAGTTCATTTTCAACATAGTGTCTTGTACACCTCATTGTTACAATAGGTCAACCTGTATCCTTGTTTCAGCATTTTGTTATGTCCCTGCCTCTCCCCAAATTAGAAAAATGTATATATAAGATGCAGGGCATCGGAATCAAATACAGTGAAAACAGGGTTATACCATGGGGGAGGAACATACCAAGGAAACCAAAAAAATCACATAGTACATTATAAATACGTTAAAAACAATAACAAGAAAGATAAAATCATTTGTGCCCCTGTCTTGGGGTTCATTTCACTTACCATCATCTTATAGGGTTATATGAACATAGCTTTTAACCTTTTCTGCTTGTCTTAGACATGTGCTATTTATTGCAAATAAGGGAAACCATTGGACCTTTGTTTCTGTGGGCCTGGCTTACTTCACTTAATATAATTTTTTCCAAGTCTTTCCATTTCCTAACAAATGGGGTGTGTCATTCCTTCTGATGGAGGCATAGAATTCCATTGTATATATACCACATTTTTTTGATCCATTCTTCTACTGAGGGGCATCAGTTGGTTCCATATTTTAGCTGTGGTGAATAATGCTGCGATAAACATAGTTGTGGTGGTAGCTTTGGTATGGCCTTGCTTGTGATCGTTTGGGTAAATGCCCAAAAGTGGGATTGCAGGGTCATAGGGGAGCTCTATGTGGAGTCTTTGAGGAACCTCCATACTGCTTTCCAAAGTAAGTCAGCCTTGGGCTGGGATGTAGCTCAGTGGCAAAGCGCTTGCCTAGCAAGTGCAACGTCCTGGGTTCGATCCCCAGTACCAAAAAAAAAAAAAAGAAAAGACAAAGTAAGTCAGCCTTTGTTTCTAAAAATAAATCACTTACATTATTTCCAAAAGTATTAACTGAACATCTACCGCATCCCTCCTCACTTTGCTTCATTTTATTCTAATCCCTGTTATTATAGTGAATTTAGCTTTATAACCTTAATATAACATTTATATTTTACTTCCATGATGCTCTAATTTGCAAGATCTATATTATAAAAGGTAACATTATCTACTATCTAGTTTTATTTGATGCTTTTTCTAGCCACTCCTCTTTCCTCTGTTCCAGTATGTGAGTAGATTATATTTTGCAGAGAAGTAAAATTAATGAGCCTTGAATTAATTCCTAAGACAGGAGCTTCTTATTCTTTCTTGTAAAGAAAAACAGACTTGCATATAAGCAAAATATGTCAACAGAGTCCGTACAATAATGTCGGTAGAAGTCATAAAACTTCTTTAATATGAGTAATATTTAAGAATAAACAGGAAGAGTGTTAGGTTTGGGGATAATTGGAAGCTCAAGATTTACTTTGTAGTTAAAGGAGAGGCAGTGGAATTCAGGAAATCTTAACATTAGTTGTGGCTAAATATTAATACATTTAAGTACCTGATTCTAGGTAGTCAGGATAAACACAGCTATCTGCTCCTAAATTAGAGAAGTGGGGATGAAATTTTGAACCAAAATACAGATTAAGCCTGTTCCCTTAGCGATTTCTTCTTTTCTTTTTTCTTTTTTATCAGTCCTGGGACTTGACACCAGGGCCCAGGTACTGTCCCTGACCTTTTGTGCTCAAGGCTAGTACTCTATCACTTTGAACCACAGTACCACTTCTGGTTTTCTGCTGTTTAATTGGAGATAAGAGTTTCCTAGACTTTCCTGACGGGCTGGCCTTGAACTGTGATTCTCAGATCTCAGCCTCCTGAGTAGCTAGGATTTCAGGTGTGGACCACCAGCCCCTAGCCAGCCATTTTCTTTTTTTTGGGGGGGGGGTCCGGTCGTGGGGCCTGAACTCTGGGCCTGGGCGCTGTCCCTCAGCTCTTCAGCTCAAGGCTAGTGTTCTACCACTTGAGCCACAGCGCCACTTCCGGCTTTTTTCTTTTTGCTTATGTGGTGCTGAGGAATTGAACCCAGGGTCTTAGGTATGCAAGGCAAGCGCTCTACCACTGAGCCACCTTCCCAGCCCCATAGCCAGCCATTTTCTTAATAAGAACATTTCTGCAGTATGGAGGTTCCTCAAAAGACTTCACATAGATCTCCCCTATGATCCAGCAATCCCACTTTTGGGCATTTACCCAAATGTTTACAAACAAGACCACACTAAAGCTACCAGCACAACTATGTTTATTGCAGCATTATTTACCATAGCTAAGATATGGAACAAACCCAGATGCCCCTCAGTAGATGAATGGATCAAGAAAATGTGGTATATATACACAATGGAATTCTATGCCTCCATCAGAAAGAATGACATTTCCCCATTTGTTAGGAAATGGAAAAACTTGGAAAAAATTATATTAAGTGAAGTAAGCCAGGCCCAAAGAAACATAGGTCCCATGGTTTCCCTTATTTGCAATATCTAGTATAGGTATGAGTCAAGCGGAAAAGGTCAGATAATGTGATGTTAGGAAAACGAACCCTTAGATGTGTATTTTAATGTTTTTGTTTCTTTAATGCATGTGTTTCTAACGCATTTATAAGATTATCTCTTTGTTGCTTTGTATGTCCCTCCCCCACAGTGTAACCCCTGCTTTCACTATATTTGAAATCAGTATAACATGTGGAGGAGATGGGGACAAACAAGTCGTTTAAGGATTCAGGTGGACCTGTTGCAACAATGAGAAGTACAAAATGTCATGTCAAAACCAGCTTTACAATGTCGGTGTGGGGTGGGGGGTATGATTCGGTGGGAGGGAGGGGGAAGGCTGGGAAGGGAGGTGAAGGGTAAACAAAGGAGGAGGCTGCAATGCTTGGTAAGAAATGTATGCATTATCCCGCCCATGTAATTGTAGCCCCTCTGTACAGTATGTTCTCAAATAAAATAAAATAAAATATAAAATAAATAAATAAAATTGTGAAATTAAAACAAAAAAAGATTCAATTTAGAGGGTATTATTATTATTATTATTATTATTATTATTATTATTATTATTATTATTATTATTATTATTATTTGGGTCTTGTCGTGGGCCTGAACTCTGGGACTGGGCACTGTCCCTCAGTTCTTCAGCTCAAGGCTAGCGCCGTACCACTTGAGCCACAGAACCACTTCCAGCTTTTTTTTTTTTTGCTTATGTGGTGCTGAGGAACCGAACCCAGGGCCTCATGCATGCAAGGCAAGCATTATAATGGAGCCACCTTCCCAGCCCAAGGGCATTATTTATTATACTAATTATTGGAGCAGGGGCTAGGTCTATAGATTAATATCACTCTACTCTTAAACTTGTTATATTTGCTAGGCCAAATTATTCAGTCCAAAGAAATAGATCTACAACTAGAATAATGGAAAGAGAATCTACATTTTTGTGGTACATTGAATATGACACATTCCTGTATTTAACCTTACTATTACCTGTAATAATACTAATTAGAACTGTGATTTCTTGTATTAGTGAATTTTGATTTTATGGTGTGTGTGTGTGAGAGAGAGAGAGAGAGAGAGAGAATGTCAGTCCTGGGCCTTGAACTCAGGGTCTGGGCAGTCTCTTTGATCTTTCTTTTTTTTATTTTTATTTTTGTTATTATGAAGGTAATGTACAAAAGGATTACATAAATCAGGTAATGAGTATTCTTTTAATAGTGTCACCCCTACCCTTGCTCTCTCTGTTTTTGTCTCTAGTACCCCCCTCACAAGTTTATATAGTTCATTTTCAACTTTCCATCTAGTGAGTATCACTGCTGCATTTGTTTACCCTTTTTCCAACTTTTTCTATGCTCCCCTCTTACCTCCCCCAAACAGATAAACTTACAAACAAGACAAAGGGTACAGAAAACAAAAACAGCAACAAAGTGTAGGGGGAACCAAACTTACTGTTTCCATTTCTTGGAGTTCATTTCAATAAGTATCATTTTATATGATAATATAGTGCCTACAGTTTTTCATATAGAAAAACAATTTGTCCAAACAGAATTGTAAAACTAGCTATATTGGTCACGACGTCTTGCCTTGTCTCCCTCTAAGCTGTCTTGTCAGAGCATCTAAGGATTCCCCAAATCAATTTACCCTGGTGGTAGCATCAGTATTGTGGTGAAAAACATATCACACAGATTTCTATAGTGGTACTATAAAAGCCTTTATGAAACTGAGGCACTGATAACCTCATAAATTACATCTGTAGTAATAATTCTTTAGTATTTTAGTACACTATTTTAACAAGTTTTTTATGTTAATAGTTTAGTTGGAGCAATATTGTGATTTTCCAAGCAATTTCTCTTATGGAAACTCTTGAGTCTACAAAGGACACAGACAAATATTTCAGAGCTTTTTTTATTGCTCTAGACAGCAGCAAACACATGGCAACAATAATGTACTAAAAGGAAAACTATTCTCGTCAGCTTGAACATTTTTTGTCAAAGCCCTTCTTTCATAGTGTTGGCCATAAGGGGCCTGGAAATGCGTACTACCACCTCTCCATTGTGTTATTTTCTGCCAGCTCACAGCCCAAAAGGGAAATAAAACACATTTAACTAATGTGCACAGGCAGAATAAAGTCTATCAACAACTTTTTATAAAAGTCTATTATATGAATTGAAACATATGTAAATGTGGAGAAGTAGTATTTTCCACAACTAAAGAAGTTTCAGAGTCCATCCCTGAAGGTGGCATAGAGCCACCATTTGTGGAAGGAACAGTAACATGATGCTTACTCTTGGTTGGCCATTCTCTCTTGACTTAAAAGTGTGCCCTCTGTCTGTGTGCCTGAGTTGTCTGGATCTTAGTCAAGTATATGTATAATATTCGAATGATGGAAACTCAAGATAGGTGGGTCATAATCTTGTGTTGTGTAAATCTATATATTTCTTGAGTTGTGTCTTAGAACTCAAGAAATGTCTGCTGGTGTAGAGATAGCTGAAAGAACATTTAAATAGAGTTTTAATAGATTTATCCAACTAATGGGGAGGGAGGAATCAGTGCATATACAAAAAAAAAAGTTATTGAGATGCACTATGTCCAGGTAGGTGAGGCTACAGAAATTGTTTTGGATTCTTGGTTTACTGAGTGAGTGTTCTTTTAGGTGTTATGTCTGGAAGAAAATGACTGGGGCTTTGGTACAATGTCCCCTCACTAAAAAGTAACAGTTTTGGTTTGAACCCAGGCTTAAGAGACATATTCTTAATCTCTTCCCTCACTGTTTCTTGATGACAAAGGGAAGCCTAATTAGGGTGATGTCATTGACGCAACTGACAGGTTACCACTGGGCAGTAATAGGAACCAACAGAGTTGGAATTTGATAGAATGACCCCACTCGTTAGCCATCCCATGTGTGTCTGTTCTGTACCTATGTTCAGCTTCTGTGCTAAGGACCCAGAATTGCAGTTCCCATGGCTGCGTCTGGCACTTTGTTTCATGGCCCTCCTTGGCACTTTTGGTAATCTGTGGGTCCTTTCTCAGAATAGTGTTTTTGTTTCTGTTTTTGGTTTTCTTACCTGGTCTGGGGCTTCAACCCAGGGCCTGGGTACTATCCCTGAGTATTTTTTCCTCAAGTCTAGCACTTTCCTACTTGGGCCACAGCTTTATTTCTGACTTTTTGGTGGATTTTTTTCCTGCCCAAACTGGCTTCAAACTGCAATCCTCAGATGTAAGCCTCTTGGGTAGCTAGGATTACAGGTGTGAGCCATCAGAACCTGACTCAGAATAGTGATTTTAAAGACCCAAAAATGTATATTACATAAATTTATAGAGGAAGCAAATTATACTGAAAATGATTGTCAAACTATTAAAAAAATTCATTAGATAGTAACATAAATCCTTTAAGATTTAGCAACTTGATGGAGGAAGAAACAAGATCTCAGGCTAGAAAAGTAGTTGTGTCCTAACTGAAAACACGTCTTTATATATGTTTACAGACATTATCAAAAGAAGATTCAGAATACCCTTCTAAGTACTGGCTTTTTTCAGTGCCTACTTGACCTTGCGGCATGCTTAGCCTCCAGGACTTCCTCAGCCTTGGTGTCTAAAGCCTTGTATTTGTATACATGTCTTTGTATACATGTCTTTGTATACATGTATACATGTATTTGTATACATGTATTTGTATACATTTGTATACATGTTATACTCTTTCCTACGTTCTTCTGTTTTTTGAACACAGGCATGCCTAGAGGTTTGTTGTTTTTTTTTTGTAATCAGAGTATGTATAACAGAACCAGGATGTTGTGGAACATTGCTGGTAAATTCTTGACTTTCTTTCCTGGTATCTGTCCTAAACTTAAACTAAATTTGTCACTCTTTCTTACCCATATAAGACATTCAGATCTAGAAATTACACCTTTATCCTAGAACAACAGCATTGATTTCCCCATAACAAAGGTAAGGGACCCTGTTATTCACCTCAGGCTTGTCCACTGTTCACATATATGCCACTACTCTGAAGAATCTGAGTTTCCCAGTGAAAGAGTCTCAATAACCCTATATACCAGAAGTTACCTGGCCATACCTAGAATTACAAACTTTAGATCCTAAGTTCTTCGTTTAATTGTCTACAATAACCAAATTAGGAATTCCTTGGATATAGTGCATAAAGAAACACCAGCCATATTTATATATTTGTATTTCAACATAAAAGTTTTACCTTTTCAAAGGATTAAGTTGTGATTTGAATGACAGAGCAGTTCAGTGTCACAAATGACTCACTACCCAATTCAGTATTATCTCTTTAAGGGATAAATTTGTAATGTTATATATCTTACCCGTGACATTAACTGTAAGGTACATTTCAAATCTGTTAGTTGTTAAAAAAAAGTTTTAGGCTTTTTTTTCTAATGAATGAGTTGAACCTATCTAAGAAATATTAAAAATCCCTTGATTCCATTGGCATAACGGCAGACCTGAGGCACTTCATAATTCTTATTTGAGTGCATCCTGCCCTAAAGGGTAATGAATTTCTTGAGGATTAAAAAAGTCATAGCCATTTGTATAACTCATACAACTACTTCATATTTAATAGGGGCTTAATAAACATTAAATAAATGAAAGAAAAACAAAGTATATGTGAGAGGCTGTATCTCCAGGAAAAAAATAAGCATTCTACCTTCAACAGTGTAATTGCTGGGTGTAAGATCTGTGAAAAGGAGAAAAGGAATACTTTATTTTAAAGAAAAAGAAATAAAATTCTAAACCTTCTGTAATCCAGTCAACTACCTGTAGTGCTATATTAGAAACTTCAAAGGGAACAAAAAGGCAAGTGATGGTAACACAACTGTCTAGTAACCAGAGATGGCCTGTTATAACTTTCTCGTGCTTATGTTTATTACTTTTCTAAAATGATTTTATTGTTATTATTAAGACAGAGAGGTTACCATTTCCTGTTAGGTAATGAGTACGATTCTGTTTTGAACAATATCACCCCTTTCTTTGCTTATCCCCCAGTTCCTCTTCCATCCCTGCCCACAAGTTGTAGAGTTCATTTTCTACATAGTGTTTATTGAATACCATGATTACAGTTTGTTTACCCTTCTTCCCTCCATTTCTACACCCTTTTTGCCCTCTCAAAAAAAAAAAAACACAAAAAACACTCAAAATAGAAAAAACCACCAAGGGGGCTGGGAAAGTGGCTCAGTGGTAGAGTGCTTGCCTTGCATGCATGAGGCCCTGGGTTCGATTCCTCAGCACCACATAAGCAAAAAGAAAAAAGCCGGAAGTGGCGCTGTGGCTCAAGTGGTAGAGCGCTAGCCTTGAGCTGAAGAGCTGAGGGACAGCGCCCAGGCCCAGAGTTCAGGCCCCATGACCGGACCCAAAAAAAAAGAAAAAACCACCAAAACTATGTTTCATTTCTTATAATTTATTTTCATAAATAATATTTTAAATGTTTAGAGGAGTTATGCCTTCATGTTCTTCCCCTAAGAGCATCCTCCTTTAGTCTGATTGTGTGACTGTGTGAATGTCTAGAGTTCTGTATAAGCAACCATGTCCAGTTGTATTTTTTAAATTCTAAAGGAGAAAATGATACTAGTAGAAAATAGAAATCTAAATTCAGCAGAATTTTGCCATGACCTCTGCAAAACTGTTTTATGGCCTCTTACAATCTACAGTAAGAGCAGTCCGCTAGGAGCACTTGGTAGTTGGATGGCCTATCCCATTCCCTGGATGCCACAGACAACATGGGATGGACTACCTCGTGCTTCTGTTCTTGAGGCCTCTCCTCTCCTCTCCTAATTGTCTGCATTCCTAGCTTCCTTTGCAGCTTTCTCATCTGATCTTACTAGTCCTTGAACCAAAGATGATAACATTTGCCTTAGCAATAAGACCAACTATGCTCCCCAAAAGGTTCATGTCACAAGTGTGTTATGGCTTTCATCATTTACTTTCATTTACTTCCGTAAGCTATTAGAATAGCTCAGGATGTTTTGGACTAAGATCCTCTTCCTTTTCTTAGAGAATATTCTCTATAAAAATTCCTACCATTCTTGGATCAAGAAAATGTGGTATATATACACAATGGAATTCTATGCCTCCATCAGAAAGAATGACATTGCCCCATTTGTTAGGAAATGGAAAAACTTGGAAAAAATTATATTAAGTGAAGTAAGCCAGGCCCAAAGAAACATAGGTCCCATGGTTTCCCTTATTTGCAATATCTAGTATATGTATGAGTCAAGCAGAAAAGGTCAGGTAATGTGAGGTCAGGAAAATGAACCCTTAGATATGTATTTTAATGTTTTTTTCTTTCATGCATGTGTTTCTAACGCATTTATAAGATTATCTCTTTGTTGCTTTGTATGTCCCTCCCCCACAGTATAACCCCTGCTTTCACTATATTTGATGTCAGTATAACTTGTGGAGGAGATGGGGAAAAACCAGTTGTTTAAGAATACAGGTGGACCTGTTGCAACAATGAGAAGTACAAGTTGTCATGTCCAAAATGAGCTTTACAACGTCGGTGCGGGGGGGGGGGGGAGGGGGGAAGGAGAAGGATTGGGATTGGGGGGGAGGGGGGAGGCTGGGAAGGGATGTGAAGGGTAAACCAAAGGAGGAGGGTGCAATGCTTGGTAAGAAATGTACGCATTATCCTGCCCATGTATTGTAACCCCTCTGTACAGTATGTTCACAAATAAAATTAAATTAAATAAAAAAAATTCCTACCATTCTTTTATACATACTTACTTAAACATCAAAAATCCATGTACTTCCAACAGCCCTTGCCACCTGATTTATCATTATTCTAGGTCCCATTCTTGTAGCCACTTCACTTAATATAATTTAAGTATTTTCTTTTCACAATCGGGGAAAGTTCACAATCAGGGAAAGTAAAAGACATAAATGACATATATATCTACTCTTTCTTGATTAATTTGGTATTCTAATTTTGCTTTTTTTAGTTTATATAACTTCAGATCCAAGGAACAAGGGGCTGCCATAGACAGGCCTAGTTGGTAAAAGAGGGCAGAGCATGGAGAGTCATTATTGCCCAGGGCCTTACAGGATGGGTTCCACAGCAGTTCCTATACTAGCTGCCCCCATTCACCTTAGGGTACAGGTTCCCATGACTGTCTTCCCTTTGTAATGAAGGCTATAGTTCATCACTGCTAAAAGCTCAACTTTTTCTTTGGAGTAAAAGCTAGTAAGTAGCATTTTGTAAAATGGATAATATATTGTACATTGTAAGGATGCATAATATTTTGCCTAACTTTGTGTGTGAGTGTGTGTATATGCATTTATGCATGCAGCTAGAGTTTGAATTCAGGGCTTTGCACCGTGGTTAGTTTGTTTGCTTGGCTGAGGCATACCTCCAACATGACATTTTAGTTGATTTAGAAAAAATGTCTCATAGACTTTTCTGTCTGGGTTGGCTTCAAACCTCAGTCCTCCCGAGCCCAGCACTCAGGACACTTGAGGCAGGAGAATCCAGAGTTCAAGGCTAGTCTAGACTATGTAGCAAGATGCTGTATGAAGGTGATGGGAGCCTTATAATTAGACTGTTGGTTACTGGCACGGATCTCAAAACTGACCATTTTTATTATACTCAGATGTCTTTTTAAAGATGTAGATAATTTCCAACAAGTTCCACTAAACACTATCATTTTCAAAACAGAGTAACTATTCATACATTTTTCAGAGCAGTTAGTATAAAAACAATATTCTCTAAATTACTTGGCAAATCTAGCCTGTAAAGGTAAAATCAGACAGTGGGATTAGAAACAAGGAAATTTGGTTTTTAATCAATACACTGTTAAATACCTTGAATGTACAAAGACTTTAACATAATGTCACCCTTAATAAGTGCTAATACCATCCTTAATCATCCCTCCTTTAACAATTCCATCCACATAGCTTGAGCCTAAATTGAGACCACAGATTTCTAAGACAACAGAATATCTACTATCTAAGCTAAGCAAAAATAGGACCTAGCATTATTAAATAACCTATATTTTTTCATGTGTCTAAGGCATTCCTACAAAAACACAAAACCAGAGAAACATCCTGAGCTATCCTAATAGGTTATAGAAGTAAATGAAATAGGCAGAAAAGAAAGATTTAAACAACTGCTTATGAAGGAAGAATCATATCACATTTGTTGCAGCTGAAATGTCCCTTCAGAATATTGACCACACAAGTCTTCTGGCACTTAGGCTAGTTTTAACCACTTTGTAAGATTGGCCCAAACACCTCATAGATGGGTAGGAGTTGATGGCTGGAATGCTTTGAAGGCATGTGGCCTAAGAAAGCTAATTTTGCCTTGATTTTATAATAAAGCCTCCATTTTCTCACAAATCTTCATGTCATTTGAGCATTCTTAACGTAACTACAGCTTATTAGGTAAGTCCATCATCAAGTAATTTTAAAATTAGGGTATATTTATCATTTGCTATGCATTCCTGTCAGATATACTGAAGTGTAGGTCTATTTTTATTAAAATATTCCAGTTAATTGAGGGTTAGACATACCATAGTAACAGAAATTACTTCAACCTGAATAGAAACAGCAAAACTAAAATAAATCATATCAATATATTAATAATCATAAGTCAGGCAAGTTACATAACTATACAAGAACTGTTCTGAGAAGAGAAAACAAAATTAACAACTACTTCATCAAATATTCTCTATGCAAAACTGTGGTAGACTATATTTTAAGTGAATGGTGGTAACTTTATTTCCTAGGCTAAAGTCAGATTATTGAAGTTCCTCTTCACTGTGTGTGGTTTAACTTTCTTTCACCCTCACAATTACTTTCAGCTTTGTGTTTCAAAGTACCTATAATCTGTAATGGGTACATTTCTGGGCTTGGGTGGTTTGAAGAAGGGGAGAAGCTGTCAAAATCATGCAGATTATGATAAACTAACGATCACATTACAGACTCATAAACATACTTTTTCCTATCACCTGGCTGGGCTAACATTTAAGAGGCTGCTGCTTGTTTATCCAAGTGGTAGATGAAATTTCCCAATCTATAAAATAGCTCCCAGATCCTAGATTAACCAGTTACTCCTCATTTGATAGCAAGTGGCTGCAATAAAATAATTTAAATAAAGTTCTTGAATTCAACTTTTCAAAAGTAAGAAAGTTGGTTTATGAATGGTTTGAGGAAACCAGAAAGGGTTATTCCGTGCAGCTGAGATTTTCTGACACCACTAAAAGGAAAGAACCAGCCTCATTAGTCATATAAATAACTACAACCAAATTCAAAAGTCAATACAGAATTTAACAACCTTATCATTTTTCAAAGTTATGTCACTTTTTACTAGGCAAAGTAAATACTCTGAAATGGTCACATTTTAAAAAGTGTGTCTCTTCTACAGCCAGGATTAATAAATGTCATGAGATCCTTAAATTTGCATAAGTATAGCTTTAGAAATACTTAAAACAACCTCAAGCTTACTCTCAAAACCTTATCTCCACCCCCCTCCTTTTCTATTCCTCTTCCTGGTTGTCTATAATGTGTCATATTATTTTCTGAACCATCTAGAGCATTTTTTAGCTTAGCATATCAATCAGATGTCTCTCTCAGTCAAGTAATTTTAATTACAATGTTTTATCTGATTAGAATGTTTTATCTTGAATTTAGAGGATTGTTCTTCAGTTAAACTACCTATGCACATACTTTTCTTCTAATTTTCTTTCTTTTTCATGTCTACTTTAGATAATTTTTTTTGTTGTCAACAAAAGCTGTATTAAAGTCTAGGCTTTCCTCATTAATTCTGTGATTGTAAAATAGAAGGCCTTTCTGAGTTTGTAATACTACAAAATAATGTAATGTAATACAAGTGAAAGAAAATTATTGTATTACATAATTCATGCTGTCAAAGAGTTTATTATGTGATTTGTATCAATCTAATCAAATACAAGAATTTGAACAGTTTTATATCTCAATTTTATAGTATGCTTTTTTTTTTTTTTTTTAAAACTAGGTTGTTTGTGTCTTCTGGGCTATAAATAATATTTCAGAAAAGAAAGATCCAGAGCAGTAGGTTGTAGTATCTGGAGTCATATGCCTTCTCTTCAGTTTTCTTCTGCATGGCCTTGCTGGTTTCTGTAGCCTTGGGAAAGCCACTTAACCTGTCCGTTTCTTGACTATAACACAGAGATAATTACTTCATCGGGTTATTCTGAAAGCCACTTAACCTGTCTGTTTCTTGACTATAACACAGAGATAATTACTTCATTGGGTTATTCTGACATTTATAGGAATATACATGAAATGCTTAATGACCTCCATCCTCACTGTAGGCAAGACCACTCAGTAGGTAGAATGTGATCTTCTTGAAGAATCAGCTGTATGAAGTTAGCTTAGCTTTTCTGAAAGCAGACAAGGCAGGACCGTTTCTTCCAGTGATAGATGTATAGACCAATGTGACTAGGACTAGGCTTATGTCAGAAGACTAGGGCTTGTGTCAGAAAGTTGGCCCTATGACTTAACCAGTATAGGATAAAGAAGTGGAAATGGTGCCAAAGTGGGTAAAGCTGGAAGAAATTGTAGGGAATTAAGGATAGGGAAAGAGGAAGGTTCCTTGGGATCCTAGGTAGGGAAAACAGGCTCACCTGCCCCATGGACAAATTGTCTTTCCTGGGGAGGAAAGTAAGTAGAACATATTTAAAAGAGAACAAATTTGTTTTCAATGTGTTAATTGTGGTTGATTAAAATTCTCTCTGTCTCTGTCCCTGTCTTTCTTTCCTTCCTTTTCCTCTGTCTCCCTCTACTTATGACTTTTTTTCCCCACATTCTTCTTGGCCTTGTTTCTTATCTTCATTTTTTAGGGTATTTTATTAAATTTTGAAATGCAATTTAAAAAATTTAGAAAGTAGAAAGTGAAGATGTTCTCAAAGCATTACTTACCTTTTAGTATCAAGGTATGTGAGGAAGTAATTTATGGCAGAATCTGCTTTTCAAATTATGGAAGACATGAGATCTGTTCTTTTTATTTCAAAATCATTATGTGCCATTTATTGATGAAATGTCTTTGCCACATGGTCTGTAATTATTTGTTGTTGTTGAACTCATGGGCTAGGTTCTATCTCTGAACTTTTTGCTCAAGGCTAGTGCTCTACCCCTTGAGCTACAGTTCCACTTTTTGGCTTTGTGATGGTTAATTAAAGATAAGAGTCACAGGCTGTCCTGCCTGAGCTAGCTGTGAACTGTGATTCTCAGATCTCATCGTCCTGAGCTACCAGTGTGAGCCACTAGTTATTCATTTTTGAGACCTTTATTTGTCGATTAACTATTTATATAACTGAATTTATCCATTACTTGAGTATATAGCTATCCTAGTAGCATATATTAATTTGTGACTATTTTTGACTAGTTATGTTAGGAGTATTACTAAGTTTTATTTACTTTTACTTTTAAGTACTTGGCATATTTCTAACCTTCAAACTGCTTTTGCTGTGTTGTTTACTCAGCAAACTTAACATGCAACAAAGTGACATTTGTGTTGTTATGGACCAAATTATTTGACATAATGACAGATGGGATATTATGTAGGATTCCAGAGTGTTTTTGTTTCTTTGTAGTTTGACTTACCTGTTACAGACATCCATGTGGCAACAAACTCCTTTGTTTGGAACATGTGTGCAAGAGCTGACCTTAGAAAAATTTTAAGTACAATGTTGGCAGTTTCTTGAACATTTTATATATTCATGTTTGATTTTAGTGTCAGTGTATACTTAACATTTATTAAAGGGTACTTATTATGAGAAGTATAAACATGATGTTTTTAGTTTTTGATTTTGTCTTTTTAGGTCTTAATAATAGAATGCGTGGGAAGTGGTGCTGTAGCTCAAGTGGTAGAGTGCTTGCCTTGAGCTGAAGAGCTGAGGGACAGCTCCCAGGCCCAGAGTTCAAGCCCCACGACTGAGCACAAAAAATAAAAATAAAAATAATAATAGAATGCATGTTTTGACCTGTATTTACTTATAATACAAAAAAAATCACCATTTCATTTGTATGGAATCCATAAGAGCTTAAATATCAGAATATGCTATTATAGCAGGAAGTGATGCAGAATATTCTGCTGATCTGAATTTTGAGGCATAAAATATTCCATAGTAGCTGGGCACTAGTGGCTCATACCTGTAATCCTAGCTAGTCAGGAGGATCACAGTTCAGAGGTAGCCCTGGCAGAAAAGTCAGTGAGACTCTTACCTCCAGTAAACCACCATCAAAAAGCTAGAAGAATAGCTGTGGGCTCAGGTGGTAAAGCACTAGCCTTGTGTATAAAATCTCAGGGAAAATGCCCAAATCCAATCCATATTAGTGATTTATCCTTCTTTCTTCCAATAAAAAGATACCCCAGTTAGAATGACTATAATCAAGAAATCTAATAACAGATGCTGGAAGGGATGTGACCAAAATAGAACCCTACTGCATTGTTGGTAGGAGTGTAAACTTGTTCAGCCACTTTGGAAATCAGTATGGATGTTCCTCAAAAGACTCCACCTAGAGTTCCCCTATGACCCAGCAATCTCATTTTTGGGCATTTACCCATATGATCACAAACAAGGGTATACTAAAGCTACCAGCATAATAATTTTTATTGCAACATTATTTACCATAGCTAAGATATGGAACCAACCCAGATGGCCCTCAGTAGATGAATCAAGAAAATGTGTGTGATATATATAATACACACACACACACACACACACACACACACACACACACACACACACACACACACACACACACACACACTCGAATTCTATGCCTCCATCAGAAGGAATGACACACCCCATTTGTTAGGAAATGGAAAGACTTGGAAAAAATTATATTAAGTGAAGTAAGCCAGGCCCACAGAAACATAGGTCCAATGGTTTCCCTTATTTGCAATAACTAGCACATGTCTAGGACAAGCAGAAAAGGTTAAAAGCTATGTTCATATAACCATATAAGATGATGGTAAGTGAAATGAGCCCCAAGACAGGGACACAAGTGCTTTTATCTTTCTTTTGTTTTTAACGTATTTATAATGTACTATGTGATTTTTTTTTTTTTTGGTTTCCTTGGTATGTTCCTCCCCCATGGTATAACCCCTGTTTTCACTGTATTTGATTCTGGTGCCCTGCATCTTGTATATACACTTCTAATTTGGGGAGGGGAAGGGAAAAAACAAAATGCTTAAATAGGATACAGGTTGACCCATTGTAACAATGAGATGTACAAGACACTATGTTGAAAACAAACTTTACTACTTGGTGGTGGGGGAGTAGTTGTGGAGGTGGGAGGGAAGGGATGGTAGAAGAAAAACAAATTAGGAGGCAACAGCAGCAATGCTTGATTTAAAAATGTACACCTTACCTTACTCATGTAACTGTAACCCCTTTGTACAGCATTTTTACAATAAAAATGTATAAAAAATAAATAAATTGTGAAAAAAAAAGATACCGCTGGGCGCCAGTGACTCATCCCTGTAATCCTAGCTACTCAGGAGGCTGAGATCTGAGGATCATGGTTCAAAGCACAGGCAAGAAAGTCCATGAGACTCTTGTCTCCAATAAACCACCAGAAAACCAGAAGTGGCGCTGTGGCTCAAGTGGTAGAGCGCTACCAGGCCCAGAGTTCAAGCCCTACGACTGACCCAAAAAAAAAAAAGTGAAGAAAAAGAGATACTTATTTGATATCTTTTAAATTCTGAACACTCTGTGTAGCATAGGGGAGGTATCTGTGATGTAGACAGACAGAGCCTTATCTTCTTGGGCTTAGTTGCCTCAGCTTGAATTTTTAGCAGAAATGGCATGTTTATACATCTGACCAAAAAATAATTTCTGAAGCAAACTGGTAGTAAAAATAGCTGTAATTTATTGAGAGCTAAATGCTTGATTTATGATGTCACTAATCATTACAGCTAAGAAAGTTAATAATTCCTCATTATATAGATAATTGAACTCGGAGGCTCAGAAAAACTAATTTGCCCCAAGTTTTGCTGAGGATTTTATTTTTTAATTTTTTATTATCTTTAAGTAATTGTATAAAGGTGTTTTAATTTAGCAACTCAGTATATGGGTACAGTACATCTTGATCAATGTTACCCTTTTCATCATTCTTCCCCATTTCTCCCAAATCTTCTCATCCATTCAAGTTACCTGGTTCTATTTTCATATACATACATTGAATATTATGAATATATTAGTCAACTGTTCCTCTCTTCACTTCTCTGCTGCATCCCATTGCTTAGGACTTTAAAATCACAGGTTATTTGTTGCCAGTTGATACTTCCTATTATGAGTCATCATCTTCCAATATAGGTTTTATACTATATTTACTTGTTTTTAAAGAGAAGTCAAAACATTGCAATTTAAAACTTGGTGTTAGACCAGATCTTTAACAATGGAAACCATTGTTTTTGTAAGTTGCTTTTTGCTGTTTTAAAAAAAATTAATGAAGCAAGATTGTTTGGCCTAAAGTTCTATGATCCATGTATTTTGTATATGGCTTATACATATATTCACTAAAGCATGATAATATTTTCCCCTTATTTTAGTTCATAGTAGTAATACATCTTTCACAATTCTTGGCATCTTCAGAAATACCTACTTTAGTCTCAGTAATCAAATGTATAGAATCCTCTCCAACTGTCATTATAAGCATCAAATGACTTTATGCCAACATTTAAAAACAACACTGAATTTATTTGTAATATTTAAAAATTAGATCTACATGAATAATTGAATGAAATTCCTTAATATTTAGGTACATTGATTTTATAACCATTGAGGCAGTTAACCAAAGATGGAAAGTAGTGAAAAGAAAATAAATTGCATCTGTACTAACCAGACTTTTTCTCATCATTCATATATAAACAAAACAGCATAAAAACTTTATATCTAGTTTTTACATTGCATTGAGTATTAACAGTAATCTAGAAATGATTTAAAGTATACTTGATACTCTAAATGGAAATATATAAGGATGTGTGTAAATTATTTGCAAATACTACACCACTTTATATAAGACTTGAACAATTACTGTTTTGTTGTTTGAGGGGTCTTGGAACCAGTCTCCTCTCCTGTGTATATCAAGGAACAACTATGCATTTATTAGAGGGACAAAGTGACCTAGAAGACATATGCTGCATATACTCTAAGGGTCTGTGTAGCTCCTCTAGAACATAAGAGAGATGCTTCTCTTGAGATGCTGAGAAGCTTCCCTTTTGTGACCACAGATGGGAAATTGCTTCCAGGCTGGTTCAGGGAATATTGCTGGTGGTGTTTTCCATGGTTTCTTATGCTGATCTATGAATAATTGTGGTCAAGAAAATATCGAGTGAATGATTAATATTACAGTTCTCAATTTTACTCAGTTGCCAAATTCTTAGCACTAGGAAACAACCCAAGCCAACAACCTTGCAGTGACTTAGGATTTCAGGTTTTAAAGTCAAAATCCATAGCTATAAAAACATTTGAATTTAAATCAACACACTATTACCTTTCTTTCCTCTTGAATCCTATTATCATAATTATGGCTGTGGTAACCTTTGTAATAATCATTCCAGTAGAGGTAAGCAGTTTCCAATAACGTGTTTGATAATGATCAATGTACAATGTCATTTTCACTTTCCAGAGTAGCATACTTTGCTTGAGGATTAACTTTGGGGAAACAACTAATTTACATAAAAATGGTTTCCTTTGTACACAAAATTTCATGATGGTAATAGAGACAATCTATTTGATGGTCTCTAATCTCAGAGGTTGAGTGAGTGGGTGTATGAGGGTGAGTGAGGTGGACAAGCTGTCTTACAGGAGTCTCCAGGGCCTGGCTGTACCCTCACCTCCTGCCTCTTCTGCATCTTCCACATATAGCCAGGTGATTTAAAAAAAAAAAGATGCAAAGAAAAAACAGTAGATTAAAGTAGTAGAAAAATAAATGATGTTGGTCAAGTTGGATATGCACTGTTGGGTGTGGTGGCTTATGCTGAATCCTTACCACTTGGGAGGTTGATTATGCTACGTTTTGAATTTTAGGCCAGCCTGAAATCAAAGATCAGGAATAGTGGCTCATAATCTAAACTGCCTATAATCTAAACTGCTTGGGAGATGGATATAGGTGGATCACAGTTTGAAATCAGCCTGGGGAAAAATTTAGACTTTATCTGAAAAGTCAAGCTGGTGAGGTGGTGCATGGATGTAATCCTAACTATGTGGGAGGTGTATATAGGACGTTTCACTTTAAGGCTGATTTGAGCAAAGGATGTGAATGTCTTCCTGAAAAATAACAAAAGCAAAAGGGCTGAGAATATACTGTTTGCCTGGCAAATGCCAGGCCCTGAGTTCAATCTCCACTATAGCAAAAACAAAAACAAATATGTATGCATTTCATATTCAGAAGAATGAAAATAGACCCTTCTTCTCATGATAAAGTTCAGTTTATCTGGGGAATCAAAAATCAGAATGTTGAAGCATGAAACTATGAAATTACAAGAAAATAGGGATGTATTGTTTTTTAAAGTTTTTATTATGATAATACTGTACAGAGGGGTTACAGTTA
This sequence comes from Dipodomys merriami, assembly GCF_024711535.1. Classification (NCBI taxonomy): domain Eukaryota; kingdom Metazoa; phylum Chordata; class Mammalia; order Rodentia; family Heteromyidae; genus Dipodomys; species Dipodomys merriami. The sequence goes on from NW_027202937.1 coordinate 34,311,512, forward strand.
CATGAGCAAGGTAATGAGTACATTTCTTATCAAGCATTGTTGCCTCCTCCTTAGTTTTTCCCTAACCATCCCTTTCCTCCCACCTCCTCAACTACACTTGTCCCCACCTAAATTGTAAAGTTTGTTTTTCAATTGCATCTTGTACATCTCATTAAAAAAAATAGGGATGTATTTTAAGACATGGTGTAGACAACAAGTTTGTTTTGTTTTGTTTTTAGAAAAGTCCTGAAAGGTACAGGCAACAAAAAGTGAAAATAGACAAATGGGATTTTATCAGACTGAGGTTCTGCACAGCAAAGGATAATCACCAAAATTAAGAGAACCCCTTCAGGATGGGAGCAGCAACCACCAACTGGGAGATAGTGGAATACCTATCAACCCCCCTCCTAGAAATAGCTTGTATGTGTATGATGGTGCAATTCCATTAGCATACTGTTGATTGTTGACTTTCCTGCCTGTGTACCAGTGTATATACGCCATTACCATCTTATATTTATGACTCTTTGTGTTTGTTTTCTGTGTTTGAGTTTCATTCTCTTTATATAGTCATATGGTACTTAACAATGGAGATATATTTTCATTCTCAAAATTATGACATCTTCTCCTTGAAACTATCCAGCAACATCTTTCTGGTTTGAGTTCTGTTTACTAGATTGTAAGAATGTCATACATGTGGTTGTGCAAACTAAGATGACTAATGTCAATGGATACTAAAAACCTCTGAGACTATGTTGTGTATGAGGCCTATTACTACCTGGAAGATTTTTCAGTACATAACTACTAATTTCATCAACTCTGTTAGCTATAAAACTTGGTACCAACAACTTAAAAAAAATTGTCAAGGTGATTTACAGAGGGATTACAGTTACTTATGTAAGGTAATAAGTATATTTCTTGTCGAACTTGTTGTCTCCTCCCTGATTTTTCTCCCACTTTTCCCCCTCCCAGCGCTCCCCCCTCCCAAGTTACACAGATCATTTCCAACGTAGTGTCTTGTAAGTATTGCTGTTGCATTGGTTCCCCCTTTGTCTTTTGTGTCACTATTTAACACTTTGATATATTTTTTAGGGACATTATTTTTTTTCCAGCTTATTAACTTTTTCTTCTAGATGTTTTCCATTGAAATGTTTTATCTGAAGAATTAATATAAAGATTTAATGGGATGAGGCTAGAATATTCCTGGTGAATCTCAGTAAGTCTCTATACCTGCATTGCACAATATAGTAGCTATGAATGTGTGACTGTTTGCAGTTACATTTTAATTAAATTTAAAGGAAATAGAAACTTTTGTGTCGTAGCTGTACTAGCCCCATGCTATATCTAATCACTAATCACTTGTGGCTACTGGACAGCTGTAATATACTATATTTTTGTTATCACAGCAAGTTCTAGTGGACAGTGTGACTCTAGCCTGATATTTATCACTTTGTTGGCATTTACAGAAAGAGTGCCATGAATTTTCTATATATACTGAATTGATTCCTTTAGTTTGATTGTAGTAGATGGCTAAAGTGACACATACTTATTTGAAGGAATCAGATTGATATTAGTAGAAGATACATAATTAATTTGTGTTTTGAAGGATAACTATAATTTTGAGAATAGTTATAGGTAGAATTGGTTAGTTTCTTGGAAATGATGTCCTTAATTCTTATGGTCACTGGCTGGGGAAGTTGAATCATTTCAACGTTTGTTTCTTAAGTGGAAATTTGACAGATACTGATTCATTTAAAAAACATTTTGTTTGATTTGTGTATCTTACTAGGAGCATATATACCCTTCATATTGTATTTCTAAGGGGCAGTGCTGGCTTACATGTACCTATGAGTTAAAAATTACACTTATTTTTAAGTGCAGCATAGTGTCAGAATGAATACCAGACTGAGAAAGAGAGGAAATAATTTAACATCCTTAAGTATGGATTCTGGACAGTGCAAATAACATGACAGCATGCAGCAGAAAGTCTAGAAATGCCACACAATAAACAGCAGGCTGAGAATCAGGTAAATTAGCTGACATTCCAAGAAGTGAACATCTTTGCATTTACCCTGCTTAGAATTTGCTAACCTTTATGAATTTGAAAATAGAGTATTTTCCCCTATTGTTTTATCTTTGAGTTTACTGATTCTTTCAGTTCTTGAATTTTGGGGTTTTTGTTTTGGTGGTGGTACTGGGAATTGATCTCAAGGCCTCATGCTTGGTAGGCAGGTGTTCAGCCATTTGAGCCATGTTTTCAGCCCCCTCTCACTTTTAAGATAGGATCTCACTTCATGTCTGGCTAGGTTGGCTACAAACTTTCTGCTTGTGTTTTCTTTTTTTTTTTTTTTTTTAATTTAATTTTATTTTATTTGTGAACATACTGTACAGAGGAGTTACAATTACATGGGCAGGATAATGCATACATTTCTTACCAAGCATTGCAGCCTCCTCCTTTGTTTACCCTTCACATCCCTTCCCAGCCTCCCCCCTCCCCCCCATCCCAATCCTATTTCTCCCCCCCCCCCCCCCCCGCAACGACGTTGTAAAGCTCGTTTTGGACATGACAACTTGTACTTCTCATTGTTGCAACAGGTCCACCTGTATTCTTAAACAACTGGTTTTTCCCCATCTCCTCCACAAGTTATACTGACATCAAATATAGTGAAAGCAGGGGTTATACTGTGGGGGAGGGACATACAAAGCAACAATGAGATAATCTTATAAATGCGTTAGAAAAACATGCATTAAAGAAAAAAACATTAAAATACACATCTAAGGTTTCATTTTCCTGACCTCACATTATCTGACCTTTTCTGCTTGACTCATACATATACTAGATATTACAAATAAGGGAAACCATGGGACCTATGTTTCTTTGGGCCTGGCTTACTTCACTTAATATAATTTTTTCCAAGTTTATCCATTTCCTAACAAATGGGGCAATGTCATTCTTTCTGATGGAGGCATAGAATTCCATTGTGTATATATACCACATTTTCTTGATCCATTCATCTACTTAGGGGCATCTGGGTTGGTTCCATATCTTAGCTATGGTAAATAATGCTGCAATAAACATAGTTGTGCTGGTAGCTTTAGTGTGGTCTTGTTTGTAAACATTTGGGTAAATGCCCAAAAGTGGGATTGCTGGGTCATAGGGGAGTTCTATGTGAAGTCTTTTGAGGAACCTCCATACTGCTTTCCAAAGTGGTTGAACAAGTTTGCATTCCCACCAACAATGAAGTAAAGTTCCTTTCTGTCCACATCCCCTCCAGCATCTGTTGTTGTTAGAGTTCTTGATTTTTGCCGTTCTAACTGGAGTGAGGCGATATCTCAATGTTGTTTTGATTTGCATTTCTTTTATGGCTAGGGATGTTGAACATTTTTTCATGTGTCTATTGGCCATCCTTCTTTCTTCTTCAGAGAAGTTTCTCTTTAAGTCTTTCGCCCACTTATTTATTGGGCAGTTGTTTCTTTGAGGATTTGTTGTTGGGGGGTTTAATTTTTTGAGTTCCAAGTATATTTTAGATATGAGACCCTTGTCTGTTGTATGGCTAGTAAAGATCTTCTCCCAATCGGTGGGTTTTCTATTGATCTTGCTAGCTATGTCATTTGCCCTGCAGAAGCTCTGCAACTTTATGCAATCCCATTTGTCCAACCTTTCTTTGATTTGTTGTGTTTCCGGGTCTCTATTCAGAAAATTTCGGCCTGAGCCAAGGAGACCTAGGGTTTCTCCTATTCCATCCTGTAATGTTTTCAGAGTGTCTGCTTTGAGTCCAAGGTCTTTGATCCATTTGGAGTTGATTCTGGTGCAGGGTGATATATAAGGATCTAGCTTAAGTTTTCTACATGTAGTTAACCAATTTTGCCAGCACCATTTACTGAAGAGGTTGTCTTTCTTCCATTCTATTGTTTTAGCTCCCTTACCGAAGATTAGATGGCTATAGGTCTGTAGATTCATTTCTGGGTTTTCAATTCTATTCCATTGGTCCTCAGGTCTGTTCTTTTGCCAATACCAAGCTGTTTTGATTACTATGGCTTTATAGTAGAGTTTGAAGTTTGGTATTGATATTCCTCCAGCAGCGTTCTTTCCATTGAGGAGCGTTTTTGCTATTCGGGGTCTTTTATTGTTCCATATGAATTTTTGGATTGCCTCTTCTATTTCCTTGAAGAATGAGGTTGGAATTTTGATAGGTATTGCGTTGAATTTGTAGATAGCCTTGGGAAGAATTGCCATTTTCACTATGTTAATCTTTCCAATCCAGGAGCATGGGAGGTTTTGCCATTTTTTAAGTTCTGTGTTGATTTCTTTTTTTAAGATTTTAAAGTTTTCATCATAGAGGTCCTTCACTTCTTTAGTTAAGTTAATTCATATGTATTTTATTTTTTGTGGGGCTATTACAAATGGAGTTGCTTTCCTAATTTCAGCCACACTTTTCTCATTGTTGGCATACAGAAAAGCCATTGATTTTTGGGGGTTAATTTTATAACCTGCTACTTTGCCAAAGTTTTGAATCAGCTTGAGTAATTTGGGAGTGGAGTCTATGGGCTTCTTTAAATACAAGATCATGTCATCTGCAAAGAGGGAGAGTTTTATTTCTTCTTTCCCTATTTGGATCCCCTTTATGTCTGCATCTTGTCTTATTGCTGTAGCTAGGCATTCTAATACTAGATTGAAGAGAAGTGGAGAGAGTGGGTATCCTTGTCTTGTTCCTGAGTTAAGAGGAAATGGCTTTAGTTTTTCACCATTGAGTATAATGCTGGCTGTAGGTTTGTCATATACAACCTTTATTGTATTGTGGAATGTTCCATGGATTCCTAATTTTTCCAAAACCTTCATCATAAAGGGGTGTTGGATCTTGTTGAATGCTTTTTCTGCATCTATTGAAATAACCATGTGGTTCTTATTCTTGCTCCTGTTGATGTGATGAATAATATTAATTGATTTGCGTATATTGAACCAGCTTTGCATCCCTGAAATGAATCCTGTTTGATCATAGTGTATGCTTTTTTGGATGAATTGTTGAAGTCGATTGGCCAAAATTTTGTTGAGAAGTTTTGCATCAATGTTCATCAAAGAAATGGGTCTATAGTTCTCTTTCTTTGATGAGTCCCTGCCTGGTTGTGGGATGAGGGTTATGATGGCTTCATAGAATGTGTTCGGTAGTGAGCTTTCTCTTTCAATTTCATTGAAGAGTTGGAGGAGTATTGGTGTGAGCTCTGCTTTGAAGGCCTTGTAAAATTCCGCTGTAAAACCATCTGGTCCTGGACTTTTCTTAGCTGGGAGGTCTCCTATTGCTGTTTCTATTTCAATGCCTGTTGAGCTGGTTTAACTCATCTTGGTTTAGTTTTGGCATGTCAATATTTGCTAGGAAAAGGTCCATTTCTGTCAAGTTCTCAAACTTATTAGCATAAAGTTTTGAGAAGTATTCCCTTATAATGTTCTGAATCTTGGTTGTTTCCGTGGTGATGTTTCCATTCTCATCTCTGAGTTTATTAATTTGGGTGTGTTCTCTCCTTTTTCTGATAAGATTTGCTAAGGGTCTGTCAATTTTGTTAAGTTTTTCGAAGAATCAACTCTTTGTTTTGTTGATTCTTTCTATAGTTTTTTTGGATTCTAATTCATTTAATTCTGATTTAATTTTGATTATTTCTTTCCGTCTACTGGATTGGGGTTTATCTTGCTGCTCTTTTTCAAGGAGGTTTAGATGTGTCATTAAATTGCTAGCTTCAGATCTCTCCAATTTGTTGATGTAGGTGCTCAGAGCTATTAACTTGCCTCTGAGTACTGCCTTTGCTGTGTCCCAGAGGAGCTGGTAATTTGTGTGTTCATTTTTGTTGAAAAGCATGAACATTTGAATTTCCTTTCTAATCTCTTCCACGACCCTCTCTTGATTCAGCAGTGTGTTGTTCAGCCTCCATGTGATACCGGACTTTCTTTGGTGGCTTTTGGTGTTGAGTTCTAATTTTATTCCCTTGTGGTCAGAGAGAATGCAAGGTATAACTTCAATGTTTCTGAATTAGACAAGTTTGCTTTCTGGCCTAAAATGTGGTCTATTTTAGAAAACGTTCCATGTGCTGCTGAGACAAACGTGTATTCTGATGCTGTTGGGTGAAATGTTCGGTATATGTCTGTTAAGTCTAGTTCATCTATGCAGCTGTTTAGATCTGCGGTTTCTCTGTTGAGTTTTTTCCGAGTTGATCTATCTAGTGGGGAGAGTGGTGTGTTAAAATCCCCAACAATTAATGTCTTCGGATCTATATGGGATTTGAGGGAAAGTAGTGTTTGTTTGATAAATTTGGGTGCTCCATTGTTTGGTGAATAGATATTTAGAATTGTAATATCCTCCTGAAGGAGAGATCCTTTAATTAGTATGTAGCGACCTTCTTTATCTCTTCTCACGAATTTTAATTTGAAGTCTATTTTATCTGATATTAGGATTGTAACTCCCGCCTGTTTATGGGGGCCGTTTGCTTGGTAGATTTTGTTCCAGCCTTTAACATTGAAAATGTGTTTGTTTTTATGGGCAAGATGTGACTCCTGCAGGCAGCAGATAGAAGGGTCTTGTTTTTTAATCCACTAGACAGTCTATGTCGCTTAATTGGAGAGTTCAGTCCGTTAACGTTAAGAGATAGGACTGAGAGGTATTTGGGAGTTCCTGCCATATTATCCACCTTTTTGGGGGCTGCGAAAACTGGGTTCTTCCTAAGGTTCTTGGATTCTCAGTTTGGGTGCAGTTTCTTGGCCTTTGTTGCAGTCTTGTTGCTTTTCTATGTGTAGGACATCTTTAAGAATCTTTTGTAGGGCTGGTTTGGTGGAGCTGTATTGTTTCAATTTTTCTTTGCTATGGAAGGTTTTTATTTGGCCTTCAGTTATGAAGGAGAGTTTAGCTGGGTACAGTATTCTTGGTTGATAGTTGTTTGTTTTTAGGGCATGGCATACGTCATTCCAGGCTCTTCTTGCTTTGATTGTCTCTGCTGAGAAATCTGAGGTGATTCTAATTGGTTTCCCTTTATAGGTGATTAACCTTTTCTCCTTGACAGCTTTAAGGATGTTTTCCTTGGTCTGAGTTGATCCTGTGTGGATTATAATGTGACGGTGGGATGTCCTATTCTGGTCCGGTCTATTTGGGGTTCTAAAAGCTTCTTGTATCTGAATAGGCCTATCTTTTTGTATGTTTGGGAAGTTCTCTGCTAGGATCCTGTAAAACAAATTTCCTAGATCATTAACTTCTGTTTCTAGGTGCTCCTCTACACCCATTATCCTTAGATTAGGCCTTCTGATGGTGTCTTCCAGGTGTTGGATAGATCTATCATATTTCTTGGACTTGTCTTGGATGGTTGTATGTTCTTTCTCTATAATATCTAGGCTATCTTCAATCCCTGAGATTCGATCTTCTGCATGGTCTAACCTGCTGTCAAGACTCTCTACTCTGTTTTTTATCTCTTTTCCTTCTAATTGGTCAGCTTTGATGGCTTCAAGTTCTTTGTTGAAGCTCTGTTTTAGGTCTTGTATGAATTTCTTTACTTCCTTAATTTGGTGTTCAGTGTTTGTTCTCAAATCACTTAGTTGATTGGTTATGGTTTCTTTGGACTCCCATTCCTTCTGTTGGGTTCCATTCAGCATTCCCTTTGTGGTCTCCCTGACTTCCTTCAGCTCTTTGTTAATGGATTCCATGAATGCCTTTAGTGATCTTTGTGTATTCTCTACCTGATCTCTCAATTCCTGAATTACTCTTTGATTAGCTTCCTCCCGTCTGTGGGATTCCTGCAGTTCTCTTTCTTGCCGTTCGTGGGATTCCTGCAGTTCTCTTTGAGTGTTCTCAGCCTGCTCACGCCATTCCTCCCTTTCTCTTTGAGTATTCTCAAGTTGTTCACGCAAATCCTGTATCAGTTTTTGAGTAGCTTCCTCACGCTTATGATATTCCTGTATAAACTTTTGGGATGCCTCCTCTCTTTCCCTATCACGCTCATACAGAGTCCTTTGTAAGTTGTCAAACTTCTCATTTATCATGTTTGCCACCAGTGTTTGTAGGGCTATTTGGGAACTCTCCTCTGGGTTGTTCATTATCTGATCTGACCCCTGATTATCAAGATTGGGAATTGAGATACCCGGATTTGCCTTTTTTGTGTGTTTTTCCGGCTTACTCTGCCCATTTGAGATGAAAATAGCACCAGTTTTGTGCTAGAACACTATCTTAAGGCAACCATCAACCAACGTTTGCATTTATACAGTCAATAGTCTACAGATACAATCTAGTTCAACAGATACATCTATTCAACATCAAACAAGTATATGTTAATGGGTTTCGAACCGCAGAGAAGAATTTGGAAAACCAGAAATTTTTAGGGTTAGGGAGAGATGTGGGTAAAAAATAGGAATAGATTGGTGTGGGGAGGCATAGGGAGAGTTAACTATGTCCTAATCTCAATGCAGGAAATAGGTTGGGTAGGATGCAAGTAGAGAGAGAGAGAAAAGGAAGAAAGGGAAAGGGAAATGAAAAGAGACCAGAAAAAAATAGAAACGTAAAAATTAATATTATTATGGAGATTAAAAGACCATCTATTTAGAGAGGAATGTGAGTATATTAATAGAAGGGTAGGGACATAGAGGAGAAGTGAAAAACTTAAGAAAATGCTTAAAATATTATATACGTATAAAGAGGTAGTACTGCTATTAAGGAATTTAAGTCTCAGAGGTTTTGAATTGAGTAATAAATTTGTGGATTAAGTGTGTACACAATGGGGGATAGGGTCTACTTGTTAACTACGGGTTTATCTGAGGATGTGCAGGACAAGAGTTAAGTCACATACAGAAGATCAAAAGAGAGGAAAAGGTGAAAAGGATTAGAAAGGGAGAGAAAAAGATCAGAAGTTCAGTAGAGCTAGACAAAAAAACAAAAAGATAGTTAAGAAAGAAAGAAAAAGAGAAAGAAGACAAGAAAAGAAAGGAAAACACACATTCATGTATTCCTAAAATAAAAATTATAAGAGGAAAAAAAAAGTTACTGGAAAACAATTATTTTTTCAAAAAAGGCAAAAATTAAAGATTAATAAAATTTTTAGAAAAGGAAAAAAGTTATATATATATAAGGTACCAAAAAAAAGAAAAAAAAGAGAAAAAAAAAGAAAAGAAGAGGAAGAGAAGAAAAAAAAAGTTCTTTGATTTTTTTTTTGAATTTTTGGGAGGGGTGGGAAGAATCCTGTATCTCCCTTTTGTCTGTAAACAGCCTCTTGTTGGAGTCTCTGGTCAGCTTGAGGTCCTGTGGCTTGATTGGTTTCTTAGGTCAGTTTGTTCGAACAGGCAGAAAAATGCTCTGCTTTACCCAAGATTTTGAGATCCCCCTCCCAGATTAGTTTACTGGGAGGGTGATCTGCTTTGAGAATCACAAAAGAGGGGAATGCAGTGGTAAGGCTAGGTTCTGGGTAGAGTTGAGGCCTTTCAACAATCAGTAGCTTTTTCCTGGGGCTATTTTGTGAAAAAAAGAAGAAAAACAAAAAAAAAAGACTCACAGAGCCCAGCCTGGAGCAGTTCTCAGGGTTTCTGTTTTTCAATTGATTGTTGAGGCTGCTAGAGGGAGGAGCAGCCTCTGGCTCTGGTTACCCAGTGAGGAAAGCCACTCCAATGGCTGGTGCCTGAGCTGGGTGACTTTTCCCTGGATGGAGCTGAGTCTGGCAGGTCACTTCGCCGCCGTTAAGTTCTTGTGACCTGCTAAATGACTCGTTTTATTCCAAGGCCTGGGTTGGAGCTGGCAGCTCCTCTGAGCTTTGTCGGCATCCAAGATGGAGATCACCGGTGCTGGTGGGGGGAGGGGTGGCCTTCCCTCCTCTGCTCCCTGAGAAGGAGTGAGGACGTCGGGCTTGTACTCATGCCGAGTCTTGGATCCTGGGTCGTCTCTGGTCTGCGAACTGCAGGATGAAGATGTCCGCTCCTTGTCGGTTCTTGCTGGTGTTGAGTAGAATCCGCTCGCCCCCTGTGTCTGGCTCCTTTGTCCTGGACTCTGTGTGAGCGCTCAGTTATGGCCCCGGCTGCGTTCTCCGCCGGGACCCTGCCGCCGCCGCCGCCGCCGCGGCTGCTGGCAGGCGCTTAGTTGTGTCTTTTTGCCTTGGCTTCCCCTCTCTTGTCTAACTCTCTGTCCTGTGATGGCACACTTGGTGTGATTCTCTGGCTTAGGACTGTTCACTGGAACTCTAAAACTGCTTTCTATGCGAGAGCTTGTTCAGATTCCAGCTTCTCCTCCGCCGTCTTCCCCAAGAATCTCTGCTTGTGTTTTCTGGTGTTGCTGGGTGTGATAAGCATGTGCCAATGAACCTAGTCTTTGTGCTTACCCCTGTACCTGGAATAACAGGGCTGTGCCACAGTGCCTAGTCACTGATTGAGATAGAGTCCTGAATATTTTTTAAAAATAATACTTTTTGACTTGCCTAGACTGTGATCCTCTTGTTTACTATTTGTGCAGCTGAGCTGACAGGTGAGTACCACCATGCCCAGCTTTTTATTATAGGTATGAGTCATAACACCCAGTTTGCAAAATATGCTGAGGGTATGGCTCAGATAGTAGAGTACTTGCATAGCAAGCGTAGGCCATGAGTTTTTATGCTTGGACTAGCCTTAAATCACAATCCCCCATCCCTGCTTCCTATGTAGCTAGATTATAGGCTTGAGCCACTATGCCCAACTTCTTTTGGCTTTTGGATATAGGGTCAACCAATATAGGCCAGGACAGCCTCAAAGTCATGATCCTCCTATATTAGATTCCCAAGTGAGATGGAATTACAGATTGTGCACTTTTACACTCAGTCTGGAATTTTTATCTGGTTCTAGGGTTTGGATAAATACATTTGATTTATTTTTTGTAGAAATTAGCATATTTCTTCTATATTGAGAATTTTGACCTTGTAATAAAAGATTCATAAATCATGTATATAAACTTTGATTATCTAAGCAGTCTTGTAATGAAAGACATAGAAATTATTATTATGCATTATTGTATAAACTATACATATGATTGAATTTACAACAGTACCCTATTAATAATGTGTTTTCATTAATAGATATTTTATTATACCATAATTGTTTAGTTATAAAATCAAGATTTGTTTGCTTGATCATTCCAAACCTATTTTTTCTCAATGTTTAATCTTATCCCAAAGTTAACTGTTGTTAAATTTTAGTTTATTGAATAATATCTTAAAAGATTAGGAATGTTTGCTACACTCTCTTGCAGTTTCTCAGAAACATTATGATATAAATATTTGGTAGGCCAATTATAAAGCAATAACTACAAGTAAGGATGAGGAAAATAATCACAAATATTTTAAATACTTATATTGTACAATTTTATATAACATAATATGTACACATACATATTATATAATATGTAATATATACTTGCATGTATATGTATATACATATAATATGTATTATATATGATATATAATTCGATATTCTATATGTTATCATGTAGTATAATTTATATATTATATTATCATATGTAAAATATATACATATATAATACATACACATAGACACACGTAATATATACATATATAATAGGTATATACATATGATACATATTATATATACATAATATAATACATAGATATGTACAAATGTATATATTGTTCATGTATATCCATCATATATAAATGTATACATTATAACAATATAATTGCATGTGTACATAATATATTAACCTGTAATACATTAATATGTTGTTGAATGACATATTGATATTAATGTTATATTGTAGTATAGCAATATATATTATAAAAGTTTTTTACTATATTCTTTTACTGCTGTTGGTCAGTATGAATGTAAGGCTACAAATTTGAGAAAACACTAATGCAGCTTCAGCTAAATGTCTAATTAGCAAACTGTGATAACTAATTCTTTCCCATACTTAGTGTGTCCCTAGGAACTTTTGTCCCTTGGAATTTTCTTTATAAGGTGACAAGGCATTTAAAAAACTATTTAGTATGTGTGTGTGTGTGTGTGTGTGTGTGTGTGTGTGTGTGTGTATATATATATATAAATCTTTTGTATTTTTATAATAGTATAGAATATATTATGTACTATATTCTAATGAAGGATTCATTATATTCTAATATTTTATTATACTTGGTAATTTACTTAAAATCTTAGAAAAGCTCTGATAGCCCTCTGTGAAATGCCTCTGCTGATGCCACATGTATATGTGCATACATTTGAGCTTTCTTGGGATTTAATTATCTTTATATACTATATTTTAATTCTTTTCGGTTCTACTTTGTAATGATTTCCAGACATGGAAACTAAAATTTCAGATCAAATCATTTTACAATGATGATATGTTTTTATGATGATGTTTTAAAATTTAAATTTCTACGTAATTTGGACTCAATTTATTTTGAAAATTGACTCTTGTTCAGTAATATTTTGTTATATAAAAGGGGGTGAAGATGTTGAAGTGACGACACAGATAAAGATTCATTATACACATAAACTGCATCATTAAATGGCAAAAAGTTTAACATATAACCTAAAATTAGGATACATACAGGAAGGAGTGGGTTGGGAGGAGGTGGGTGAGAATATTGAAAGGAGTGACATTGATCAAGATGCAGTGTTTTCATAAGTTGCTTCAGTGAATGGCAACTTCCTTGTACAACTATTTAAAGATAAGCAAATATTCAGAAAAAAATCAAGAAGTGGCATCAAGGGATGTTTCAATTACAAGGAGTAGAAAATTCAAACTTCCCAAACAGTAAAAAATTCATAAGCTCATGGGTCTGGAAGTCTGGCCATAGGATCAGGTCAGTAGGGTTAGTGTATACAGATGCTTCATGCTTCTATCATTGTAGCATAAGATTTAGTTCTCAGGAAGAGATAACAATTCTAAAATTTCCTGCACTCAATAACTTGTCATTAAACTATGGAAAGCAGTACTTGACTGAACTAAAATGGGAAAGTAGACCAAATGCAGTCACAGCCAGAGATTTTAGTCCATTTTCGTGGTAAGTGCTAAAAACAGAAGACATTAAAGATTGACTAGCAAGATGGACTCACTGGAGCTGAGACTAGTGTAGCGCAGGGGTTACATGTCTTTCAGTTGAGTTATAGGACACCAGTTCTATGCATTCCTGAGAGAATAAACATTGATACTTTGTCCCAAATTATTTTATGAAGCCATATAACTTGCAACCATACAACTTGAAAATGGTATGAAGAGGAAGTGATGTTACAGGTCAATTTCACTTGTGAAACTTGTAAAGATAAACAAACTAAAGTCATCAGTATAAGCTAACATGATAGTGGCCAATTGAGTTCATTCCAGAAATTTATAAAGTTCAATTTGAAGAAGGAAAGAATAAAGGTAGTGAGTGGAAGAAGGAATGAAGGAAAGAAGGAAAGTATGAGGAACTTGTGTGCTTTCTTGGTGAAGGAATCTTCCCTCATTGGCACTGTGTTGGCTATAAGGAAAGTCAAATGTAACATTTCTGTAGGAAATATAGATATGAATATGAGAGACAAAATAACCTTGGATGTGGTAGAGTGGAATATTTCAAGATGTTAAAGTAGGGAAAGTGAATATTTCATGATGCTAAAATAAGAAAATTTTCTTATACAGAAAATAAAAACCATTACTAAATTTATTGTTTGATCTCTGTAGTCTGATTGAGAGAATGATTACTGACTTCTTGGATACTGTTTTTAGTGTGGTTTATCCCTTGGAATTTTCTTTATAAAATGACAAGGCATTTAAAAAATGTAATGTATGTTATCTTCTGTGAGTAACATCTCAAAATTATGAAAATGATTTGATTTAAATATAATCTAATTTCAAACATCATAGTCTATACTTACTTACTTTAGGACCTCCACAATAAATTTACTTTGCATAGCCCAATATTCCTTCAGTGACTAGCAATTTCATCCTTTTCTTCTTTCCCCAGTTCATTGTTTGATAAAGGTAAATTAATTGTTCCAGTTTGTAAGTACTGGGTTTTTTGCATACACCTTAAAAAAATAAATGAATAAACCTTATGACCTATGCTTGTTAGGCAAATACTCTACTATTTGACCCATCATACCCTCAGCACATTTTGCTTCTATAACTTTTTTTAAAAAATAGTATCTCACTTTTTGATCTGTAATTTTTAATATATATTTATTTATTGTTAAGATACTGTGAAGAGGGCTTATGGTTATATGGGTAAGGTAATGAGTGTATTTTCTATTGAGCATTGTTACCCTCTCCTGTGCTTTTCCCCTACCATTCCTTCCCTCCCTACCTCCCCAACTCCTCCCTCCCACCCCCAAGTTGTAAAGTTTGTTTTCAACATAGTGTCTTATACAACTCATTGTTACAATGTGTCAAGCTGTATTCTTGTTTCAACATTTTGTTATTTCCCTTCCCCTCCTCAAATTAGCAAAATCAAATACAGTGACAACAGGGATTATACCATGGGAGAAGAACATACAAAAGAAACAAAAAAAAAATCACAGAATACATTAAAAAGAACAGCCACAAAGAAAAAACCTCTTTTGTCCCTATCTTGGGGTTCATTTCACTTAGCATCAACTTATATGGTCATATGTACAAAGCTTTTGACCTTTTCTGCTTGTCTGATAATATTATCCTAGACGTATAATAGTTATTGTAAATAAGGAAAACCATGGGACCTATGTTTCTTTGGGTCTGGCTTATGTCACAATATAATTTTATCCAAGTCTTTCCATTTCCTAACAAATGGGGCAGTGCCATTCTTTTTGATGGAGGCATAGAATTCTATTGAATATATACACCAATTTTCTTGATCCATTCATCTACTAAAGGGCATCTAGGTTGGTTCCATATGTTAGCTATGGTGAATAATGCTGTGATAAACATAGGTGTGCTGATATGGACAAGTGGGATTGCATTAAACTGCAGAGTTTCTTCATGGCAAAGGACATAGCTAGCAAGATTAATAGAAAGCCTAAGGATTGAGATAAGAGCTTCACTAGCCATACAATGGACAAGGGCCTCATCTAAAATATACTTAGAACTCAAAAAATTAAATCCCTCAACAACAAATCCTCAAAGAAACAACCGCCTGATTAATAAGTGGGCTAAAGACTTAAAGAGAGACTTCTCTGAAAAGGAAATAAGAATGGCCAATAGACACATGAAGAAGTGCTCAACTTTTCTAGCCATAAAAAAATGCATTAACTGTACCCCCTCTGTACAGTATTTTTATAATCAAAAATATATATGATAAAATAGAAAGAAATGCAAATCACAACATTGAGATTCCACTTCACCCCAGTTAGAATGGCTCTAATTAAGAAATCTAGTAACAGCAGATGCTGGAGGGGATGCCGCCAAAAGGGAGTGTTGGTGGGAGTGTAAACTTGTTCAACCATTTTGGAGAGTAGTATCGAGGTTCCTCAAAAGACTCCACCTAGAGCTCCCCTATGACCCAGAAATCCCACTTTTGGGCATTTACCCAAATGATCACAAACAAGGCCATAATTGTAATTAAAAAAAAATAGTATCTCACTTTCTGACCTACTCAGCCTGGACTGTGATTCTCCTAGTTATACTTTCTGTGTAACTGGGATGACAGCTGAGCACTACCATTGCTAGCTTTTTATAATTCATAGTTGTGAATCACAGCTCCCAGGTCACTGCTTCTGAACTATTTGAGGCATTTTTATGGAGAATTGCCAAAAAGTTTTCTGTTCTCATGTATTATATAGAAAATGTCAATTATGATAAGACTGTAATCTAGGGTGTGAATTGGGTATTGGTTTTAGTACATATTTAGGCTGCTTCTGATTTTTTTTTAGTGTCTGGAATTTGTAACTAAAAAGCAAAATTTGCTTTCAGTGGAGTGATTCCTTTCTGTGTTTGAGGATATTTAATGTGCTGCACACATTTGTGGGTATATATAAGAAGAAAAATATTTTTTGTTTGAATGTAAAATAAGTTCCTCAAACCACCATTTAGTGTAAGGATTACAGTAGATTTAGAGGATAGTTTTAGTATCAAGTCACAGTATTCATATCTTTTTAAAATCATTCTTCCCCTACAAATGTGAAAATACTATTGGAAAATGAGAAGACTAGAATAATTTTATTTAACTAATACAGTTGTGAAACTTGAGGATAACTTAGCCTCTTAACAGGACTGATAGACCAATTCAAGAAACATTATAGAAAAAGGTTTTGCCAATCATAATTAAGACTTTGTAAATGTGTCCTCTTTTAGGTTTGCTAATAAAACACCTATTTCCATGTTGATCTAGTTATTCCATTTGTTGGTCATAGTGAAAAATTGTATTAAATATACTTTCATAAGTCTGTCAGTTTAAGCATTTGAATCGTATAATTTTTTCAAAACGAACTAATTTATCTAGTTTTATTGGTTTTATCATTTTAAAAGAAAGGCATCTTAATGTTGTTTGAACTCCATAGTTCATATTCATGTCTAGTGATATTTTAGTAAATAAACGTACTTATTTACTAAATAAATAAAAAATGAGAGGCAGCCTAAATATGTACTAAAACTAAAGTAGTAAATGCTTACAAAATGGAATGTTGAAAAAACTTACAATAGGCATTTTATTTGAATCTTTTTTTTTTTTTTGCTGGACCTTGTTTCTTCTTTATTTCAGAGCCCAATGTTTAAAAAAATGTTGTTAAAGAGATTTTAAATTAACAAATTTCAGATTTAAGATACGTATAGTCCCAGACCTTAGCAAGACTAAGGAATGAGAATCATAAATTTCTAAATTTTAGGTTAATCTGAGCTACATTGCAAATTTCTGTTTCAAACAAAATAAAATGAAATAAATGATTACTGCAAAAAAAAGTTTATAACCTCACCATCACAAAACCACCTCTTAAAATGAGCTCCAAGTAGCCTTGCAAGTATGAATCATGCTTAAATTTATTTATTTATTTATTCATTTATTTATATATTTATGTCAGTTGTGGGGCTTGAACTCTGGTCCTGGACACCCCTCAGCTGTTCAGCTCTAGGCGAGTGCTCTACCACTTGAGCCACAGCACCACTTATGGTTTTCTGGTGTTTAATTGGAGATAAGAGTCTCACGGACTTTCCTGTCCAGGTTGTCTTTGAACTGTCATCATCAGATCTCAGCCTCCTAAGTAGCTAGAATTACAGGCGTGAACCACTGGCGCCAGGCAAGAATGATAATAAATGACACCTAGGTATTCAATTTTAGCTCAGGAGAAAAAGGATAAAAACCTTCCACCCAATAGAAGAAATAATAGATGTGAAAACACTAATAGTAATGTTCAAGTGGTAGAAATATTTTGTTTAAAATATGATTATTGATTTACAGTGCCAGTCAAGAAAATGAACAAATTCATGAACAACTTTGGAGTGAAAGTTTTTAAAGTTAAATTTTTAAAAACTTTATCTGAAATAATTTGCTGACTAATCTTGAAACACTTCAAGACACTGAATCTAATGGGCATTTTCAGTGGTGGATGGTAGTGTTAGAAGTAATAGTGCTGTTTTCTTTATGCTCTACTTCTAGTTGAATTGGATAGAATGCCTTTGAGAAGAGGTAAATGAAGAGGTGGTTTCTTGCAGTTAATATATATATATATATATATATATATGTATATATATTTGTTTTCCTATATGAACAGAAGGTTACTTTGACATCTTAAAAAAACTGGCTTTACTCTAGCCCAGCAAAAAAAAAAAAGAACTCTGAAGCATGCTGTCCTGGACAAGATTGGGGACTAGAAATTAATGCCAGTGAGGATGATGTGAAAGCAAAAGCTCCTCCAGACAAGCCTGCATTCATTCCTGAGAGCTGGCCCTCCTGGCAGCCCTTCCAGCTTTTGCCAGTATAGTGCTTATCAAAGCACTTTATCAGTGGGGAAGGGATGTGGGTTAACCACTTCACTTAGGTTTAGCTTCCCAGCTCACAATCTGTCAGCAAACAGCTGCTTTTCAACATGTACGCCCTATACTGTGCAGCTGATGCTGGCTTGGGGACAAAGCCAGCTTTGTGTCATGAAGGGGGTGAGAGGGGCCAGTCTTCAATGAAAAGTGACTGAGCCCAACTTCAAGCCTTAATTTATAAGGGTTCTTTGGTGAGCTAGGTAAACCGCTTCCTCCCCCTTTTTTTCAAGGTTCAAGGTTAAAATTAAAAGTTTGGCTTAGCAAGGCAGGTAGACTGTAGATATATTGTGGCAGAGTGTTTCAATCATTTATCTTTATAAGACACTGTTGTACTGCCTGTGGTACCTTTTATCTGACATTCTCACCCCCTTTCTCTCATTCCCTTCCTCTCTTGTCTTTATGTATGGTTATCTTTCTGTCTTTATTTCAGGCTATTTCAGGAACAAGGTGCAAGTTACCAGCAACTTTTAGATCTTAGTCCTAAGGAAAGCCAAACTTTAATACTGTATTTACAAACACTAGGGAGCAGCAGACCCAAATTCTAAATAGTCAGTTGGTCTTATTCACAATATCCAGGTACTCTATGTTATAGTACTGTTGAATTTGTAGAATTTTCCAAAACATAATACAAAGCAAACCTATGTAATTGTTTTGGACATTGTAATTGTCACGGACATTGATACTGTCACAAATGTTCATATTTGTCTTTCAGGACCCAGGGTAGGAATCCACTACTCTGCTTGCCTGAATTCAAGTTTACAGAAGTCATAGTTTCTTTCATCGTCCTCATTGCTGTTGAAGCAGGGATCAGGATATGGTTTCTCTTTCCCTATGGTCAGGATGAGCAGGATCTGGTGCTAAGCTGACTTAATACGGTTCATGCAGCATGAGCCAGCATGTTACAGTAGGAGTGTTTCATGTTTTGAAGGCTCTTTTTATACCAGGACACAGCATAGCTTTCTGACTGAGGCCTGCCTCCCTTTTGAACCATTTGGAATTTTCTGGTAGAATTTTCATTTTTTCCCCACCTTCATTTCTTTTTACAAAAAGCAGTACTCACAGGCACATTTTACAAGGACTAAATGAGGTAATGTTGTAGTGGCTGAAGCAATTTATACAATAACCCAGTTTATCCAGTATTAGCTATTTCCCAGCTTTGTTAGAAAGGATACTTTAGTTATAGGAATACATATAGTCATAAGATAAATAGTCATGATACTTTTAACTCCTTCCTTTATTCTCCTGTGTTGAGGTTGTTCTTACCTCATTGTTTTTCTGGGTCCAGAATATAACTCTAGGTACATGTCAAAAGTGATGTTAAAACTTATTAATGAATGTGTTTTATGGCTCAAGATACCCTACTGTGAGTTGGGCCACATCATTTTGGGGAATACTACAGGTTTTACAGTACAAATTAGTCTACAGGAGGCTCTGAAATCTTTAAATACAGGAGCTTCTTGTTACCTTGCTAACATATTATTTCTCCTACTGTTCATGAAAATAATTCTTTACTTTGAGTATATCATATATATATATATTTCCTGTCATTTATAAGGAGAGAATTATCATCAATCAACATGTATATTCCTTTTGTTTAATAACTTTTGGCATTTTGCCTAGAGCAATGCTTATTTGGAATAGACAGATACTGTAAAAGGAAATCTCATATGGGTAGCTAATGCCTAGAATATTTGATTTATAAAGCAATTTCCGAGACCTTCCCAATTTGGGCATAGCTTAGATTTCTTATACCAATAAAGAATAAATAGTTGCACTGAAAAGTAACAATTTTATTTCAGTTATCAAACCTAAAAAAATCAATGAATTTACTCCTGGATATATGCATTTATGAACACAACTTCATAATCTGTTACGCTGATATGTTTAGGTCTTTATCCACCCAAGGTCTTACTTATCAACACCTTGTTATCTTAAATGCTTTACAAAGAAAGGTCATAAATCTGCCTTAAAAGGGCTTTTTTCACCAGTTAAATTAAGTCTCCCTGATTTCCTTCATTGACTTTAAAAGGGAGTTCAGGATGGAGTTGATTTTCATTAGGCACATAATTTCTTACATTAAATTAAAGTTGTGAAAGGAGAACACTGACATCTAACTGAAGTCTGAAGCATGCTCACAGGCCAGCTAAGCCTCTTAGAGAAAGGAGTTTTAAATACTCATTGGCTCTATTATTATATGGTGTTTTCCTAAAAACTTGATTATGGGTACTGATACAGATAAAACTAGACATAAATATGCCCTTTTATTTACTGCATAGTGCCTTAGCAAGTCTGATGTGGAATATAGATGTAATTAAGACAATTTAGGAGAAATATAATACAGAAATAAATGAAATGTAAAACAAAAAGGAAGGCTCTGATGTGAGAGGTAAGAATAACAGGCTGTTCTTTGGTAAAGGAAGTCATATCTGAGGAGTTTACTTGTTATTTGATTTGGTCTTGAAGAATGAGAAAGATTTTAACTTTGGAAGATGGAGAAAAGAGAATCCAGGCAGGTTGTGCAAAGTTTCCAAAAGCACAAGGGAGAGAAGTTTGACACACAAGAGAAGAGCAGTTAATTTGATTGATGTCTCTGGTGAGCAGTTGTGTTTTATTATGAGTCTGCCCTCTATATCCTGTGTGATGCTACTGACAGCAGTCAGTAGTCAGGGATACATTCTGCTTAAGTACTGTAGAGTGACTTGGTGTTGTATATGTAAAGTGTTTTATTCAGCTACATGTCCCTGGTTCCTGAAAACAGTTTATTTTATCTCATATAGGAGGAGATCTAGAGAAAGCCGACTGGGAATTGTACAGGATTCCACATTGGCGTTACGACTGACCACTTCTCCTGTTTTCCACTTAGCTATCTTGGACTCTTAGCTGGACTCTTGTTCTCATGTTCTCAAGGTAGAAATTCTACATTGAACATCCCCAAACGTCTGGTCAGGAGAAAGCATTGGTTGCATTCTTCCACTTGTTTCTGCACTTAATCTCTTTCCATATCATGCATCATGATGGCTCTGAAAATTCTGTTATACACGTGTGAGAATATAAAGTTGAAAAAGATAAATAATGGTCCTAGGGTTGTAGCTCAGTATAGAGAGTATGCTTATTATGCATGAAACATTTGGTTCATTCCCTAGCATTGCTTTCCAAAAGATAATTATGCCTTAATATTTTTTGATAAGAGCTTTGACTTTTATCCCATCACACCAAGGTATCTGAAACAGCTTCAGGAGTTCATAGACTACACTTGGTAGCTGTTGTTACAGGCTTTAGGATTAACTACAGCCCTTAGATATGAATGGAGGTTAAGTTTTAAATTTTTTAATAGATTTATTAACATAATTCACCTATAATTCACTCATTTAATGTCTGAAATTCAGTAATTTTTAGTGTATTTACAGTGTAATTAACTATCACAGTGGATTTTAAAACACTGTCATGAGCTCACAAAGAAACACTGGAACCATAAGCACTAATTTTCCATTTCTCGCTTGCCCCAGGTCCTGGCACCAACTGATGCTTTCTGTCTCTGCATTTGCTTATGTCCAGACATTTCATGTAAATGGTCATACATTATATAATCTTTTGTGATTAAGAGTTACTACATTTCTAAAGGTTCCTAATGAAAACAATATAGACTAATATATCAGCAATAATGTATGTCCTAAAAAGATAAACATATTTGTCTTACCCTTAATAAAGTTGCTTTTATAAAAAACCTATGGACATTTGTATTAGAAATATATTTAGATACATACATGTATACATATGTATAAATATCTGTAAATTATGTCTTTAAACATGTAGCAGTTTTTTTCTTTCTTGCTATTGTTTCTAACGTATTTATAATGTACCATGTGATTTTTTTTTTTGTTTCTTTGTATGTTCGTCCCTATGGTATAAGCCCTGTTTTCACTGTATATGATGTTGGTGCATCTTGTATATACACTTATCTAATTCGGGGAGGGGAAGGGAAAAAACAAAATGCTTAAATAGGGATACAGGTTGACCCATTGTAACAATGAGATGTACAAGACACCATGTTGAAAATGAACTGTACAACTTTGGCCAGGGGCAGGGGAAAGGGGGGCAGCAAGGGGTAGTTGTGGAGGTGGGAGGGAAGGGATGGTAGGGAAAAACAAAGGAGGAGGCAACAATGCTCAATAGGAAATATACTCATTACCTTGCTCATCTAACTGTAACCCCTCTGTACAATATTTTTACAATGAAAAAAATGTACAAAAAAGTTTTACCTAGCACTAAATATGTCTCTTAAGTGTGCACTGTACTCTATGTTAGTGATCTAAGTATGTGCTTACAAATAGCCAGTGTTCAGAATTATGTTAGCATTTATCACAAATAGCTTTTGGCATTATATATCAGGGTTACTGAAACTGATGCATTATAGGTAGAGTCTAGGAATGTGCATTTCAGAAAGAACCCCTTAGAAATTGTGATGTGTAACTTGATTTAAGAACTAAGGTATCATGTAAGACATAGTGCATTGAAAGCTATGGCATTAAAAATCTGATAGATTTTCCCAGAACATTTTCCCAGAAAATTTCTTATATTCTGAAACCATTCTTTCAAGGTATAAATTTATTTGTATGAATCAAACATTACCACTTTTTCTTTGTAGAGAGCAGAGGTTTAAGAAAAGAAAAGACCACTTTATTTGGTGACAATATGAAGGATTTTCCCCCCCATACCTTACTACTTTCAATGTACACTTTTCAGAAAGTCTAGAAAGTTTCTCTGGGCTCTAGGATAAAAATAATCAAGATACTCCCCTAGTCAAATAATGTTAAGTTTTGAGGGAAGTATTTCTTCAGTATTATTAATTTAAGTCATCAGTATAACTTGGAACTTTGCAAATTTTTTGCTGTTTTTTATTCCTAACATGATATAGTTTGTAATATCTTTCAGCAATTATTATTTATTAATGACTCATTGAACTGATTCCATGATATTCAGTTATTCTGTTGATCATATTGTTTGATATTAATTACAAATGAAGGATATATCAACTTAAAATAATTCAAGAATGGAAACAAATTTTAAGAGAAAAATTTTCTTGACTGCTAATTCATTTAACTGTGTTGACATGTTTTTATATACTTCTTACTTGCAACCTAGTTTAACTGTGTGATATGAGTTTTATTTAAGCATTTTTAAACTTCTATTATGAATTCTTAAAAATGTGATTTAGAAGTCCCATTTGTTAAAAAAAATATACCATCATTTTGTAAGAATCAGTGACTTTCATAACGTATCAGTAGGAAGAACTATTACAGCATTGTGTCTGACAACATTAGATTGTATTAAAATATTATACTGTGTGAAAGATATTTCAGCCAACTATAAATTAGCAAGTTTTTAATAATGAGTAGATCTACAAGAACTACTACTACCACTACTTTTATTATGTTATAGGTTAAATAGACTTCTGTGAGCAAGTTACTTTGCATTTGCTTCTGTCTATGATTTTGTTTATATCCACTTTAAGATTAGAAATCTATTCTCCTTTTCAAAAAAACTTCCAACTTTCATTTTTTCCTTTTTTTTTAAAAAAAGGACTAAAATGTTAAAGACTTAAAAAAAAAAGTTGTATAAAACGATGTCATTATGAGAATTTTATACATCTTTTGTTTTCCTACATACACCCTATATCTGAAATAATACCAGATAGTTAGGCACTGAATATACATTTAATGAGTGCATGGATTCCAGACCCTATTTTGAAAAGGATTAAGGAAAATTAATGATTATGACAATACAATATACTCAGAGAAAAGAAAAGCACTGGGAAAGTATAGGAATAAATAAGATTGCACCAGGGATGAGATTCAGATATAGAGGACATCCATGAAATTTTATGAATTTTCTGGGATGGATTGATGATTTGGCTTTGAGATTTTCAGCTACACAGAATTCTATGTCAAGAGGATAAAAGGAAAATTAATTTTCTTTTTTAAGGCATCCTTGCCCACTTTTCTTTCAGATACTTTATG
This sequence comes from Dipodomys merriami, assembly GCF_024711535.1. Lineage (NCBI taxonomy): Eukaryota > Metazoa > Chordata > Mammalia > Rodentia > Heteromyidae > Dipodomys > Dipodomys merriami. Next base: position 34,335,414 of record NW_027202937.1, read on the forward strand.
TTGGTTATAAAACCTGAGACCACTATATGCCTACAGTATAGACCAATGCTAGCACTACAGAAATAGTTCATTGTATAGGTCTTTCACATAATGAATTAGTGCCAATCAAGTCAGAGATGAAGGAAAATTGAATGTCATTTTTCCTGAGATTTTATTCCACCTTTGATCATTGAGGGACTAACATTTGTGGATCTTTGTGTGTGTACATTTTCAGTTATAAATTTTTTATTTTTAATAATATATTTTATTTTATTTTGTTACTAGGGATTGAAGCATAGGTCCTGCATGCATAAGCATATATTCTATTATTGAATTCTACACCCTAGTTCCACAATTATGTTCTTCTAATGTAGTGAGGTTTTTTGTTTGTGGTTATTATTGTTTTGGTCATAATGGGATTTGAACTCAGGTTCTCACTTGCTAGGCAAGTGCTTTGATATTGAAGCAATGCCCAAAACCTTTTGTTTAGTTATGTTTTGAATAGGGTCTTGCATTTTTGCATAGGCTGAACCTTATGACCCCAACATACTTGTTGTACTCATATGGCAAGTATGAACTACTATATCCACTTATTTATTGAGATCAGGGATCCCTGATTTTTTTCCTGGGCTTGCCTGAAATTGCAGTCTACCTGATCTTCATCTTCTGAGTAGCTGGGATGACTGATGTGAGTCACCAGGCCTAGTTGCAGTATAGTTGTAAGAAAAGGAAGTAGGTAGTAATTTAAATTAAATGACATGATAATTTATTTATAAAGCACTTCATTGAAATCCTAAGGGGTGACCACAGCTTCTGATGACATACTAGCCTGTCATTCCTCCCTCTCAACTTCACATGTTTTCACCTGGTCCTCTGGACAGTCCAGAATTTTTTCTTTTCTTTTCTTTTCTTTTCTTTTCTTTCTTTTCTTTTCTTTCTTTTCTTTCTTTCTTTCTTTCTTTCTTTCTTTCTTTCTTTCTTTCTTTCTTTCTTTCTTTCTTTCTTTCTTTCTTTCTTTCTTTCCTTCTTTCCTTCTTCTTCTTCTTCTTCTTCTTCTTCTTCTTCTTCTTCTTCTTCTTCTTCTTTCTTCTTTCTTCTTTCTTCTTTCTTCTTTCTTCTTCTTTTTTATTTTGGTGCCAGTACTGGGCCTTGAATTTAGGATCTAGGTTCTGTCTTTGAGAGGGGGTGTGTGTGTGTGTGTGTGTGTGTGTGTGTGTGTGTGTGTGTGTGTGTGTGTGTGTGTGTGTGTGTGTGTGTGTGTGTGTGTGTGTGTGTGTGTGTGTGTGTGTGTGTGTGTGTGTGTGTGTGTGTGTGTGTGTGTGTGTGTGTGTGTGTGTGTGTCTGTTTTCCTCAAGGCTAGCACTCTACCTTTTAATCCTCAGCTCCTCTTCTAGCTTTTTTGGTGGTTAATTAGAGATAAAGAGTCTTATGGACTTTGCTGCCAGAGCTGGCTTGGAACTGTGATCCTAAGATCTCAGCCTCCTGAATAGCTAGGGTTACTGTTATGAGTCCCTGTTGCCTGGCCATGAGCTCATTATCTAAAAAAAAAAAAAAAAAAAAAATCTTCTTCTGTTTTTGAATCCCTGCTTTATTACTTCCCTAGATACCCTCATTACTCTCTCTCTCTCTCTCTCTCTCTCTCTCTCTCTGTCTCTCTGTCTCTGTCTCTGTCTCTGTCTCTGTCTCTGTCTCTGTCTCTGTCTCTGTCTCTCTCTCTCTCTCTCTCTCTCTCTCTCTCTCTCTCTCTCTCTCTCTCTCTCTCTCTCTCACCTTTTCAAGGGACTCAGTGCCATATCTCAGACTGTCTTGGTCACTCTATGGAATATTGTACCAATCTTTTCTCTAACATACACTTTTCTTCTACTAGCTTACTACTAGCTGAATATTATACTTAGTTGTTTTGTTTTAGTGCCTCTCTCTGGATATGAAGTTAACACTATGGCAATTGGCATTCCTATCTTTCTGGTTCCCTATTGTATCTTCAGTCCTCAAATTCCTAGAAAATGTGTTGAATGAATGAATTTTCTGCTGTTGAGCAATCAGTCAGCATTTATCCTTATGACTGTGAGGCAGCATCCCTAATAAAGGAGGGACTCTAGTTCTTTGTCTCTCTTAGGCACTTGTAAGAAATATAAAATCATGGATTCATCCCAGAAATACTGTATCAAAAGGTGAACTTTAACAGGGAGATATTTTATGCACATTAAACCTGGAGAAGCACTGTTGAGTTCAGTACAGCCTGAACCTGGTCTATATCAGCGTTTATATTATATTACAAGCTTGCCCCTGTTGTCATCTGAATTTGTGATTTGGATCTAGAAATAATAAATCTGATCATTTTTATGTGTGAGAGAGTTCACACAGTAATAATTGATTTTGTTTATAATAAAGCAATTAGAGAAAATCGTGGTTATTGTATTCATGTTGACTCTTTAGTATAATTCTGATGTTCTAGGCTTTTCATTGTTAGTGTAAAATGGGTTATATAGCACTGTCTCCTGGCAATGTGTTTTGACTACACTATAGTTACATTATAGTGAACCATTTTATAACAGTTTTACTGTTTGTCTAATGCATACTGCCTTGTTTGGAGCCAATAAGTATTTCAGCAAATGTACTATTTTAAAAAAAATCTATTACCTTCACCACCAGAAAGTAATAGTTCCTTTGGAACTATTATAGTGAATCTTATAAATTCTTCTCTGCACACATGTCATTGATCCCCAGAGAGGATTTAGAGGCCTCATACTTACTGTGGTCACGTCAGTTGCAAAAACTGCTGCAAATCCTTGGGAAATTTTAGGTAAGAAGGCATTTTATATGCATTTTATAAATGGAGCAAGGTCCACTGTAAAAAAGAAATTGAAGCAAAATTTTAAATTGCATGCACCCTCTTAATCCCTTACAAATGAGCTGATTCTAAAATAAGAACAACAGAATATCCTTCAGGTGCCTCATAAGCACCGACTTAAAATTTACTTCATGTATCTTTTTCTCTGCTTTCTCACTTTTCCTCCTTCACAAATTTGATACAGATACTCTTGTGCCCTGCACTTGACATATTTGAAGGAAGTATATATATATTCTTGTTCACTTTCTATTTTGAAATAATCGAAGATGTCTAGACCAAAGGCATAGACTCTTGTGTAGAAGACAGATAGTAACCCACAATGACAGACCTTTGGCTCCTGTGCAGCGCACCCTAGGGAGTAAGATGGAGTTATCTGAATATTCCTGTGGATATCTCCTGGTACCCCACATGGGCCTCTCCACCTGTCTTTATTGTCTCCACAGCATGCTGTATTTATCATTTCACAGTGAAAAAAAAAGGTTCAGCAGTTTAGTAGAATGCAGCATATGCTGTTTACTTTATAGCAAAGGTTTTAGTAGGACCAGAGTAAAATGCTTATGAGATCCTTCAAAAAGAAAATATTTCATTCTACCCCCCCACAATCCAGTATATATTTAAAATGCCACCAAATTTAAATTTCATATTTAAATGATAAAATAACTTCTTTGAGATAAGTCTTGTCACAGTCCAAATAAATAGGTTGAAAATACACTTTTTCTTTTTGAATGACCCACAGAGCAGAGCATGTACTTAGCTTATTTTGTTATCCAGCAGGAGTCAGCCCCAGAGTCCTCTAGAACAGTTAACAGAGTTATCTCTTATTCTTTTAGAAGTTGTGCTTGATAGGTCTTAGAGAATGAGTAAAGTCTTCCAGAAGAGGTTGGATTAGACTAAAGGTGAATTTTATAAATTGTTCCCATTTATCATCGAGGCATTTTTTGGGAATGACTAATAACCCTGAACAGTTAGTTAGTTGTGGGGTTTTTTGCTTGGTGTAATTTGCCTGTTTGGATGTTGTACATCTCCTAGTTGAAGTTTAAATTTATCCATAGCAAAACAAAAATGAGGAGTTTCAAGCAGACAAGTTGACTGTCATCTGTGGAGTAATTATACAAATGTTAGGATTTATTACACTTGAAAATATCTGATTAGGATGTATACATATATGTGCACATACATAAACACATAGAATCAGGGATGGAAGAAGCAAAAGGTTGATGGGAAAGTTAAAGTATTTGTTTAGCAATCAGACATTGTTTTGAAGGAAATTAAAGTTTAACAAATGCTTTACATTTCAAAATGTAAACAATAAAATTTTTTAAAGTTAGGGTATAGGTGTTAGAAGTTTTAGTCTTCTCCTTCCCTGTGGTTTAAAAGAAAAACCAGCAAAGCCATTTATCTTGTGTAATTATCCTCATAAACCCCTAAAGTATGCCTGACCCTCAAAACATTATTGGCGTGATCCTGGCATACAGTCATCACACCAGTAATTATAGCTCTTAACTGGAATATAGTCCTCAGTATTTACTAGCCTCTGTGATGAACACATAAATCATTTGATAAAACGGCAAGTAGACACATTGCTTGTCATTTTGTTTATATTAGGCATTCTCTGCAGGTATTCTACATGAAAGTTAAAACCATCTGGGGCTCTTTTTGTAGACTGTGCTTATCATTAATAGAAAGCAGCATGTGTGCATCCTGCAAACCCATTTCCTTATTTAAAGTGGGCATCCTTCCTCCACTGAGATGTGTTTCCTCTTTCATTATAGGAGTGGAGACAAAGCCTTTGTAAACCCTTAAAGGCACATCCCTTCCAAATGACCTTTTGTCCTGAGTGGCTAAGATGTATTGTTCAATCTACTTAGAATTACATGAGATGTCCTAGGAATTTTTGTTTTGGTTAATTAAATTTGGAAGCATGTCATTTTTTCCTATTATAAAGCATAAATGAAAGTCCAGTCAAATTGATTTTGGAGTTCTGGTAGATGAGATAATTACAGAGGGCAAATGATTTAGGATTCAAAACTATGTTTTCCTTTTCTCCACTTAGAAAAACTTGAAACATATTTAACTTCAATTAAGTGATTTTGTCTGCATTTGTTTTCCTCTAAAGGGTGTTTTACATTTATGTACTAGACTAGCCAATCTTATCTTTACCATTATTAAACAGAATGAGATTGTTGGATGGAAATGTTCTTTTATAGAAACTAAAATGGCGATCTATTTTTTATTGAAATATCTAAGATACTGTCCTACAAATGAAATTTTTTGATCTAGGCCCTTTTACAGGAGCTGCATTAAAATATTCTTTTTTATTTTATTGTTATTGTAGAGGTGATATACAGAGGAGTTAAAGTTACATGAATCAGGTAATGAGTATGATTTTTTTTTGTTTGGGTTTTAAAACTATATTTTTTTTATCTTTTCTTTTTTGGTACTGGAGATCGAACCCAGAGCTTTGCACTTGTTAGGTAAGTGCTTTGCCATGAGCTACATCCCAGCCCTATCTTTCTGAACCATGCCTCCCCTTACCTTGCTATCTCCCAGTTTCCTTCCCATTTCTTCCCACAAGATGTATCATTCGTTTTCCGTAGTGTCTAGTGAGTACCACTGTTCTGTATGTTTGCCCTTTGTTCCATTTTTTCTGTGCCCCCCTTACTCTCCCAAATACAAACAAACAAGACAAAAGGAAAAGTAAACAAAAACAGTAATAATAGCAACTAAATAAATACCTTGTTTCCTTTACTCAGAGTTCATTTCATAAAATACTATTTTATATGATCATATGAATGTAAAATTATTTTTTTCTGTGGTTTGGAGCTTTTAAAAACCTTTGTTCAAACAATAGATGGTAGAACTTTTTGAGGTACTGGGCTTGAACTCAGGGCCTCATATGAGCTTGATTGTTTGCACTCTGCCACTTTAGCCATATACCCAGCCCTAGGTTGTGTTTTATTTTACAAGTGTAGAAGTAAAGGACTCTACAGTGGCAACAATTTTAATATACTGTGTCAAGATAGCAAATTTAATTAGTATGACAAAGCAAAACCTACTTTTCTTCTACTGTGATTGTCTAGATTACATGGATACTTTTCTGAAGCTTGCACTCCCTATTATTATAAACCTATTTTTCATGCAAATAATTGTTTTTCTAAATGGTATCTACTTAGGGCTTCTTGCTCAGTATATCTTAAAATATGAAAACATATTTTTGTAATACCTGTTCCCGATTCCTATTTTTTTACTTTATTTCTGGAAGACTCTTCCTTGTCTTCTACAGACCATTTTCAAAGATTAGTGAATTCTTTTGATTCTTACTATGCCAAATTTGCTTGTCAATTCCAGACAAGCCTTGTTCTTTTTCTCATGGGCTTCCATATTCTTATAAGAATTTCTCCCTCCATTTCTTTTTTTTTTATATTGTGAGAATACTGTACAGAGGAGTTACAATTACATGGGCAAGATAACGAGTATATTTCTTATCAAGCATTGTTGCCTCCTCTTTGTTTCTCCTTCCCATCCCTTCCCATACTCCCCTCTCCCCCCACCCAATCCTTCCCCACCCCTCCCCAAAGTTGTAAAGTTCGTTTTTAGACATAACGACTTATACATCTCATTGTTGTAATGGGTCCACCTGTATCCCTAGTTAAACTATTTGTTTTTTCCCTTCCCCTCCACAAATTATACGGACATCAAATACAGTGAAAGCAGGGGTTATACTGTGGGGGAAGGACATACAAAGCAACAAAGAAATAATCTTATAAATATGTTAGAAACAATTACATGAAAGGAAAAAAAATTTGAATACTTATCTTGGGGTTCATTCCCCTAACATCAACTTATCTGACCTTTTCTGCTTGACTCAGACATATACTAGTTATTGCAAATAAGGGAAACCATGGGGTCTATGTTTCTTTGGGCCTGCTTACTTCACTTAATATAATTTTTTCCAAGTCTTTCCATTTCCTAACAAATGTCTCCCTCCATTTCTACATTTCATATTTTTTTAATTCAATTGCCCCAGCTCACTGTAAAAATTAAAGATATTTCTCTTCTGAACATAATAAATATCAAAAGGAAACAAATGTAATTTAAGGCTATGGATGAGATGGAGAAATATGGGGAAGAGCAATGGAAGTAGTGACATTGATCAAGATGCATTGTACTCATAACCTGACTTGTGGAAGTGAAATCCCTTTTTACAACTACTTAACCAAAAATAATAATTTAAAAAATCAACTTTTCCAATCCACTGAATTTTACAAAATTGTCTCTCCTGAACATAGTAACTGTCAAAAGAAAGGCAGAACATGGGGATATGGATGAGATGGGGAACTATAGTGGAAAATGATGGAAGTGGTAACATTGATCAAGATACATTGCACCCATAATCTGTCTTTTGGAATTGAAATCCTTTGTACACTACTTAAAAAATGAATACAGGCCAGACACTAGTGGCTTGTGCCCGTTAGCTACTTAGGAGGCTGAGATCTGAGGTTCACAGTTCAAAGCAAGCTCAGGCAGGAAAGTCTGTAAGACTCTGATCTCCAGTAATCACATGCAAAAAAAAAAAAAAAAAAAAAAGTAGGAAGCAGAGCTGTGGCTCAAGTGGTAGAGTACTAGCCTCAAGCTGAAAAAGCTCAGGGACAGTGCACAGGCACTGAGTTCAAGCCCAGGACCTGCAAAAATAAAATATAATTAAATAAATAAATACAAATTAAAGAAAATTGAATAGAAATAACACCAAAAGAAGAAGAGAAAAAATGATAGACCCTGGAGTTTAGAACTTTCTGTTATTTGTTTTCTGTACATTTCACCTCTTGCATTTCTTCCTGTCTTTCACTTGCTGTTCTCATATAGCTGCCCTGTCTAGGTAATCTTTTCCCTCAGTATTTGCTTGCTCTTGCTTGGGCTAATTTGTACCTCCAGGAATGACATTCTTTCCTTATCAGAACACCTCAACCTTCAAAATAATGACATAGATCACCTTCATGAAGTTATTATAGACTACATTTTCTATTTTTATACTGTATTGTCTACTTCCTGCTTTAGTTTGCTCATAATCTGCTCATAATAATGTTAGTGTGTGCCCAATAATGTCTAAGGGGTTTAGGGTATGTTTTTTTGACATTATTATCTTGTTCTGTATATGATATTTATCCTTCTTGGGAAAAATGTATTTGCCTTATTTCCTATTGATAATATCTCAGTCAGTACGAAGCTCCTCACAGAAGCAATCAACTAAAGAAGATATAATGGGGCTGGGATGTAGCTCAGTGGCAAAGCGCTTGCCTAGCAAGTGCAACGTCCTGGGTTCGATCCCCAGTACCAAAAAAGAAAAGACAAAAAAAAAATACAGTTAAGAAGATATAATGTAGTTTCTACACACTAATTTAGAACTGTTTAATATGCACTAATATCCCATTTACCAGTTAGCCAGACAGCTAGTGAGCTGACTGGCTTATTCACAAGTACTGAGATCCATATACCTCATAGTCATTATCTAAACCATTCACTAGGGAAAATTCCTAGGAAATAATGAGATTAGCTGTAAACAGTTTAAGAAATGCTAATACTAAAATTAACGTTTTGTTGATAACATGTTCCAATCATACCAAGTTTAAAACTGAGATTCACAGTAAGCATGAATCTGTACCTAGTAATGTAGAAAATAGAAGTGATACCTCAGCTGCTAGTGTTCTTGCATATCATAGCCTCATTTGTGAAGTTTAATACTCTGTACAGGCAACCTAACTTTTGTCTTTTTTTATCATTTACAGTGATCTCTTATATGACTTTTTGAAAAAAATCCTTATTATTTCCTACTTTGTTAAGCCTTTGACACACACTGAGGATATTTGTACAAGTCTGGGTTTGTTAAACAAATGGAACCTAGTGAATGGGGAACAAAGGTTTGTGCTTGAGAACAAGGCTGAATGGAGCCCTTTTTTCTTCATTAGTATCATTTTAAGTTGTCCATTTGTATATACAATCAATCTTGATCAGTCACTCCCTCCTTCCTCGCCCCTCTTCTCAAACCAATTTCGACAAGCTTTATTATTCCATATTCATGCATATGCATGAAATGTTTTGACCATATTCACCTTCTTGCACTACCATTTTCCCATGTTTCTCCTATGTGGGGTGTGTGTGTGTGTGTGTGTGTGTATGTGTGTGAGATCCTGAATATGTTTAGGTATATGTTTTTCATTTAGGTCTAGCATTCACATAAGAGAGAAAACATGTGACCTTTGTTCTTCTGCACCTGGTTTACTTTGCTTTATATGATGATTTCCTATCCACCCATTTCTCTACAAATGCCATAATTTCATTCTTCTTTATGGCTGAAGGTTGAATAATACTCTTGTATGGTGTGTGTGTGTGTGTGTGTGTGTGTGTGTGTGTGTGTGTGTGTGTGTGTATATTGTCAATAGTGCTGGAAACGAACATAGGTGTTCAGGTGTCCTGACTTACTTTTCTTCAGACAAATGCCATAATTTCATTCTTCTTTATGGCTGAAGGTTGAATAATACTCTTGTATGGTGTGTGTGTGTGTGTGTGTGTGTGTGTGTGTGTGTGTGTGTGTGTGTGTGTGTGTGTGTGTGTGTGTGTGTGTGTGTGTGTGTGTGTGTGTGTATTGTCAATAGTGCTGGAAACGAACATAGGTGTTCAGGTGTCCTGACTTACTTTTCTTCAGACAAATTCCCAAGGGTGGTATTGCTCGATTGTAGGGTAGCTCTAGTTTCAGTCTTTTGAGGAAACTCCATACTGAGTTCCATAGTAGTTGCACTAGTTTACAATTCCCACCATTAGGTTTTCTTCTCCCATATCCTTACTAGCATTTATTGTTTTTTTTTTTTTTTTTTTTTTTTTTTGTCGGTCGTGGGGCTTGAACTCTGGGCCTGGGCGCTGTCCCTCAGCTCTTCAGCTCAAGGCGAGCGCTCTACCACTTGAGCTACAGCGCCACTTCCGGTTTTCTGGTGGTTTATTGGAGATAGGAGTCTCACGGTCTCTCCTGCCCGGGCTGGCTTTGAACCACGATCCTCAGATCTCAGCCTCCTGAGTAGCTAGGATTACAGGCGAGAGCCACCAGCGCCCGGCTGCATTTATTGTTGTGTTGTATATGATGGCCATTCTGAATGGGATGAGATAGAAACTCACTATCATTTTGATTTGACTTTGCTTTATGGCTACCAATGTTGAGATTTCCTCATGGAGCCTTTTGAATTTGAGGTAAGAGAAGTCAGGAGACTCTTCACACTGAGATAGTCACATGGTCAAAGAAGGGAGAGAGGTAGTTTCCTGACCCAGGAATGGATGGTGGACTTTTGACCTTCCTTTGTCTTTTGAACACTATTTTTAGTGGTCAGCCATTGAAGTAAAGTGACTGTTTTGAGGGGTAGATCTTGCATTGAAAATATAGTGAAATTTGAGTGTTTGAATAATATGGATGAAATTATTTTAAAACCAATTTAAAAAGTTTTCTTGCCAGAAAGGTGTAAAGGACATGTAGCAGTTTTAAATATTTGTTAGTAAGCATTAATCTTTTTGATTTTCATACATTAATAATTTGTGGCAATTTCATGGTGTTAATTTTATGGAGTGTGTGTATGTTTGTGTGTGTGTGTGTGTGTGTGTGTGTGTGTGTGTGTGTGTGTGTGTGTGTGTGTGTGCTGGTACAAGGGCTTGAACTCAGAGCCTTAGCTTTTCTTACTTAAGGCTGGCACTGTACCACTTGAGTCACACACCTCTTCCAGCATTTTGGTGGGAACTGGAAGATAAGAGTCCCACCGACTTTCCTGTCTGAGATGGCTTCAAACTTTGGCCCTCAGATTTCAGCCTTGTAAGTAGCTAGGATTGCAGATGTGAGCCACTGGTTCCTAGCCCATAGATATATGTGTTGTAGTTTGAAAAATATTTTTTTTCTCATTTTGGAGAATGTATTTTAAACTAAAGCAGTCACGACAAGTTTACCTGTGACTGGTAAAATCATATAATTTACACATCTTATTGTTTATTCAGACAAGCATTTTTTAGGACTAAGCATTACCTCGTCCATTTTCAGTTATGTGTATATATTCAGATTGACAGAGAACATCTTGATTGAGAAGTTCACTATGGGTGTACATCTTTATTCATTCACCTATGAATTAAAGTCAAGATAGTAGATGGTATTTTCTTGGCATGCAATGTGTTCGTTTCATTCATTTGGCTAATAATAACATATATAACATTAAATGTGTGATTTAAAAATTTTGTCAAGTACACAGAAGAGAGATCCTCATTGTGGGTACATTCTTTAAGACTTGTAAATACTTCCAGTAGGTTCTGAGCTTTTGACACGTCCTGCTTGTCCTCACCATTCATTGAATATTTATTAAATATGCATGATCATCATAAGCTTTAGAGAGCTCAGTAGTTTGGGATTTTTAATAATGTCATTATCTTCTGAAATTATCTTTTTATTAAATAGTTGTAGAAAGGGGTAATAATTCAACATGTAAGTTTATGAGTGCAATGCAACTTGTGTCATACTTTATGAGATTAACAGCAGTATGAATACAAATGGAAACAAACAATTTCAAAGTAAAAATAAACATCAACTTTAATCTTCGACTTATGTTATTTTGTTTTTTCCATCCTTTGAATGCTAAACTCACTAGTATCTTTTTATGAATTACTGGACTAAAATTATAATATTACTACAGCATGTTCAAACTTCTTATGGTCCTTGTGAGTTTATCTATTTGTTTGTTGTATGATTATTGTATTTTTAGGGTGGATAGTTTTTTTTTATTCTTCTCTAGTCTGAAATTTAAAGCAAAAAGGGATTGCTTCCTTTTTTGAAATAAGTTACCTTGGATTTCTTGTCATTCACTGTAATTTTGCTTTCAATGTATACTTGTAAGCCGTAGTTCAGTGTTTCCTTTCTTTTATACTTCAGCTTTATTTTCTTTACCTTTTACAGGGAGTTAAATCTGTTTATTTATTGACAGTTAATGTATGTGTATGAGATTATTTTCATTTTTAAAATTTAGTTTCTATGTTTTCTTTGTATCTCTTTTTTTCTTCCTGATATTGATTAGTTTGAGTTTTCATTCTTTTTCCTCAGTTTCTGGTTCAGAATGTAACTTTTCTGTTTGCATTTTTTTGCATTTGTACTTAGTATTAACGTATTAAATATAACATACCATATTCAATGTAGTAAATAAACTAAATACTGTTGTATACAGAACTCCTGAACTCTTGATTTATTGTTACCTGTGTTACAAAAAAATTTTTTTTCAGTAATTTAGTTATACCTACTTGAATATCTTCCAAATTAATCAGTTATTATTTTTCAAGATGGCTGATATTTGTTTTGATTTATTCATTTCATTACCAGTTTTTATTCATTATTTTTTCCATCATATTCTTGCTTTTTTACTTTAACTTCCTTCTTTACACATAGTTTCTTTAAAGGTATGTGGATTATTAACTTAGTCTGAAAATCCTTTTATTTTTTCCTGACATTTGGAAGTTATTAATTTGGCCACTTTTAGCAACATGAAAATATACCATTACCTCTTGCTATTTGTTTTAGCTATTGGTGTCTCTTTTTGAGACTTTTTTCTTCTTGATTTTGATGTTCATCAGTTCATTACAGAATGTCAGACTTATTCTTTTTGTTGTTATTGATTGTACTGGGGCTTGGACTCAGGACCATCTGAGCTTACTCAGCTTTTTCAGTTCAAGGTTGGATCTCTACCACTTGAGCCACACTTCCACTTCTAGGTTATTTCCTGGTTAATTAGACATAGGAGTCTCCCAGATTTTCAACCCAGGCTGAACCTTGATTCTCACATTTCAGAAGATCAATCTTGATTTGACTACAGTGATTTTATCTCTTTGAACATTTGTGGTTTTCTCAGTTCTGTAAAATTCTCAGTCATTAATTGTAATAACTACCCAGTTCACATTTTGTCTATCTCTTTCTTATGCAGCTTCTATTAAACATAGTTTGAACTGTTCAACTTTTTTGTGTGTTGGTTTAAACACATTTTTATTTTGAATCCTGAAAATTATAAATGTTTGTCCAACAGATATTAACTATGAAAAAGAAACAAAAATCTTGTTCTTTGTAGCTTATGACTATTTTTATAACAGACATACCTAAAAGGTTAAGGTATATGTAAAAATGTCAGAGAGAACCTTATTAACTAGTCTAAATAAAAGCAAGTTTAATCTGACAGACTCTGTATATATTAGGTTAATGGTGGTGGCTCATGCCTGTAATCCTAGCTACCCAGAAGGCTGAGATCTGAGGACTGGGGTTCAAAACCAGCCTGGGCAGGAAAGTCGGTGAGACTTTTTTTTTGGGGGGGTCCGGTCGTGGGGCCTGAACTCTGGGCCTGGGTGCTGTCCCTCAGCTCTTCAGCTCAAGGCTAGCACTCTACCACTTGAGCCACAGTGCCATTTCTGGCTTTTTTTCTTTTTGCTCATGTGTTGCTGAGGAATTGAACCCAGTGCCTCATGCATGCAAGGCAAGCACTCTACCACTGAGCCAACTTCCCAGCCCCTCGGTGAGACTCTTATCTCCAATAAACTACCAGAAAACTGGAAGTGGCACTGTGGCTCTAGTGGTAGAGCACTAACCTTGAGGTGAAGAGCTGAGGGATAGGGCCAGGCCCAGACTGACCAAAAATAAAGTTAGTGTTATTTGCATGTGAGTTTAGTTTTCAGTATAGTTTAGTTTGAATATAGTTTTCAGTATAAAGTACAATTAAAATCAGCTACTTGAAAAGTGCCTAAAATACTTCTGTAAACATAGTTTGATAGACATTGCCTGAGATTTTTAAGAGTTCCATTAGTTTTGTCTGACATTGTTGGGTAAAGATACCTAGAATCTATGTGTTCAAGGAAATGAGTTATAGAAATTAATTGTAATTTCAAAGACTGTCTAATTTATATGAATCTAGATTGAACATACATTTTTTTAAAGGATAAGACACCAAAAAGTTGTATTTTCTTAGCCTGAAATCTTGTTGGTTCAAGTGTTTTATGTGTTCTGAAAAGTTAGTAATTTTTGACTAGGAAGCACTGATTTCCAAATTATGTATACAGCAAGTATACATATTTCTTCTTTCATTTGATACAAGTGGTAGAATAAAATTTGGAAAACCATGTTGCAATCTATAAGTTTTTAAACATCAGCACCTGTGATGAGTAGCTGAAAATGTCAATTTTTAAATTGTATTGGTACAATTAATGTATTTTAACCTATTAAAAATAATGCATATATTGTCATGGGCATTGTCAGTAGATTTAACAAGTGTTCTTATTTATGATTTCAGCTTCATTTAAAAAATTAAATTTGAAAAATCATTGAAGCCTGGTATTCTTTTAAATATTGGAAAGCATCACTATACCTCTTTTCACCTTATATATCTCACAAATATGAAAGAATACCAGAAAAATGCCATGAAATTGTCACTTGGTTTTTCAGGACGACTTGATTGCCAGTTAGGAATTAAAGCTGATGTTTCTACTTATGTGTTCTGTACTCACCCATTTATATCAGATACTTTGAAGAGTTGTACTCCAGACATGCGCTGATTTTTGTTTGATTTACACTACAGTGTCACTCCCAGTGACATTTTCTTTAACTTTTGATTCCTTTTATCTAGTTGCCTATCTCTGTAGTGTTACATATGCCTGGCATCTGTATGTAGTCTTTGCCCTCTTCTATGTTCTGTTGCCTTGTTAGGCTAAGGACACTTGTCAGACTTGATTATCAACCAAAAAACACAAGAAACAAAAAAACTCATGTTTCAGTGAAAAGCATTTCCTTATCCTCACTTCCAGTCTTTCCTCATCTTTAGGCTTAATGTGGTTACACAAAGGCCATTTGATGTTTTCTTTGTTAGCATTTTAATGCTGTTGAGAATTAGACAGTAGCCAAATCTTAATGGGACTCTATTTCCTAATTTCTAAACCAAAACCTTCCAGCTGAAAGTCTGGCTCTTTGTCCCCCGCCTAGTTGAGTGGTATATGTGTTGTTAATATTACCATACCAAGTGACTTCAGCTTGGTCATATAGTGTGGTAGGGTAAAGTTCCATAGGTGGGCGAGGAAAGGCACTTGAAACATTATCATTAGTTAGCTGCTTAATATGCTGGTAACTTCATTATTTTATATCTAGGATTAGGGATTTTAGGATTTGAGTTTAAAATCTGGAGATTTAGAGGACCACAAATATGTGAATGATTATATTTATTTTGGCTTTTTACACTTTATATATTTTAATTTGTATTGATTATTCTTAGTGATGAATTCTCAACATTTTGCACCAAACCTTTAATTAAACATTTTCTTTCATACCTTGATAATCTTAACATGTTATTTTACTATGTGTCAGTTGCTGATGACTATATTTTTTTAAATTCAGAATTATGTAGCTATCCATTTTTTGCAACATTCCTAAATTTTAGGTTCAGCAGATAAAGAGGATCAACATTTGGTTTCTTAGTGTGGCTGGTTATAAATAGACCAGAAAATAGCAACAAGCTGAGCTGCTGCTTCACTAATGGCCCTTTTGCAAATATTTAAAAGCAAATGATTCATCATATAGAATCACTACAAGCAGAAACCTGGCAATTTTGTAGAATTTGACTCTGCTAATCAGAATATGGCAACAGGATGTTGAGTTCCTGCTCTGTACCTGATTAAAGCCAAATGTAGGAGTAAGCAGCTGGGAGGAGGAGGAAGTACAAGACCATCTCAGCTGGGGGTAGAACAGCTACAAGAAATCTAGAAAAAAAAATTTTAACCTTCCACATTTGTTTTATTTTTCTGATAACTTTAGTAGATAAACACTTGCTCAGTCTCAAGTTTTAAGTTTTTAAAGCATGTATTATTTAGGGAATACAATAAATCTATTGATGTACTATGATTTAAGCAAAATTTCCTCTGACAGTGAGATGTATTATTTTTATATGAATCTATATTATTCTAACTTTGACAAATTCTCTTCTTTATGTATTTCTTAAGACAATCACTCATGCCACTTATATCAAATGTAAATTATTTTCCCCATTGAACTTCTGTTTTCTTAAGTACTTTTTGACAGTAGAGGCTCTTTGATTTTGCTTTTTAAAAGTTATAAACCTCTGAGTTCATTGTAGTAGTTTCCTGTATTGGCTCAAACATTGTGAAATGTGTATTGATGCTTATTTCAATACTTTCATTTTAAAATTCTACTTTCCTGAAAATATTCTTTTTAAATGGAAGCAATCTTTGCTGTAACTTAAAATGTAAAAAGTATTAAAATTTTGACAATTTTCTGTTTTATTTTATTTTCTAAATCTTGTTATTTATATTCTTTCTGTATGTTATCTTTGATAACTGGCATATATGTACATGTATATAATATTTATTCCTAATTAGAAACCTTAGTTATATGTGCTAAATGCTGATATATAAATAATATCAGTAAATCCTCATCATTTTATTCATACTTATGAATAACCTTCTTAAATATCATTTTCATAAAATAGATATTATAGCTATATCCATACCAGCCAGACAAAAAGATAATACAGATTTCTTTACTTTTGCCAGTTTAATATTTTAGTCTAAAACATATGAGTTCAAATTTCAAAAACCAGAGTCATTACAAGAAATGTTCGTACCAATATCACTTTCATATAAATGAAAAAATTTCTAAATAAAATATTTGTAGCCTCAATCCAGCAGCATTTAAAAATGATACCATGATCTTAAAATTCCCATTATTTGGATTTTGACCAGTAATTACACTGATTTTCATGACCTTCTTATGATGCAGTCCCTGATTAATATACACATTTGCCTTTGTCTCTCTTTTACTGTAATGACAGCTCCTCTAATGTGTTTCTTAAAGTCATTCAGCATATTATGGGAAAACTCAGTGAGGTGAAATGATCTTACTTTAACATAATTTTTGGATTCTTGTGGTTATGTTTTTATTTTATTTTATTTTATTTCAATTTGTTTACACACATTGAAGTCTATTTTTCAATAATCTACTTCAAAGGTATTGAAATATTAGTATCTTCCTAAATATTCCACCTCCTACGACATTGCTGTTATTCCTTTCACTCATCCATCTATGGTGTTGTTTTTATGTAATGTTAGTAAGAAGAAGAAAAAAATTACTTTATCTTTATCTCTTTTTCTCTGGTGATTTTTTTCAAGGAGACTCAAATGCTTTTTTTTTTTCCTTTTTTTTCTTTTATTACTGTATAGTAATTATGTACATGAGTTTCTATTTTCATACCAGCACATAAAGCCCTTTGATTATATTTATCACCCCTCTTACCCTCTCATGCACACTTTCTTCCTCTAAAGCAGCTCCCATTTTATACTTATATCATTCATTTATATTGGAAATCTACATTGTATACATGAGAGAGAACATGGGATATTTGTTTTTCTCAGACTAATTTATTTCATTTAACATAATGATAGCTAGTTCCAGCAGTTTTCCTTTAAATATCAAAATTTAATTCATTATGGATGACTAACACCCCATTGTCTATCTATGTGTGTGTTTACACATCTGCATGTATATGTAACATAATTTGATATCAAGATTTTCTTTCAATCTCTTTGGATTCTTTGTCCTTTACTCTTCTGTTTTTCTTCCTTTTTTGGCCCACTCTTTTGATTCATACCTGATGCTTCAATTAGAAGGATGCCAGGTACAACTTGTTTTTAAATTTTTCTCTGAACCTATTACAGGACCTATCACCTTCATAAGTGCTATTTTGCTTGAAGAGTACAAAAACATAGAATTCCTTTGGAATATTAGAGCCATAAAATCCTTTGACTCTCCATAGTTGTGTACTGTTTGTTATTTCCTTATAATATTGAAGGCTAAACAACAAATTCCTTTATAGTGTTATTTTAAGAGACAAAACGTCCCTGATTCAGATTTAGACATTCCTCTTTCTAGATTAGTATCCGTGTGACATCAATTATTTGGATTTTAACCAGTAATTATACAGATTTGCATGACCTATGCATGACTTTCTTCTGATGCAGTCCCTGATTAATATACACATTTGCCTTTGTCTCTCTTTTACTGTGATGACAGCTCCTCTAATGTGTTTCTTAAAGTCATTCAGCATATTATGAGAAAACTCAGTGAGGTGAAATATCTTACTTTTACATAATTTTTGGATTCTTGTTGTTATGTTTTTATTTTAACTTATAATATTCTATGTTTATGCATATCTGAGTCATGGAGAACTGCAGAAAATATTTTGCAGCAGAAATGCTATTAAAGTGACCATGGATAATAGAATAAAATTATTTTTTACTTAGAAAACAGAAAAAGATGAGCTCTGGCATCTAGACTGAGGTGAAAATGCCCTCCCATTTCCAATTTTTCTATTTACATAGCCCAAGCTTTTAAATAATTAATGACATCTTAGTTATCAACACTGTGGGTTACTAGAGAAACTGTTCAAAATGGTTGTTATAGACAGGATTAAAGAGGCCCCTATGTCTATCTAACAAAATAGTGAAACAAATTTTCCCTGGCTTCTTCAAGTCATATCTTTATGGTATAGCAAAAGAGTTCAAAAACAGCTTCAAATTGAGATGCTTGAATTGTAGTCTGGCTTTACTATGAAGGAGTTACAAGGCCTAAGATCTCTGGTTTTCTAAATTATTTTTTCCTTCAAATCTGGGCATGTACCTGGAGGTAATGATCACATGCTCTCACTTCCAGTAAAGAGCTATATGATAATTTGAATGTGAAAGAAAAACAGAAAATACCAAGAGGAAATTAGTGAACTTACAAGATAAAGTTTTATAGTTTGTATTTAAAAATAACTGGCAAATCATTTTCTTTAGAGATACACATGTTGTATATGGATACCATTTTTATTTAGAAGGAAGTAATTGTGTGCCATAGTAGTATTATTTGCTTTGGGTTGTTCCCTCAGCAGTACAATTTGTATTCCTCACTACCATTACAACACTCCTTTCTACCTTCCCCTGGGAAAAAAAGAGAGAAAGAAAGATCTTAAAGGTATGATATCATGGCATGATTGTATATCTGAAGGAATCTGAGACACTTCCCTGTATTTCATGCCTTGAAGGTATTCAAAGATGAGAATTTTATACTATTACTCCACCCCATCAAAACAGGTTCAGATCAGTCTATGTGTTCTAAAGTAATAGATATTTATGGGTACAAATAGTACTCTAAATGAAACTTTATTTTATGTCACTTTCTCTAGGGAAAATCATGGCAAAAAATTATATAACATCTTAGTGTTTTCCTTCTACATAGAACATATTCTATGCATATTGCTCAAAACAGTAGATTTTGGCTGCACAATAGAAAAGGTAGTAGAAGTTATTGATAGGTAGACAGAGTGGAATGATGTTAAGATATTCTTTAATAGCAATTGTAAACATACACAAAATAGAATACAGATAAGTTATAAAAAACTCATTTTGGTTTGTCAATAGTTTTTATTTTGTTGTTTCTTATCAATCAGCAGTATTTTATTTTGTAGCTCATGTTTTTCTTTTCTTTTTTTTCTTTTTTCTTTTTTTCTTTTTTTCTTTTTTTTTGTTGTTGTTGGTTGTAGGGCTTGAACTCTGGGTCTGGGCATGACTGTCCCTAAGCACTTCAGCTCAAGTCTTGCACTCTACCACTTGAGCCACAGTGCCACTTCTGGCTTTTTCTGCTTATGTGGTGCTGAGGAAACGAACCCAGGGCCTCATGCATGCCAGGCAAGAACTCTACCATTGAGACGCCTTCCCAGCCCCTCATATTTTTCTATGAGCAGAGATTTCTTTCTTTTTCATCCCTGAAGCCAATGAATTTAATGGTTCATACATTTCTGTCAGTACAACAAGGTAAATGGAGGTGAAAGGCATTCAGATGGAGGCAGCTAGACATGCTTGTCTAGAGCTTAGATAATAATGGTTGATTTAGAGATAAGGACTTTACATGAAGTCAATATACTAAGTGGCAACTGAATTTTAAGAAATTGATATGATAGGGTTTGTTCAATGGAGAGAAAATTAGCCTTGGAAAGCACACAGAGTTAAGTGTGTATTGCAAGAAAAGAGTCTTGTTGGAAGTGAGCAAAGAAGTAGAGGACAATTAGAATTGATGGTGTCCAGAAAGCAAAGGAAGGAGGAGTATATTTCAAAAGGTCTCACTGGTTCAAATGTAGTCAAAAGAAGTAACAAGTGTTGAGAACTCAGCTGAGTTCAGAAGCAATATGTTTGAAGTATATTAATTGGTATATCCCTGTGGTTTGCACTGTAGGGTTGAAAATACATGGGAATGGAGAGGGCTGGGAAGTTGGCTCAGTGGTAGAGCGCTTGCCTTGCATGCCTGAGGCCCTGGGTTCGATTCCTCAGCACCACATAAGCAAAAAGAAAAAAGCCGGAAGTGGCGCTGTGGCTCAAGTGGTAGAGCACTAGCCTTGAGCTGAAGAGCTGAAGGACAGTGCTCAGGCCCAGAGTTCAGGCCCCACAACCGGACCAAAAAAAAAAAAAAAAAAGAAAATACATGGGAATGGAGAAACTCTAGCTAGCTTTAGAGATGAAATAGGATCCTGATAGAGTGAGTAAAGTGATAGACTATGGAATTCAGACTCTTCTGTTTTACCTAGATTTTTAATAGAAAATAAACTAACAAAATCTAAAATTGTTAAACCAGATCTCACATGTCAAAAATACCAGCTGATTTAGAATTCTAATATGTGTCTCCATTCCAGGACACATAAATTTGTTTCTACTTTTCCCCTTAGAGTTTAATTCATAAAGACATAATTGTTTTTTGTGTAGATAGCCATTACACAGTGTCTCTGACTAGACTTCTCTGACCTCTAGCTTGTACCGTATTGCTGAATTCCCTGAATCCTAGTGATACTTAACATCTTTCATGAGACCTTGTGTTTTGAGGTAATTTAAAACCCTATTAATCCAGGCCCCACTGAGTCAGGATTTGAGCTGTTCCAGACACAAGCTTATTAAACTCACCAGAAAAAAAAAAAAGTTTCACTAGGCAAATTAATAGTGCAAGCTAGATTTTAGTAAGAATGTTCAAACTACTTTAAATGGAACTTTGTTTATAAATATCAGTAAGTACTTCTTAAGTACTTGGGAAGCTCTCACTTATGAACTATCTGTACACCCATTGCAAATCACCTTTATCTAATTATTAAATGTGTGGATTGATAATGTCTAACATTTATTAGTTTAATTCTAGTTATACTTTATAGATAGGTTTCATCAAGTAATTTCAAACATTAGCCCAAATAATTTTTCTAAAGAGCAGTATTAAATTCAGACACCAAAAGATCACTTAAAACTTTCTTTACAATTAGGGTGTATTCTCTATTGTTGTATCCTTTAGTCATCATTCCATTATTTCTCCTCTTCCTATACTATTTTGAGAGATGTCAGTGCAAGAAGCCTCAGGACTCTTTCTGTTCCTTTACTCACAATAGCAGATTTTTAATGTCAGCTACAAGACCTAGTGAGGGTTCAGTTACAATATTGGCCCAATTACTAGAGTCTTTATATTGTATCTGCTGTGTCTACCAGAGGTCCCTGGCATATAATATATAGTATTGTTTGGAGGGACTTAGATGAGAAAAGCTTTTGGTTATGAAAATTAGAGGCTAATGTAATTATTTCTAAAATTTAAACAATGACAATATTCTGTTCTCACATCTTGAGTTGTTTTGAGGTATCAGTTCATAGTGAGGGGTAATACCTAGTGACCTTAATTTTTTTTATTTTCTGATACTGAGGACTGAACCCAGGGTCTTGCATATGTTAAGTTACATGTTTTACTTTTGCTCAGTATTTCAACCCTAGTAGTGGCTTCTTAAAGGCTTTCTTTCATAGCCTGTGGTTTCCTCTGAATCCTATATCTAGAAGTGCTCTGGAAACTTTGGTGCTTTAAATTACATTTGTCCTTGAAGGGTGTAGGTGTTTTATGACTAATAAATATTTCCTAAATTATTGTTCTAATGGAAGAGGCCTGCCCCTTGTAGCCACATGACAACAAGAGTGCTTTTCAAAGATTAATGAGTAATTTCAAATAGAGACTCGCCCAGACGAATTTGTATTTCAGTGGCTTCAGAATGTGTTGTATGCTTTCAAAGTGAAGAGCCTTTTTGTCACATCAGGAACTGTAGTTGAGGGACATTTAACAGTAGTTGAGGAAAATTAGTACATGAGGTGAGCTTCCCAGCCTTTCCCTCCGTCTCTCCTTTTCTTCCACCCCACCCTTCCTCTCTTCTTCACTCCTTTCTTTACCCTTCTTCTTTTTCCCTTCCTTCTCTGCCTTCCCTTTCTTCTTTTCTACCTTCCCTCCCCTTTGTATAAAACCCAGGGCCTTGTTCAGGCCTTGTTCAGGCTAGGTCTTAGGTTGTAACATGTGTTGTCATTTAGACAACACATGATATAACCTTTACTGTATATTTACCAGAAGTTTAGGGCAAAATACCCTTCTTAGGAAAACAGCATTGGAAAAAAGATCATAATAAAATTTGGCTGCAGTAGCAGCATAAAATAATGAGACCTGACCCTAACGTAGGACATTGGTTTTCCTAAACTTCAAAATATATTGATTTATTCCTGAGGTAATTTTATCCTTCTCATATTGCAAACCTTGCTATATTTTATTGTGTTCTAGTTTTACTATTTGAGAGTATAAGGCAAAGAAAGAAAATGATAAATCCTGTCAATTACATTGCTCCTAGTAAGTCTTACTCTAAGAGTTTATGGACTTTGCTGCTGCTGCTGCCTCTTGGAAATTTCTACATGAATTTTTCTCGCAGATTCTTTTGAGCGTAATATAAATGACAAATACTTTCTTAATATTTGGTTTAATGAGCATAGTACTTGTCCTAGTCACTGAGCGTTGCAATGTTTGACTCATTGGAATCTTAAGTAACTTATTTTTGATTTCTAAATTCGTGAAGTTAAAATACTATGTGCCCTCCTTCCCTTAGAGGGACATAAAGGATATTAATAGTATAGAAGCTAATATACTAGTAATGTTCTACTGCCACACAAATCTATCTTTTTTTTTTGTATCGTCATCATCATCATCCATCAGTAATGGCTTTCCCTGTTCTTAGATTAATGATGACTAAACAATATATCACATACATTTGGACTTAATTTTCACTCTGACATTCCTTTGTAAGTATGTTAGCATAGGAAATAATAGGTAATTTATTGTCATGAACTGTATTGTAGAAGATGGTCTTGTTCTAGCCTGGTTCTGTATGTATAGACTGAGACTATTTGTGTTACATGTATTCCTAGGTTTTTTTTTTCTCTGACTTTTGGAAATTGGCAAACAGTTTTAAAAAATCCAAAATTTGCAAAATAGCATATACACCAAGAAGTTTTCGATACCCAGTTATCAGCAAGAGTTTATTCTGATATTATTTTAAAGTTCCAGTTTAAACAAAAATATTGGGTTGGGGAGCCATTTTAAGGAATAGTGCAGGTAGATGTTAAATTTGTGTTTCTGTTGTGGGGGGAGGGAAAACAACAAACAACTACAAAATCTTGTTTGTGGACATTGGGCTCAGAATTCTATGATGTTTATGTCTAATGTAGCTTGAAATTATTATGAGATAGCCTGTCTAGACTAGAACTTTCTCCAAGGTCTATGTCTTTGAAATTAGCATAGGCTAACATTTTATAATAAGGTATTTTGAACTTAAGGAATAAATCATAGTTACATTGAAAGAACTCTTCAACTTTAGATTAAAGCCTTTTTGTAATGTTCAGTATTGGCTTGAACAATATCACTCAACAGCAAAGGAGAGGAAAAATGAAAGACAAACAATGAAGTTGGAGTATTTATAGGCAGTATGTTTCCACTTATACTTCAGTTTTTGACTATTATCTCTCATCATTCTGCCTTTTTTCCATGGATTTATAACTATCTAACAAGTTTTGCTGGTTGTTTGTCTCATTTCTATAGAACAGAAGAGCTAGGAGTGCCAGAAGACCAACATTTCTTCTATCCCTGTTTAAATAGGCACTCAAATTGTTTATTAAGGAATTAATGCATTTTTGGTTCCAGACCATGATGGAACAAAGAAAGTATGATGTGAGAAGTTTATATAAATTCAGTTTTCCTTCAGGAGACTTTTTAAGGGCTGGTCATGGTGACACATGTGAGACCATATTTTAGAGGACCATGATCTGGTCATGAACAAACAAAAAGCTAAAGTAAAAGGGACTGGAAGCATAGTTCAAATGAGAGCAACTGCCTTGCAAACATGAGAGTTCAAACCGCACTAATACAAAAAGAAAAAGAAAAAAAGAAACTATTTTAAAACACATTTTAATAGAACTGTGCTTATTCAACACAGCCTTTTTACTTGAAATCTGTTTGAGAATGTAATTCAAGCCAACAAATTAGTGAATGAAAATAAAATTAGAATGGTGAAATCATAGTAAAAGGAATTGTTGGGAAGTAGTAAATCAATTTAAATAAAAACTAATGCTACTATTTTAGGTCTTTAATCTATTTGAATTGTTTTGTATTTGGTGTGAGAAGCAAGTGTCTTCCAGTTACTTCTACATATCCATGGACCTTTATTTATTTACATATTTCTTTATTGGTTGTGGCATTCTTACTGAAAAATCAATCAATTTTAGACATATGGCTTTATTCCAGGATTCTCAGGTTCATTCCATTGATTTAGATAGTCTTATACTAGCTAATGTAGGGTCCCTAGTGATGTTCTTTTTTTTTTTTCTTTTAATTGTGAAAATACCGTACAGAGGGGTTACAATTACATGGGCAAGGTAATGAGTGCATTTCTTATCAAGCATTGTTGCCTCCTCCTTTGTTTCCCCTTACCATCCTTTCCCATCTCCCCCCCCCCCACACACACACCTCTAACCCCCTCCTTGTAAAGGGGAAGGGAAAAACAAATTGTTCTTTTTTTAAGACTTTTTTTCTCCCGTCTTTTGCAATTCCTTATGAATTTTTTGGGCAGTTCCTCAATTTCATAGTGCAAGAAGTAAAACTATATAACTTTTAGGGGAGGAGCTGGGAAGGTGGCTCAGTGGTAGAGTACTTGCCTCACATGCATGAGGCCCTGGGTTCGATTCCTCAGTAGCACATAAAGAGAAAAAGCCAAAAGTGGTGCTATGGCTCAAGTGGTAGAGAACTAGCCTTGAGCTAAAGAGCTGAAGGACAGCGCCCAAGCCCAGAATTCAAGCCTCACGAACAACAACAACAAAAACACTTTTAGGGGAAAAATATGATGTTTATGATTATCTGTTTGTCAATCAGTAATTTTTAGCTATGGCACCAGAAGCACAAGGAAGAAAAGAAAAAAAATTGATAAAGTAGACTTGATCAGAATTTAAAACTTATATGCTTCAAATGATACTATGAAGAAAGTGAAAAGCAACACACAGAATGGGAGAAAACTATTTCCATATTATATATCAGATAAAGGATGAATCCTAGAATATGTGAAAATTTATAGTCTAGTAATAGTAAGAAAAGTAACCCAATGAATGATAAATTATACAGGTCTCTAGTCTTTCACACACAGTGAGACCAATGAAGGATATTTTTAGGAGAGGAATTTAAAGGTGCAATACCTATGTACATCTGATCATATAAAATAATATGTATTGAAATGAACTCCAGGAAATGGAAACAAGAGGTTTTTTCTTTGTTGCTGTTTTTGTTTTCTTTTATTTTTGTCTTGTTTGTTTATCTATGTATTATAGGGTAAGGCTAGGCACAGAAATAGTGGGAACAAAGGGTGAACAAATGCAGACTAGACACTATGTTGAAAATGAACTATACAACTATGGATAGGGATGAGAGGGAAAAACTGAGAGAGACTGGGGGAAATGGTGTCATTGTTCAAAAAGAAGTGTACTCTCACATGTGTGACTGTAACCCTTCTATACTTCACCTTTTTGTTGTTGTTGTTGATCGTGGGGCTTGACCTCTGGGCCTGGGCACTGTCTCTCAGCTCTTTAGCTTCAGGCTAGTGCTCTACCACTTGAACCATAGCGCCACTTCTGGTTTTCTGAGTGGTTTCTTGGAGATAAGAGTCTCATGGACTTTTCCTCCCTGGGCTGGTTTTGAACCATGATCCTCAGATCTCAGCCTCCTGAGTAGCTAGGATTACAGGTGTGAGCCACCAGCACCCAGCTTTATAATAACAATAAAAAGCAATCGCAAAAGGAAGTGGAAAATATATGTGAGAAGAAATTTCTTAAATAAAAACAGATACACAAATGGTCAGGAAGCAGATGAAAATATATTTAATGCTGTAGTTTGGATCTTAAATGGCCCTTAAGGGCCACATATTGGCTTGATTCCTTGGAAGTAGTAGGAGCTTTAGGAGCTTGGGTCTAGAAGGAGGTCATTGAGAAGTATTGTGGGACCTAGTCCTCTTCTGTTTCTCTTGCCACATCCTCCAGACCATTGTCATCCAGAAGCCCCAACCAGTGGCCCTAAACAGTATGCCAAATCATGATTGAAATTTCCACAACTGTGAGCCAAAGTAACCCTTTAGTCTTTATAAGATGACTGTCTCAGGTATTTTATTAAAGTGATGGAAAGCTGAATAACATACATATTAATTACTTGTTCATTAGAGATATACAAATAAAACCATAATGGGGTACCATACTGTAAGGTGAGCATAATTTTGAAATCAGATGATGGCAAGGTCTTGAGGAAGAAATTGGAGGATTGTTACCCTTTTACACTGCTGGTGGGAATGAGAATATTGCAGCTACTTTTGGAAATAATCTGCAGCTTTTCAAATGGCTAAACACAGATGCTACTATGTGCTCTAATAACTACACACTAGATTATCTGCTAATGGATACAGAGTTTTCTTTGTAATAATCAAAATGTTCTTTTGGTGTTGTGCCAATACACTAGTAAGTGGATTTTAAAGAGAGGTCAAATAAAATTTTACAGAAATTTAGTAACAGATTTAAGCCATTGGAGATAATTTTTTCTGCCAATAAAGTATACATGGTGAAAATATTAAGCTATTAAAATATAACTTAATATTTTACAATTTTATGTATGTTTGTAAAAGGTGTAGTTGAGGTTTTTTTTCTGTCACTGCTTTATCTTTTACCTAATATTGTGTGCTTTTGTATGGTCTTGAGATAATTTAAAGTACCATGGCATGCCCTCTTTCTGTTCCTCTTTCTCTTCTTAAGTGCTGGCTGTATGCTCTAGCACCTTAACATACTGTTTCTGAAACTTAGTTTGCAAGCAGAGGTAATGCAGGTTAGTGCAGCACTCCGTGTGCTTTTGTTACCTTTTATTCTATTTGGAATCAGGTCATGGCTTTGTAGAGCTTTGCAAGGCTCACCTAGCTTCTACTTCTGTTTCCTTTCCACTGCCCTTCCATTCTTTGCATAGCCTTTAGAGCTGTTGTCATAGGAATGTGTAGGTACATCCTCCTTATAGAAAAAAAATTCACACTCCCTCACCTGCCTCCTGAGGTGCCAACTCACTGACCCATCCCCTCCTTGCATTTTATTCCATCCTAAAATTTCACTGTTTTTCACTTGCCCTGCAATCTGATACTGCCTGCTATACTGTAACTGGTGTGCCTGTCTTCCTCACTCTCCTCCTTGTGCTGTTTTAGGGAGGTAAAACATTTATACCATCAGAAAGTCAGAGCCAGAGCTACCTCACTATGCCACTACATCAATATGCCCTTTCTACTTTCTATCTTCTGAAACAACTGTCAGAGCTATCTTATTCAACATGGTCTAGACTAGTTATAATTTTTACTATCTTGTTCACTATTCATTACACATAACTTATTTGAATGGAGGGGGCAGTGTAGTACTTTGTAGGTAATATTTTATAGACACGATGTCTTTTTTAGTATACATTAGTTACATAGGGAGAATTTCATTGTGATATTTCATTCATGTATATACTATATTCTAATAAATCTCATCCTATCATTCTCTTCTCCCTTCTCCACTTCTAAAAGCAATTTCAACAAGTTTTATTGTTCTGTTTTCATACCCACACATCATCTACTTTGACCATGTTTCTTCCTCAGCCACTCTCAGAGTGACCTCACTAGTACCCCCTAGCAGAGCCTGTTTCTCTTTACTCCTCAAAATGGTACAAAAGCTAGGCTGGTGCTTCTAAGGAGTGGCTCCTTCTCAGTAACCTTGAGAAGACTGAAGATTCCATCCTCTAGAAGATGATAATGCCTACATGAAAAACAAAGAATAGCTTATGCCCTAGGAAAGCTCAGGGAAGTAAAACCAAGGAGCTTAGGGAAGAGATTCATGAGCCCTAGGGAAACAAATACTTGACTTAGAAGACCAGCTGAAAGCAACCTTCAATATGGAGAGAGAAAGTAATGAGAAGATGGCTCACCAAATACAGTGGCTCTGCCACAAGTGCTTTTCAGTGGGGTCACAAGACCACACAACTCAATGCACAAGGAATTGGAAGACCCTCACCTTACCTCACCTAACTCACCTACTAAATTTCTGCCTTCCCTTGAAGGCAATAGCTCTGATTGCACACAGGATGAACCTAGCTTATGCAATCTCAGATTCTATCAAAAGGGGAAGTAATACAAGCAAAGGTGGGGAGCACATCATAAACCTAGCAATTCCACCAGAGTCCACAGTTTACAGTGGCTACTATATTTGAGTGAGCAGCAGCTTATACATATATAGTACATTAGTGACTGTAAACTTGGGAACATATGCTGTGAAACTTTAAGTGACTTTGCTACTACTGTTCCAATAGCACCAACGCAAATGTTCCTGCTGCCACATATGGGAAAGTGCTAGTCACTTATAGGTATAACTATACTACTGTATTTCCTTTCAATGTAAGCCAATCTGGTAGTTCATGAACGGACAAGGAAAATACCAGGCTCTGTTCAAACACCTGTCTCAATCTCATTGAAAAGGAAGCACTACTAGGTGGGAATTACCTAAAACTTCTAACTATCTGGGATGCAATTTTCTGCTTTTTAGCCATCTCTGATTCTAAATGTAATAACAACTAGCTGGGCCCCTGAATGGCATGTGGACACAGACTATTGCCAACATTGTCTGCCAAAGAGCAGAACAAGAAGCTTGAATTTACAGTAACCTTTTATCATAGGCTTTCCACCCCATACCTTCCTGCAGCAATGCCACTAAAACTCTCATTTGAGAGAAAGGTGTATATTAATAACAGATAAGTCTTCATGTTAAGTTTCTGTTTTCTGAATTTTCTATCACAGATGAGTGTAGCCCTCACAAATAGAAGCAATTTAGCACAACAGAGAAGAGAATTAGAAATGATAGAATAGGTTCTCTCTTGTTCATATACTACTTGGAAAAACACGTTTTTGGTTTTGTTTTGGTTTTGGTTTTGTTTTTTTGGGGGGGGTCTGGTCGTGGGGCCTGAACTCTGGGCCTGGGCGCTGTCCCTCAGATCTTCAGCTCAAGGCTAGCGCTCTACCACTTGAGCCACAACACCACTTCAGGTTTTTCTGTTTTATGTGGTGCTGAGAAATCAAACCCAGGGCCTCATGCATGCAAGGCAAGCACTCTACCACTGAGCCACCTTCCCAGCCCTTACTGACACGTTTGTACTGTAAAATTCTGCCCAATGCCTCACCTCAGTTAAATGTTCTATAAATATTTGTTGAAGAGTTGTTTTCATGATTCTTTGTGAGAATTATAAGATTACAAATTGTGGTATACAGCATATTATTCCCTTGTGGGAAAAGTACACCACCAAGTATTATTTTCAGAAGTGATATTGTTATCACCTAGAATGAGTTGGTAAGAAATTCACCATGTAAAAAAGATAGCAATGAAACAAAAGTAACTATAAGAAAAAAGAAAAAAAATAATATACAGCAGTGGAACATCAGTGCCCTCAACTGGCATTTGCCTGGCATAGTGGTTAAACAGCAAGAAGGCCATGGTGAAGGAACTAAGCCTGGAATAGGCAGTAGGAATGGGGAAGGTGTGTCACTGAAGAAGAGTGATGGCAAGTTTATTGAGATGGACAGCAAAGCTGAAAAGGTAGACACAACGGTTGGATGCAATTTTAGGCAGTTTGGCAGCCAGGTGGCTGTGGATAATTGCTCAATGTGTGCTCTGTAGGTCTTCTGAGGTGTAAACTAATAAATAAGGGACACCTTTCCCCTTTTGCTGAGACACTAAGAAGGGAAGACTGGTACATTGTATATATGTGCAGAGTAAATGAGTCTTATACCTTCTGTTTTCTGGATAAGATGGAAAAATAGCCTGATAGAGAATGAGAAAAATATGGAAGAGTAGGAATGGTGAAGGGTGACAGGAGATATTATTCAAAGGGTTATATGTGAAAAGGGAGTGGGGATTATAGCTTAGTGGTAGGGTCCTTGCCTAGATTTGATGTCCTGAGTTTGATTGTCGGCATTGCAAAGACTAACGAAAGGGGGGAAGGGAGATGAGAGGGAGAAGGAGAAGGAGAGAGGGAGAGGAAAGAAGGAAGGAAGGAGTGATCATCAATGTATTGGCTACTTTACACATATTGCTGTCCATAAATTTAAAATAGGCTTAAACTCATTCTTGGGCAGCCTAGTAGTGGAACAGAAGAAAAAACAGAATCAACTGGGAAGAGACTAGGATTTACCACAAGGTTTGTTCCAGTGTGAGTAAACATATAGGTGAATGAGTTGACTAGACAGGAAGCCCATCATATTACCAATAGAAGTAGCAACAACATCTGACCAAAAGTTTTAATCCATAGGGAATTTATTTCATTTGAAATATGGCTTATGAAGGTTACAGAGGGAAGCTAGAGAGAGAAGGGGCTCCTTAGGATAATATGGGAGCAAATAATTTATTGTGTAAATATTCTCAATTTTCTTGTAAAGTGAGTAATAAATAACCCTATTTCATAAATGAGGCAACTGAGGCACAGGGAGGCTCAGGAACATGCTCGACATAGCATTAATGCAGAGCTTGGGTTTGGAACCAAGGTGTCTGAACCCCCCAGACCAAAGAGGACAGGAACCTCTTGGCCAGGGAGGCACTTGTTTAGAATTTTCATCCTGGAAAGTGACTATGGGTCTCAGAAGGACTCTGAGAAGGCTGGAGTTAGAGAGGAGGGATTTGACCACTCATTTTAGTTTTTCTTACTGGGGAAGGGGAGAAGCAGTCTGCCTGAGCGTTGGTGTCCTGCCTTGTCATATTCTTGAAATAGTGTTTATATACATCCCAGTTGAAGAAAATAAAAGAATATATGAAAATATGTGTTGGAACCATGCTCTTCTTTGTACTGGTTTTGGCAAGATACTATGAACTAGTTGCAGCACATGTAAGAGTAAGGTTTCTATAAGAGTAAGGCAGCTTCTCTGTGTATTCTCGCAATACCAGCTAGTAGCCAGCGGCCACTTGACATCCTCTTCTGAGAGTTCCAGATTTCACTTGAGTGTGGACTAGTAGAATCAAAACCTTTGACATTTAGAATGAATAATTTACATTTTACCTTGACATTATCATGAAATGTCCATAGCTTCTAGGAAAATACAGCTTCTTAGCAACCATATGTAGGCAATGTGCCATGTGAGGGATTGAGAGTGGGGGTCATGCTAGAAATTTAGGAGGAATTGTCACAGCTAAGCCTTAAGGAGATGAATTTCAGTTTAACAGGAAGGCACTACCTCTCCTCTACTTTACTCTCAGTTCAAATGCTATAGAGTCTGCATGAAAAAAGGCTTGTTTTCACTTTTACTGTATATAATATAAAATAATCTCACAGATATATAAGCAGTTAGGCTTTGATACAGACTCAGGACAGAAATAAAGTTGTTTGCCCATTTCAAAGCAGGAAAAGTGGACATCAGGGTAAGAAGTTAGAAGAGACACATCTCAGCTGCTGTTTTCAGACACTATGTTCAGCAACTTTTTATAATTCTTCTGTTACTTCAAATGTGCTTATAGTAAGTCCTTTTTCCTTAAAGTGTATAGTCTGTCCCACTGAATGTGATGGAGGATTTTCTAGAAGAGGTAGGGCTGAGAGCAGAGTCATATGACCACATAGGTCAGTTCTTCTGCCTAATAGAATGTTCTAAAAGATTAACTTGTTCTCAGGTTCTACTCTGGTTTTTTGTTTTGCTTTTTGCTGTTTTTTTTGTTTGTTTGTGGTCGGTCATGGGGCTTGAACTCTGGGCCTGGGCACTCCCTCAGCTCTTCAGCTTAAGGCTAGCACTCTACCATTTCAGCCATAGCACCACTTCCTCAGGTTCTAATCTTTTCCCTGCCAATACAGGATCATAAAGGTGTAGCCATTATAGGCTATACCTTTGAACCAAAGTGCTTAGATTCTATTCCCCTCTGTGATGGCTCACCATAAACTTGCATTTACAAGCTTCATGCTTGGCCCAGAGTCTTCCTTCAAGCCTTCTTTTCAGAACTCATGTTATGAAAATGTTTTTGAAAATTTTAGATCTTGAAGGCTTATTAAGAAAATTTAGTTTATAAAATATAAAAACACACATACTAATTTGGGCTTAAGACTAACAATTTAGAAGACTACATAAAATGTAAATAGCATTTTAATTCTGATTTGGTTTATTATCTTAA
Source organism: Dipodomys merriami (assembly GCF_024711535.1). Taxonomy (NCBI): domain Eukaryota; kingdom Metazoa; phylum Chordata; class Mammalia; order Rodentia; family Heteromyidae; genus Dipodomys; species Dipodomys merriami. The sequence goes on from NW_027202937.1 coordinate 34,367,890, forward strand.
AAACAGACATAATAAGTTTGCAAAGTTTTTATTTTGTTGATTTTTTTTTCAGTTGTAGGGCCTGAACTCTGGGCCTGGACACTGTCCCTCAGATCTTCAGCTCAAGGTTAGCACTCTACCACTTGAGCTACAGTGCCACTTCCTGCTTTTTTTTCTGCTTATGTGGTACTGAGGAATTGAACCCAGATCCTCATGCATGCAAGGCAAGCACTCTATCACTGAGCCACCTTCCCAGCCCTGATTTTGTTGATTTTTCCAGCCTCAAATATGCTAAAGAATTAGATTCTATTATACTATAATGTTTGAGATTGATATTTTACACCCATTTTCTTGTTTTGTTTGCCTGAGTAATCTTAAGTACCTTCACTTCCATCTTATTCAGAATTATATTGGACTTTGGATGCCTGAGGATCTAAATATTCACATCTCACAAAAATCTTCACATCTCACAAGGCACATCCACTAATTTTTTGTTGTTGTTGTTGTTTTTTCCTTTGTTCTCTAAAACGTACCCATTTCCTCTTTAGCTCTCTTTTTGTGGTACCCTGTTTATCATAACACTTTTTTCTTTTTCTTACTTAGAAAATATGTTCTGTGCTTTTACCCCTGTGTCTTACATGAGTAGACTGTGGGGATGAGCTGAGACCTAACCCGGCCTATGAGGCTATGATACAGATCCCACGATGTCACCAGGCAGGACCATACTCAGAGCCAATAGATCTCTTGGTGCTCTGTCATGGTTCAGCCCAGAACATATGAGAAAAGACTTGCAAATCCCTCTGTAACTCTTAACAGCTTGTTATTGTGTTTGTATTCATAGATTTGGCATAACAAGAATTGTCATATTATCTGATTTCTGCTGTTTAGAAATATATAAAGTTAGAAGATGCTTCTATTGTGATCTTTCAATATCCATAAAATTAACTCACTTTTTCATCAAACACCTTTCTGTTGAAATACTCTTCTACACATCTGTGTTGTGAAGGCCTTGTTTGCATAGACTTAGACAAGGAGAAAAGCTGAGATTAGTCAGCAGCCATTATCTCTTACACTTAGTGCAGTCACCTTTGTTCTCCACAAAACTAGTGCCCCTTCTTAGCTATTTCCTCTCCTCCCTCTCCAGTTTGGTATGGCAGGCCCTTGGGGAATGAGTCACCATCTAATGCCCACAGTACGCTAGGCACCCAAATCTCTTGGGCCAGTGTACAGAGGGAAATTCCTTTCTCTGTAAATATGAAGTTCACTGAATGAAAATACTAGTCAATGAAAACAGAGACTTTCTTCTTTGGGTATCTCCAGATTCCATCATTATCCCAGAACAAACCTTGTTTTCAGAAAACATGTAGCATCATTTTGGTATTAACTTACACAGAAAGCTTTAGTTACAAAGAAACATGTATTACAGAAAACATATTGTAGAAAACATTAACATAAAGGTTGCATATGGGAGTATGTTGGTGATAGTTTTGTTGTTTTCCTTATGTTATTTTTTCCCTAATGTTGATTCTGTCTCCACTACTTATTAACTGTGTCCATAGGCAAGCTCCTTAATTGCTCAGATCTTTAGTTTTCCCAGATGTAAAACAGACATAATAGCAGTCCCTGACTCACTGGCTTGTCATAGAATGTAAACAGCAAAGCGCTTATGAAGCAGTTGGCCCAATGCCAACTAAGAATCCTACTACTACTATTACTGCTGCTACTACCTCTTCTGTGCTTACTCATTTCTCTTTATGCTTAATTCTTTTGCTCAGTGAAGCCTCACCTTATTTTAAATTGTAATCCAATATTACTCCCTTATTCCTTCCCTCATTTTTTTCATGTTGCATATTACCACTGAATTTACTATGTATTTCTGTTTTTATTTTTTTTCTTTTCCTCCCACTAGAACACAAGCTCTATAATGTGGGGGAGAGATTATTGCATTTTGCTCTCACTGCTCTATCTGATACCTAGAGCAATGACACAGCTTTGGGAGCTGTTTTGTATGTGTTGTGTGAACAAAAATAATTTGTAATGACTATCCAGGGAGAGTTTCGGAAATACTGCTACTCAGTGTATCTGCAGCAATAAGTAAAAATGAAATAAAATTAGAGAAAATTTTATAGCACTCTAAGAGATACTACAACTTACAATTGGTTTTAGATTTGAGCCTATCTTAAATATATATAAGTAGAAAGAAACAAAAAAAGATTTTGAAATTTTCTTTCCCACATTTAGTCTTAATCTTCTAGTTTCCCTTACACAAATAAGTAAAGCCTGAGTTGGCAATCATTTTACATCCTTTATGAATGTTTTCTGGTGATTTCTTAAGTCTGTTTTGTGCCCCTCAACTTCTAAGCCGCAGCAAGTTGGATCTGGCCAGGTGAACCACCACTAAGGATGACATGTGACTTCCAAGAGCAAACTACTTCCATTAGTTACTGGTTTCTTGAGCTTTTACAGGATGAAATAAAAAGAATAATGATAAAATATCTCCTTTGAAGAAATGTTGTATATTGTTTGTTAGCTTATTCACATTATTCTTACCTTGACATGCCCAGCAGCTTACCGTCAAGCTGTGGCAATTTTGAATAATGGATTGATAAATAAAAGATAAATTGCTTTAACTAGACATTCCTGACACCTCTCCCAGATTATTAAATTAGTAACAACAAATAGATATGTAAAACTTATGGCAAGATTTGAGCTTGGGGGATAGACATGTAATGTCATTTTGAGTCTTGTGGTCTCAAAAGACTACTTCTGTACCTATTTGTTTTTATGTTGTACTGTTGATGTGTGTAAAGTCTACTTTTCTAAAGAAGCTTTCAGGTAGCTGTTGATACAGTTTTGGATTATGTATCACAACTTTTGTAATTATATCTAGGTAGTGTAAGCCTAGATTTCAAAAGGGAGAGAAAAAACAAGTGGTTGAGACTTTGTGTAGAGATACAAGTTCAGCATTTTATCAGTTTTGTCTATGCTACTGCACAGTCTCCATTTATAAATGTATAGCAATGTACTGTATGCATTATGTGCCTGTCCTGACTGATTTTCTACCTTGAAGGTAACTTACTCTGGAAAGAACCAAGACTATTTTTCAGCGAGGTAGGGAGAACAGGTAATAACTTCTCATTTTACTTGAGCAAATTTCCCAAAGAAGATCATTTTCTTAGTCACAGTGAACATCTTCACAGATTACCTAAGATTCAAGATCTTGATTTGTAATAAATCTTAAAGAGAAAGCAATGTTCTTTTAAACAAAAGAAATGTTGAAACTTGAAATTACGGGCACTCACTAGTTTTCTAGGGTCATTTTTCAAACTGTCATAAACATGCCAGTATACCAAAGCTAGGCTTTATGCATCATAAAGTCATGGAGGAATAAGCACTTCCCACTTAAATGTGGAAATGAGCCATTTCCCAAATACAAAGGGAGTAGATCTTTACTTGAAGCCAGGTGCAAATTCTGACTTGCCTATCTTCCTCCAAGATAGGTTTTAAGGATCATAAACTTATGCCACCTTTGCAGTTTTAGAACTACCCTAGTTTGAGTAGCCCACCTCCTGTATTTTTACCATCACTCCTTCTTTCTACTAAACTTCTACATTTTTGGCTACATTTCCAGTGCTGCATTAAATTTTGAGAGTTGAAGAAAGATCAGGCCTTTGACATCATTATTTGATGTGAAGTTGGTGGGTATATTTGATAAAGACTTAGGTCTCTTTAATCCTCATATTTTTGGTTTTGTTGATTATGTGTTCTATTTCCAGAATTACATTTGATTATTTTTTCAAGTCTGTTCTTTTATTTTGGCCTATTTTAAAAATTGACCTCTTGGTCAATTTTTGTTTCTTTTCTTTTTTTCCATTTGCTAATTTTGTGATCCAATTTTAAGTCAGTGTTAATGAGATACAATTTAAAGTCATATTCAGAATGTTATTTTCATTTCCTCTCCATAAATTCTCTCTTAATTATAAATTTTATTGGTTCTTATTCTTAACATTAATAATGTTTTTTGAATTTCATTTATGGATTGAAAGTATAGCTCAATGATTGGATGTTTATTTAATATGCACAAGTCTTTAGTTAATCCTCAGCACTAAAAGAAATTATTTTTCAGATCTATATTAAGCAGGATCCCTAACTCAAACCACCACCAGCCTATATTTTTAGTGGTCCTCTGATTGTTAATGGCACACCAAGCCTCTAGGACAGTCTAGGACAGTCTAGTGCTGAGCAAGTTGTGAAGTTTACATTGCCTAGACTCTGAAATTGAGTTCTAATAGCTCTATCAAAGAAATATAGGAAGGAATAAGATTTTTTTAATCACTTTTTGCAGGAGGAGGGGAAGGTCTGGTGCTTGAATATGGGCTTGGGTGCTGTCCTTGAGCTTCTTTTACTCAAAGGAAGTGCTCTACCACTTGAGCCACTTAGGGCTTTTCTGAATAGTTTATTGGAGATAAGAGTCTCATGGAGTTTTCCTGCTCAGACTGGCTGCGAACCATGATCCTCAGATCTCAGCCTCCTGAGTTGCTAGGATTATAGGCGTGAGCCACTGCCACCCATCACCTTTGCTTTTTTAAGAAAACATTCTTAGTTGAGTAGTTATACAAAGGGTCAATTTCACCCCTTTCAACATTGTCATCCAACCCTCCCAACATACCCCTTCCCTCACTTTTCTTAATTTTGTAGGAAATGTATTGACATTTTCCCCCCATTTAACAAAGCAGTTTATGTATATAATGCACCTTGTACTGTGTCATGTCAAGGACATGAAAAGTTCTGCTCTTATTTGATAACTTAAGAAATATTGCTGAATGTCTAGTATATGACAGAGACTGGGAGAAGTATATATAGATGAACAAATCCGGAGGTAGTTCTGTCCGTTACTTTCCCTCTAACAGTTTTTATTTCTTTTATGCATAATTTGTATCTAAATACACTAAGTTCTTTGAAGTGGAGCAGATTAGGGAAACTATTTTTCATATATCACTCAGATGAAGACAGACATTATTTTATTTAGTATTTAATCAGACTGAGGGCTTTATCTTTTGTCAGTGCTTCTGGACTCTACTAGCTGGTTTATAATCTCTCATTATCAGTCATTATTCCTGCTTCCTGTGCCCTCATAATCTAGCAACCTTCCCTCCAAATCTAGTTCCTCTTGTTGACTTGCATTCCTGTTGTTGCCTTGAAACCCTATTCTATTCTATCTTGACCATTATTTTAATTTATTCCATTTTGATAATGGTATTCTTTACTGTTTTCCCTTATTTGCATGCCAGTTTGCCACACAGTTCTTATTTATTTTGAGCTATTTTTCTTGCCTGTCTTTTTTAAAATTATTATTGTGAAAATACGCTCAGAGGGTTTACAATTACATGGGCAAGATAATGTGTACATTTCTTATCAAGCATTATTGCCTCCTCCTTTGTTTCCCCTTCCCATCCCTTCCCATGTCCCCCCTCCCCCCCCCGCACCCCTCCCCTTCCCCCGGGCAAAGTTGTATAGTTCGTTTTTCAACATAACAACTTGTACATCTCATTGTTGCAATGGGTCCACCTGTATCCCTATTTAAACGATTTGTTTTTTCCCTTCCCCTCCACAAATTATACCAACATCAAATACAGTAAAAGCAGGGGTTATACCATGGGGGGGGAGGGACATACAAAGCAACAAAGAAATCATGTTATAAATATGTTAGAAACAATCGCATGAAAGCAAAAACGTTTGAATACTTACCTTGGGGTTCAGTTCACCTAACATCAACTTATCTGACCTTTTCTGCTTGACTCAGACATATACTAGTTATTGCAAATAAGGGAAACCATGGGACCTATGTTTCTTTGGGCCTGGCTTACTTCACTTAATATAATTTTTTCCAAGTCTTTTCAATAGTATATTTTCTGTAAAATATCTAGTTCCCTTAAGAAGGGTAACTTATTATAAAAAAAAAAAAACTTTTATACATTTCTCCCACAGCTTTTTTCCCCTTAATGTTTCTTCTGAATTTGATTCACTATTTACTATTTTTAGAAGAGAGAGAGATCAAGTGGAATGGCAACTAAGAAGAAAGGAAAGCAGCTATGATGTTGCTTTGGCTTCTCTCATATTTAACTTACAAACACTGGGATAATCCAGTCGCCAATGAAGTAAAAAGTTCCATAAAGCAAGTGTTTTGTTTTGCCCGCAAACAGTAATTCCATTTCTGTCTTCTTGAACCCTTCCATGTGGATTTTTAATATTTTAACTTTTTATTTCTTTACCAATTCTGGGGTTTGAACTCAGAGCCTGGACACTGTCCCTGAACCTTTCTGTGCTCAAGGCTAGCACTCTACACTTGAGCCATAGCACCATTTCCAGCTTTTTCTGATTATGTGGTGCTGAGGAATCAAACCCAGGGCTTCATGCATGCTAGGCAAGCACTCTACTATTAAGCCACATTCCCAGCCCTCCATGTGGATTTTGAGACCTCTGTTAAGGAAACCTTATTGTGACTTTCCAAACTCCTTTAACCTTTCAGGTTCCCCCTCCCCTTTCTTTTGGGGGGGGAAGGGTGAGGAGGTCATTTTTTTCTATTTTGTAAAGAATGATTAGCATTGGAGATGTCAAGGTCAATGCCCTGTTTTAATGGTGGCTATTCTACATGTGATTTATAGGAGCCTATAAATAAAGTATGCTGAACACTAATGGAGACTATATTAGTTAGCTAAAGTGACCTTTCATCTCATTTCTCTGTACAAAGAATTTCCCTAATTATTAGTAATGTCATCGTAGTCATAGTAGCTTGTCTTGAACAAAGTTGGCTAAGAACCCCTCAAACAGTGAACCCCTCTCGTCCTTTCATTGCCATCACTGTCTTTAAAGCAGAGGGCTCACCTTAATGTACCAGCAATCAGAATACCTAGGAAGATTAAAATTGTGATGATATAAAATGAATTTCAGAGATACCTTCATTTTTCAATATACCTTCATTTTTCAATATTGATATATAAGATTAGTATAGTTACCTTTTTTATTGTTTTTGGTTCTGGGCTTTGAACTTAGGGCTTCACACTCTCACGGCTTTTTGACTGAAGTCTGGAACTCTATCACTTGATTTAGCAGTGATACTCACTAGATACTGTTGGGAAAATAGAGGAGAACAGAAAAGGAATAGGCTGGACTTGATCATCAATAGGTGAGGACTGTTTATTGAGGAACAGTGAGTGGCACAGACCTTCCCCCTCCCATGGGTTTGGAGGTGGGATGTTTACGGCTGGACTTAGGTGGATTGTCCTGCATGCACATGGAACAAGTTCGCTCATACCTGGGATTTTGCCTGGCTTCAATATGGGCCTGGGACAATAGAGTGGGGGTCAATCCTTCATATTCCATCTTTAGATACGTAAAATGATCGGGTCAAGAGGGGAGAGGCATGGGAAGGGATAGGAAGGGGAAACAAAGGAGACAACAATGCTTGATAAGAAATGTACTCATTATCTTGCCTATGTAATTGTAACTCCTCTGTACGGTATTTTCACAATAAAAAAATAATAAATTTATTCGATTAAAAAAAAAAGGGGAGAGGCAAGTCCTTCATATAGGATCTTTGGGTAAATAAAAAGAATTGGACTGAGAGTGGAGTAATATGGAGTTATGGGAACAAAACAGATTCCTATCATTTGGAACCCTGAAAGAATATAAAAGGTAGAGGGATGTCATGCTCTTTCTGGCTACTTCCTGCTGGCATGGGGGCGTTGAGGAGTCATGATGCTGGGGTCATCAGTGTCCAGGTCTGTGCTGGGTAGGGCAGTGTAAGCGAGGCCTCTGGTTGCCTGCAGTAATAGGATGGCCTTCACTTGCTCCCAGGTCCGAGTGAGGACTGTTATCCTGTTAGAGAGAAGTTTGAAGAAGGTGAGATCAGGCAAAAGGCTGACAAGGTGGCAGGACTAGTTGATATGAATGACACAGGAAAACACAACCTGGGCACAAGCTAGAAGAGTTCCATTTGGAGCATGAGCCCATAACCAGTCAGAAGCAAGGGCTGGATTGGAGTGATTAAGGGCCTGGTGAGAGGCCTTGATCATTTCCTATAAATATCAGGTAACAAAGGCAAGAATGTAAATTCCTGTCCAGTTAGAAGTTAGACAGATATGGACATTAGATGGACAAACTTCTCAACTTATTTCTCTCTGGTTAATTTTGAAAGGGCAGGCACAAAATGGCTGATGTGACATCATCTCCTCTTATTCTTCTCCACCTCATGCTGGGGGGTCTAGGTGCTTGTGGCTGCGATAACTTGTCCCAGTTGGCATTTATGGGCTTTGAACTCAAGGCCTGGGCACTTTCTCTGAGCACTTCTGCTAGAGGCTAGTGCCCTACATTTTGTCTGGGCTGCCCTACAGTTCACTGGGCTGCGTTTAGCATTTGGCTGGTAATTTAGCCAGTTCCAGTCTGGCACTTTGCTGGTTAGTTGGGAGATAGAGTCTCAAAGGTATTTTTCTGTCTGGCCTGTCTTTGAACTGCCATCTTTGCCACAAAAACCCTTTATTATTTCCAATTAAAGCAACAAGGAGATAAGTAGAGCTTACCTGTACTCTGTCAAGAATTGATAAACAAATACTTGGCCAGAATTCTGGAAAGACAAAACTCAGTAGATGGGATGAGAGTTTTAGCATAGATGTAGTATAGCTTGGCTGCCTGGAAAACTGATAACCAAAGTTCACAAGAGGCTCTCCTGACCTACACTTGTTTCAATAGCATAACAACATAGCCAGATGGAGTCAGGCAGGAATCTAGTCTACTTCTATCATGATGGAGCTAGTCAAGATGGTCCAGGCAGGATCTGGACTAGACTTTGTCCCTCTGATGGATTGTCTCCTGTTGGGCTGCTTACAAATTTCTGTACAGATTAAAGACACTTGATTTTTGGTGGACATAAAGAATGACATGCTAGTTTTAATGTAAATCACAGTCAACAATTACATACCAACTTACTCATAAGCTTTGTCTTTTAAGGCATACTCATACCATCTGCTACATACTCAAACTTTCTGGGGACAGAAACAAATATTTGGAACAAACATTTTAAGACAATTCTTATCTCCTTACTGGTGTTTTTCATCACAGCTGGCTAGGAGCTCAGCTGGGTCTCATTCCTTTTACTACTTCCCATGATAAAGATGTTCCTTTTAACAAACAGCACATTTGATAATTAACTTCTTCAACACAAAATTCAGGAAATACTAGTACCAAGAAATAGAAGATACCTTTTTATACAATTTTTTGCATTACAATGAGATTATGTTGAACATGTTCTCTCTCTCTCTCACACAGACACACACACACACACACACACACACACACACACACACACACACACACACACTTAAAAGTTTTAAGGCATGCTTAGGTTTTTAAAAAAATGAAAATCAGCCATAAGTTTTTTGGAATTCCAGTGACAAAGTGATATTATTTTGCACAATATGATAAAACCACATGGTCAGTGTCAGAAAAGTAGGAAATACCAAACAAAATACAAGGCAAATTTTTACAAACAGAATTTAACAGAATTTCCATGCTTAAACAAACACTGATAACAAGAACAGAAAACCTTTAAATCAGTTTTGGTGATGAGATGCATTAGTATATGAATTGAATATTTTAACACCTAAAGGAGTGAAGAGAAGTAAGGTTGGTGGAAGAGGGGGGGGGGTGTAGAAAAACACATCATGTGGCCTCTGTCTTTTCCTAAGTTTCAGCTTCCATGGCCTGCAGAGAGAATTGGGGGAGGAAGTGGCTGAACAGGTTTGTAAGGGGAAGAGGTAGCACTTTTAACCTGAAGACATTTAAAGTGAGGATGTGAAAGTACTGAAAAGTGAATGTTTGAGTAACTGGATAGAGAGAGCTAGTGGAAGAGGTGAGAGGGAGGGATTTCTCCTCTGTAGCTTCCTAGAGGAGAATTTAAGAATCCAGATTTTGAAGTGAGTAGACTCAGGAAAGAGAAAAGGATTGGATTATTGTCTGAGTCCCAAAAACAAAAAGGACTAGTTTGTTTTCATTATGGGATTTTTGGGTGGGAAAGGGAGAGAGCAGTAAAAGAGAGAAGCTGGCCTCAGTGTATTTGCCAGCCAGCCACTGTCAGTGACAGATTAACGAAAGAGGCAGAGCAGAGGCCCTAGGGTTTGGAAGGCAAGAAGGTGTATTAGCCAGAGACGGGTTGAGAACTGTGTAAGTTTGGAGGAGTTTGTTTAGAGGTAATTTAAGCAGGGCCAAGCTTGTTGTTTTCCCTTTGGAGGCCTACATGCCCACCCCCACCTTGTGTCAGCTACACAAGCAGGCAGGCAGGCAGGCAGGAGGACAGAGGTCAGCAGAAGGAATTGCTTAAAGCAGACAGACAGTTTTAGCCTAGAGAATCTGGACCAACTGCAAATAGCAAGAGTGTAGTTAGAAGAGCAAGGAAGGAGAAAAGGATCTTTGGTGCTGAAGGTCATCAGAGAAAAAAAGAAAAAGAGGGAGGGGGAGAGAGAAAAGGGGGTGAGAGACAGATTGAACTGCTACAACATAAGGAGTTACTTTTCTAGAGGAGATGATTGGGAGGCTCATGGCAGAGAAGGGCTTGGTGAGCAAGGCAGGAGAGCAGAGGGGGAGGTGCCTTGAGTGGAGGTCAGAAAAGGACTTGATGGACAGAACAGGGTGAGCAGAAGGGAGAGTTTTCTGGAGCAGAGGTAGAGGAGGGCTTAGGTTTAGGACACCTCGACCTCCTCGCCGTTTCGACGGAGAATTGTTTAAATAAGTAAGAGTAAAATCCAGAGGTTCCAAATTTAGGCCAATGGTGGCCATGGTTTAGTGAGACCAGATTTCGGTAGACAAACAAGTCAGGTTTTTTTGACTGTAAATTAGCCCAGTCTTAAGATTAGACCGCAGGCATGCCAATGGGGTGTTTCTGGAAGACAATTTGGAAAATTTGATAGGACTGTGGAGCCTGTCCTGCTGCTCCAGGCATCCCTGGTGCTTTGGGAAGGCAGATCTATGGATCCCAATAATTAGGAAAGGGTGACCTGATGAAAGGGTGACAGGGGGTCTGGGACAGGAAGAGAGGGAGGGACTCCTGGAGTCCCGGGGTCCAGGTCGGGCACCTCTGCCACACACCAGGCTGGTTACCTTGTCCTGAAGGCAAAGAGCCTTCTGCCTGGAGATCAGAGACCAAGGACAGGGTCCGGAGAGAGAATAGTGGGAGCGATAGGCCTTTTCTGGGTTTACACAGGGGCCAATAATACCTCAAGCCACAGTGGGGTGGCCGTCCAGGAGGACGGCACTGCTTATGCAGGCAAAGGCCATGAGGCCTTTCAGGTGGCTGTTTAGCCCAAAGTAAGCTCAGCAGGCTCTGTGTTCCTGAGGGAGAAAGGCCTTGGAAGGAAGAGTAAGGTAGCAGAAAGGCTCGATGAGAGACAGCAAGAAGGCAGGTAGCCCCTCAGCAGAGGGCACTCAGTTACTCCTGGCACTTTTCCTGTCCCGGATGTCAGTACCATTATGTTGGGAAAATGGAGGAATATGGAAAAGGAATAGACCAGACTCGATCATCAACAGGCAAGGACTGTTTGTGAGGAACAGTGAGGAACACAGACCTTCCCCTTCCCACGGGTTTGGAGGTTGTGCCAGGGAGTTGGAACAGGAGCTGGGTTTTTATATGAGGTCTGAGAAAGGAGGCAGAGGTTAATGAAAAAGCCACCAGGTCAAGAGAGGTGGGGGCTTTTCAGTTGGGCCCACAATGGGATGTTTACAGCTGCACTTAGGTGGATTGCCCTGCTTGCACATGGAACAAGTTCGCTCATACCTGGGATTTTGCCTGGCATCAGTATGGGACTGGGACACTAGGGTGGGGGTCAATCCATCAGATACTATGTTGAAAATGAACTATATTTCTTGTGGGGAAGGGGGGGTCAGGAGGGAAAAGGCTGGGAGAAAAAGAGGGAAGGTGGCATTGTTCAAAAGGAAATGTATTCATTCCCTGACTAATGTAACTGTAACCCCTCTCTGTACATCACCTTTACAATAATTTATTTCAAATGCTGTTGGTTTTGCTCTAGAAAAATGGGATTCTGGTGCATTTTCTCCTATAGAACTTAAAACAGATTTTCCTCTATCACCAGCTACACTGAGAATAAATGTTTGATGAATCTAGTTTGTGATCACTGGAGCCACAAAGTATTTTGCTTTTTGTGGCACTTAGATTCTTGAAGCAAGAATTACAGGCACACCCGACCACACCCAACTGGTTGGGAAAGGGTATCTCAGATATGGCCAGGCCTACCTTAAATCACCATTTTAAGAAATGGGAATAGAGGCTGTTGGAGACTATCAAGGTAGTAAGGAATTGTAACCCAAATATTGTCACTAAATTAAGGGGAAAAAAAACAATCCCAACACTGTATTTTGTTTTATTGTGGCCTTACTTGGGGTTTGAACTAAGAGAGTCCCCATACCACTCCAACATTTAGAAATGGAAATTCCTTACCAAACTCAAGAAATGCCTTTTGGGCAACTGATCCTTCTTCTCTTTCCTTGTTAGTAAATGAGAAGAGTCAGCGGATTTGGTCACAGTATTATTCAGTTACAGCAGCAACTGAGCCCTTATTAAAATCAAAACTTTAGAATGTCCTAAGAATAAAGACCCTATATCTTTTGAATTCTAATTAGTAAATGATTCAGTTTGCTTTTATGAGTAAATTGTAAGGTCATGAAAAGAATCGGCTTCATTCATTGAACTATTATTTTCCTGTCTTCCTGTTTACTAAGCATTAGGGACAGAAAATGGGAGGGCAAGCCCCTTGTAGGAGAAGACAGACAAAGTGTATGGTAGTGATTCATAAGAGTCCTTGGAAAGGCTGGAAAGGTGGCTCAGTGGTAGAGTGCTTGCCTTCCATGCATGAGGCCCTAGGTTTGATTCCTCAGCACCATATAAACAGAAAAAGTAGGAAGTGATGCTTGGCTCAAGTGGCAGAGTGCTAGCCCTGAGCTGAAGAGCTGAGGGACAGCGCCTAGGCCCAGAGTTCAGGCCCCATGACCGACAAAAAAAAAAAGGAGTCTTTGGAAAATGATGTACATATGAGGATTATTACTTTACCCTGTAAAATGAAAGTTTTGATTTCCTATAAGAGCCCTTAGTCTACTCTCAGTGTATTTAGTAAATATTTAATTGTATAGTATATATTATATATGTGTATATATGTGATATATATGTGAGTGTATAGTATAATTGTGTATAATAAATAATTAGCAGAAAGTACAATCATAATTTACCTTTGAGCAAAGAGGCAAACAAAAATGTCATATTTGTTTAATCTGGCTATAATTCATCTTTCTGATAGAATGATTATTTGATATTGATTATTTGATTATTTGATATTGATTATTTGATATTCCAAAGTGCAATTATAAATGTTCTTGAACACAAACATAATAGTAATAGGATACAGGAACAAGTGACGTAATGTTGGGTTAATAGATGTGAGAAATTAGAATTTATGAACGCTAGAGATTGCAACATACAATGAGAAGGCCAGGCTTAAATGTGCTGTTTCCTGTTCCAGAGCCGTTACTGGCTTTCTAAGGCCCCTGGTCAGCTTGCAGATGTATATTCAGACTGTCCAGAATAGCATCCATTTATACAAGCATAAATATGATGGTTTATTACATGGGTACTATTCTTTTCTTTTGCTCATACCTCCTTCCAGGAGAGTAGCTCCTGTCCCTACATCCTCACTTCCTCATGTGATTATCTGATTATTTCTGTCATCTTTCTCTCCTTTATGTCTCATCCCTTTGTGCACATTCAGTAGCCTTCTTACCATATCTCCCAGTAGAAATCCTTATATATTGCTTCCTGCCTTTTTCCACTAAGTTAGAACAGTATCTACCTGATTCTCCACAGACTTGGAAAAACGTATTTGCATCTGGCCCCAGCTGCTAAGTAAATTATTAGCTCTGTTGGTCTCCTGCTAATGGTAAGGTCTGATTAGGGATGGAAAGCAATGCTTTATTGTTGCTCTCCTAGATTAATAACTTATACTCACAGAGAAGCCAAAAACAATGAAGCTGCTTGTGTGGTCTTTGGCACTTCTAATGGTATCTTGAGCCATCTTTTGTGTTCATGGAATCAAATCTTAGAGCAAGTGTTCTTCTGTTCTCTAGTTATCTTTTACCATATTTTGTTCTTTCACAGACAGATATTTTTGACATGATATTTAAAGTCCAGAAAGTTTGGCTCATTACTGAGATTTTTAAAGTAGAATTTGCTGCATATGTAAAATTCCATTATTAACTGTTTGACAAATTTGTTGAGGTCAATTGCCTAAAGTTCAGAAAAATTTCTTATTCATTCAAGTAATACTTTTTGCTTCCTTTAATATAATAGAAACCAGCATGCTGTTCTCAGGGAGCCCAACCAAGAAAAGGGGTAGGAGCCTAAACAAAGTTGAATGTGGTCACTGCTTAGAGGTGAAGTGCACCTAGATAGCGTAACATTTTAGCCAGCTGTTCTAGATGGATATAGGGGTTGGAAAGGAGTGGGCAAGATGTCCTGAGCAGAGAACAATTCCATGCCCAGTTCCTAGGTGAGGCAAGCTATTAGAGACTGGAGGGAGTCATTATGGGAAGCCAAAATCATGGGGGAGTGGGAGGCCACACCATGGCAACATAGTTTCTGCTGGGGCAAACCAGGTAGGCTATGCATAATTTTACCTATGTTTAAATTTTGTTACATAGTCATCTTGTTTCTGCCTCTAAGAGAAGCCTATTTACATTCATCAGTCTTTGTGCGGGGTAGGAGGGGGGTGGGAGATGGGAAGGGATGGGAAGGGGAAACAAAGTAGGTGACAACAATACTTGATAAGAAATGTACTCGTTATCTTGCCCATGTAATTGTAACCGCTCTATACGGTATTTTCACAATAAAATTTTTTAAAAAAGAAAAAAAAGAAATTTTTCTTTATTAAACTTGTTATTCAAATATTTTTCTTATTAATGTTTTAAAAATGTTTCTATTAATATTTGTAGAGTAAGTATATATTGCATTTCAGTTGTTATGAATAACTTTTTTTTAACTGGCTTTGCATTTAAGATTCCATCTATGCTTTGACCTGGGTGGCATCCTTGGGGATTTCCATGACAGAAATCATCAAGCCCTCATCTCAAGATATGTACAGTCCTGAATGTGGTAGTAGCAGCTATGGATGCATTGCTTTTTTTTTTTTTTTTTTTTTTTTTTTTTTTTTTTTTTTTTAATGTCCTTAGCTTTTACTTTCAGTAGATTTTAGTGAGTGTTGTGCTGGGAGTATATAGCATGTGCAGAGAAAGCACACAAGGATGAACTTGAGGCAGTTCTGGTAAACTGCTACCTTAGGATGTTTTTGGTGGCCAGAGCTGCTTCCGTTTCTTTGCACTTCCAAATCAAAATTCCGGCTGAAGTTCCTAGAATGTTCTCTTTCTGTACAGCAGAATTAGTTCTAGGCAAGATCAGGAGACATTCTGATCCCTGATTAAAAAAATAAAAGAGAGAGAGAGAGAGTGGAAAACTGGAATGTCTGATCCAGCATCTTTTAAGGACTGTCCAATGTCCAGCTGAAATGGCTAAATGTTATGTGCAGTGACATTTGATTTAATCAAGTCTTTAATCACAATAATTTGTATGTGTGTGTGAGAGAGAGAGTGTGTGTGTTGACAGTACTGAGACTTGAACGTAAGGCCTAGCATTCTTACAATTGGCACTCTAATCACCCTGCTTCCAGTTCAGCTTTTTTTTTTTCCGGTTAATTGAAGAAAGATATTCAAGTTCTTTTCTTCCAAAGTTGACAAAGATCCTAAGACTCTCAGTTTCCTGAGTAACTCTAGTTAGAATAACAAGTCTCATAAAGAAAGGAATTTCAGATACTCAGGTGTGAACCATCAGTACCTGGCTCATTGATTATTTTTAATAGATGAAAACAAGAACACTGCTCACTGCCATATGTCTTTGGTTTTGCTAATTGAGCACACTCTATTTTCTTACTATAAATATCATGTTAACTTGTAGTTCAAGCTACTCAGAAGAGTATGTCAGTTGCATCGCTTGAGCCTAGAAGTTCTAGACCATTCTGGTAATGTATTGATACCCTAGCTCATATCAAAAAACAAACAAACAAAACACTTCAACTGTAATTTTTATCAGCTCACTGTTTTTAAATTTTTATTTGTAAAGGTGATATACAGAGGGGTTACAGTTACATACGTAATGTAATGAATACATTTCTTGTCAAACATAGTTACTCCCTCCCTCAATTTTCTCCCACCTTCATTCCCCCCCCGACTTACCTCCTCCCCAAATTGTAAAGTTCATTTCCAGCATAGTGTTTTGTGAGTATTGCTGTTGCATTGGTTTACCCTTTGTCCTCTGTTCACCATTTTGTTGTTTCCCTTCCTTTCCCCAAATCAGATAAATGTATACACAAGACATAGGGTACCAGAATCAAAAATAATGACAACAAGGTATAAAAGAAAGGAAAAAAATGAAAGAAAAAAAATAACTTCTCAAAGTACATTAAAACAACAACAACAACAACAAGGAAAAACCTCTTATTTCCATTTTGGTTAGCATCATTTTATATGGTCATTTGTACATAGTTATGAGCTATTGTGATCCTTTGCAGAGGACTGGACTATCCTAGACATATACTAATTATTAAAAATGCGGGAAACTATGGGGCCTATGTTTCTTTGGGTTTGGCTTACTTAATGATTTTTTTCCAAGTCTTTCCATTTCCTTATGAATGGGGCAATGTCATTCTTTCTGATGGAAGCATAGAATTCCATTGTGTATATATACTATATTTTCTCAATCCATTCATCTACTGAAGGTTATCTGGGTTGGTTCCATATCTTAGCTATGATAAATAATGATGCAATGAACATAGTTGTGCTGATGAGTTTAGTGTGGCATTGTTTGTAATCATTTGGGGTAAATACCCAGGAGTGGGATTGTTGGATCATAGGGTAGTTCTCTGTTTAGTCTTTTGAGGAACCTCCATACTGCTTTCCAGAGTGGTTGAACCAGTTTACATTCCCACCAACAGTGCAGTAGTGTTCACTTTTGGCTACATCCCCAACCAACATCTGTTATTTGTTTTCTTGATAATGGCGTTCTAACTGAGGTGAGGTGGAATCTTACTGTGGTTTTGATTTGCACATCTTTTTTTATTGCTAGATGATCTATAATATTTCTATAATACCTCTAGGTCCAATAGTGTCTATACAAGGGTCATATAATTTCACTGTAAATTATTATAGCTAATCAAACCTGAGATTCTTGCACTTCTCTTATGGCCAGAGATGTGCATTTCTTCATGTGTCTATTGGCCATTCTTAGTTCCTCTCCAAAGGAGTCTCTTTTTTTAATTCTTTGACCACTTATTAATGGGGTGGTTGTTTCTTTGAGGATTTTTATTGGGGGGTTAATTTTTTTGAGCTCTTAAGTATCATGAAAATGGCAATATTGCCCAAAGCCCTAAAGCTACCCACAAATTCAATGTAATACCCATCAAGATCCCAACAACATTCTTTATGAAATAAAAAAGCAATTAAAAAATTCATATGGAATAATAGGAGACCCAGAATAGCAAAAACAATCCTTAGTAGAATAAACAGTGTTGGAGGAATATCAATACCAAACTTCAAGCACTATTATAAAGCTGTAGTTATAAAAGCAGCTTTGTACCAGCACATGAACAGGCCTGAGGACCAATGCAATAGAATTGAAGACCAAGAAATGATCCCACAGACCTATGGTCACCTAATCTTTGATAAGGGAGCCAAAATTATCCAATGGAACAGAGACAGCCTCTTCAACAAATGGTGCTGGCAGAATTTCCTGTGGAAATTCCCAGTTGCCCCCCCCTCCCCGCTCCAACCCTATTAGGTCCAGACCAGACCAGCAGCCATGATGCCAGGCCAGGTGTGCCTCTGTGATCATCTCCTGGCTTGTCTCCAGTTATCATGCATCCCAGTTCAGCTCTCCATTGGAGCTGAATTGGATTGTTCATATTGTTTTTGTTCTTTCTTTCTTCTTTAGCCTGTTTCCTAGCTGTGTTATATATATTGGGGGCTGTAGGCCTTTATAACATTAGGCCACCTGAAGCCTGCGAACTGTATAATAAAGACTCCAACATTCCATATTCCAAAATATGGCTTCCGGGATGATTCACCTTACAACAGAGTCACTCAGACTGCTTGAGTCTGGTGGAAACTTCCTAAATAAAGATCTAGAAACACAGCAAATCAAAGAAAGGCTGAATAAATTGGTTTGCATGAAACTGCAGAGCTTCTGCATGGCAAACGACATAGTTAGCAAGATCAGTACAAAACCCACAGATTAGAAGGAGATCTTCACTAGCTATATAATAGACAAAGGACACATATCAAAAATATGAATTTACTTTTCTTGAGTAGAATGTCCTCTTTCATCTGTGCTGATTTTCACACTTCAAAAATTAGCATTTGCTGCTTTTGATGTGAGGTGTGTCACAATGACTTCAAGCCTTCCATAATAATAGTCTTATATGATTTTATAAGCATCTGAAATTCACATTCTAACATTTAGACTGTACAGAATTGAAATTTGGACTTAAAGCATATTTTATTGTAAGGTGAATTATCAGGGAGGCTACATTTTGCAAGATGGCATATTGGAGTTTTTATTACACAGTTAGAAGTCTGCAAGCATCCCATCGTTACAAAGTCCTACAGACCCAAATATATAACAGGGTTTGGAAACAGGCCAGAGAGGAAAGAAAAACAAAAACAATACCAACAAACCAATTCTGTTCTGAGAACAGAATTGGGATGCCATGATGACTGGGGATGAGCCAGGAGACAGGACACAGGACAGAATTACAGAGACAATGTGGCATTGCATAATGGGCGCCTGTGCTGGTCTGGGCCTAAATAGAGTCAGCACAGGGGGTAGGTCCACAGGAAATTCCCAGTCCTGGACACTGCACTGACAGGTTTGATAACCTATCAGCCAAGTGCCCATCCCTGCCTCCAGGGATCCAGGCAAGCTCATCACCTGGGAGGCAGGGGTGATTCCTTCCCAGCATGAAGACTAGATGCCAGACCCTACCTTCTACCATGTGGCCAATGTGGCACTGGCCAGACCTGACCTCCCTACTTTATTTCCTAGTTTAGTAGTTTTTTTGCTGTGAAAGACATAATCAAAATTGAAGGATTTACTCCCATCGACCTGATAAGTTTTCCAGTAAACTTGGGTAGCTTCTTCAAGTTCTTCTTCCCAGCTGTTGAGCAGCCACACTCGCATGCATACCATCACCGCCATTACCTCCCATTACCTCTGTGGTCCTAATAGACCCTTTAGGAGGGGCTTGAACTCTGGGGCTGGGTACTGTCCCTCAGCTCTTCACCTCAAGGTTAGCACTCTACCACTTGAGCCACAGTGCCACTTCTGGCTTTTTCTGTTTATGTGGTGCTGAGGAATCGAACCCAGGGCCTCATGCATGCAAGTCAAGCACTCTACCACTAAGCCACCTTCCCAGTCCCTAGGAGAGCATTTTTAATTTTCTGTTTATCTCAAGAATGGTCATGATTATCACTCAAAGAAATAAAGATAATTTTTGATATCTGTTTATATCTTTAAATATTGATGAGAACAATAGGCTATTTTCCTTTCACTTTAAATTCTTCTCTGGTACTTCAAGGCCTTACTGCACTTCTCTGAAACTATTCAGCTAGGGTCTCTCTGGTCAACATCCTAGCCTAGAGTCTCCAGAATTTTAGTGCCAGCTTCTACCACTTGCACTCCATCTAAATCTTGATAGATAGTCCAAGCTAGACAGTCTTATTAGATAGTTCAAGCTGGGAAAAACTTGAAATCTTTCTGCCTATGTTTTGGGAGTCTTAGCATAAATTCTGTATTAAATGTAAGTGTTAAACTTTTGCCATTGTAATGCTATCAGCATAATGTGTAAATACAGTTTTGTGTTTTGAAATTTTACCTATTCAATACTGTTCAGTTACTATATTCTATCATTCTTATAATCTATTTTCTTTTATAATAATTTCTGCTTTTATTTTGATATATGTGTATTTGACATTTAAGTACATCATTAGTTTACAGGCTTTTCATTGTGAAAGTAATGTGGTAAGCAACTTTATGGAGTGAAGGAGAGGCAATAAAGACAAGATCCTACCCTCATAGAGCTTACATTTAAAACAGGAAGACACATAAGCAAGAAAATGAATAAATAAATAATTACAATGAAGAGAAACAACAAAGAATAAAGGAATGGATGAAGGTACATGTGATAAGAATCAAGTTTTTTTATAGTAAGTATCAGACCTAAAGGAGATGGTAATAAGGAACTCTTTCTTTAAAGAGGGGAGGCTCTAGGCAGGAAGAGGCTGGCACCAATGTGAGGACAGACTGATGGCTACAGAGTTGAAATAAATACTAGAGATTAAGCTGTGAAACTATAGCAGTAAGAAATAAAAGAATAGTACCTGGGCCAGGTGAGGATAGGAGACAGTAATTGAAGTCAGTTCGTATGAAAGGTTGTAACAGTCTAAATTGGCCAGTTGGGTTAGAAGTGGTGACAAATGCTTAAAATTCTTTGGACTGTGAAGGACAGAAACAAGTAGAATATTTACAGAGGTGGAAGGGCTGAGAATATGACATGTTTGGTGATGACATCTGAAATTTGGTGTAAGTAAGATGATACTAGGCAGGGAAGTAAATAAGTGGAGCCACCTGGGATTGAGCATTTGGTGCTATGTGCATAGTGATGGTGCAACAGTGATTAGCTTGGTCACACCCGTAAAGGATGCTTATGAGGAACATATCCTCTTCCCAGAGATATCAGGGATCTGGCATAATAGTACCAGAGTCTAGAGAGTTATTGCCATTGAAGTATCAAGAGAACTGAAACAGTCTGGTTATCTTGAAGCCAAGATTTTTCTGGAAAGTTAAAGCAGTGCTTTGTAGGCTTGAGTTTTTGTTTCATGTTGTTGTTTTATTATCATTTCTCTTGTCTTGTGAAATTAGTTTTTATTGCTATTTCTCCATGCCTCTGAAACTACAGTAATTTTGGTGCGACTAGAACCATGCTCCATAATTATTCTGCAGTCCCCGTTTTAGGCTTTTTTTCCAACTCTTTTGTACTAGAAAAGCTTCATACATTCAGTAGAAACCATACTTTGAAATTCAAATGAAATCTTTCCCATGGTCTAGCGATATGCAATTGTTTCCACCTCTCCTGGACAGAGGCAGTGAGCCCAGCTTGGTTCAGCTCTGTGATCGCAAGGTGAATAACTGACATTTCACAGTGACTGTGTTTTTAAGCGAGGATATGTGGTACATTATTTGCATTAATTATTATCCACATTATTTTATCCTTAATATTGTAATTATCAATGTATTTTTTATTCTTGATAGAGCTTCATAAAAATTTGGAGACTTAGCAGCCATCTTTCTTCAACATCATCTTCTCCTTCCGTACTTGGTTGCCTAACTGCCTTTAAAAGTTCCTATGAATATGTCCTCTTAATATATCCCCTGCTTCTTATGTAAACTTGTTCAGGTTTCTTTACCCTAAGTTCCAAAAGTTGAGGGACATTGGTTTACCATGATATATAACACAGGTATAACACTCAGCATACGTTGTATTTATCAAGAGAATAGCCATGTTGTTCTACTAGCTATTGTTTTCTCCATTTCAGGTTTTTAAGTGCTTACCTGTTCCTATGAAAGTAATAATATTTATGCAAATTACTTAGAATGATGTCTGTTCCATAATGAGGACTTAAATAATCCTGGTTATCATTTCCTTGTAGCTGTTGATATCTCCTGTCCTAGCCTCTCAACCTGGAGCCATGATTTTTCTGAAGAACCACAAACTAGTATCTGGTTCATTCATCAGGGAAATGATAGTTTTTTAAAAAATAATGCTAAGACAACAATATCAATTTGCAAATAAGGAAGTTGGACCCCCTAACCGTATACATAAATTACCTCAAAGTGTGTCATAGAAATAAATGCTAGAAATGAAATTGTGAAATTATAACAATAAAATATAGAAATAGGTCTTCACAATTCTGAATGCAAAGAATTCCTAAAAAAAACTGAAAATGACAAAAGTTGATAACCTGGACATTTTGACTTTGAAGGCTACTGAAAAGATCCCTCCCCCTTGGGAATGAAAACATAACTTTTATATGGAAGGGACTTGGATCCAGAATATTTAAAGAATTTTTGTGATTCAATAATGAAAAGATAAGTAGCCCAATTTGGGCAATTAATTTAAATATATAGTTTTGTAAAGAAGATATTCAAATGGCCAACAAACATGAAAGGATCTTCATTATCATTAGTCATAGGAAAATGCAGATTGAAACTACTGTGAGATACCATTGTAAACAACTGGCATGGCTATAATCAAAGAGAGACTACATAATTGTGGACTAGGATATGGAGAAATTAAAACCCTTTGTTACTGCTGTTGAAAATATGATTGATTTGGAAAACAGTCTTGGAAATTCTTCAAAATGTTTAATGTTACTGTTACCATATGGTCTAACAACACTACTTCCAGGTATTTATATCCAAAAATGAAAACATTAGGTATAGAAGCTAGTCACCATAGGCCACAGACTGTATTACTCAGTTTTAATGAAGTGTTTACAACAATTAAAGATGTAAAAACAGAAAGCTGGTTGATTGGTGACTGCCTAGAGTGAGTGCTGATGGATACAGAATTTATTTGGGGGATGACAAAAATATTCTGGAACTAGGTGGTAGTGATGATGCATATAATATGTTAGCATACAAAACCCACTAATTTGTCAACTTTAAAACGTTGACCTTTATGGTACATTAATTATAGCTCTATAAAACTTTATTTAAAAAGAATAAATTGTTGCTAGAACTGTCTTCATGGCTTTGAAAGATTATGAAACATACATATTTTTTCTTGTTGTTTTATGGATGCTACCTGAGCTTTACTCACAGTCCTAAAGGATATTGGTTTGTTTAGAGGGCTGAGTCCGTGGGGAATAATCTCCCACTTTCCTATAATGCCAGGTACTGTCTTCTCTAGACCATGAAATAATGAAGACCATGGCCTTCTTCACTCAAATGAAAGGTTTTTTTTCCCACATGAAGATTAGATAATTCACAACACAATAGATGTACCAGTGATAAACATTATCAGCCTTTCTAGTTTAGGAGATTTAATATTTGGTTGATTGGGTAATTGTGTATAGAGATGATTTTAAGTCCAAAGCCACATCTTTTCTTTCCTCCTCCCCCTCCTCCCCCTCCCCCTCCTCCTTCTCCTATTTCTCCTCCTATTTCTCCTTCCTCCCCCTCCCCCTCCTCCTGCTCCTATTTCTCCTCCTATTTCTCCTTCCTCCTCTTCCTCCTCCTCCTCCTCCTCCTCCTCCTCCTCCTCCTCCTCCTCCTCCTCCTCCTCCTCCTCCTCCTCCTCCTCCTCCTCCTCCTCCTCTTCTTCTTCTTCTTCTTCTTCTTCTTCTTCTTCTTCTTCTTCTTCTTCTTCTTCTTCTTCTTCTTCTTCTTCTTCTTCTTCCTCTTCTTCCTCTTCTTCCTTTTCTCCTTCTTTTTCCTTCTCTTATTTCTCTTCTTCTTCCTCCTCTCCCTCCTCATCTTCTTCCTCTTCTTTATCATCATCTTTTGTCTTTTGTCTTCTTCTTTGGGTTGTTTGTGTGTGTGATTATTTGGGCTTGAACTCAGGGCTTGGGCACAGTCCCTGAGCTGGCTTGCTTGCCCTTCCCTCCTGCCTGCCTGCCTGCCTGCCTGCCTCCCTCCATCCCTCCCTCCCTACCTCCCTCCCTCCTTCCCTCTCTCTCTCTCTCTCTCTCTCTCTCTCTCTCTCTCTCTCTTTCTCTCTTTCTCTCTCTTTCTTTCTCTCTCTTTCTTTCTCTCTCTTTCTTTCTCTCTTTCTTTCTCTCTCTTTCTTTCTCTCTTTCTCTTCTTTCTTTCTTTCTTTCTTTCTTTCTTTCTTTCTTTCTTTCTTTCTTTCTTTCTTTCTTTCTTTCTTTCTTTCTTTCTTTCTTTCTTTCTTTCTGTTTTTGCTCAAGGCTAGTACTCTACCATTTGAACTACAGCTTTACTTCCAGCTTTTTGGTGATTAATTGGAGATTAATTGTGATCCTCAGCCTCCTAAGTAGCTGGGATTACAGATGTGAGCTACTAATGATCACATCTATTTTAAACACCACCACCAACAACAACACTACTTTAAATTAGTTAATTTATATTAATGTAAACAAACATATGCACTGTCCTGTATAATAAAAAAAAATACATATACTTGATAGATACTTCATTTTGCTTCTTAATTTAAAAATACATAACATAATGTTTTTTAAGAATTAACTGATCTAAAGTACATATTCTCAATCTTTCATATGCACAAAAATCAAAGGAGAGTCCCTAAAAGTATAAATGGCCTGAATTTATAAGTCCAAGAGATGAGTTCAAACCAATTGTTTAGATAGATCTTGGGCTCTAATTCTGGGCCTAGGCACTGTCTCTGAGCTCCTTTTTGCTGAAGGCTAGTACTCTACCACTTGAACCACAGCATCACTTTTTCTGAGATTAAAGATAAGAGTCTCCTGGGCTTGCCTACCCAGGATGGCTTCAAACTGAAGTCCTGAGATCTCAGCCTCCTGAATAGCTAGGATTACAGGTGTGAGCCACTAGCAGTCAGCTCAAATTAAAATTTTAAGGAACTTTTTCCAAGGAACACAGCTTTATCCTATGATAAGAAGGGTTATCAAGGATTTGGCTTAGTATATGGATGTTTAGATTGTCCTTTATAGATAATCAGTGGATCTTAGAATATTTTCTAGCCATTCAATATTAGAAATTGATGACACACATTCTTATTTAACAACCTAACATTTCTTTGGTCTGTGAAACTGTAGTTTTTGCCTTATCTACTCACCCTCCTCAGCATTTGTCACTGTTACCATTAATGCAGCCCTATGCATGAACTTTCTTTCCAGATTTCCTTTGATTTAGCTGAGTATACTGCTGATGTTGATGGGGTTGGCACTTTGCGGCTTCTTGATGCAGTTAAGACCTGTGGCCTTATCAACTCTGTGAAGTTCTACCAGGCCTCAACAAGTGAACTTTATGGGAAAGTGCAGGAAATACCCCAGAAGGAGACTACTCCTTTTTATCCTCGTTCGCCTTATGGTGAGAATGCTGGTGCCCAGCTGGGTGCATTCACAGCACTGTCTTTGGGTGGGTGGGTGATGTGGGGAGTGTTTCTGTTTTCATTCTCCTAAGCTGAAGTCATTGGGTGTGAGATTAACATTGAGATAGACTAAGGTGACTAGACTTGTTGAGAAGCATGCCTTTATAGATTGCTAACTACAAGTATTTGCTGCCATTGCCTCTGGGGTGAAATTACCACCTCACTTCATCTAGCCATGTTCATTCAACCCTTCTATAAATATCCCTTAAGGAAAATTAGGTCCAACAGGATTCTTTTTTTGAACTTTTTGATATCGAGTAAAGTGATAAATCTTCATGCTTTCTATTTCCCACATGAAAATTTTTCTAGCTCCAATCATTTAAAAATAAGAGCTGGTTATATCTAGCACATTTATAAAGAAAGTATATTACTTATATGATAAGATCTTAAAGCACATTAAGCAGTTTTTGAAAAATTCACTAAGCATAAGATCCAAGAAAGATGATCTTGATTTATTGCATACAATATAGCTGAGTCAATTAGATAGTAAAAGAACAAATAACAGATATTACAAAAGTAGGAAACCATTAAGTATCTCCTGATGAACATGATTAAGAGGCATATGAACCCTTATTTTATTCAAGCTTTTCATTCTTTTTTTAACGATTTTGATGTATTAGAAATTATTATTTTTACAAGGTTTTACTATTTAAGATGGGTGATAATCATTGTCTTTTATAATAAACTTCATTTGTGTTTAAAAATGATTCTAACAGGAGCAGCAAAACTCTATGCCTATTGGATTGTGGTGAACTTCCGGGAAGCATATAATCTCTTTGCTGTGAATGGCATTCTTTTCAATCATGAGAGTCCCAGACGAGGTTAGTAAATATAGAAATTGAAAGAAAAACTTAAGACTTTAACATCAAAAGGTTTTGTGTATATTCTGCATATGTTCTATGTAATAAAAAAGTTTATCTTTATTTTTATGATTTAAGTGTCAGAGGTGGCAAATACAGAAATAGGAATCTGCTCTTAAGTGATAATCAAGTTTATAGAGCTTTTAAAGTTCATTATAAAAAAAACTGGATAGTGTCCCAATTCTACAATTTTTATTAGTAGGCCTTACCAAGCACGCTTTTAACCTACATAATAGGAAGTTTCCATGTGAATGCAAAGGAATAAGGAGTAAACTATGGTTGTTTCTAGTAGTCACTCATATTCATATACACCTAACCAGTTGGTTAGGTTGATTTTTTTTAATAGTTCATCAAATAGAACCCCTAGAAATTCCTGTGCTTCTAGAAATCAGTTCTTAACTTAATCTTTTTTGTTTCTTTTTGGAAAATCATATTTTGTTTGTGTTGGCTTATTGCTTTTCCATAGTTGTTACTGAGACTATTAGCAACATGATAGCTCCTTTCTTCCCAGGATTAGATTTTTAAATTAGAAATATGTATTCCCATTATTACTTTTGAAAAATCTTAACTAAGCATATGAAATTTTTGGAATTGAATCCAGAAGCCATATATATATATGCATATATATATATCCTCTTTATAAGCTAAAAAGAATATGTATTTTAATAGAAGAAATTTTAATAAATTTTGCTTGTAGTCCAAGAAGAAATAAGAAGCTTGATGTATAGATTGTTTTGTGACCAACAAGTAGTAATGCTTATAACTTTCTCAGTGAAACTTTATGTTACTGTATAGTCACAGTTCAAGGCTGTCCCTGTCAAAAAGTTCATGAGACCTCTATATAAACTAATAAAAGCTAGCCTGGTGACATGTACTTGTTGCCCCAGCTATGTGTAAATAGAAGGACCATTGTCTAGGCTGGCCTGGGCATAGATGTGAGACTCTGTTTTTTTTTTTTTTTTTAATGTAAAGCAAAATGTGAAGTAATAGAGCACCTGCCAAGCTAATTCAGGCTCTGAGATGGTAATGATGATGATGATGGAGCTGGTGATGATGATCATGGTGGTAGTAATGACAATAATAATGACAACAATAACAATAAACTTGACTTAGTAGCCCACACCATTTTCTTTTTATTTCATACTTGGAAAACAATGGTAGTTCTTTTTTTACATTTATGTTGATTAACTAATGAAAATATATAGAAGTATATGTGGAAATGATGAAAATATCTACCTTGCTACATTTGTGATACCTGATATTTACAACATTTCTTAAAACTTTGAGGATTAATTCTCAAATTAACCAGACGGATTAATTTAAATCTTTAAGATAATCTTAAAGATTGTTGTGTTCTGAGGAAACCTTTCTGCCAGAAAATCTTACTGGCAAAACCATATTACCTTATTAAATAAACCTCTACTTTCTAAAACAGTGCCTATCTGCTAATAAACATCTATAACTATTTTTCAGTGAATGAGTATATGGATATCTCTTGTTCAAGCAAAACTTTGCTAACTTGAAAGTTAGGTTGTCCAAGTTATAGAACAGTAGAAGTTTATAAGAAACTTTTACATGAATATTGTTTTGTGGATTTCACACATGTAGCAATTAAAGCTTACAGACTATTTTGAAATATTTGAGTAGAGCCAAGTTGATATAGTTTTGGGCGACATACACTCTGTAATGAAAGTATAATTAACAAGGGTACATTTAATAGCATGAATAATATTCCATGAGAATAATATCCCATGAGAATTTATGACTTGAAAATTTGTAGAAGTATTGGTATATAGATATTACAGACCAAAGGCTAGCAAACTATGATCATGGACCAAATAAAAATCAGTAACTAACTTTTTGTAAATAAAGTTTTATTGGAACACAGCCTGGCTCTTGCAAAATAAACAAACAACAATAACAACAACAACAACAAACATTGGGAAGTAATACAATGGTCTGCTTGGCCTCTTGGTCCTTCAGTAAGCCAGCCAGTCATTGTTTCAGTGAGAGAAAACTATTTATGCTTCCATTCTTCAGGTTTACTTCATTTAAAATGCTGATATTAAAATGCTGATAGTATTATTCACTGTAAGTATGCTGATGGTTAATAGGTAAAATTTTAAAAGTACATGTCCAAAAGGCATGAAAATATATTAGTGTGTTCTACAAATTGGTATTCACAGATTATAACAAGATGCTCTTATTCACAAGAATTACATTTGTTTAAACAATCTACACTATTAGTGTTTAAAAGTATAAATGCTTTGTTTTATGAATAAAGTGCACTAAGCTACCATGTACCTAAAACTTTTTTCCTTTAGTTTTGTTTTTTCTGAACATGAAATTCTACACCTATCTGGCTGCTTCTGACGATAGAAACCACAATCTCTGTATATTTACCTAGAGTGTTCTGTGTGCCAAAGATGTGGCTGTGGTGACACCTGTTTTAAAAAACACCAATTTGCATATCATCTTCTTATGATAAGAGATTATATTTATTACCTAAAGCTCATTTCTGTTTGGAAATCAACATGGTAAAACTTGCCATTGTTAAATTTCTTTGAAAAGCTAAAGTTACTAAAACTGATACAAGGATGCCATGAGGAATATATAAAGATTTTTAACTGAAGCATTTGCTCATTAGTATGTTAATTTTTTCTTTACAATATGTAATTTACTGTTTAATATTGTTCTGCAAATTAGAGCATTAAACAGAATCCCGTTTAGTAATGCTAACAATATTTCTAGTTGTGATTATTAAGTGGAAGGTAAGATTACAAAAATAGCAATTTGTCACCTACATAATATAATTATATCTTCATTCTTAAACTATTAGTCAGTACTTAAGCATATCATAAATGAAAATTTGCTGACTTTAAGAAATTATAAGTATAATTAATAAAATATATTCCAAATAAAACACTTCACATAAAATGGCAAACAAAAAAATGAAACTTCTCACTTTCTAGTTTAGAAGATTAAAAAATTACATGATTAAGTAACACTTGATTTCCTGGCTTTGATGACTGTGGTCATCCTGATTAAATGCTGAAATATGTATAATATTGAATGCTTAGGGATTTTGAGTACAATATTTCTGTTTTCAATAAATGTGGAATTAGAGGCTTGGGTTTCTTACAGCTAAGTAGTAAGTAAGGCTTCAATAAGAATTGCTTGTGTTCAGTCCTGAAGGAGAAAGACCAAAAGTGTGTCCAGTGATAATTCCTGACACTAGAAGCATTCTGATTTCAGAATGGCAGTTATTTGATGAGGCCATTTTCCTGTGCTGATAGTCCTTAGTGTTTTTGTTCATTAGGAAAGTCAAGGTCATTGACTTTCTGACTACTTTTGAATAAGGAGATAAGGTTCAGCTACATGAACATAACTCATAAGTTGTTTTCCAGAAGTGAATCTCATTTAGTGTTTGATTTTATTGCTGAATACCTCTATCTTGGGTAAAATGACATGCTTCATGTTGCTGGTCTATTTCTTCCATTTTTTTCCTCCTTGATTAAATGGTTAACAAGGCATTTGAAGCTAGGATGTAGCTTTGTTACAGAGCATTTTCCTATCATGCTTGAAGCCCTGGGTTTATTCCCTAGCAGAGAGGGACTAAAGAGAAAAGAATTGGACATTTACTTGATAAAATATTTTCTCTCCTCAATAGTTTTCTGCTTTTGTTTCTCTTTCTGTGTTTGCTTGGTCTCTAATATATACTCTCTTCTACTTAGTATGTGCAGCTATGCTACTGTGATTTGAGTCTTTAAGTTGCCATTGCTGCTCTTTTACCATAAGAGCTTTTACTTGTTGGACTCCCTGTTTTTTCTAGAATTCCACAAGAGCCTGGTACATACCATGAATGCCAGTGTGTGTGTTCATTTTAGTTTGTATTTTGTTCTTTATCTTTTTCAAACTAAGAAAACAATAGTCTGGTCCTTATCAACATCAAACTTTCAAATACTGAAAAAATAATATACCCAGAAGTTTAACTTGGTGCATTTGTCATAGTGGTTAATGCTATAAAGGTACTTTTACAAACATTTTAATTACTTTGTATAAATTACATGTCAAAATTACCTTGTTTATTAAATTACATGTTTCTTTACACATACAGGCAAATTCATATCTACTTCAACTGCATTACTAAAAATATATAAACATCATCTACTTGATACCCTCACAAAATACCCTCAAATTTTTGAGAAAGAAATTTAGAGATAATTTTATTCCATTTTTTCCTATTAATGAAGAAACTAACCAGTATGACATTGACTGTCCAAGGTAATAAACTAACAAATGTCATTGAAACTAAAAAGGATCCTAGGGAAAGGGAGAGTTCTGTAAACATTGTTCACATGGTGAACCATGTATGCATGAATTTTACAGGAACTGGAGCAAATCAATCCCTATGTGGTTGCGTGAGGTGGGTGAGTTTCTGGACCTTGCAATAAAATAAGTGGAGAAGTTGGAAACTTACTATCTCAGTTAATCTTATCTTTTGTAAAAGATATGTGTATTAAAGATATTCCTTTCAGATGTTTAACTGAATTGTCATAATAAAACATTAACTTTAGTATTAAAAATATAAATGGGATAAAAGTAAATAACATCTTGAATAGCCACAATAAGTTGTCCATAATAAGAAATAAAAACTAATTAAATATGTTAAATATCATAAGATACGCCTCCAGTTTCTCAGGAAGTCTAATCACTTCCTATTTACCAAACCCATGTTAATAGGAAGCATGGCTTAAAAAAAAAAAAAAAAAAAAAAACTATAGTATTGATTGATTACAGAAATCTCCAGGATGTGTTGGGTCACATTTCACAGGTGTGGACAAACGTATGCTGTGTCCTTCAGAATGTCTCTGCAGTATGTGGCTGCTCTCCGAATCTCCCTGTGACACAGACTTCTCCTTCATTTACTCAAGTGCCTAGCCCTTCTCCTGTCCACCTGCATGCCAGGTCCCTCTCCTTTTCTCTCTCTGCAGCTCTCCTGGGTCTCTGTTGAGGTTCCCCTGCACTGTCTCTAAAATGAAATTCTTCCACAGAAATCCTCTGCTAAGTGAAAATAAAAAACAGGAAGCAATTCCTACTTATTTTATTGGGCTGCATTAATGTTTTGCCATTTGTATAATGAAATTTTTGAAGATGCTGATAATCTTATTTCTGTTAATGACATTTTAACTGTATAAATGAGCTCATTTTATAGCATCTATTTATGATTTTAGTACTTGGAGCATCAATTCTCATTTAAAACAAATTTATTTTTTTTAATTTACTTCATCACTAAATTTAACAACATGTTATTTTCTTTTAATCTTTTAAATTTCTCCTTCCAAAATATACTGAATAATATTAAAGGATAAGTAGATATATTTATATTCATTTAGAAATTAATTAATTTGCTTTTATATTTTCCCTAAAGATTAGTATTAAACACTGTAATAAGTTTCTAATTCAGTTGAGCATAGAGTTTGTTTGAGTGACTTGGAAAATAAATAGAAATTTACCTCAAAAAAAAAATCATGAGACAACAAGAAGTTATAAAGTATTTTAAATGTACCCAAATTTAACAGTTTGAGACTACCACAAATGGATGGTGTATTACCTCTGTTAAATACTGAGCCATTTTTAGATGTAACTATGAGCTTTATAAAATAAAATCATATGTATCAGTCTAAATACAGGATTCACCTTTCTGACATCTGAAGGTTCATGAATTAGTGGTTTTGACTTATAGTATTGAGCATGTTCTTATATTGAAAAGTGTCTTGTTTCGTAAAATATATTTATCATAAATTTATTCAGAATTTTAAGCTATGGTATATTCCATAATTACCTACTTAAGTCATAGTAAATTAAAAAAATAGGTTCCCCTTTGTTTTCTCCAAAAAAGTATCCTTTGAAGATAAAATCCATACTCCCCAATAGAGATTTTCTACTAGGAGTAGAGAAATGGGGAGTGTGACTTTGCCCCTTACAGGAATATGTAAGCAATGGGTAAAGTTATTTTGGGTTGTCACAGCTGAGGAGGGGTCATGCTTAGCATTCACTTGATAGTAGCCAGGGACATTATTAAGTATTTTAATAGTACATTGGATGATTCTTCATAACAAAGAATTTTCCACTACAAAATGTTAGCAGTAGTATGTATGAGAAACTCTGTCCTGTAGTCTCACTTCCAAAATATTATTGCAGATTCTTGACAAATATCATCTGTATGACTAGGAGCTGTTTTCTTTACATATCAGTTTGACTTTGCAGTAAAAACTTTGACAAAATTAGCTCTACGTGAAAACTATTTGGACCTTAGGTATATTGGTCTGTAGAGGGCAGATGCAGTTCAAGGAAGCACAGAGAGTAGACTGGTAATTTCAGGACTTTGTATTCATTTGTATATTTCATTATATAAACAATATATAAGTAATATATTTATAAATATAATGACATTTTGTCATGGGAAGGTGGCTCAGTGGAAGAGTGCAGAGTTCGATTCCTCTGCACCATATAAGCAGGAAAAAAAAAGCCAGAAGTGGTGCTGTGGCTCAAGTGGTAGAGCACTAGCCTTGAGCTGAAGAGCTGAGGGACAGTACCCAGGCCCAGAGTTCAGGCCCCATGACCAACCAAAATAAAAAAAAAGTACTAAGTATTTGCTAATCTAATTAACAAATCAACATTATACTATATACAAATATCAAGGAGTATGCATTGTTAAATAGCTCAGTATTTTATTTCTATTGCTTTCAAAGGTTCTTTGTGATTCTTTTAGGTGAAGAGCAGAATTTAACTTACTTAAAAAGAAGTTAGCTGTCAATTGTGAAATCAAGGGATGAAGTAATCTTCTATTTGAGTTGTGTAAAGCATTATAGGCTTTATACAATACCATTCTGTCTATTCATAAATGGTTAGATTGTTGTCCACTACTTTGGACCCAGTAAGTTCTGGGTGGCCTTTCTGGTTGGGGAACAAGGTGACATCATCTGGTTTGCCATTGCATTTGTAGACTATGATACGCCACAGATGACTTGTATACTTGGTGATCACAGTGCTGTCTGGCTCTTGACTCTGTGGAGAGATTAGGTATAATTGCTTAAACATGAAAAGCTTTGGATGCAACACTTGAAGTTGGAGGTGATTATTACCACCAGACAAAATGAAGTCCTTCCTACTAACTATCCAGAAACTTTGGGGGTTGTCAAATTGAATTTAAATGTTTTTTTTTCAATGTTTTATAAATTATGTGACATATATGTTTGAAACCAGACTATTGACTAATCTCATGACTCTGTAACTCCCTGTGTAATATGCAGACAGTGACCAGAGAGCTTGGCCATTCACCAGCTTTTTGTATGTGGGCAAATTATTTATTCAGACTTTACTTTCTCATCTGTCCATGTAGAGTGGCATTGTGAAAACCAACTTCCTCAATAGTTGATTGTGTTGGTTTACAGGTAGAACATATATGGAAAATATAATACAACACCTGGTAGATGTGAGCATTCATTTGTTTCCTTTTCCTTTCTCTTTTCTTCCCTCTTACAGAGTTTTCAGCACAGATTCCTAGAGTGTTAGTTGAGTTACTCTTCTTTTCTCAACATGAAAGAGGTACCAGTTCTCTTAGTGGGGTTGTGGTGGCCACCATGTAGGAGTAAGCTAGTAAGGACTTATAGCAGAGCCTGTCAAATGCACCAAATGCAGATATCCTGGAGTCATTAGTGTTTACAGATAAATTATGGTAGTCACAAACATTTATGACTTACAAAAAGAATAATATAAGCAGTGTTAGAGAATTGCTGGATCATAGAAAAATCATTTCCAAATAAGATTTTGATAGGCAAACTCAGTTAACATTTGAATTAAACAATTTGAAAAAAAGAGATGTGAATGAGTATGGATAGTTTAGACCCATGAAAAAATTAATGTAACCTACAAGTATTTGTTAAATGATTCCTATATTCTTATTAGTGATGCCTTGAATATCTTATACGAAGAGCATATAGTTTTGTCAAAAAAAAAAAAAAAGAAAAGAAAAGGAAATCACAAAACCTGCCAGGTGCCAGTCACTCATTCCTGTAATCCTAGCTACTCAGGAGGCTGAGATATGAGGATCGTGGTTCAAAGCCAGCCTGGGCAGGAAAGTCTGTGAGACTCTTATCTCCAATTAACTATCAGAAAATTGGGAGTCACACTGTGGTTCAAGTGGTAGAGTGCTCTCCTTGAGCTGAAGAGTTGAAGGACAGTGCTCAGGGCAAGAGTTCAAGCCCCACAACAAAAACAAAAACAAAAACCCACCTTTACTTTTTATCTATACTAATAAGAACTACATAGGTTTATTATTTATTTAGTAACTTATTCATATGTTCATTCATGCATTCATTAATACATTTATTTTTATTTTTATTTTTCTGCTGTGCTGAGGTTCTAACCCAGAACCTTACACATGACAATCACTCTTATCACTAGTTAAACTTATCTACAATTATAATTTAAACTTTTAAAATAGTTGTGCTAGAGTTTGAACACAGAGCCTTGCCACTTGAGGATTCTACCAGTCCTTTTTGTGTGGCATACTTTTTGAATAGGATCTTACTTTATGCCCAGGTCAGCTTAGACTATAATTATATTTGTTCCCTCATATCACTGAGATGATAGGCATGCACTTTCCCTTTAGCTTCAGATGACAAGCATGCTCCATTATACATTGCTGTTGGTCAATATATAGAGTCTTACTTACCTTTTTTGGGGGGGACAGAGGGGCAGTGGCTAGGTTGAGCTCAAATCATGATTCCCTGATTTTGGGTTCCCAAATAGCTAGGGTTACAGGCTTGAGTCAGTGACAGAGCTGGCAAATTTCCTTTCTAATCAAAGTATCATTTTGGATTTTATTTTCAAAATTAAGTTTGACCCTGAGCTCCTTTCCCTATCTACTATGTCTTGGATGCTGAGAACAGAACCCAGGGTCTTGTTCATGCTTACCACTTGTTCTACCACCGTTAGACCTTCCTCTTTTTAAATGGTTTCATGGTTAAAGATACAGAATTATTTAACTGCTTGGATTCAGTTCGAATTCCATCATTTACTAGATGATTGACTTTAAACAAGTATCTTTTTTTAAGATTATTATTTTCAGCTTTTTGTTTTTGTTTTGTTTTGTTTTTTATAATTTTTTAATTTATCTTGAAGCAGCTGTACGAAGGATAAACAAATTTCTTAATCTCTGTGAGAGTCAGTTTGCTCATCTGTAAAATTAGATAAAAATCTTAGGGCTGCTATAATTATTAAAGGAAAGTGAGTATAGGTAAAGCTATTAGTACTTAATTGTTATTAGCATCACTGCAACAAATATCCCACCTAAAGAAATAGATTCAGTTTGTGGCACCTCACAGTAAAAAGTAATAATAAATAATGGGAATAAGAAAGGGGAACTGAAGGGATAGAACATTTGTTTTCTGTAAGTACTGCTATGTCAGTTATGACTGGTTATTATTAAAAATAAAATTATATTTCTCAACTGGATTGGGTGGGGAGTGGTTAGGGGTTGAGTGTTCTCCATGCTCAGTGGTATCTCTCTCTCAAGCAACACTGCCAACACATTCAGCTGAAGGAAAAACATACTTCTCCCACATACTCAAGGTTGCTTGGTGTTATCCGAACAGGGAAATAAATCCGAATAAAACATTAAGCTTTCAGACCAATTTATAGGAAATTGAACATGAAAGCTGAGAAGAGTAAGGTCTGCACTTTTATTGAGTATGAGTTGCTTAATTTCCTAGTGTTAAATAGACATTCCTGATGTAGATAAAAACCTAATGAAAGAGTATGAAAAATACTGGGTAGAATATTTTTAAAGTGCTAAAGCAAAATGTACATTAGGATCACTAGCCTATGAAGATATATACTTAAAAAAGTGAAAATACAGTCTGATTACAAAAGAAGCCCTTTCAAGTAGTAAGAAAGGTTAGTTCACAGCCTGATTTCATCAATGGAATATGGTAAGCCCTAGTGCTCATACTATTAAAGAAGGGTAATGAAAAGCACACAGAAAAAAAGCTCTTATCTCTGGTCCAGATGCTTCTTGGGATCTAGACAGTTCTTTTGTTTCAAAAGGGGATGCGAGGGGACTGTTTTAAAAGAAAAGTTTATCTCAGCAACACAGATAGATTTTATTTAAGGAAGACCAAATATGTTGCTAAAAATATTCTCCTATGCAGGTAAAGCCACAGGGTTATGTATACACAGAGTGCCTGGTGAAATTTAATCTTAATATTAGAGACACTTGAGGAACGTTTTATAAATCTACAGATACAGTGAAATATTTTCTGTAGGGGAGAAATTTAAGGTAGGGAGCTGAAGATATACAAAAGGAAGATAATATACTCTTCTGTCCTCAGCATTACTATATACTTATAGACCATTTGCTGAAAATAACATGTACACTTATTTCTCCCTGAAAATTGAGAAGAACTTGCTAGACCCTACTAAGTACTGCTATGTCAGTTATGATTGGTGATTATGAAAATAAAATCATATTTCTCAACTGGATGGGGGGGGCAGTTAGGGGTTGAGTGTTCTCCATGCTCAGTGGTATCTCTATCTCAAGCCACACTGCCAATACATTCAGCTGAAGGAAAAACATACTTCTCCCACATCCTCAAGGTTGCTTGGTGTTATCCGAATATTTTTCTTTGCTGGCAAGATTCTAAGTGTTGGATGGGTACAATTTTTAAGCACCAGTCTTTCTTTAAATGTTTGGAGTGTTCATGAGCAAATAGCTTATATTTTCTTACAAGTTTCAACTAGTTTGACTGCTAGTGATACTAGTATAATAATGGTAGATAAGCAGACAATGTTTGTGTGGCCCTGTCCAAGTGCCAGACACTATATTTTCACTCATCTTTTTTATTCCTAATGATAAAACTATGCAGTTGGTTTGCTTTTATCCATTTTGTAGTGAGGAAGCAGGAGTCCAGAGAATTTAAATTTCTTTGCCATAGTTAAGTGAGTGGTATAGAGGAGAGCCCAGTCAGCTTGACTGAGAGCCAAAATGACTCTGTTATGCTGCTCCTTGTGTAGTTTGACTCTTTGTCACACTTCATTGTTCAAAATGAGCATTGTTCAGTCCTATCTGAACCCTGAAAAATGCGAACTTATTTTTAACCAATTAGCAATAGTGGAAAAATGAAATGGTAAAGCATGAGATCTCTCCTTTTTTCAGGTATTTGTTACAGAAACTAGAACCTTCAAAGATAGGTAGGTAGGTAGGTAGGTAGGTAGGTAGGTAGGTAGGTAGGTAGGTAGGTAGGTAGGTAGGTAGGTAGGTAGGTAGATAGGTAGGTAGGTAGATAGGTAGGTAGGTAGATAGGTAGAAAGGTAGGTAGGTAGGTAGGTAGGTAGGTAGATAGATAGGTAGATAGATAGATAGATAGATAGATAGATAGATAGATAGATAGATAGATAGATAGATAGATAGATAGAGCCAACTAGAGTCCTCACAGTGGGTCTGTTAACTTTCTAAAGCTATGTCTCCTTATTTACTTTATAGAAAATATCCTATAACAATTACACTGCTGATTGGTAAATATTTTATTTTTCTGAATTCTATGTTTATGGGATTATTAAATTTGTTATCTCATGATTTTCTTCATTATGCTGTCTGAACTGATTTAAAAATTATAGGGTTTTTCAGAAAGCTTATAGACATTGCCTTCATGCAAATCAAATAAGGGCCTCAAAGTCTTTATGTGCAAACTAAAATTCAGTGGGAAGCCATTAGGGCAAAAGAAAGTAAAATGATGAAACACTTTGTTCCCTTGCACATTATAGTCTATTTTGGTTAGCTTTCTCATTGCAGGGATCAAAATATTTGATACAATTAACTTTAAATGAGGAAGGATTTATCTTGTCTCACAATTTCAGATCCTCTGTCTGTGGTTTTTTATCCTATGAGCTGGGACAGAACGTCGTGAGAGTGTATGGAGGAGGCTGTTCACCTCCTGAAAGCAAAGAGATATGGGAAGATCAGTTCAAAGTATAGTTCCAAGGACACACCCCCAAGTAATCTACTTTCCCACTCCCCAAAGTGTCTGCCCCCTCGCCAAACTGCCCACTATCTGGGTACCAAGTATTCAAAAAGTAACCCTCTGGGTGATATTTCATACCAATACCATAAGATGGGCTGATGTGAGCATTTCTTAAGACAATAGCAAATGCATTTTTTTAGCTCATTAGCTAATTTTTAGAAAGTGAAACTTCCAATTCACTTCCTATGTTGAACAGTCATGGATTGTCACAGCTCTGATGAGAATTTCAGGTATGCTATTTCCTGTGTTCTGATTTCTCTCCATAAGCACATGCACAGGAACCCCAGAGAGATGGGAAGGTTAAGAAGTAATCAACATTATTTGAATAGAAACACTAAGTAGAAAATCCCTGAATTCCCTTTCTTACACTTTTTATTCCATGATACTAATTATATTTATATATATATATATATATATATATTTCTCATATTAGCAATTATGACAGTGTTTACTGACTGGCATAATTCTTCATAGTCAGCTCTTATTATTCTTGTACTTAGAGTCTGACCCTCCTCCAACAACTGTTTGAAGTAAAAATCAAGTCCTAGCAACACTTATTACAGAGGAAGTAATGTTACTTGCTTTCCCTGGATGAATGAATATCATTTGGACTCATTTATTTTCAGTATATTCTATATATCTACTTTTCTATGACAGAAGAGAATAACAGAAAACATATCAAGAGAGCCAAGTAAGATTATTGTGCAAGCAGTCAGAAATGCCTCATTTTATAGACATTTGTCTAATCCCAATTCCTATCTGATGAAAAATTTGAGTCAATGGCCTTTTGAAGATTTTCTTACTTTGCAGTCTTTATGCTAAGATGGCTAAAAGCCAATACTTTCTTTAATGTTACTTTGAACATGAAATTTATATGTTCTGATTCTGCTTTACTTTTTAAATATTACTACATTTGAATTTCAATAGAAGCTAAAGAGCTTTTAGTCCAAGAGGTTTAAGTGTGAGCATTGTCAAATAGATGTGTACTTACTGTCATTCTGTGAAATAGTTCTATCATTCCTAAGATATATTCCTAAAATATAAATTTTATAGAATAATGAGAAATAAGTCATTTCTTTAATGTTATTAAGACAATCTTATAAAAAGATGGCATAACTGTATATTATTTACAAGAGCTTTTTATTCTTATATATATTGAATTTGTTTACTCTTCCTTCACTCGCTTCTTATTATTAGGGTACAGAGGTTTCCCACAGATGTGAAGGCAGAGAAGTACACATATGGCTTGGAAGAGAGGTCACTTACCTGGTGTGGCCAGATAATTTCTTTGTCATTAACTAGCATTAATAGTGTACCATTAAATAGCATTAATGTGTACCAGTGTTCATGGCCTTGGAAAACAAACATGCCAGTGTAGAAGTTCTTATTCCTAAAAGTCTGGAGTTATGGCAAAAGAAATAAAAGATTTAGGCTTATTATGAGCTGACTTTATAAGTGGAGAGAGATCTTACTATTTAAACCACTGAATAATCATGATTCTGTTCTTTCTTAAGGAAATGGTGACTGTACATCTATTACATACAAGGCACCACATCATACACTAGTGAAAGAGACAACATAATGATGTAAGGAAACTCACAGTTAAGTGAATTGAAACTCACAATGGAGTGTGATAAGAGCAAGCAAACTCTCCATTGCTGGCTGAGGAACACAGAGGAACGTGACAGCCCACCCCTCAACAAGACATGATAGTTGAAGTGCCAAATAATCGAGAAAACAAAATATGGACACATTCTGCCAATGTTCAGAGGAGGAGAAACCTGTTTTTGTTAATGGGATCTACATAGAAGTAATAGATGTAGCTATCACATCTGTGCCAACTATCAGAATTGTCAGGGGGCATGAGGAGAGAGGACATGCTGGGGAGTTAGCAGGTAACAGGTCACATGGGAACCTTCCAGAAGTTTCCAGCCTCTAAAGAAAAGAAGGTTGTGGTTGGACTAGCATTTAGAAATCAAAGTTTTTGGATATTTTTGAAACCACACATTTGGAAGAAATAATACTCAGGGACAAAAGAGTATCTGGTAGTAATGGCTTAAATCCAAGGGGGCTGTGATTATAAAGGTATAGTAAGTAATCAGAAACTGCTGTTGCTAAGAAGTGTTGACTTCTCACTTTGGCCTGCATATATCCAAAGGGTAACTAAAAGCAGGATGAAAGCTTCACATTTCAGCCTGCATTTTACATCTGTCTCCTTTATTCTAAGTATCTCTCTTTTAATCACCTTGGAATCCTGGAAAGGACAAGAAAAGGGTCAGAACTGTACCCTAGACGACAGTGACTTTCTTATTGAGATGAGATTGTTCTCCTCAAGTAATGACAGCAATAACAACGTCTCAAGAATATTTCAATAATGATCAACAAAGTCCGTGCTTGGGACTGTTAAACAACTAGGTACACTTTTCTCCCTCTTCCCTAATCAGAGGTGATGAAATTCTGGCTTATGGGCCACATTAGACTTGCAGAATCATTTGGTACTTGATGGGATATGTAGTGCTTCTCATTAGCTTCCTGCAGCCATTAGTCTGTATTGATAATTTGGTATGGCCCATAATTATGTTATAAATACCCAAGAGGTCCATGGTAGATAAAAAGTTGCTCACTCCATGTAAGCCTCAAGTTTATGTCTGTCTGTACCTGATGGACTGAACTATTACTTTTGCCTCTACCCACAGCATACCCATTCTGCACATCTGTCAGAACTTGTTAAGAAATGGCAAAAACTCACACTAGGTTTAAGCAAAGAAAAGATACACAGACATGGTGATAGAGAGAGCTCAAAACAGAAACATGGGTATCCTCAGGCTTTTCCCTTTTTGTCTCATCTCTGTTTTTCTTTCTATCTTGGCCTATCTTTTCCAACTGTTTTCTTCTGTGAAGCCAGAACTAAGGTTTTTATGATATTCTTTCTCATTACTATAGAAGAAAATGGGTTTCTCCCTCAACTCTATTGGATTGAAAAAGACCTGAGGAAGGGTCCTATCTGGGGTGCCGTCATCAGCAGTCTACTCTCTCAGTTACTATCACTGGAGAGTGACAGTTTTCTAGGTCAGCTTAGATTAGGTTCTTCATCTTGAATAAATCAAAAACAGTCACATTGGTATTCAGATTGCTTCCAGGCAAAAAAAAAAAAATCAAAACACTTGGATAGAATCTTTACATTAGGGAATCACTCCAGTTGCAGTCAGATAGAAGCTGGATTTGGGGAGCAAACTATGTTTGAGAAGGGCAGTCACTGGGACTAAGGAGCAGAAGGCAAACACTGGAATAGTTGAAGAGACTCATAGGCCAAAAGGTAAAGAGGAGCCATTCATCAAGAGTGACTTCCAAGAAAGTCCTATCAGCCTGGGGTAAGAAGAAAGGCAAGTGAGAACTATAGGTTATATACCCTGAGGTGATCAAGACATAAAATAGTGACTAAGCAGCAAGAGTATAAGTTTGAGATACTCTCCCTCAGCATTTTGAGGTCATAGCATGGAAACCACTGGGGCAATACTGAAGTGAAGCTTCATGAAATCTGTGAAATCTGCAAAGAAAGCCAAGGAGTTAAATTCATAGGCCACAAAGTGGTCCACGTGATGTATTCTAGGAAGGAGTTAAAAGCTGGGGATCTGAGCAGTCACACTGATATGTGCTAGGTAAACCGGTAGGGTAGATCCAGTCATGGTGGCAGTGGTGATAGCTGGTATAGTAGAGTACAATTTAGTTTTTAGATTTGGGGAGGAAATAGAACCCCTGTAATACATGACCCATACGCATATCTTACCTTGTCCTCTCCCCATGACCTGGGTTGAACTGTCCACAGAGCTCATCTCATCTCTTATCTCCTTTGTTACCTCCTCCTTGAAGGCCTGATCTGCAATGTATAACTCTTTTGAATAATTTCTCTCATATCATTAGATCTTTCTCTTCACCATTCAGTGATACTGTTTTTTATTCACTCTTGACAGACCTTCTCTCAGCCTCACATTATTCTCCACCTTGTAGCAAAATGCCATCAGAAGAGTGTCTAAGCTCTTTGTTTCTGAGGTCCTCTATTATCTTTCTTTGTTTTTTTCTGTCCCCTCCCCTCACCATACTGCGGATAGAATGCCAGGCTTTGAACAAGATGCATGTTAGACAGGTTCTGTACTACTGAGCCATACACATTCTCCATTCTCTCTTGAACCCCCATCTCCCATGGGCTTCTACCTACATTCATTGAAGAAAGGCTTATTTTCAGGCTGCTGTATCTGTAGTCATGTTTCTGTCCTCACCTGGTAGTCTCCGTGGACACAAAATTTGAAGCCTATTACCTATGTCTAACTGTTCATTTTCAGTATCTTTGCTACCTTTTCTTCAGCTGTCTAGACTCTAAACTGGGAAATATTGGTAGGATAGGTTAGTGAACTGTTTTGTTTCCTTGCTCACTTTACTCTTGGTGGCCCTTGCTAAATCTTCTGACTTGACATTATGGATGTGTCCAAGTATGTGTTGTCCTTGGCCTTCATTTTCCTTAGTAGGCCAGGCTGAGAGTTACTCCTGTTGCAGATCAAGAACTCACCCTTGTCCCATCAGGATTTAAATATTTCATGTTCATTAGTTCCCTGATAGTTATTGCATTGAATGAATAGAAGGACTTGTAACAGCGTATCTTGTAGGTGAGGTTAGATTTTATATGTAAATTTGATAATGAGGGATTTGTCTGTTATGATTTTTATATTTGTTAAAGACAGTAGATCTCAACAAGGCAGTGTTTTCTCCTCAGGGGGAAGTAGCATTGTCTTTAGACATTACTGATTATAATAACAGAGGGTCTGGTATCTCGTGAGTAAAAGCGAGGGTTGCACAGAATAAACCCCCAAAAAAGAAAATATTCAGTCCCCCAATGTCCACAGTGTTACAATTGAGAAACTTAAACAAGGATTTGTGTGTTTAAATTATCTGTCAGTGGAAAATGCATTCAACATTTGATGAAAATAGCAAAGTACTTTGAACATCTCTGTTTAAGCACATTTATAATAAATACTTGCCCAAAGTTAGTAGCTATCCCCCTACAAGTATATATTGTGAATTGTCCTCTTTCAAGCCTGGGATTCCTTCAAACATGCCCAGTAGATTTTGAGTACCTGCAGTTAAATAGTGTTGCTTTTGGCAGGGCTTGATGAGCAAATGAGGTATGATCTCTCTGATCTCAGTAGTCTGCTCAGTCAGCCATGACCTTCTCAGTGTCTCCTCTTTCTACACCCTGTCTGCACTGAGCCATGGCCCAGGCAGTTCTCAGTGGGGTGGCCAGAGATTACCACAGGGGAGAAATGTAGGGGCCTTATAGCGGAGGTTCATGTGGGGTTCAGGATAAATTGGAATGATTTTTGTTTTGCAGTGAATATTATCCAAACTGTATTTGTACTTAATCTAACAGAAAGAAAGAAGGAAAGAAAGAAAGAAGGAAAGAAAGAAAGGAAAGAAAGAAGAAAGAAAGAAGAAAGAAAGAAAGAGAGGGGGAGGGAGGGAGGGAGGGAGGGAGGGAGGGAAAGAGAGAAATCATTAAATTGAAAAATTTTGGATCAAGTAGTAGGCAATGGACTAGAATTTTTGTTAGAGAACTTGTTGTTATTTTAAATACTATTGGCATACTGATGAACTTTACATTCCTATACATACCATGGAAATTGCCCCATGCTCAGACTTGTGTTGTTTCTAAGGTTCAGACAGTCCAGTTTAGGGCTAAGAGTAATGTTTGAAGTGGAAGTGAGTTTGTTTAGGGTGAAGGAAAACATAAGCAATTGTGGGTTTCTTCCCCTACTTCCCCTAGATCAGCATAGAATACTTTTGTTACATTTTGTTTAAAAAAAAATCAAAAACAAAAAACAGCACACAGACACACAAAACCCTGTGGAAGCAGTATATTGTGAAAAATACTGTGATTTAACAGCTGATCAAATTCTTTACCATTAAGCATGGCTTAATTTAACTTCAAACATTTTCATATCTGAAAGGTAATTTTTATTTCTGGCTTAATGTTGGTTGTTTGAGGTATTTGTTTTATAAATTTTGTCATGTTATTTTATTTTTAGCTTTTGTTTTGGAAGATTGGTACATAAAAGATTATTATTTTGTTATGCCTGATAATATTACAGTAGAAAGTATGAATCAACAAGGCCCTATGTATGTGTGTGTGTGTGTGTGTGTGTGTGTGTGTGTGTATGTGTGTGTGTGTATATATATATATATATATATATATATATATATATACGCATATACACATTGATGTCAGGATTGTAGATATCAGAACAAAGACAGGAAATTAGGAACTTGGCTGTT
This sequence comes from Dipodomys merriami, assembly GCF_024711535.1. Taxonomy (NCBI): domain Eukaryota; kingdom Metazoa; phylum Chordata; class Mammalia; order Rodentia; family Heteromyidae; genus Dipodomys; species Dipodomys merriami. Next base: position 34,412,449 of record NW_027202937.1, read on the forward strand.
GCCCTGTATCTGAATCACATCCTGGTATGTCAGTGCTGACTGGGCCTCGTAGCTCTCTTCATCTATATTCACAGGAAGCAAGTCCCAGTGTCAAAGATAGAACTACGAAGTCAAGATGATGTTCTGGCTCAAAATTTCATAAAGAAGAAAGTTAAATTGCTAGGGATGGGGGGAGGCGTGTCTTATTACATTGTGTTTGCAGAGAAATAGTATGAACTACAAAAAGTGAAATAAATTTTAGGTTTATAATAGTTTTTATATGCATTATACACATACTTGTTAAATTGCATTTATATGCATATTCTACATAAAAGGAAACATAAAAATCTTTTTCTGAGCTTCAAAAGTGAAAATAAAAATAAATATATGTCAGGTGTCATGAAAAGGTAGTTTCTTAATTTGCTTCATGATGATTCTATACCAGGTAGGAAGTGGGAAGCCTTTGCACTACCAGCTTGATGTCTCATCCCATTTCTTTACTATGATATGGCTGTACTCCTAGGCCTCTGCAGAATTCTGAAACTGTTTAATGAGTCTGTGACAACATAGAACAGCAGAAGTCTGGGCTGGGAAGGTGGCTCAGTGGTAGAGCGCTTGCCTTGCATGCTAGAGGCCCTGGGTTCGATTCCTCAGCACCACTTAAGCAAAAAGAAAAAAGCCAGAAGTGGCGCTGTGGCTCAAGTGGTAGAACACTAGCCTTGAGCTGAAGAGCTGAGGGACAGTGCCCAGGCCCAGAGTTCAGGCCCCACGACCAGACCAAAAAAAAAACAAAACAGCAGAAGCCTGTTAACTTGGGCTCCAGTAAATGGGCAAGATCTCAGGTGTTAATATCAGGTTCCTACAAGAAAGAGCACTAGCCCTGTCAGGGGGAACTATCATTCTCACAAATGACCTCTGACTCCAGCAGATTAAGGTATTGAACACAAACTCTCACTGAAGGCATAAGGAACCAGAAATAACAAATAATGAATTAATTCTTTTAGTACTGGAATTGTCAAATTCACAAAACAAAATCACTGGAGATATAGATAGTATTATATATTATAGCAGATGCCCGGCAAGCTCTGCTTGTACTTCTTGATCCAATCCAGCACTCGGGATTGGGGTGCGGAAGAACTCAGGAAAGCATGTCAGAAGAAAGAAACTAAAGAGTACTAAGAAAGAAGATTATAAACAGGAATTCACTGCCACATGTCCAGTTCAAAATCATAGGTAGGCATATATTATCTGAAGAAAGAGACCCAAGGAGCTATTCAGATTTACTGAAGTAATCTTGGAGAGCTAAAACAGAAGAGAACCTTCTTTATCATGTACGAACTGGACAAGGAGCTTTCGTACTCCTTAAGATCATATTTATGTAATAATATATATTTGATCATATCTCAAATATTCTAATACTTGACTCATGCTTTAGTTGGGTGGTATCCCCAGAAAGATGTGTCCATTTTCTCATTCCAGGCACCTCTGAATATTTCCCTCATGTGAGTAAAAAAGAAGGGTCTTTGAAGATGTAAGAAAGTTAGAGATCTTTACATGAAGAGATCATTATTTAGAATCAAGGTGACTCTTAATCTGATGACAATTGTCAGTATAGGACATATAAGAGATCAGTATGAGGAGCTGAAGATTGAAAAAGAGGTTAGTGATGAGACACAGGCTAAGGAATGCCAGTAGCCATCAAGTACTGAAAGAGTCAAGGAAAGGCTTTCCTGCAGAGATCCCAGCAGGATCTCAGTTACATGAGTTTTCAGGCCTCCAGCCCTCAGGACCGTGAAACAATAAGTTGTCATTTTAAGCTACCTAGTTTGTGGTAATTTGTTATTCAGACATAAGAAATTAATACAGTCCTAAAAGGTTAGTTTATATTTATTTTCAAAAAAACACAATATTTTTAAACGATGGGATCTGTTATAACAATGTCAAATCTACTTTTTCTAGGTATGGAATGACTATGTTTACCTTGAAGAAGCCATCTAGATATATGGCTCAGAGATGTGGTTTATTTAACCTTAACTGGCATGCTCACACCATATAGGACTCTTAAATCTTCCTGGTGTTAGCTTCAGGGTTGCTATTTCCTTTCCTGGCTGCTGTGAGATCACACCAGGGTCTGCTGTGGTAAAATCCCACAGCATCACTTTTCTGGGAATTCTAAGGTGAGATAGATTCACAACTACCTGTTCTTCCTGCCATGCTTCAATCATTGAAGAGTTATGGGACAGGCTTACCAACCCTCATGTAACTGCTCATGCCTTGTGTCAGTCTCCCAAAATTTCTTAACATATCGTGAAGCAGCTACCTGTCTGGTGATGACGAAGGAGATCTCTTCAGTCTCCAGCAAGAAGCAAAATAAAGGCAGCCTTCTCAGGGATCAGGTTTTTGGCCCAAAGAAGGTTGTTGGAAATATCAAGGACTCAACTTTTCTGCCATTATAAAAACGTTGTTCCACTAGCCTAGTGGAATGGACTGGCAACCACTCCTTCCAAGGACCATAGGCCTGCCATAACCTACAGGTCATTAACTGGGGAAACAAATTTTGACTGTAACTGTACTTGGCTTTGACATGCTAAAATCATTTAGAAGATTTTTTTTTCACATAAAACCTTTATTTCACACTTGTTGCAGAATTCTATTTTAAAGGATAGGGTTGCATATTATTTTTTTTTTATTTTCTTATTAGCTTTTCTAATCTTTCCACAACTTTGGACTTACATATAAAAAGAAATGAGAGAGAGGGGGTTAAAAAGAGAAAGGAGAGAGAAAGGGAGAGGTAGAAGGGGAACAAGGGAAGGAGAGAGAAAGACTTAAGATTGATCACAATAAAGATATCAAAACAGTAAACAGCTGTAACTAACAGAAAAACAGAAGTAGTTTCATTGATGCAGTATTCTGCAGTCTTTGAAATATAGTGCTCATTTGGTCCCTACTCCTGATTATAATCTCATTCTATAGGTAAGAAAATAAAAACTAAAAACATCTACTTAAGAAAATAGTCAGAATAAAAATATCCCAATTACAGGAGTGGTGACTAACAATGTGTTAGTCTTAGTTCCACACTAAAGTTTGTTTTCAGTACCTGAGGTAGCCTTTCATTCTTCCTCCCACTCATACTCCTCAAAAAACAGGTCTCTGTGTATCCTTCCTTACCTTAAGATTCCACTTTGTTTCTTAGAGGCTTAACTTTGGCTTTAAAGTAATAGTAACTGTTTTTATGTAATTTTTGTCTGTTTTATTGTCTTTCTTATGAATATACATTTATGTGGATTATCTCCATATACCATTAACCTTTTCTTATCTTAATGACTTTATATGAAAGAATAACCTGAAAAGATTCAAGAAATGTTCTTTAGTGCTTCCTGTGAGAGTCCACATGGCTGCTTCTGGCAGTGACTTTATATATTTTTTTGATTTTTTATCTTCTTTTTTTATTGTGAAAATTACATGGGCAAGGTAATGAGTACATTTCTTATCAAGCATTGTTGCTTCCTCCTTTGTTTCCCCTTCCCTTGCCTTCCCATCTCCCCTTCCCACCCCCACTTCTTCCCTCCTTCACCCCCTCTCCCTCTCCCCCGGCCAAAGCTGTGAAGTTTGTTTTTTAACATAATGTCTTGTAGGTCACATTGTTGCAATGGGTCCACCCGTATCCCTATTTAAACAATTGTTTTTTCCCTTCCCCTCCACAAATTATACCAACATCAAATACAGTGAAAACGGGTTATACCGTGGGGGACAGACATACAAAGCAACAAAGAAATCATCTTATAAATATCTGGGGGACAGACATACAAAGCAACAAAGAAATCATCTTATAAATATGTGGGGGACAGACATACAAAGCAACAAAGAAATCATCTTATAAATATGTTAGAAACAATCACAAGAAAGAAAAGTGACTTTATATTTAGATCTGTTCTTAAACTCAAACTTTGAAAATCAGAGAACATATCACTCTGAGACATGCTCATAAAAGAACTAAGAAATTTAAACTTTTCTTCGTTACTTAATTGTAATATAATTATAATGTGATAATTATAATAGTGGTTAACATTTACTGAGAATTTACTAATCAAGATAACTGCGTTTTCTCATTTAAACATCAAACCCACCTGTTATTATCTTTATTTTAAACAAGAGCATGATAATAGTCCTTATATCTCTATAGTGATTTATGTTCTGTCACACCATTTTATCTATATTTTATCTATCCTGTAGTTTGGCATAGCAAATATTAACATGCAGGTAGTTGACAATTCAGACTAATCTCAGATCTCTGAAATGATTTGTGTAAAATAAACTATTAACAGAACTGGCCTTTATTTTCTTGGCTAACTTTTCTCAGGCTTCTTCCTAAGCACATCCTCTAGTCATAAAGGTTCCATTATCCACATGGTTCTAATTTCCAACCACTTAGGTCAACCCATTGGAGAGAGGCACCTCATACTAGGCTTTCAGAGTTACTCTTGACAGCCACACAGGCTAGTCAGAAATGAGCAGGGCTGGATCAGGTTTAGGTACCTGACCTACCTGAGCAGGTGCTCAACCTCTAGGATTTCTCTACCTTCACCTGTATACCTGCAATAAGTAAAAATGACTTCTAAGGTCTAAGCCCTTGTGCTCTCTGATTTTATGTAATCTTCTTAAAATGGCAGCCTTGTGCTAAGGATGAAAATGAGGAGAGCTTAAAAAAATTCATTTTGGCGTATCCTTGAAAGTAACTAGCAAAACATTAAAATATAATGTGTTTTTGTGCCTTTTTTTGCCATACAGGGGTTTGAACTCAGGACCTAGAGCTTGTTTGATTTGCTTGTCCTGCCAGCACTCTACTACTTGAACCATGACTTCAGCCCTGCTTTTTGCTATTATTCTCAAGATAAGATCTTGTGAACTGTCTAAGCCAAGCTGGATTTGAACCCAGTCCACCAAATCTCAACCTTCTGTCTGAGTAGCTTGGATTACAGGAATAAACGACCAGTGCCCAGTATAAAATAATGTTTAACATTACTCTATGAATAAAATTAAGAGAACAGATTTATTTTCAGTAACATCAGAATGAATGAAATATGTAAGAACAAACTTAACAAAGGGAGTGCCAATTTTTTTCTCAGAAAATTAGTACGTTTTTCTTTCTTTTTTTGGATTTGAACTCAAGGCCTCATACTTATTTGGAAGATGCTCTACCACTTGAGCTATAACCCCTCCCCTTTGGCTTTATTTATTTTTTAGAAAGAGTCTCGTGGGTTTTTTGGGGGGTAGGGGCCAACCTGAAGACTGTGACCCTCTTACTTGTGCCTCCTATGTAGCTGGGATTACAGATGTGCACCACAGATGCCTAACTTGTTTACGGAGAAGAGATATCGCTTACTTTGCCTCTACTGAGCTTGAATTTCAGTCCTACCTACACTTACTGTGTAGCTGGGATTATAGACATGTTCCACAAACACCTGACTTTTTTGTTGAGATGGAGTCATAGTAATTTTTTCCCCTGGCTGGCTTGAAACTACGAGCTTTCCAATCTTTACTTCTATAGTAGCTAGGATTATAGGCATGAGGCACCATACCTAGCTACTACAAAACATTTTTGAGGGAAATTTTAGAAGACCTAAATAAGTAGGCAGCCTGTGTTCGTAGAGCAGAAGTCATAAAGTTGTTAGGAGGGAAATATTCTCTCATACAGATGTATAGATTTAATACCATCAAAATCTCACCTCCCCAAAAAAACCCAGTTGTCATTATGGAAAAATCAATAAGCTAGTCCTAAAATTAACATAGATTTTTTTTTCTTATTTTAAATGATCTTTATGTTCTTGTCTTATTGCTTTGCCATTTAGCAAAGCAGCTTATGAATGTACATCTTGATCAATGTCAGCCCTTTCAACAAATTTAAGGAATGAAATACTTTTTTTTTTTTTTGGTCGGTCATGGGGCTTGAACTCTGGGCCTGGGCGCGGTCCCTCAGCTCTTCAGCTCAACACTAGCACCACTTGAGCCACAGAGCCACTTCTGGCTTTTCTGTTTATGTGGTGCTGAGGAATTGAACCCAGTGTGTCATGCATGTGAAGCAAGTGCTGTACCACTGAATCACCTTCCCAGCCCCATGAAATATTTTCAAAAAGAATAAAGTTAGAAAGGAAGCTTATCCTTCCTAATTTTTAGACTTTTCAATAAAATTACAAAATCAAGTCTCTGATACTGACATAAGGATAGGCATATAGATCAATGAATAAAATGGAAAGAAATAAACAGTTTCATTCATTATTGATTTTTTGCAAAGGTGCCAAGACAATTGAATGGAAAAATAATCTTTTAAACAGATATTACCAGAATAGCTGGATATTTGTGTGCAAATAAATATACCATAGAAAGCAAATGTAGGAATATCTTGTCAAAATGAAACTTTTGTGTTTCAAAAGGTGCTATTGAGTAAGTGAAAAGGCAGCCTACAGAGTGAAAGGAAGCTTTCTCAAATTAGATATTTGATGAGAAAAATGGATTCAGAACCCCTACAAATTTTATAATTAAAAGATAAGTTAACCTGTTAAAAAATGGCAGAGGGCCTGAATAGACATTGTCCCCTAAAAGATATATGAATGTCCAATAAGCACATGAAAAGATAGATTCTTGACATCTCAAGTTACTAGAGAAATGAAACAAAACAGAGATCCATGTGTTGATGAGTGGGTAAACAAATTTCAGGAGCTCATTTCTGTAGGTAACATTTATATGAAGTAAGTACAATGCAGAGAAACTTTTGAATTGAACAAATATTCTATATATTTGGATGGCTGGACATGTTTCTACATGAGTGATCACTTCTCATATTACTAAGAGAAAGTCCCTCCAAATTTCTTTTGGGTTCCCTTTACCTGTGAACTAAGTTGCTTTCCTTTTTTCCATGAGCCCTAAAGTAGCTTTATTAATAGAAATATATGATATTTGTGTTTTAAAAAAATCAGGGTGGTCTTAGATATCTGTCTTCCATTCTGGCATTTCCCTTTACACAACCGTTTAGAATTTTCTGTTTAAAAACTGGCATTCTAATAGCTTTTCTTTGGCTAAAAGCCTAGGTTGTAGACTGAAGCAGCAAATTAGGAATGTTAAGACTTCCCCCAAAGAAAAAATGTTTGTTATGAAAGTGGAGCTGATGTGACACTTAGAATTAGAGATTCTTAACTTGTCTAAATGTCAGTTAATGATCTTTTTCTTTTGCTATTTGGTGGGAAGAAAAGATGGTGTTGCAAGGGGGTGCGGGGGAGGGAATGAAAGAAATGCCCAGAGGCTGGTAATAGGTTTGGTTCAACAAAGTGTTAAATGTCAGATACACTCTGCTAATAATAATCTTTTGTCTCTTTTTAGGAGCTAATTTTGTTACTCGAAAAATTAGTCGGTCAGTAGCTAAGATTTACCTTGGACAACTGGAATGTTTCAGTTTGGGAAATCTGGATGCCAAACGAGACTGGGGCCACGCCAAGGACTATGTAGAGGTAGGAACTGATTCATTCCATTCTTACAAAATGTCTGGATCAGTTGATGTTTTAAATGCCAGACCTTAGTGCAAAGCATGACTTAGAGATGGTGGCATGTATACTTCTGCTGTTGCACATATTGTTAAATTCATGGTACTTTCATTTAAGGCTTGATGGCTCAGGAGTACATGTTGATTACATTGAATGTTATTTAAACAAGAAAATCTTTCACAAATTGTTTTTAATTGATTAAAAGAAAGGTGTTGCTCAGTGCTTTGAATGATGGATAGGTAGCTGGATGAGAAAGTGTTGTCTTCCTCACTTTCTCAAGCTTTCATTCTGTCCCATTTGTTTCACATTCTACCTCCTCCCTACTTAGCACTTGGTCATGAACCTGGAAAACTGTGTTGAATAAAAGTACTAATTCTCAGCACTTTAAAAATTAAAGTCTAGTCTCAATTTATGTAATTTTAAGACATTTAGATTTGTATTAGTGAATGAAATTCCTCTCAGAGACTTAGGGAACTTTGGTTTTGTACTAAGTCTTATAACACCATAAGCTTCTTACCACTGAATACCAATGAGCTTTGTCTGAAAGAGAGGAGGGGGGAAGGGAGGGAGGAAGAGGGAGAGGTGTTAATAGTGATACTATCACAGAATAATGGATATAATTTTATCCCCATGATGGATCTATGGCCAAACATGAACAGTCATGGTAGAGACTCTTTTCCCCAGAGTTGCTTGTTCTTATTCAGCTCTGTACAGACTTCCAGTGATCACAGGAATCTTTCTGTACTGAAGAATTTTATCTGGGAAATCTGATCTGCCTTTCTATTCTTTTTTTTTTTTTTTTTTGTCGGTCATGGGGCTTGAACTCTGGGCCTGAGCACTATTCCTCAGCTCTTCAGCTTAAAACTAGCACTCTATCACTTGAGCTACAGCACCACTTCTAGTTTTCTGATGGTTTACTGGAGACAAGAATTTCATGGACTTTCCTGCCCGGGCTGCCTTTGAACCAAGATCCTCAGATCTCAGCCTACTGAGTAGCTAGGATTACAGGCGTGAGCCACTGGTGCCAGGCTTGATCTGCCTTTCTTGCATACTTCTGTAATTTAAAAAGTAACTTGAAATTTTGCAAAAAAGAAAGTAGGTGGTTAACTTGCTAACATTAAGATTCATTTTCTTAAGTTACAATTTTATGGGTTTTTTATTTTTACAACTAAACATATATATATTTTTTTGAACATGTGACACTGATTTATGTATAGAAATTCGTGTGTGAAATTTTGAGCAGTACAATATTTCAGTCTTTTAATAGGGTCTTGTAAGTATAATTACAAGGAACATTTGCAGCTGTAGTCCTTAGAAATATATTAAGAATATTACATCAAAAATCTCCATACTTTTAGAAATTAGGAGAAAGAAAAGAGATGGGAATAGGAAGAGCTAAAATATTATTGTCCAACTGTTGCCTTTCCAACTGAAAAGCAGAAAACAAGTTTTATTAAAAAGAAATTAATAAATAAATACAGTACTTTCCTAGTCATATTATTTTTGTGTATACCTGTCTAGCAATCTCTATGTGCTTAGTGCTACATGTATACAAAATCTTTTCTTAATTTAAGAAGGAGATAGACAAATTCTATTCCATTTTTGTGTAGTCAGGCAAGAAATAAGCTTGTAGTTGAATGAAGAAGTCCATTTCAAAAGGGAAATTCTGTAGCAATATATTATGCTTATTATTGTTTCTTCTTCATGCTTTTTAAATTTTCATATCTTTAAAATTGACAACATGTGAAGCTTGCAATTGGGAAGGGGAAATGATACTCTAAAAATAGAAAAAGTCCAATAAAAAGGAATGAAACAAATATGTATGTCAAGAGAAAACCTTTTGTTAACTAGTGGCTCTGCAATCAATTTTTACAATTGCTTGACAAAATGTTATTGCTATGATGAAGTGCCTGAAGGCCAAAACATCTGAGATTAAGGTACTCAGCCCTTTTAATAAAAATGTGAAACTGTCACATTCCAGAGACACTCAGTGTTAAGGGGTTCTTCACATCCAAGACTTGATCTGTTTGATAAGACAAGTGAGTTTTGTGTATTAAAGATTCTTTTGGGGCTCTAAAATGTAGCACATATTGGTGATATAAGAAGTTTTTTTAGTTTTTATTCATGTGCTCCCAATAAAATCTAAATTTCATGATTTCTTAAAAGGCAGAATTATTTTTAATATGATTTTTATTGTAAAATAGTGTACAGAGGGGTTATAGTTACATGAGTAAGGTAATGAGTACATTTCCTATCCAGCATTGTTGCCTCCTCTTTTGTTTTTCCCCCATCATCCCTCCTCTCCCCACCACCCCAACATCTCCCTCCCTCCCCCCCACACACACAAGTTGTAAAGTGTCTTTTCAACATAGTGTCATGTACATCTCATTGTTATAATGGGTCAACCTGTTATCCCTATTTAAGCATTTTGTTATTTCCCTTCCTCTCCCCAAATTAGAAAAGTGTATACAAGATGCAGGATACCCAAATCATATACAATGAAAACAGGGGTTACACCATGGGGGAAGAAAATACAAAAAGTAACAAAAAAAACCACATAGTATATTCTAAGTCCATTATAATAATAATAATAACAAGAAAAAAACACTTGTGTCCCTTTCTTGGGGTTCATTTCACTTAACATAATCTTATATGATCATATGTACATAGCTTTTGACCTTTTCTGCTTGTCCTAGACATATACTAGTTATTGCAAATAAGGGAAACCATGGGACCTATGTTTCTTTGGGCCTGGATTACTTGACTTAATATAATTTTTTCCTAATCTTTCCATTTCCTAACAAATGGGACAGTGTCATTCTTTCTGATGGAGGCATAGAATTCCACTGTGTTTGTGTGTATATATATATATATATATATATATATATATATATATATATATATATATATATATATATACACACACACACACACACACCACATTTTCTTGATCCATTCATCTACTGAGGGGCATCTGGGTTGGTTCCATATCTTAGCTATGGTAAATAATGCTGCAATAAACATAGTAGTGCTAGTAGCTTTAGTATGGTCTTGTTTATGGTCATTTGGGTAAATGCCCAAAAGTGGGATTGCTGGGTCATAGGGGAGCTCTAGGTAGAGTCTTTTGAGGAACCTCCATACTGCTTTCCAAAGTGGTTGAACAAATTTACATTCCCACCAACAATGCAGTAGGGTTCCCTTTTGGCCACATCCCCTCCAGCATCTGTTGTTATTAGCTTTCTTGATTACAGCCATTCTAACTGGGGTGAGGTAGAATCTCAATGTTGCTTTAATTTGCATTTCTTTTATGGCTAGAGAAGTTGAATATTTCTTCATGTGTCTATTGGCCATTCTTATTTCCTCTTCATAGAAGTTTCTCTTTAAGTCTTTAGCTCACTTATTTATTGGGCAGTGTTTCTTTAAGTATTTGTTGTTGGGGGATTTAATTTTTTGAGTTCCAGATATATTTTAGATATGAGACCCTTGTCCATTGTATGGCTAGTGAAGATCTTCTCCCAATCCATGGGCCTTCTATTGATCTTGCTAGCTATGTCCTTTGCCATGCAGAAACTCTGCAACTTTATGCAATACCATTTGTCCAAACTTTCTTTGATTTGTTGTGTTTCTGGGTCTCTATTAAGAAAATTTCGGCCTGTGCCAAGGAGACCTACAGTTTCTGCTGTTCTATCCTGTAATGTTTTCAGGGTGTTTGCTTTGACTCCAAGGTCTTTGGACCATTTGGAGTTGATTTGGGTGCAGGGTGATATATAAGGATCTAGCTTTGGTTTTCTACAAGTGATTAACCAATTTTGCCAGCACCATTTACTGAAGAGGCTGTCTTTCTTCCATTCTATTTTTTTAGCTCCCTTATCGAAGATTAGGTTGCTATAGGTCTGTGGGTTCATTTCTGGGTCTTCAGTTATATTCCGTTGGTCCTCAGGTCTGTTCTTATGCCAGTACCAAACTGTTTTGATTACTATGGCTTTGTAGTAGAGTTTGAAATTTGGTATTGATATTCCTCCAGCACTGTTCTTTCTGTTAAGGATCGTTTTTGCTATTCGGGGGTCTTTTATTGTTCCATGTGAATTTTTGGATTGCTTCTTCTATTTCATTGAATAATGAGATTAGAATATTGATAGGTATCGCATTGAATTTGTAGATAGTGAAAAGGCAACATTATTAAGAATTCATAGTTCACTATTCTCCATTTATAGAAATATTTCCATTCCTTGTCATTCTAAATGTATTTAAATGAGAGTACTCAGAGACTTGTGACTGAAAGTAAATTCATTTTCAGAATTACATGGAACATTATATTCAGACACTTACATAGATAATTATTTAAAAATGCCAAAAGGAGGGGGCTGGGAAGGTGGCTCAGTGCTTGCTTTGCATGCATGAGGCCCTGGGTTCGATTTCTCAACACCACATAAGCAGAAAAAGCCATAAGTGATACTATGGCTCAAGTGGTAGAGTGTTCTCCTTCAGCTGAAGAGCTGAGAGACAGTGCTCAGCCCCAGAATTCAGGCCCCACAACCAACAAAAATAAAAAAAGCCAAAAGGAGAAGCAGACTTTTCTACAATGCACATGTATCCTGGCAGAGTAATCAGTGTTAGGATGAAAAACTGTCACTTTGCTTGCACATGTTGTAATTTTATAGTGGCTCTCATTTAAACATAATGATGTTGGTAAATCTTTAGATTAGGACTCATGCATTTTTACTTATAAATGACTTCCTGAAACATGGGCTCCTCAACTGGATAGGGAGCAAGGAATCCCTGCTGTGTTAGCGGATTACTTCTCCACTCTAGACAAGTTTACTCATCTGTGAAAAGGACATAATAATAACTCTGTAAAAAGTTAGCATTAAGGCACTAGACATGTATGATTAATCTACCTGTCTTATAAATATATTTGCAACAATGTAAATGAATTTCCTGTGGCAGATTCTGATTCATTAGCATCCATTTATAGTCTGCCTTCTTAAATCAAAATGCGCTAAAAATTATTTAAGTGAATGAAATGTGAAATGAAGATGGTATATTAGAACTGTATTAAATTGTACTGTACTTCAAAATAAATAGCCATTTCATTATCTTTCCCAATGTTTTATTGTAAACATTTTCAAATTACAGAATAACTGAATACATTTTTAATATTAATATGCATATAACTACCACCAGTAATATTTAGAAAAAATAAATGTTTAATCACTGATGTGCTAATGGCTAATGATGATTTTAGATATTTAATTTAAACAAATGTAAGTTAGTGAAAACTTATAAGTCTTATAAGATATAATTAGGTGGCAAATCAAAACATTTTAAGGGGTTGGGAAGGTGGCCCAGTGGTAGAGTGCTTGCCTTGCATGCATGAGGCCCTGGGTTCGATTCCTTAGCACCACATAAGCATAAAGCCAGAAGTGGCGCTGTGGCTCAAGTGGTAGAGCACTAGCCTTGAGCTGAAGAGCTGAGGGACAGCGCCCAGGCCCAGAGTTCAGGCCCCACGACCGGACCCAAAAAAAAAAAAAAACATTTTAAGTATGTTTACTATAGAAAATAACCTATTCCCTCTGTAAAGTATTCATCCCTCCTTCCTTCTTATACAGAGATATAACTTAGCTATATACAGAGTCATAACTCCTATTGTGAGAACATGCTAGGGCATGCCAACCACATTCAAACAGAGTTTAGCTGTTAACACTTTTAACAGTGGTGGCTGAAAACTACTAAAGGAAGAACTTCACACGATGTCATGTTTATTCACCATGCCATCTATTGAACACTAATATAGACACTGTTTTACTAGCTGTGTAAAAAGCCTTAAAAGACTGCAAAGTGCATTATACTGCACAAAATGAAGCATATTTCTTAATAGTAAACCTGACTGCCCAAAATTTGTTTTACCTGGAACACTTTGAGCAAAAGGTAACTTTAAACACCTAGTAGTATTGTTCAAGGCTACGAAATGGTACTGTTTTCTTGAATAAAATTCATAGTAAGTTTGGTTAAAAACTTCTCACCTGTGATGATGAAAGTATCTGAAACATAACTATCTCCAGAAACATAACTCTCCCCCAAAAATATTTAGAGATAAGATCATTGATAGATGTGAGCTAGAAATAAGTTTAAACTTACAAGATGGCCCTTGTGCTTGCGGGACAGGAGATGAAGATGCATCTTTCCAAGTTGTCATGCAAATTGTTAGGGGTATATTAAATTTCAGTAAATTTAATATTATATTCTTCCATCATTTTTCTTGTGGGGAGCTCAAGCTGAATAACAGTAATGCTATTTGTAGAAATAAAAATTACTGTTGCATATTAGGTACTTATTGTGTGTCAGAAACTGTGCTGAGGAATGTTTTGTTCTTATAGAACTCATTATGTTATAGATATAAAAGCTCTGAAAGATACTTCCTCATTTTACAGATAGAAGGAACTTAGAATAATTCAGTGATAATAGCCAAGATTTGGAAACAACCCAGATGCCCCACTACTGATGGGTGGATCCAAAAATTGTGGTACCTATATACAATAGAATATTATGCAGCTATTAGAAAGGACAAAATAATGGCATTTGCAGGGACATGGATGGAACTAGAGCAGATTTTGAGTGAAGTAAGCCAAAAACAAAGAGACAAACAGCACATGGTCTCCCTGACATGTGGATGCTAAAGCTAAAATACAAGAAGATATGGCAAAGTAACAGGACTCAAGAAACAAAGACACCCACCCATCTTGTCATATCATTGCTAAATGACTCCATGTTCTAGACCATCTATATGGTAGATATATACACACAACAGAGGGAAACCAGGAGAAGGAACAAAATAAGTGTGAACAGCCTACACTAAGCACAAGGAAAGAAAAGTAAACATCATCTGATGTGGAAAAATTAACTTGCATTGTCAAAGCTCATAGAATTCACAAACTGTATAGACCATAATGACAATTTGCCTTGTGAAAGTTAAAATGTATTTGTGACTCTAAGTATCATTATTCCACAATACTGTGAAATATGTGAAATTTATGTAATCACCTAATCTCAATTAAAGAAAAAAAGTGAGAAAAGGGATGGGTTAAGAGAGATGGGTGACAATGTTGTCAGACACTGCGTACTCATATACTGTTTTATAGAATTTCTTTGTACACTACTTAAAGATAATAAAAAGAAAAAAACTTTAAAATTTTACAAGAAAAATCTAAAACATGCTCATGTAATTGTAATCCTTCTGAACAGTATTTTCACAATAAAAAAATCTTATTAATTAAAAAAAAGAAAAATCTGAAACAAAGTCAACCAAAACAATGCATTTGTATAGAATCCACCCATATGTTTTTCGAATGTTACCTAAAATATGTTTAACTTTTTATAACTTCACCTTAATCTAATATACTATCATCACTTGGACACCAAAAAAAAAAAAGAAGAAGAATAAGAATTCAGTGATGCCCAGTGCCTTGGAAAGTAAATGATAATGCAACAAACTCCAGCCTAGGTCTTGATCCTATGCCATTCTCATAGACACTCATTTGTACTGAAAAAGGAGTGAGAATATTTGTAGTGGGGTCTGCGTAGCATTTCATTTTTCTTCCTGCTATCCTTAACCCAGGAAAAAAGGCAATATCTGGAAGATAAGAATCTGACAGGTAGCTTTTCAATCTTGCCAGAACTGAGATTCTGGAGGTATCAGGCAGAAAAGGGAGGGTACGTTTAAAGAAATTGTACAGTGAGCTCTTCATCACCCTCTGTCTACTTCCCTCCAAATAAGTTACCCTTCCGTGCAACTTCCAAGTCATAGCTGCTACAAAGACCTGGGAAAACTGGGAAACCCTACAGGAATATCATCTATGGACAGGGCTGGGGACAACTGTCCATCATTTCCTTATTGTTTCTGCCCCATCTGTCTAGTATTTTAGATATCGCATGATGCACAAATCTGAAAGGATAAGATGCTATTTACACTTTGAAATCTTATTAAGGGAAGTTGGCTGATTGAAATATCACTATCACCAAACCTCTGTGTGTATGTGTACATGAGCACACAATCAGAAAGTAACATGTAAAAGTAGCATTCTTGTGGTTTAGTTCTCTAAAGAGCTAATGGTGTCAGAAACTGTTTTAGTAAGGTCTCATACAGCAGGAGGAGAGTATAAGGTTGTATTTACCTCCTAAAGTAATGAGGTAGACATGCCAGATCACTGTGGAAACCTGTGTATCTAAGCAGCATGATTGCACTTTAGAAGGCCTTAGTCTTAAGAGAGAGTTGGCAAGGGCATTTTCCTGGAGAGCCTGTCCTGTTGGAGTCTTTGGCAATTAATGATTAGGTAGAAATTAAGATCAGTGATGGAATTTCTACTAACTCCAAGAATCTAATCCCTTATTTCAGAATTAGGATATGCTTATATGGAAGGAAAATATGTCAGTGGCCTGCTTGTTGAATGTATTACAAAACTCACTAAATTTTCAAATTTTGATTTTTTGTTGGTGGTGGTGGTGGTCGTGAGGCTTGAACTCTGGGTCTCGGCGCTGTCCCTCAGCTCTTCAGCTCAAGGTGAGTGCTCTGCCACTTGAGTCACAGCACTACTTCCAATTTTCTAGTGGTTTATTGGAGATAAAAGTCCCATGGACTTTCCTGCCTAGTCTGGCTTTGAACTGCGATCCTCAGATCTCAGCCTTCTGAGTAGCTAGGATTAAAGGCATGAGCCATCAGTGCCCAGCTAAATTTTGACTTTTTGTTGACTAGTGAGACAGTAACTACTGTTTTCCATTGAACAGGGAATGTAACCTTCTAGTGGCCATGAAAAATACTCTAACAAAAAATTAAAGCAACTTGATAAATAGGCCCTCCTTACCTGTATCTAGAAGAATGTGATGGTTTCTGTGTGTTTCTAACAACACCACAAAGACATTTATACAAAGCAAGTCAGGTCTAAATTAAAGAAAGGGGAAATACCAGTTTTATTTGAGGAGTATATGATAGATTTCATACATTTTTTTAAACCTAAAATATTGAGATTAAACAACTATTCCTGTTCTGAAAGTTCTATCTACACACACACACACACACACACACACACACACACACACACACACACACACACACACACACACACACACACACACACACACACACACACAGAGCAAACAAACAAACAAAAACTAAAACTTGAGCATTTGACAGAAAAGTAGTTCTGAGCTTGTGTATTTGTTGGGGAGTAAAAGGAGAAGAGGGAGGGTGAAAAAATAACTTAGAATGTTGTTTCAGATTCTCTTTATGGACGTGGGTTAGAAAACTGTAAATGTCATTTAAATTCTAATGGGAAACAATTACATACATTAAGGTAGAAGCTTGTACTTCACCTTGTAGTCACTTGCGTCACATACAGCTGGTCTTCATAATACTGTGGATCTATCTTATAGGGACCCCTTTGTACTTATGAAATTCCAGGTTATAGCCCTGAAAGTAGAAGTGAGGGAACTAACTGAATAGTTTCATACAGAGAAGATGATTCTTCAACAGAGCTCCTTAGCTTCCTTCTGTCATTCTGACTGGTCTGTCTAATTCTCATCTTCCTTGCTGAGCTCAGGCCTTACACTCTGCCCCTTCCCTGTGTTATGTCTACCTATGTTAATAACATAAATTGTTTAGTTTTAATAACAAGACCAGTTATATGGTACAGATACATTGCTTCATAAATATGATCCCACCTGAATTTTTTGATTTTACTTACAGAAAATACTGGTCTTTAGTATTCAGTGTTTCATATGTGTACTAATATACTTAAGGCAGAGGAACACACTTTATTTTCTCTTCCTGTTTACTTTATGCCAGAGTATTCTTTTGATTATTATCTGGAAGGGAGTCACCATGGTGATATAAAGATTCTTCTAATCTTTTGCATTTTTAAAGATTTTTTTTGCTTGGGGGCTTGGCTTAAATGGTAGAGTGCCTACATAGCAAGTACAAAGCTGAGTTCAAACCCTAGTATCAGAAGAAAATAATTTCTCCCACCTGTTGACTTTAATAAAAATGATATGAGATACTGAAGGCTTTGATTCTAAGATCATTGAGATGGCAGTTGTGATGATGATCCATCTATTCTGTTCATCTGCTGATTATTTGATTGCTCAGAACAGCACTGGTGACCCTAATGGAATAGATACTAGAGGAAATGGAGTAGGTACTATATAGAAAAAAGAGTTTTGATACTTAATTGAAATGATAAGGGATTTGACTCACTGTTTTGTTTCAATGGCATTCTTTTAAAAAAAAAATATTGTCTGGGTAAGGTACAGAAGGGTTGCAGTTACATACATAAGGTAGTGAGTACATTTCTTGTCAAACTTGTTACTCCTTCCTTTATTTTTCTCCCATTATCCCTCCCTCTGAACCCCTTTCCCTGCCCCAGGTTGTACAATTCATTTCCAACATACTGTCTTATAAACATTGGTGTTGTATCGGTTTACCCTTTGTCCTTTGCCTCACCATTTTATTGTTCCCCTTCCCTTCTCTAATTCAGATAAACGTATATACAAAGACCAGTTAGCTCACAAGGATTGTTTTACAAAAGTAAAATTATCTAAAGGCAAAATGGAGAAATCCTTTGAGAGCTGGTCTACATTGTTGATGTATGTTTCATATAGAAATTATTACTTATTAGTTCTCAAAGAAAAATGAAATTATTCCTTAGGATAACTTTCCTAAGTACTTCACAGACTTACATAGAACACTTGATGCTTTTTATATTTTTTCCATATTATAGAGAATAGTTGGGCTCACAGGAATGTTATTCAGTACTTCCTGTAGAATTTCTAAGACAGGAGACCTGGGATGATATGTCAATCCCATAACATACCATGCTACCTTCTGTTAGGTCAGGGAAGTTCCTTTTTATCAAGATCTGGATCTTATTCATCATTATTTTTCATCACACTCTTCAGCAATAACTGGTACATAACAGATGCTTAAGATATATACATATGAAATTTGTTTCATTCAGTTTTTACACCTAAAGATCTTTTCTTAGAAAAGAGATTTCTACTGGACCTAATCTTTTCAAATTTGACTTGAAGTTTGGTGGATTTGCTTGATTCCAGAAAAATGTTTTTAAAGACATATCCTGTGGTTGCTTGTGGACTGTAAAGGGAACTTAGTTGTGCACAAGTACTCTTCTTACACCATAGCCAATTTTCCAATCATTTCTAGATTTTACTGTTTGAACCTATATTTTATTCTTAGATGCTAGTCCTATTTTTAAAGGAGAATATCTGAGCACTTAGAAGACAGAAAAACAATGATATACTGTCCCTGACTTATAAAACTGAACTGAAAAAAGATAGTATTTTTTTTTAAGGCAAAGTACTCCCAAGTGTGCCTGATGATGGTATGACCTTATTCAGAAACTGCTTTCCGTCTCATTTGTTCGAAGAGTCTTCTAGCTAGATCCAACTTTCTATCAGAGATGATATTGTTGAGCAGCTTTAGACTCTTCCACTCCTACTCTTCTAACATACAAAATTAAAAGCAGACTGCCTTTTATAAAGGATTTTTTAAGTTTATATAAAGTTTTCCTTGAAGATTCTTTGTGTGTATATATGTGATGCTGGGGATGGAATCTTGGAACTCACTCATGCTCTACTTCTGAGTAAAGATTTTTAAAGATTCTCATGTAGACTTACCTAGCAGTATAGGTACAGGAAATATATGTCAACTATACAGGAAGAAGAGAACCCATTAGGATATTAGTGAGTGTGACTTCATTTAATCCTGTGTGCACATCGCCCACATATTTAGAGGACAGATCCCAGGTGCATCCTGCAGCTTCTGAGTCACAGAGCAGAATGTCAGTGTAGGAGCTATGAGTGTCTATGTTGTAGATAGCACGTAGTATCCCTGGCAGGTAACTGTTGCCATTTTGTCCTTCTCCTCAGGAAAAGGCAAAAATCAGGATTACAAGGGATACATGGTTTCATGAGGATTTTTCATTTTAGTTTGTTCTTTCTTTCAAGAATTGTTGCAAATTTTCATCAAATCTGAAATTTCATGTTTGAAAACAAAATATGGAGCTATCACCAGACATTTTCTTAAACATCCAAAAGTTGTCCTCTTGTATTTGTACAGTGCTTTCTCATTTACATCTTTACCAATCTCTGACCATAGTTTAGTTCAGCAGGAATTGCTACATGTAATTTTCATAAGAAAACTCTGGCTTTGAGAGGGGAAATCCTGTCTGAAGTCCTTGCTTGGTACTAAGCAGTGAGACACAGGTCTTTCTCCTATCTTGAGTATGATACTTTACTAGAAAACTTAGTTTCAAGATTAGGTTTTGTTATATGTAGTTATCCTTATGAGATTTTAAAGCCATTTCTCACTGACTTCAAGTATTGACTGCGTAACAAATATATATCTTTCACTAGGAATTATAAAAAAAACAGTGTTTTTGTTAGTAGCCTTCTAGGTTCTATGTTCATTTTATAAAATAATATGGTATAAGAAATGGAATGAGAAATAAACAAATATTCCAGGAGTCAAAAGTTACAAGGCCAGGTCTTCATTCTAAATAGGAGACTTCCCCTGAAGGAAGTAGTGTTTAATAGTTGTACAATCATATAGTTTGAGGAAGACATCAACTCTTTATAAGAAATGCAAGTTTAACAGAAATCATTTCATTTGATCCTTATCTTTAAAAAATTAAGTTTCAGCCGGGTGCTGGTGGCTCACGCCTGTAATCCTAGCTACTCAGGAGGCTGAGATCTGAGAATCACAGTTCAAAGCCAGTCTGGGCAGGAAAGTTGGAGAGACTCTTTATCTCCAATAAACCACTAGAAAACTGGAGGTGGCGTTGTTTCTCAAGCGGTAGAGTGCTTGCCTTGAGCTGAAGAGCGCAGGGACAGCGACCAAGACCAAAGTTGAAGCCCCGCGACCAACCAAAACAAACAAACAAACAAAAAAAAAACAAAAAAAGTTATTGCCTTTTGACAGTGGGAGCTGAAAACATCATGGATCAGGGCCTTTGGAAATCCAAACATCATTGACTGTCTGGCCAAATGAATCATCTATTAAAATTGTCCTTACTGAATTATAGGTTTGCCTGTTTCATTGTGTGTGGTATAAAGATACAGAATATTAGAAGTATAGTGAGGCTCACAGATGTCTTTCTTAAGCTTTATAGTAAGATCTTTTCCTATTGTGCTTGCATATTCCTTGACCCTTGCCTATCTGTTTCTCTTTCTCTTCCCTCCCCTTTTCTCTTTGTTCTTTCCCTCTCTCCATGCCAGCCTCTTCTTTTACCTCTTTATTTTCTGTCCCTATTTGCCCTTACTTTCCTGCATTCCTTTCCCTTTCTCTTCCAGGTAGCAGATGGAATCCTATATTTATGCCCTTCCTTCAAAGCATTTGTGAGAGGGCTAGTCGCCTCATGCTTGTGCACCCTCTGGTTTGTGTAGTGAAGACCTCCTTAAGAGGTGGTGAGGTATGTGGTATGCCCTTATATTCTGTGCCTTTGTGTGTACATCAGGTCACTCTGTGGACAGTGTTGCATTGTAAATAGGCTGATCTTCTTCCTGAAGCCATGCTTTCCATGTAGAATACAATAACACATGGTGAGAAAAAAGGGCTAAACTTCATGAAATCATGCTTATATAAAAGTCTGTATATATTAAAAAAAAAAGATCTTTCTAGCAGTTTTCTTACCATCAAGAAAGCTGAGAGCACATCTTACCTTCCATCTGAAGAGCTGTTCTGGTGGCATCTAAACAGCCTGTGTTTGAGAAATAGAGAAATCACCAGTGGCTCACGCCTGTAATGCCTGTAATCCTAGCTACTCAGGAGGCTGAGATCTGAGGCTTGCGATTCAGAGCCAGCCAGGCAGGAAAGTCTGTGAGACTCTTATCTCCAATTAACCACCAGAAAAACGGAAGTAGCTTTGTGGCTCAAGTGATAGAGTACTCTCCTTGAGCTGAAGAGCTTAGGGACAGTGCCTAGACCCAGAGTTCAAGCCCCACGACTAACAAAAAAAGAAAAAGAAAAAGGAAAAAAAGAAAAATGGAAAAATCATTACTGTCCAGCATGGCCTGTTATTTGTGAACAGTTCTAAGTGTCACTTGATTTAAAAGAAAAAGCCTTTCTTGGATCTGAAATTCTTTCATTAAAATACCTACTTAGCCTTCATTTTCAAGTTGAAAACCTATTGATAACCAAAATTGCATATACTACTTGACATGTTTACAACTTTACTTTCACAACAGTCTGCTGATGTAAGTGCTATTATCCTGTTTTTCCTCCAAGAGGCAACAAATTAAAATGTAGGGCTATAAAATCACTCAGGTTGCTTAAATCAGGCTTCCTAATTTGTATGTTTCCAGCAGACTATCACTGAGTGCTGCTTTGCTCTGCCCTTAAATATGTTCTTCACTTTCTACCTTCCGCCATATCACTTTTTTGAGATGTACATGCTGTCATGTCACTGTTCCTCCAGGACCATCAGCTTCTCCACTTCAGAACAGAGATGGGGTGGGAAAATTGTGTGCCATCCTAGGTCCTGAGCAGGGTTGCTTTCCTCATTTGGAGGTTTATGTTCTAGTTATCCCATCCTTCGTGCTTCCTTGGATAGGATGCGTGGTCTCCATGGGCTCCTTGGGCCAGCTTCATCCTTACCCCTGCTGCTGCTTCTCAAAGTTCTGGGCTGTTTGCGGGTCAACCCTGCGCCGCTTTCTAGATGTCTTCCAGGGACTAACTTCTTTCTTTTACACTTTCCCCAGTCACTTACCTAAACAATTGGCTACTTCTAACATTAAGCTTTAGCTCTTTATTTGCATCCCTGGAAGACCTCTGATGTATCCCCTTTTGTAGCACCCACTGCTTCTGACAGCACCATGTACTCAGTGCATGTTTATTTATGACCACATGAGAGATTAAATGAACCTTAAACCAGATTAGCTTCATGAGTTCCTTTCATTTAAACACCGAAACAAGTTTTCATTCTTTATTCAAAATTCTTACTGACCTGAATTAAAAAGTGCTAGGAATCTGAAGTTCTCTTGTGATTTTTCCAGTCTTGAGGATATGCTACATATTGTGGAGACTAGTTATCTCAGTTATTTTGTAGATCAATAGAAGGGTGCCAGAAGTCAAGGGATAGACAAGTAGCAGTCACCACGTGTCTCTCAAATGCCAGAATGTCTCCAGGATTGTTCTGAGCCTTGTGCTTCCAAATGAATAGCAGCTCCTGTTGCCTTCTGTGCCTATTGCCCAGACAGTAGGGGGCAAGTCTGTGTCAGGGCAGGGAAAGCCAAAGATTTCCAGACATCAGTTCAAGCATTTTATTGGTTAATTTCATCATGAGCGCACTGAAGAAAAGTAGCCACACAGCCAGGTATTGAGTTCCACAGACTCAGATTCGAAAACAGAATGAGAACAAGCCAAGAGAAAAAGTATGGGCTATACAAAGCTAGGCATGGAAGATAAATGTCAGTTCCAAGTACCTGATATGTAGTACTTGATGTGTGGTACCTGTGCAGTCTGGGGTAGCCAGGAGCACATATGTGTCCCTTTCCCCAAAAACCTGCCCAGATATTGTCTTACATTTAGACTTGATGAAATTGCAAATAACTACATTTAATTTGTAAGAAGCCAGGGTGTAGATAGCTCACATAAAAAAGTTGTCAGGATAACTCACAGACGCTAGTATTATTGGCTTCCAAACTTTGCAAGTGTCCAAATTGAATTGTTTACAGTTTATCCCTATCTAGGAATTTTTTCCCATTTTTCTCACATTCATTTACTGATGTGGATGGGAACACCATACAAAACTAAGTATGACTAATTTATGTAAATCATCTGTTAGCTTTCTGTTTTCTTCTGTCTGCATTTTTACATTTGACCTGTTAGTTCTTTTTTGGCTTTATGAAGAAAAAAATGCTTCCCTCAGCAGAACCATCTGGCTTCGTTTCCTGTTCCTCTGCAACTCTATGTGTATTCTAGCAAGGCCACCCCTGCGGTTTTCTGAGTGGTGGTTTACACTGGTGGTCTTAGAACTCAACCAGAGTGATGGAAAACTTACACTATAGGCTTCTTTCAAGTCTAAAGTTTCCAATGTGAAAAAAAGCATATTATTGTCATTTTGACTTAGTATTTTTTTTCCTGTTGCTAGAATATAGTCTATTTAAAAGAATTGTTCTATTCTTTGAGGAAGAAAATGTCTACAAAGTCTTTTAGATAGTGGACTATGATATTTGCATGGCAGGAAACTGAGGAGCCTGGGAATATAATCAGGACATTACCACATACAAGTTTTCTTAAAGGGTCCATTAACAATAAAGAGTAGAATTAATAATAATAATAACTGGCAAATTATTTAACCAAAGGACTCTGTACTCCAGTTACACTTTGTGACCCAGGTAAAGCAAATCTGAATTTGGAAGAATTTTGTAGTGTAGCTTTTAAATAAATAAAGCAAACATCAAAAGAACTTTATGTGAATTCTCCCTCCTCTTCCTCCTCCTTTCTTTCTCCTTCTTTCCCTCCCTCCCCTCTTCTCTTTGTCAGTCTAGTCTCTGTCTCTGTCTCTATCTCTATATATATATACTCTCCTATGAGTATCCTGTGGGTAGCTATGGATAAAGGAAGATTCCACAGATTGGTTTTGTTTGTATCAGATTAACCAACCAGTAGGCACTATATTTCTCCTTTGGAAAAGAGGTATGTGGGGCTTGGGGGGGGTGTTGGGGGGTGCATTTTTTCCCCTAGTGCTGTGGATAGAACCCAGGTCCTTGGCACATGCTAGCTAAGCTTTACTCCCAGCCAAGAGGATGTTTTATAACTGTATTTAAAGCTTTCAGGCTGGGTGCCAGTGTTTTATGTTTGTAATCTTAGCTACTTGTAAGGTGGAGAAGGAAGGATGTGCCACCAGCCTGGGTAAATCATTTGCAAAATCCCATCTTAACCAATAGCTAATTGCAGTGATGCATGTCTGTCATTCCACCTATGGTAGGAAGCTTAAAATGAGGACTTTTGCTCAGGCTAGCCCAGGAAATAAAAGTTAGACCCCATCTCAAAATTAAGCAGGCCCAGAAGTGGAGCTGTGGCTCAAAGTGGTAGAGCACTGGCCTTGAGGAAAAATGCTCAGGGACAGTGCCCAGGCTCTGAATTCAACAAGCCCCATGACGGGGGGAAAACATTTAAACAAACACCCCCTCCCCCCAAAAAAGGGCTGGAGGTATTGTTCAAGCAGAAGAGAACCTGGTTTGCAAGCATGAAACCCTGAATTCAACCCCCAGTGAAACACACACACACAAGCGCGCACACATACACACACCCAAGCACGCACGCGTGCGCACACACACACACACACACACAGTCTCAGACATTGTTATATAAGATATTAAGTATAAAATTCTTATCCTAATGCCTGTCACATAGGAAGATCTCTTCAGAGATGAAACCCTTTCCAAAATACTTTTATCAGATTGCTTGTTTTTTAATGTTAGTAATGATAAAGGATAAAATGGTAGTCTATGCAATTTCTTCACAGGACAAACTTTGAAAAAGTTTTAAAAGTCCAAACTTTGACTTCTTATTTCTTAATGAAGTGTTTAGAAATTTGGAAGTAGGATTCTGCACCCAATGATTCATTTATTTGAGGTGCTGTTTCCCTTATAGTTTAACTAGTCTGTGATCCTATGAAGCTCTTTCTTAGTCTATGTTGCTTAAATGTGTGTGAAGTTGAAGGAAATGCTCAGTTTTCATTTTAAGAGGAAGGAAAAAAGTTTAAAATTTAAGCTAATAAAAGTTAATGGGGAACATTTAAATTCTTTATTGGCTCAATTTATGTTGCAAGTCAGAATGGTAAATGCCATTATTATATGTGTGTGGCAGCATCTCTCTCTAGCTATAATTTTTCTCCTTGAAGATGAGCATATGCAACATGGAAGGCATTTCATATTCTCATGATTTTTGTTCATTCTTTGATAAATTACATGTTTTGTTAAATGGGAAAAAGTAAGTTATAAGGAAATTAAAATAAAAGATCAGCCTTTTCTGTCATTTTATATCAGCAGAGTAACAAGTTTCAATTGTCCCTTTATCCTTAAAAAAGAATAATTGAGCAGGAATAGTTATGGTAAACATTCCCCAAATGCAGAGGGTACACTTAATATACCAGTTTTCATTTAAGAAGAATTATTCCTCAGGTGTTTGAGGAGGTAGCCTGTATTAATGGGCCAAGATAGCACAGTTGAAGTTTGTGCCTCCTCTTTTCTGAGAGACTTACACCCCTGGAGACATATTCCTAAACCATGGTCTTGAAAGCTGATTACTATTGGAAACTTTATTCTTACATAGCCCTGTCTATTATGCCAAATATAGGCGTGTGGTGCTGTTTTCTTTGCTTTAGAAATACTCTGGATCTCAGTCATCCTCCAACTTCATGGTTCAGGCCATGGACATACATCTCACAAAAACCACTTGTGAGGGTTATTTTAGTCACTAGGATGTATGAATATCCCCATTATCTGTGTACAAAAGCCAGTTGTAGAGAATAGAGCAGAGTAAATTTTTTTTTTGCAATAGATTTAATCAGTTGGACTGCCTCATGGACCTTCCAGAGATTTTTCTTTTTTATTGATTTATTTTTCTGGAGATCACATCCAACTCTACCATTGATCAAATGCAACTCTAATATTCTGCCCCTCCATATTTTTTTAAAAAGCACAAACAAGGTTTCTATAGTAATTTTTCAAGTTAAATATATAACTTGTCTATAGAAATACTTCTATCATAATTCCTAAATGTACTAATCTCACTCAACACTTGTTTTTATTTTTTTAAGTTTGTATATTTATACACATGTGTGAGCAAGCTGACAAACATCTCTAAATGAAGCACTAATTTTGCTTGTGTGCACCTAGTCTGAGTGGCCCAGTCCAATCAATATGTGCTGTAATAAAGACCCTACCTCTTGTTATGTCTGGGTTTTTAGACACATACTGCATTCCTTCTGCTGCAGACTTACCTTTGCCATTCAAATCTTGATTTCCTCATCATCAGAGTAGAAGAATTAGAAATTATGTAATTTTATATTCATAGTCTGAGAATATGATTCTAGCTCAATAAATATTTTCCATGCAAGCAAGATATGCTATCTACTATAAAATTAACATTTTAAAATATCTGCTAAAAATATAGTGTTCTGTTGCACAGAGTATGATTTTATGTTTAACACTGAAATTATTAAAACTGACCATTTTATACCATCTTTTTGCCTGATTTTATCAGTTACTCTGAATGAGTTTAACCTATTTCTCTATATCACAGAATAAAAGAAACTGGAGAAGACACTATCTGATTGAGCTAAACCATATAATTTGACATTTTTTTAATGTGGAGGTGGAGCTCAGTGGGTAGAAAGTATGCTTAGAGTGCTCCAAGTCCTGGGTTTAGTTGCTAGCACCAAAAAATTAAAAAGTACAATAATTTTTACAAGAAAACTTTCTAACAGCCATGTTAAGAGAAGTAAGGACAAGCAGATGACATTAATTTTAATAATATATTGTATGTATATATATAATTTAAATATATAAGATATTTAAAATCATAGAAACAATTACATTCTCTTTTATTCTAAATCTTAAAGATTCAGTAAGATATATATGTGCTAAAATATATAGCACATGTCAGCACATTTCAGACTACATTGAAAGCTAGCACCTGCAATCTTGCAGGTGGCAGGGAGTCTGCATATTTGCTAGTTAGAATTTGCTTTCTTAGACATGAAGTTGCCTTCTCTGAACCCAGAATTCTTGCTTATAGTTATGGAAGGCAGAAGATGAACTTGGGAAGAAAGATAGTATGATTGTATGATGCTACCTTCTTTTTTTTTTCTTTTTCTTTTTCTTTCTTTTTTTTTTTTTTTGGTCAGTCGTGGGGCTTTGAACTCTGGGCCTGGGCATTGTCCCTCAGCTCTTCAGCTCAAGGCCAGCACTCTACCACTTTAGCCATAGCACCACTTCTGGTTTTCTGGTGGTTTATTAGAGATAAGAATCTCACGGACTTTCCTGCCTGGGGTGGCTTTGAACCACTATCCTCAGATCTCAGCCACCTGAGTAGCTAGGATTATAGGCATAAGCCAGCAGTGCTACCTTTATGATAAGTTCTTGGTCATTTTTTTTTCCTGTGGTGATCATATAACTACTGGTGCTTAGATAACCCTCACTTGTCTCCATTGATCAGTGTATGGGCCCCAGCTACACCAACACCCAAAATAACTCTCCACAGTCTACCTCCAGGGAGAAAGTACTCAGGGAAGTTGTAGAATGGCTGTAACCAAGGCCAACTATAGATGGAATACAGACTGCCTTTGAATAGCAACACTGAATAACATCATCTCCAAAAGTGACCACTGAGTCAACAGTGAGAAGCAGAGCAGCTTACATCTCTATGTAAGAGGATTGAGCAAGCACTTTCTATAAGTGAAGGACCAAAGAAAGCATCAAGTTGTTGACATATCAAATTCTTTCTTTTTATTTTATCTTATTTCTTTTCTTTTAACCTTTGGTTTATCCCTGGTAGTCACTGATTTTTTTATTCTGGTACCCTGTGTCTTGTATATACATTTATCTGATTTGGGGAAGGGAAGGGGAATAACAAAATGGTAAAACAAGGACGAAGGGTGACCCAGTGCAACAATGATACTCACAAAATATTGGAATACTCACAAGATGTTGGAAATGAACTTTGAGGGGGGAAGGAGTGGAGGAGGTATAGTGGGAGAAAAATGGTAACAAGAAATGTAGTCATTAACTTATGTAACTGTAACTCTTCTGTACAGTACCTTTACAACAAAATAAAATATAATAAGATTTTTTAAAACAGTAACAATAATGTCTATATCCTCTGGTCTTTGTTGAGTCTTTGTTCTGTCTTTTAGTAGACAGAAGCTCAGTTGTCAAATGGAATTCTTGAAAAACTCACTTTACTTAAGGGCTTTGGTGTGGACTGAAAATTTATTCCATTCTGGGAGCATTTCAGTAATATCTTTATGTGTATCCCTCTCCTTTTAAAGACCACCAAACTTCACTGCTCAAAAAAACAAAAGTCGGGGCTGGGAAGGTGGCTCAGTGGTAGAGCGCTTGCCTTGCATGCCTGAGGCCCTGGGTTCGATTCCTCAGCACCACATAAGCAAAAAAAGAAAAAAAAAAAAAGCCAGAAGTGGCACTAAAAAAAAAAAAAAAAAAAAAAAAAAAAAAAAAAGTCTTGTTCAAAAGGAGCTTCACCAAAGCTTTTGGTATGTTCTTTTTGTTTTTAATAACAGGAATATGGATGAGTTAAGTTACTATGGTTGTACAAACTATCACCTGCTGTACTTTGCATTTACGTAGTACCTTTCTTCTAAGGCTCTCAGGCATTTTCTAATACACAAATGAAGTTGTTTTAATTATAAGAAAAGTTTCTTGTCTTTAGGACTAGCCAAGAGTCAGGGATTTAAACATAAGACTGTTGACATTTTTATTTTTGTTCTGATCTTTTACTTAAAATATAAATAAAGCAAATTATAACCAGTCATTTCAATAAGTGTCCAACTGAGCAAGCAGCCATGGGAAGGCTATGCTTCTCATCCTTTAGGAAATCCTTGAGATGAAAAGGAAAATTTCATGCATGGATAACCCAGTATCTTCATGAAGATCAGAATGATGATCCAAAGAGGTAAATGATTAAGAGGGAAAAAATGCACCTTAAAGGAACAATACACTTTACATGTCTCTTTGGCCTGTGTTAGCTAGGATGATAAAATTTAAATAGCACCGCCTTTGTTGAAGTTTAGATTATAACTTAATTCATGAAGTTCAGAATTTTTTTACTCTATTTTTTTCTAAGAGAATTTTAGAACAGAATTCCTCAAAACATGTATACTACTTGGTAAATAGAAACTTTAAATGAAGCTTATAAATGAAAAATATAAGAAAAGAAACTTACAAAAATATTTGGGGTGTAACCCAGAGGTTGCCTAGCATGCGAGATGCCGGACCAAAAAACCCAAAATAGTATTGCTCATTTATTGATTAGTTATTGTTTCTTGTTTAGGCATGTATCTTTGCATATAATCCATATAATCATAAAACATCATCTATCCTTTAATGAAATGTCTGTCAGCTCTATGTAGGCCCAGAAAACGGCTTTCGTAGTCATTCTACAACAGGCTTGCTTGGTGATGTTCAGCCAGCAACAGACATTTGATTCATGAAATAATTTGCCTGTTCATCTGAGAAAACACCATAGGGAAATTCAAGCTTTCCCTCTGAAGACTTGATAATTGAATCCACTAAAATAAATCAACAAGGGAGATTAATGGGAGAAGAGGGACACAAATTTGCTAATGTGCATATGAACTATGCAAAATATAAAGCTCAGAGAAGGGCTGAAGGCTGACTAAATATCTTCGTTACAGAACATCTGTATTTTTTAGAGTGGATTAAAGAGTTTAACAAGTCTGGAAAACAGCCTGTGGCCTGAGAGAAAGTCCTGGAACTCTGAGCTCTAATGTGATATCTAATTTGTAATATCTTCCTCTGTGATGTGTCTTTCTTGCTTATTGAAGGCAATCATGTTCCTCTTCAGTGGATCTGGTCTTGAAGTAGATACAGAAAACAGTTCATAGAAAAACTCTATCATATATTTATTCATATACAAGATACATATACATATATAAGATATTCATATACAAGATACATATACATTATTCATATACATGATACTCTCAGATTCTAAATGGAAAGTTTTTGATGGTTTAGAAGATTCTCTTCAAAGTGGGACAATTCTAGGAGAATTCTAACAAAATTCCTTGTGTTATTACTGTGTTGGCTAAAAGTAGGTGTTGATGCTGGGTTTCTAAAAACCTCTTTAGGAATATTTTTTTAAAGTTACTTCTATTTGTAGTTGTATGATATCAGGTTTGGTTAGATACGGTTTTCATTCAGCTTTAAAACTGCCTACAGGCTGTGTGGTACTTGATTAGCTGGAATCAGTCCACTGGTGTCTTATATTCCTCTCAGTTGTATGGAGCTTTAATTTTTCTGAAGTTGTACTTGTATGGGTTCACTTAATGCTCATGCATACATGCATGCATGCATGCACACATGCACACATACATCTTTTCCAAAAATCAACAAACAAATGGGAAGAGAAAATAGATATGCAAAAGTGCATATGTTTTCAGGTACAAAGATAAGTACCTATTGCCAGAACTGGGAACTGGGAACTCTGGCTGTACCAGGCCTGATAGATCGTAAAGGGTGTATGACATCAATTCCCACCTCTCCTCTTGAAACTAACCTCTGGGCCCACTACCTGCTATTGGAAATGTTATTAGCAGATGAATGGCTGGTGCAAAGGACCTTTCAGCTTGAATTTTGGATAGCCTGGGAATAATAAGAATAAGACTCTGAGCTTGATGAGGAGGAAATCTTTCCAGCGGTACAATTCCAGAGGGGCAGAGCTCCTCATCCTGGGCTCTTTCTCCCAACCTGATCTTTAGCATAGATGTTCTTTGGAGCTTTAGGAACACCCCTGATAATCACAACAATTTATAAAGAAATTGAACTCCAAAAATCAGAGAATAAACGTGTTAATACTAATTTGGACTTTGGGTCTTAAAAAAAAGAGCAATAGAAATTAAAATATATCAACATAAAGACAAAAAATATTGCATTTTGTATATAGTTGTTAGGTTTGATTCTGGTCATTCCATTTAGAGTAATTAGTGTTTTGATGTGGTCTTACATAATTCCTAAGAATCCTGGGAACTTTGGATTTCACAGCACACAGGCTTCTCCCTCCATAGAGCTTACTTAATGATTACTGACATACTATACCTTAAATTTGGCACTTGACTCCTTACAGAAATGGGGAATCTGACCACCTGCAAGATTTTTTATATATGTGCATGCTTGATTGTTCTGAAGCTGGTTTGAAATATGATAGCACTCTCTGAAGTCCCTAATGTACTGCTCAACTTCCAAATCTAGTCACAAAGCTAACAATCACATTCATACTTGTCACAAGTATCACTTATTTGGTAATTTTAGGTAAAGATTAATATGTCTTTAAGAATAAGCAGCCTATGTGGATCTATGAAGAAAAACTCAACATGTACTTTGTGCTTCCATAGAGGCATAGCATGGGCGTGGACTCACAGCCATCTGAGCAGTCTTTCTCAGAGATACTGCCCATAAGCTCACAGGTACCCAGAAAGATCATTCTCACATAGTAGCCTCCATTGCTGTACATTGGAACCACATCATGTACAAATGTGTTCAGGGTCCTCACCCAGTTCTGAAACCTTGATCATCCTCAGCACCAGCAGAGTCCCACTTGAAAGTGTAAAGAGCTGTATGGACCTTGCCTTCCAGGGAAAAAAAGTCCTTCCAGAAGCCCAGAAGAATAAGTAATCTCCTTCTTGCCCCTGAAGAACAGTAACTGTTAAGTAATCTGCCCGAAGTACAAGCTCATAAGTAGCTATATGAGGTGATGGCTACTTTCTCCCACTTGCACAGGGCCATGCTCTTTCTGGTCTGTCCCCTGCCCTCCTCTTCCATCTTCTTTATTGTATAGCCCATTTCTCCTACCATTAGCTCACCTTTAGGAAAATTTACTTTGCCTCTAAAGATTGTTGACACTTGTCCTTTGTCAGGTATGTGTTCCTGCTTACTTTGGTGGCATGCTCATACCATATATTCTCATCCCCCAGGGAAAGAGGCCCCTGCTCCATGTCAGGCATCTTGCAAGGCCCAAAGAAGGCTACATTCAGAGAGCTTGAGAAACATAATGGGTTGGTAGCTACCATTTTGATGAGGCTTGTTCAAGTACAGGGCTACTACTAGTAAGCACAGCTTATTGTCAAGGTTTCAGCCAGGAAAGAATTCATTAGTTAGGCTGACTAAATATCTTTCTTTTTCTTTTTTTTTTTGGTCGGCCGTGGGGCTTGAACTCTGGGCCTGGGCACTGTCCCTCAGCTCTTCAGCTTAAGGTCAGCGCTCTACCACTTGAGCTACAGCACCACTTCCGGTTTTCTGGTGGTTTATTGGAGATAGGAGTCTCACGGTCTTTCCTGCCCAGGCTGGCTTTGAACCCCGATCCTCAGATCTCAGCCTCCTGAGTAGCTAGGATTACAGGCGTGAGCCACCAGCGCCCGGCCTTAAATGTCTTTCTTTAATTGGGTAACTTTGCCTTCTTTTGACTCACTCTGCCTGAAAAAAAAAATCTTTTTTTCTTTATAGCTAAAAGCTATGAGTGTTGCTTAGAGGGCTAGTAATCTTTTGCTCACTTAGTCAACTCTCACTAGTAATGCAAATGAGTATCTTAGTTAATAACATGTCTGGAAGTCCTTTTTTTTTTTTTTTTTTTCATAAATGTCTTTCTTGCAGGCCAATCTTATTTGCCTTTTTTGCCCTGCTCACCCTTGGAAGTATGTAGGTTCTGTGCTGACATCACATGCTCAGTATTCAACAGCGCTTTACTGTTCTTAGTCTGCCCTTCTCCCCAAAGCTGAAATAAATCAAAGCTGGTTGAGACTCAGTCGCAATAAATCAAGACCTGTCCAGAACTGGAGCCTGCCCAGTCAAAATGTCATAGTGCGGCTTTCACTGAGGATTAATTAAAGGCCTGATATAAAGCCCAGATGTGCTGCAGGGGAGCAGCAGGCTGCCTGGTGGCCTTGTCTCGCAGGTTCCTGCCCACCCAAGAACATGGAGGAGGAAGATGGAAAGGCATCCATTTGGGAGGGACCAGGGAAAGGAGGCGCCCATCAACACATCTGGGTGGACTTTATCTAATGAACAGAAAATAGGCTACACTTTCCAACAAGAACCAAAAAAAAATCAAACTGATTACTGATAGTGTTTAAATGAAAGGAGAATGTAGTAGATCAGAAATCTTGTTCTAATTGAGGAGAGAAAAGAACATGAACTAGGTAAAGGAAGTTTCATTGTTTTAAAAATAGAAGGATTAGATTAAAGTCTGGTTTGTACAAGCTTATAAATTTTCAGACCAAGTAAGTTATGTAGATAAAATTCTTTTAGGTCTTTTTCTTTTCTTAATTCATAGAAGGCTGACTTAATCAATGGTAACATTTAAATTAATGTTTAGTCCAAGTTCATCCTCCATTCTACATAACTATGCACAAAAGAACACTTGATTAAACTGCTATTGAAGAAATACAAATGAAAATGGAAATGCAATTTGACTTAATTCTCCAAATGCATGAAGTACTACTACATTTGAAATAGAAAATGAAATATAGTATGATTCAAAAATCATTCTATGTATAAATTTAAACTTAAAGCATTAGTACTTTCTGAAGTTAAAAATACACCATCAAAGTCTACATTCTGGTGGTGATACATTTTTATTTTGTTTTTATTGAATGTTTGTAAATTAGCTATTAGAAACTTTATAAATAAAACAAAGCACACCTACCAGTTGTCAGACAGTCTGTATTAGGTGACTGTTATTAATAACTAAAATATTTTGGTAGGAAAAATGACAGTTTTTGAGATTAAGAGAACTTATTGTTTTATAGCACACATTTTTATATTAACATTAACCATCTATCAATGTAAAATTTATTTTTCCCAGGAGAAAAGATTTCCTTATAATTTTACACTGATGTTTAAAATGGTAAACATAAAAATCTGATTTTTAAAAATTTAAATTTTTTTTATGGCCAGAGAAGTTGAGCATTTCTTCATGTGTCTATTGGTCATTCTTATTTCCTTTTCAGATAAGTCTCTCTTTAAGTCTTTAGCTTACTTATTAATGGGGCTGTTGGGGTTTTTTTGAGAATGTCTTTTTGGATGATTTAATTTTTTGAGTTCTAAGGATATTTTAGATATGAGGCTCTTGTCTGTTGTATAGCTAGTGAAGATCTTCTCCCAGTCCATGGACTTTCTATTGATCTCACTATGTCTTTTGCCATGCAGAAGCTCTGCAGTTTTATGAAATCCCATTTGTCCAACCTTTCTTTTATTTATTGTGTTTCTGGGTCTTTATTAAGAAAATTTGGGCCTGTGCCCAGGCATCCTAGAGTTTCTGCAATTTCTTCTTGTAATGTTTTCAGGGTATTTGCTTTGACTGTGAAGTCTTTAATCCATTTGGAGTTGATTCTGGTACAAGGTGATATATAAGTATCTAATTTTAGTTTTCTACATGTGTTTAGCCAATTTTGCAGCACCATTTCTTCCATTCTATTTTTTTGACTCCCTTATCGATGATTAGGTGGCTATAGGTCTGTGGGCTCATTTCTGGGTCTTCAGTTCTATTCTATTGGTCCTCAGGTCGGTTCTTTCTTTTTTAATATAGTTTTATTGTTATTAATATGTTGTACACAGGTATTACCATTTCATAAGTAGATAATGAGTTTCTTTTTGGACAGTGTCCCCCCTTCCTTTGCTTTCCCCTAGTTTCCCCCTCTCAAGACTTTTTTTTTCATTTTTTGGGGGGGTCTGGTTGTGAGGCCTGAACTCTGGGCCTGGGCACTGTCCCTCAGCTCTTCAGCTCAAGGCTAGCGCTCTACCACTTGAGCCAAGCGCCACTTCCGGCTTTTTTCTTTTTGCTTATGTGGTGCTGAGGAATCGAACCCAGGGCCTCATGCATGCAAGGCAAGCACTCTACCACTGAGCCACCTTCCCAGCCCCTCAGGTCTGTTCTTGTATCAGTACCAAGCTGTTTTGATTACTATGGCTTTGTAGTAGAGTTTGAAGTCCTGTATTGATATTCCTCCAGCACTGTTCTTTCTGCTAAGGATTTTTTTTTGCTATGTGGGGTCTTTTAATTGTTGTATATGAATTTTTGGATTGCTTCTTCTATTTCATTGAAGAATGAGGTTGGGATATTGCATTGAATTTGTACTGCCTTTGGCAGTATTGCCATTTTCATGATGTTAATCCTCCCAATCCAGGAGCCTGGCCTTTCCACTTCCTAAGTTCTGTTTTAATTTCATTTTTCAGGTTTTTAAAGTTATCATCATAGAGGTCTTTCACCTCTTTAGTTAATTCCTAGATTTTTTTTATGATTGTGAATACTGTACAGAGGGATTACAATTACATGGGCAAGAAATGAGTACATTTCTTATCAAGCATTGTAGCCTCCTCCTTTTTTATTTTTTGTGGGACTATTACAAAAGGAGTTGCTTTCCTGATTTCAGCTGCGCTGTTCTCATTATTGGCATACAGAAAAGCCATTGGTTTTTGAGGGTTAATTTTATATGCCAAACTTTGCCAAACTTTCGAGTCAGCTTGAGTAATTTGGGAGTGGAGTCCATGGGATTCTTTAAATACAAGATCATGTCATCTGCAAAGAGGGAGAGTTTTACTTCATCTTTCCCTATTTGGATCCAAGTTCTCTGGCCATAAAAGAAATGCAAATCAAAACAACATTGAGATTCTACCTCACCCCAGTTAGAATGGCTATAATAAAGAAAGCTAATAACAACAGATGCTGGAGGGGATGTGGCCAAAAGGGAACCCTACTATACTGTTGGTGGGAGTGTAAACTTGTTCAGCCATTTTAGAGAGTAGTATGGAGGTTCCTCAAAAGACTCTACATAGAACTCCTCTATGACCCAACAATCCCACTTCTGGGCATTTACCCAAATGATCACAAACAAGGCCATACTAAAGCTACCAGCACAACTATGTTTATTACAGCATTATTTACCATAGCTAAGATATGGAACCGTCCCAGATGTCCTTCAGTAGATGAATGGATCAAGAAAATGTGCAAGATATATATATATATATATATATATATGTATGTATGTATGTATGTATATGTATCTACAGACATAATACATATATATGTGTATATATATATATACATATATATGTGTATATATATATATATATATATATATATATATATATAAACTCTATGCCTCCATCAGAAAGAACGACATTGCCCCGTTTGTTAAGAAATGGAAAGACTTGGAAAAAAATCATATTAAGTGAGCTAAGCCAGTCCCAAAGAAACATAGGTCTCATGGTTTCCCTTATTTGCAGTAATTAGTATATGTCTATGATAATTTTATCAGATGAGCAGAAAAATCTCAAAAGCTATGTACATATGACCATATAAAATGATACTAAATGAAATGAACCCAAAGATTTGGACACAAGAAATCTTTCTTTGTTGTTGTTTTAATGTACTATGTGATTTTTTTTTTGTTTCCTTTTTTTTTTTTTGGTCCGTCATGGGGCTTGAATTCTGGGCTTGGGCGCTGTCCCTGTACTCTTCAGCTCAATACGAGCACTCTACCACTTGAGCTACACCACCACTTCTGGTTTTCTAGTGGTATATTGGAGATAAGAGTCTCACAGACTTTCCTGCCCGGGCTGGCTTTGAACCACAATCCTCAGCTCTCAGCCTCCTGAGTAGCTAGTATTACAGGTGTGAGCCACTGGCACCTGGCTTTTGTTTCCTTTGTATGTTCTTTCCCCTATGGTATATCCCCTGTTGTCACTGTACTTTATTTTGGTACTTTTCATCTTGTATATACATTTATCCAATTTGGGGAGGGGAAGGGGAATAACAAAATGCTGAAACAAGGACACGGGATGACCCATTGAGACCCACAAGACAGTATATTGGAAATGAACTTTACAACTTCGGGGGAGGGGGTGTGGAGTGAGGGAGGTAGAGGCAGGGAGGAATAGTGGGAGAACAACAAAGGGAGGGGTAACAATGCCTGTACAGCATCTTTATAATAAAATAAAGTTAGAAAAAAGAGAAAAGAAAATATAGGAATAAAGTCGTTATGTGGGAAAGCGAACTTTACAACTTTGGTGGCGGGGCAGGGGGGGGGGGAAGGATTGGGTGGGGGAGTAGGGAGAGGATGGGAAGGGATGGGAAGGGGAAACAAAGGAGGAGGCTACAATGCTTGATAAGAAATGTACTCATTATCCTGCCCATGTAATTGTAACCCCTCTGTACAGTATTTTCACAATAAAAAATAAAAAAAAGAAATTTGATGAAAAAAATTTAAATAGCATATGTGCTATACAGATTTAAGGGAAAATATTATGGTTTAACTTGAATGATCTGAATATTTTTCTATTTGCTTTAGCAATAAGAATTTAAAAAGATCTTTCAGACTTTTAATAGCCATATTATAAATGGTCACATATTACTTGTTAGTAGTTTTTATGTATTAGAGTGAAACCTTACAAGCAACCATAATAGTCCCTTCTCCCTTCTTCATCTCTATATACATGTGGTATTCATAGCAATAGTCTTTTAGTTAGTTGTTTGTCTGCCTATCCAGAGAGATTACTGAGCCCTCAAGACAAGAAAGGTATGTTAGTATAACATGTTGTCATAACATTGGTTCCTTCAAATGTCTAACTCAGTAAGTAGCACATAGAAAGGACTCAATTTATGCTGAGTAATTGAATGCACAAAAACTGGCATGGGTCTTTTCAGACTATTAGAGAGTGATATGTTATATCATTGACATATCAGAGGCCACCACAGATACTCTGACAGCCCTGAACAACCAACCTGGCCAGAAAGAGCAACAGAATTCTAGTATATAAAGTATTTTTGGAACATAGGTTAGGTCTTTCAGTTTGGATGCATTTTAATCTGTAAGCACGGTAATAAATAATCTTTAAGTGATTGAAAGTAATTAGTGCAATGTCCTAAGATGGCCCAATTCTTGGAAGAAACTTTTCATTATATAACTATTTTTTCCATGAGTTCTGGTTCATAGCGAAATGAAAAACTGATTTAATCAATATAAACATGTAAAGGGTTACAACTAACAGCCTATCCCATCAAGACCATCTTATTACCAAGTCCAAGTAGTAGCATGTTGCTGAAAATTAGGAAAGACTAGCTTCTAAGGGCTTTCTGGAATAAAAATCAGAATTAAGTTCCACAATTACTGAAGGAAACGTACCTTAATGAAAGAAAGGCTATATGTAATTCCTCAGTGATCATTCTAGCCATGCTTGTACACAGTAATGGAGGCTAGGAACACAAGAACCAGGGAGCCTTTATGTCCAGTACTTGGTCCCTTGGGAAGTTGGTTGGCTATAATGGTGATATTTTGCTTTTGTCTTATTTTGATGGTTACAGAAGACATCCATTCCTGGGTAATAAAAATATGAGGTAATGGCCCGGAAGGGGCAAGGAAAGCAGGGTGTGTGTCTGTGTGTGTGTCTGTGTGTGTGTCTCTGTGTGTGTGTGTGCATGTGTAAACAAAATATATGTATATGTGTCTTCATACCTATATATATATATATATATATATATATATATGGCATATGGCATATCAGTGTGTTAGTATAAAGTCAAAACTGAGCTATACTGAAACAATACATGCATGGTATCATCTACAACATTTGCTTTGAAGTTAAGGCAGCCTACATTTTTAACATTCCTTCCTAGGAGGTACAACTCAGAAATTGTCTACTCAGATGATAGGCAGAAATAAGAACAAAAAAAAGCCTGTTGTTTACCTAAAGACACATAGCCAGAACTTAAAAATTGGACCCATCATCCTTGGCTGCTGGCTATTTGTTTCCAATATTCCAAACTGCCTCTTATTGTCACATCATTTCAAAGATTAGTAAAAATGGATATGATAGAACCTCATGCTTAGTTTCTAAAAATATTTTAAGTCATATGCTCACAATAGGACTACCTTCTTCTTTTATATCATACATCAGTATGTCATCATATAAATTTTTAATAGGAAATTGTCTTTTATTTTATTTTATTTTTAACTAAGTTTTTTATTGTGAAAATACTGTACAGAGGGATTACAATTACATGAGCAAAGTAATGAGTATATTTCTTATTAAGCTTTGTTGCCTCCTCCTTTGTTTTTCCCCTACCATCCCTTTCCTCCCATCTCCACAACTACTCCCCCCATCTAAATTGTAAAGTTCATTTTTTGAAATACTGTCTCATTTTTGCAATGGGTCAACCTGTATCCCTATTTAAACAATTTTTTCCCTTCCCCTCCCCAAATTATACCAATATCAAATACAGTGAAAACACTGGTTATACCATAGGGGAGAGACATACCATAGGGTTATACCATAGGGGAGAGACATACAAATCATCAAAAAATATCACATGGTACCTTATAAATACATTAGAAACAAGAGCAAGAAAGAAAAAAAACCACTTGTGTCCTTATCTTGGGATTCAATTCGCTTATCATCATCTTATCTGACCTTTTCTACTTGTCTCAGACATATACTAGTTATTGCAAATAAGGGAAACCTAGGACCTGTATTTCTGTGGGCCTGGCTTACTTCACTTAATATAATTTTGTACAAGTCTTTCCATTTCCTAACAAATGGGGCAATGTCATTCTTTCTGATGGAGGCATAGAATTCCATTGTGTATGTATACCACATTTTCTTGATCCATTCATCTACTGAGGGGCATCTGGGTTGGTTCCATATCTTAGCTATGGTAAATAATGCTGCAATAAACATAGTTGTGCTGGTAGCTTTAGTATGACCTTGTTTGTGGTCATTTGGGTAAATGCCCAGGAGTAGGATTGCTGGGTCATAGTGGAACTCTATGTGGAGTCTTTTGAGGAACCTCCATACTACTTTCCGAAGTGGTTGAACAAGTTTACACTCCCACCAATGCAGTAGGGTTCCTTTTTGGCCACATCCCCTCCAGCATCTGTTGTTATTAGCTTTCTTGATTATAGCCATTCTAACTGGGGTGAGGTAGAATCTCAATGTTGTTTTGATTTGCATTTGTTTTATGGCTAGAGAGGTTGAGCATTTCTTCATGTGTCTATTGGCCATTCTTATTTCCTCTTCATAGAAGTTTCTCTTTAATCTTTAGCCCACTTATTTATTGGGCAGTTGTTTCTTTGAGGATTTGTTGTTGGGGGATTTAATTTTTTGAGTTCCAGGTATATTTTAGATATGAGACCCTTGTCCGTTGTGTGGCTAGTGAAGATCTTCTCCCAATCCATGGGCCTTCTATTGATCTTGCGAGCTATGTCCTTTGCCATGCAGAAACTCTGCAACTTTATGCAATCCCATTTGTCCAAACTTTCTTTGATTTGTTGTGTCTCTATTAAGAAAATTTCGGCCTGTGCCAAGGAGACGTAGGGTTTCTCCTATTCCGTCCTGTAATGTTTTCAAGGTGTTTGCTTTGATTCCAAGGTCTTTGGTCCATTTGGAGTTGATTTGGGTGCAGGGTGATGTATAAGGATCTAGCTTTGGTTTTCTACAAGTGATTAACCAATTTTGCCAGCACCATTTACTGAAAAGGCTGTCTTTCTTCCACTCTATTTTTTGTAGCTCCCTTATTGAATAATAGGTGGCTATAGCTCTGTGGGTTCATTTCTGGGTTTTCAATTCTATTCCATTGGCCCTGAGGTCTCTTTTTTGTTTTTTTGTTTTTTTTTTGGTCAGTCGTGGGGCTTGAACTCTGGGCCTGGGCGCTGTCCCTCAGCTTTTCAGCTCAAGGCGAGTGCTCTACCACTTGAGCTACAGCGCCACTTCCGGTTTTCTGGTGGTTTATTGGAGATAGGAGTCTCACGGTCTCTCCTGCCTGGGCTGGCTTTGAACCGCGATCCTCAGATCTCAGCCTTCTGAGTAGCTAGGATTACAGGCGTGAGCCACCAGCGCCCGGCTCTGAGGTCTCTTCTTGTGCTAGTACCGAGCTGTTTTGATTGCTATGGCTTTGTAGTAGAGTTTGAAATTTGGTATTGATATTCCTCCAGCACTGTTCTTTCTGTTAAGGATAGTTTTTACTATTTGGGATCTTATATTGTTCCATATGAATTTTTGGATTGCTTCTTCTATTTCTTTGAAGAATGAGGTTGGAATATTGATAGGTATCACATTGAATTTGTAGATAGCCTTGGGAAGTATTGCCATTTTCACAATGTTGATCCTTCCAATCCAGGAGCATGGGAGGTTTTTTTTTTTCACTTTCTATATTCTGTTTTGATTTCCTTTTTCAGGTTTTTAAAGTTTTCATCATAGAGGTCCTTCACTTGTTTGGTTAATTCCTAGGTATTTTATTTTTTGTGGGGCTATTCCAAATGGAGATGCTTTCCTGATTTTAGCCGCGCTCTTCTCATTGTTGGCATACAGAAAAGCCATTGATTTTTGAGTGTTAATTTTATACCCTGCTACTTTGTCAAGGTTTTGAATCAGCCTGAGTAATTTGGGAGTGGAGTCCATGGGATTCTTTAAATACAAGATCATGTCATCTGCAAAGAGGGAGAGTTTTACTTCATCTTTCCCTATTTGGATCCCTTTTTCATCATAGAAATTTTATGAGGTTGGACATGGTACTAATCAGTATGGGTTGCTGCTGCTGCTGCTGCTCCTCCTCTTCCTCTCCCCTTCTCCTCCCCCTTCTTTTCCCCCCCTCCTTCTTTTCTTTTTTTTCCTTATTTTTTTGTGTGGTTCTAGTATTTGATTTTAGGTGCTTTTGCTTATTAGGCAGACACTTTACCACTTGATCCATGCCACAAGCCCCTTATTGGATTGGGTATTTCCCAGATAGAATCTCACTTACACCTAGCTTAGTCTATACTGTGGTCTTCCGACTTGTGTTGTTTGCTGGAGTTTCTGGGGATGACAGGTATGCCTTGCTGAGCCCAGCCATTGTGCTTCCCCTATAGTTGGGATAACAGGCACTCACCATAACAATAACTTTTATTTCTCAGCTGGCTCAAAATACAATCCCTGCAATCTCCCAAGTAGCTAGAATTACAAGCCTGGACCACCATGCTCAGTGATAGCATTGGTTCTTTTTTGTTGGTGCTCGTCGTGGGCTTGAACTCTGGGCTTGGGCGTTGTCCCTCAGCTCCTCAGCTCAAGGCTAGTGCTTTACCACTTGAGCCACAGTGACACTTGGTTTTCTGGTGGTTTATTGGAGATAAGAGTCTCATGGACTTTCCTGCCCAGGCG
Source organism: Dipodomys merriami (assembly GCF_024711535.1). Taxonomy (NCBI): domain Eukaryota; kingdom Metazoa; phylum Chordata; class Mammalia; order Rodentia; family Heteromyidae; genus Dipodomys; species Dipodomys merriami. The sequence goes on from NW_027202937.1 coordinate 34,454,919, forward strand.
GCCTTGAACCACGATCATCAGATCTCAGCCTTCTAAGTAGTTAATATTACAAGCATGAGCTACCAGTGCCTAGCAGCATTGGTTCTTTATGGCACTTTATTTATTTATTTATTTATTTATTTATTTATTTATTTATTTATTTATTTATTTAGTGAAAATACTGTACAGAGGGGTTACAATTACATGGGCAAAATAATGAATACATTTCTTATCAAGCACATTTTTCTTAAATTTGGGGCAGTACTGATATTTGAACTCAGAGCTTTATAATTTCCATTGAGCCATGCCTCATACCATTTTTGTACTGTTTATTCTCAATGTAAGTTTTATCTTCTTAGGCCTAGCCTGGACTATCATCCTTCTATTTTTAGTTTCCTTCCATACCTGGAATGACAGGGATATGCCCACCACACCCAGCTTCTTCCATTCATATGGTATCTCATGGACTTTTCTTCCTGGTCTGACCTGGGACAGTGATCTCAACCTCCCAAAGAGCTAGGATGACAGATGTACACTACCACTCCCCCAGCTGTTGGTTGAGAAGGTGTCTTTGAGTATATGCCCAGCCAGCCTTGAACTAACTGCCTTTGATCCAATCCTCCCAGATTGCCAGGATTACAAAGGTGATTCATTGTAATGTACAGTTGTGCATTCTTAATGATAATAAATGCTTAATTTCTGAAATTGAGGAGGTGTATGTGAATGGGTAGATTTGATTGCTACTACGTAGTTTGGGCTGAAATGTTCGACATTTTAATTTTCCCCTTCATATATTGTTGACAGTGTGTGGAGTAAACCTCTGCATGATAAATGTGTTAGATATTTGCCTTTTTAATGTCTTCTCAGGAACTACCTACACATGGGTGGACATTCATCACCTGCTGGGATCCCAAGTTGCCCCACAACTTGTCTCTCTAGCTTTAGGTAAATGAAAGCTTCTGTTAAAAAGTTGCTCCACAACTTGTCTCTCCAGCTTTAGATAATTGGATACTTCGGTTAAAAAAGTCAGAAGCATAGCCTTTAGTACCAATAGGACTACATATACCTCAGTGCTCCCTTTTCTAGGGAAAGGACAATTTTCATATAGAAAATAGTGACGTCACTGGGTGCCAGTGGTTCACATTTGTCATCCCAGCTACTCAAGAGGCTGAGATATAAAGACTGCAGTTTGAAGCCAGCCCAGGCAGGATAGACCTGAGACTCCTCTCCGATTAACCACGAAAATGTTGGAAGTGGAACTGTGGCTTGAGTAATAGAGCACCAGCCTTAAGCAAAAAGCTAAGGGACAGCACCAAGACCCAGTATGGGTACATACACAAAAAGAAAAGAAAAGGAAAAAGATAAAAAAAAAAAAAGAAAGAAAGAAAGAAGGAAGGATGAGAGCAAACAAGCAAGTAAGCAAAAAGGGAAAATAGTTACTTCAACCTGAGGTATTAGCTACAATATAGTTGGACAAGGGAGCCTTTTCCTATGAATGAAGACAAGCCATAGGTTTCTGTTTTGGCTTTCAATCAGTGACTGTTCTTTGTCCCCTTCCTCACTGCCAATGCCAACTGATGCTGTCCTTAATAAAAATGAGGTCATGTTTACAGAGTAGTCTGAGCTAAGTTCTACTGAAGCCTTAGGAGATTGTGCTTTGGCTTTGAAAATTAATATGTTTTATAGTAAACTTATTAAAACTTCTGCTTTCTTCTATCATTTCCTGAAATGGCCTGAGGGTTTTCTTTCTTGGGTCAGCCCAGAGTTTGCACCAGATTCTTGGTGAAAGTCAATTTTCTATAGTGGAGGCTACTTCTTAAAAAAAAAAAAATCTCATAGTAACTTTTATTCCACTTTGCAATGTGAATATTGGAACCACTGCTTGCTTTCCTATATTTCCTTTCCATGTAGCCAAATACATAGAGCCATTGTCTTAGGTTTTCTCTTAGTAATAAAGTGAGATAATATTAATTATACCAATGTGTGAATATTGGATCTAAGTTTTCTGAAAATACAATGCTTCTAAGATTTAAATCTGACAAGTAAAGATAGAGTTTACAGAGTAAAAACACAAGTAATGACCATCATGTACCTGGCATGTTCACAGAAGATTACTAGCCCTCTAGACAGATAGGACTGGTAGAAGGGGAAAGGAGAGAGAAGAGAAAAAGAAAGCTTTGTTTCTACTTGTTTTTTTCTATAGCCCCTGCTAGTGTCTATTTATGAGGGGTGCAAAAGTTCATCAAGTGATTGTATGTTTGTTGTCTTTAAAGGCATTTAAGGCAATTATAACAGACTCATTATTTGTGTAATCTACCTGGATTTTCTCATTGTTAACTCCATTAAGGCAGAAGCCTATTTGTCTTGTTTGTCCAACACCCCCAACTATTGGTACATTTATAGTCCTAGCAACTGCTAATGTAATGTCTCCTTAGTCAATGGATAATGGGATTTGTTTTGTATTGCAGCCCCTCTCTTAAGTGTGAGCCCCTAGGAGGTTGTTGTGACCTTCTAGACTAATCATTTGTAAGCTCCCATTGTATCCTGTTGTTAATTGTATTTGAGAGAATACTCATAGTCATCTGCTCAAAATCTTTCTTCCAGGGTAGCTTCTCTCTTCCTTGTGTACACAAGTGTATCATTTAGGCATTGAGAGACCCTTCTGACTTACAACCATCTCTTCTGCAGCATTCTGGAAGCATACTTGCTGCTATCACACACCTTTATCACTGGTGAAGGATGATCACAGGGTAGAGTGGCACCTACTTGGGAAGAAAGTGACTTTATATTGACTTCCAAGGCTTCTCCCAAGAGACCTCATTTCTTCATGCACTTACTGGGTCTCCACCCTTCCTTTCAGTAGCTTAGCATCTAGGGGATGGGAATCTGTGGCAACTGTGTAATATGGGTAAGCAGCACACACAGTAATTACAGGAACATGAAGGAAGGTTTCCTAGAAGCCTGCTGCACTGAATTATTTCTTCAAGAGTCAGTTTGAGAAGAAAATCAAGGGAGGGGTTTTAACTTGGAATTAGAAGATAATGGTAATTATCCCCATTTAATGATGTGACAGGGGATGTCATAGTCTGTTTCCTTTTGTGATAGCAGAATATGATAGGCAGGGTAGCTTTTGCAGAAAAAGTTTATTTGGTGCATATTTCTAGAGTCAGGAAGTGTAGGGCATGTGACATTGTTTAGTGAAGGTTTGGGGGCAGCTTTATCTCATATGGTAAAACCAGAAGGGCAAATTGCTTTATTATCAAAGCCGCTCTCACCAGTATTAACCACCTTCCCTAGAATGGCCCTAATCCATGGCTGAGAGTGTAGCCCAAATTACCTGGGCACTCCCACTGGACCCCAACACTGCCATGTTGGGACCAGTCATGAACTTTTTTGGAGGGCACATTTAAGCTATGGTAGTGAAAAGGAAAGACTCACCTGCTAAACTAGGTAGTTTCCAACATATCTTGTGCTTATATCTTTAAAAGCTCCCAACAATTGAATTTAGATGATTTCTTTATTCAGGAATTTGGCTGCGGATTGAGGCAAGAAGAAAGTCCTCAAGAGTCTCTCATGAGGTATAATCTGCTGCTTAGTGGTGAGCCTTGAGTAGAAGAAGGGCAACAGGAGACTTAGCAAAGGTAGCTGCAGGAGTGAAGGATAATTACTGTCAGATATCCTCAGATTAGCTGGAGTTTATTTGATAAAGGACTGTCAGGACATCATTCAGTATTGCACAGGCTAAGAACATAAATCCTAAACATGAGAAATCAGTGCCAGGGTCCTTGTCTGGTCCTAGCAGCTGTACATATTTGGCTCCTCATGAACTGCATTTTATTGTAAAGAAGTTGAGTTTGTATTCTGACAACATTATTCATATTGTGATAAGCGCAGAGAGATCTTTCTTTTTAGGATATACAAATTCTTTGCCTGTATAATCATCTTTGAGCACTGTAGGGCACAGAAATGATTTAGTTCCAGTACTCTCCTCAGTTACCAAAATTTGTCAATGTTTATATCCACTATATGAAACAATGTGTTTGTATATAGAATCTGTATACATCTTTCCCCAAACTTGAGATCATCTTTAGGTTACATAATATAAACAGTTATTATATGGTATTGTTTAGGATCGGAGGAAAAGGAAAAAAATCTTCACTTTCAACATAGACTAATCTTTTCAGTTTAGTTTGTGTACAATATTGAGGACTGAGACCAAGGTCTTGAGATGCTAAGCATATGCTCTGCCACGGCTCTTACTCACATTCTTTTTTGAATATTTTAATCTGAGGATGGTTGAATCTGAGTATGCTTGATACTTGTATACAGATCCTGCAGATTATGGAAAATGCAGCTGTACTTAGAATTGTGCCTAGATAGGAAAAAATTTTTAACCAATTGATTTATAAAAATGCATTTTTTGAAACTAGATATCTCAGGGAGTGGAAATTTGTTTTACAAAAGGGTACTTTGAATCATGATCTCTTCCAAATATAAAGCATAAATAAATAAAAAACAAAATAAAGTCCAAATACAAAGCAAAACCTTTTTGACTTACATTAAGCATATGTCCCTTGCTTTTTCATGAGTCATATGTACTTCACATGTGAGACTATCCTGAAATTTAAACTATCCCTTGTACTATAAAAACATCTAGTTGCTCAAGCAAAGAAACCATTCTGCTGTAGGAACTATTTAACAAATGTGTCTTGTAATAGTAGTAGACCTAAAAAACCCTCTTTGGTAATTAGGCACTTGATCCTTTAAAAGTTTCCAGAGTAGCTATGATTCAGCCTCTGCTGAACCTGTAGCTCACTTGTATCAAACCACACTGCATGCAGCCTTGGTGTGTTGTGGCATCATCATCTATTAGCTGAAGCCTGAAAATCCTCTAGAACATCATCTCCCTGAGCTATGCTATGTCTTAACAACTTGCTTTGTATTTGGATTTTTGTAATATTTGCCTGCGTTGTCCTGCAGCAAAAATTCTCCCATAAATACTATGGCCTTAAAGATCCATATAGGCATTAAAGATGCAAACTTGGGCCAGAATGTAGTTTTTACTTGGCATTTAGTAAATTCAGTGTTGTATATGTACATTCAGATTATATAGCAATTAGTTTAGACGTGATCCTATACAATTAGTTTTAAAGCAGTAGTTTTGTTGTTGTTGTTGTTGTTGTTTTGTCGGTCGTGGGGTTTGAACTCTGGGCCTAGGCACTGTCCCTCAGCTCTTCAGCTCAAGGCCAGCGCTCTACCACTTGAGCTACAGCGCCACTTCCGGTTTTCTGGTGGTTTATTGGAGATAGGAGTCTCACTGTCTTTCCTGCCCAGGCTGGCTTTGAACCGCGATCCTCAGATCTCAGCCTCCTGAGTAGCTAGGATTACAGGTGTGAGCCACCAGCGCCCGGCTTAAAGCAGTAGTTTTGATAAGGCAATAGTTAAAATTAGCAATATGTAACCACAAAATTTACTCAATAATATATTCCAGTTTTTCACTCATTTGAGAGGACAAAATTTCATTATTTTTCCAGGACTTTCATATTTTATATTGCTATCTGGTTTTAATTATTTTTTTTTTACAACTAGACCATTTTTGTTTCATCACACTCTGAATTGAGTTCGTATATGCTGTGGTTTTTTTAAAAAAAATTTTTGCACTTCCAGCATTATAATAGACCTGTAAAACCCTAGACATTTTAAAATGGGTATACATGCCTGAAAATCAAGAATATCAAAATAATACACTGCTTCAAACTGAATTTTTATATAAAATACATATCTTTTTATAAAAAAAATTAAAAAAGGAAGTAGTCGGGTCAAAAGGAGAGTTCTTTAGTAAGTCAAGTTTCTTTATATTTGTCTCCCTCCTCACTCTCTCCTTCCTTTCCTTCCTTGTCATTGCTCTGCTTTTCTATTCCTATTGCGCTCCTTGAGGTCAGGCTGTGAATATCTGAGCTCTTTATCTTCAGAGCCTGCACTAAGGCTTAGTAAGTAGTAGAACAGTTACTCGTTGCTTAAACACTGGAATGTGTTTGAAAAATGAGTTGTTAGGCAATTTTGTCCTTGTGAAACCATCATAGAGTGCATGTACACAAACTTAAATGGCTACCACATGAAAGAATGTTTTAAGAACTGGAGGCATGACTCAAGTGGTAGAGTGTCAGCCATCAAAAAAGCTGAGCAAAAGTGTGGGACCCTAAGTTAAAACTTTAGTAAACAGCATTGTCACACACACACACACACACACACACACACACACACACACACACACACATACACACATACACACACACACACACACACATGTTTTAATGGTATGAGACTACTCTTATCTATTTGCTCTACTGAATGTAACATGGTATGACTATAGTTGGATAGAATGGTTGAAAAAAGAAATAGATGGTAGAAGATACTAATGGCAAATTTTCCTACTTTATTTTTCAAATTGAGGTCAGCTCTGGATCTACTGATTCTGAGAAACAAAAGGGCAAGTGGAGCGTAAATTGAGAATCACATAAAAGAAACTATTAATACTAGCCTTAGACATTAGGTAATTCGGATATAGATCCATTTTGTTATTCATCTCTGCCCTATATTAACTAAAATTTATATAGGAAATGAAAGGAATAACTATTTAAAATACTGCTGGTTACTAAACGTGACAGAAAAGCTCTTTTCAGTACAGCTACCATCAGTCCCACATGGTTACTGAGCACTTAAAATGTGGCTACTACCACTGTTGAGCTCAATTTTTTATTTTATTTTATTTTTGTGGGAGGATATGTAGCACTACTGGGGTTTGAATTCAAGCCTTACATTTGCTAGTCAGGATTCCTGTGTCTTAAGCCAACTCCTCAGACCTTTTTGGTTCAGATATTTTTCAGTTAGTGTCTCATACTTTTTGTCCAGGCTGGCTTCCTACCTATACCTTCTGCATGCCCAGTTATAAGAAGAGGCCCACAATGCCTGGCTTAATAGTTAGGATGAGGTGTTCCTAACATTTTGCCCTAATTGTCCCTTGAACTGCTATCTTCTCAACCTTTCTCTTCCATAGATGGGATCATAGACATTCATCACTATGTCTGGCTTTGATTTTTGATTTTATTCTTCTTAATTACTGTGAATTAAATAGTACCATGTGATGAGTGCCATACCATAAGGGGCAGTATACATAGGAGTTTTCTTTTTAGGGCTGATTTAGTAAATATGGTATCCTTGGGAATACTTTATTAGGCTGTGTGTATATGTGCATGCCTGTAAGTGTGTATATTGAGGCTTGAACTCAGAACCTGAGCACTATCCCTAAGCTTTTTCACTTAAGGCTAGCACTCTAACACTTGAGCCACAACTCCAGTTCTAGCTTTTTGGTGGTTAATTGGAGATAAGAATCACATAGACTTTCTTGCCCAAGATGACTGAATCATGATCCTTAGATCTCAGTCTCCTGAGTAGCTAAAATTACCAGTGTGAACTACTGGCTCCCAGCTGTTTTGTTAATCTTATGGCTCATTTTGAGCAGAGAAGTATGAAATTTATTTAATATAGCATTAGAATTTGTAAAACACTATACTGGAAAAACAGCCCCTGCTGGTCAGAATCATTTATGAACATGTGACAGATGGAAGCAGGCCTTGCTGGATAGTTACTGAAAACTGTCAAGCAAGAAAGGCACTCCTTAGACTTCCCCAAACTCAGTCAAAGCATGCCACTCCTGGAACCTTTGTGACCTTTGAGCAAGTTTGGAGTGTGCTCTGTTCCCAAAAGAATGAATATTATTTTTGGAAGAGATCAAACTTGATAATAAATTATAGCCCCTTATAGGGAGAAAAGAAATCTTTTGAATTTAGTTTGAGAGGATGATTTCGTTTTTCAAATAATGTTTTTCTTTACTTTACTTTTTTAACATTGTGCTGAAACTGGGCTTGAACTCAAGGCCTCAGGCTCTTGCTCAGTTTACTTGCTTTTTTGCTGGTACTATGTTACCCATTCCTCTAATTTAGTTATTTTGAAGTTTTGTAGAGTTTTCTGCCTGGCTGTCTTCAAACCTTGATCTTCAGCCTTGCTCTTCCAGCCTCCTGACTAGCCTCCTCACAGACATGAGTCACTGGTCCCCAGTTTCAAACTTTTTAAATGAAAAATAAATAAAATCCCATTCCAAACAAATATCTACTGGGTGCCTAATTCCATGGACTCCATGTTGGAGAAACTGATGAAATACTTATGATAATTCCATGGAATTCAATCTTTACGTAAATGTGATTTTAATATATATTTTTATTGTAAAGATACTGTACAGAGGGGTTACAGTTACATGAGTAAGGTAATGAGTACATTTCCTATTGAGCATTGTTACCCCCTTCCTTTGTTTTTCCCCTACCATCCCTTTCCTCCCCACCTCCCCAACTCTTCCCTCTCCCGCCATGCCTGAAGTTGTAAAATTTGTTTTCAACATAGTGCCTTGTGCATCTCATTGTTACAATGGGTCAACCTGTATCCCTATTTAAGCATTTCGTTTTTTCTCTTCCCCTCCCCAAATTAGAAAAATGTATATACAAGATGCAGGGCACTGGAATCAAATACAGTGAGAATAGGGGTTATTCTGTGGGGTGGGGTGAGGGGGAACATACCAAAGAAACAAAAAAATCACATAGTACATTATAAATATGTTAAAAAACAATAACTAGAAAGAAAAAACCACTTGTGTCCCCATCTTGGGGGAGAGGGGTTTATTTTGCTTAATATCATCTTATATGGTCATATGTACATAGCTTTTGGCCTTTTCTGCTTATCCTAGACATATATTAGTTTAATACAGAATTTTTAATCCTTTTTTATTTCTCTCTACTGTTTTCCAGGAGAGCAGTCTTTGTTGTTTGTATTCGTTTATTGCCTTGCTAGATATCTGATCATGGAAATTCATGGAAATAAAACAATAGGTTTTAATTTTGTTTTTAGTGTTCTAAGATATATTTAGAGGAAAATTAGATAAATGTGTTAACACTTTGAAGCTGTTAAGAAATTAAGTATTATGTAATATAATACCATTATTCACACTTTTTTATATTAAAAGTTTTTAATACTAAAATTAGATGGTTACTTAAGGAAAATATTTTCAAAATTAAATTATTTTAATAGTACAGGATATCAATACTATAATATAAAATAATATAAAATCTATAGTGAAAAATATTAAATATACTGCTAATTAAAAAAAACTTTCTGTTTATAACTACACCATCATTCTTTGGGTTTAATTCCCAATGACTTTGCTCAGAATGGCAGTAGGATAAAATTAGACATGTAAGAAAAATATTATTATAATCAATTAAAGAATTAGGCTCATAAACTGATGAATAAATTTTCAAGAATATGATGTCATGATTTTTATTTTGTTGAAGAAAAATTGGATAGATAAGATGAAAAGTCATGTTTGTTTTTGTGATAGGTGTTCTGTGTTAAGATGAAAAGTCATGTTTGTTTTTATGATAGGTATTCTATGTTTAGTTAATAAGTATTTCCAATTTTTTCTCTTAGCTGTGCATTATCTTTCCCAGCCATTCCTCCCATGCTTCTGAGTACATAAAGCCAGACCCCTTCCCATTCCCCTTCCCCTGAACTTCCTCCCTCCGCTTTACCTAAGTTATAAGTACCTTTTTTCCCCTTTTTTCAGGGTCTTCCTGGGCCGGAATAAACCCAGAGGTCTCCATTTTGTAAAAAGGTTCATAGCAGGTCAAGCATTTTTTAGTATATTTTTTAAAGGCTTGGTTGAGCTAATTTAATTTCTTATGTTCATTAATTCCTCTCCTTCCATCTCCATCCCCCTCTGAATAAACGGCCCTTCACACACATCCAATTTAGCTTCAATACACCTTATTCACACTGCCTTTTATTGCAAGCTGCATTCCAGCCAGCTGTAAGGCTGCCCTGCTGCCTCAGGTTTCCCGATTTAGGTCTGGAAATGATTTCAGCATGGCAAAAACTTATTCACTAGCCAACTTGGAAAACAGGATTCAATTTGTGAAGAAAGTCCAAAATGGCAGCTGAGAAAGGATGGACCAATTTGGGACTAGAGGCTGTCAGAGAGAGATGAGAAATGTGACCCCCTTTCTGTACCCCTCTTCTTCCTCACTAGCCCTATCTTCTTTTCAAATCAGGATCGAGAAGGAGGTGTGGGGGTGTGGAGATGAAGGATGGAGTGAGGCCAAATAAGTCTTTGGCCTTGCACTTTCCTTGTGTTTCTTGGGATATTTTTTTTTTTTTGGCCCCAGTCACAGAACTGATAAAAACAAGAGGCTAGTGTAGAACTACAGGCAGTTGGAAGAGAAGAAGCAGCAATGGCCAGGATGAGACTCAGTATCTGCTCTTATCTAGGAGCCTGGCAGGAAGCAGAAATGATGTACCAGTGAGAGCAAGTGGCTCATCAAAGCAGACCACAGCATCAGCTGTTGGCACTGAAAAGTAGCAGTACTTTTTTGTCAGACTGTCAAATCTAAAGCCATCCTGCTAAACTTGTCTATTACATCCAAAACTCATTTTAAAATTATTCACATGGGATGCTAAAAAGCTAATTAACAATGAATTTATTGTGGACTTGGGGAAAATTATATACATTTATAGAAATGCACACCAATGGATTTTGGATTTCTGTCAGCCTGTTTTCAAGTCCAGAAGGAACATATTTCTAGGTAAGAGCTGTCAGTGTGTCATTACTTTGTTCTTTGAGTTTCCCAAGCAAAAAAAAAAAATGTCTGTTCATATACTTATTCTAGATAATCATCCTTATCCTAACTGAACAATAAAAAAAGACTAATCAAGTTGTAAAAAATAGCCTTCCTGGCTAAATTAGAGGATCAAATTTATAATGAGTTGTTTAAAGTAGCAACCAGTATGACTGTTCAAGCACCAGTTTATTTCATATATCCACATATTCAATTCATCCTTCTTGACTATTAAAGCCATGACAACTTGGATTGGTTATAGCTCAGTAGGCTAGATTAGATATTAATTTTTCAACTCTCCAAAAGCACAGTAGTGAGGATTTTATTTACTCAATGGAATTAAGGATGAAAAAGATATATGAAAAGGACTTGTAGAAACAGAAACCATGTAGTTTGACAATTACTTGTGGAAAAGGAAAGGAAAGAATCAGACAGTTTCACATATAAGACTAGGAAAATAGATGGTACTACCACTAAAAACAAAAACAAAAAAATCAGTCCGGCATTGGTAGCTCATACCTATAACACTTAACTGTTCAGGAAGCTGAAATCTGATAATTTAGGTTCATTAACTGCCTGAACAGGAGAAAAAAACAGGACATTTATTTCCAATTAACCAATAACCTTGAAGTAAAGGTATGACTCAAGTGGTATAGTACCATAAGTGAAAAAAAAAGGGAAGAATGAGAGATTAAGAGTTCAAAAAAATTTGGCTTTGAGAAAGAAACCAAGATTTTATTAAAAAAAAAATTAGTGCATACATTTGTGGATGATAAATTTTTCTGTAAGGATCCAAGAAAAACCATATCAATGGGGAAAGACTCTTATACCATACACAAAAATTAAGTCATAACAAACTCAAAATAAATTATAGCCCTAAGTGTTAACTGTTAAAGTTGTCTAGACCTTCAGATAGGCAAAGCTTTTTTAGATATGCACACCCAAAGAAAGAAAAAAATAAGTGTATTGTATGTCATGTACCTCATGAAACCTCATCAAGAAAGTAAAAAAGCAACTTTGTTTTTAAGTTTAAAAACATAGATTTTAAGTTTCTTAATAGTGAAGAAAAATATTAGAAACATTTTGTACATATGAATATATGACATATTCAGAGTACATAAGGAACTCTTACAGTTATGTATTAAAAAGGAAAATCACCAAATTGAAAGTAAGACTTGAATGGACTTTTCCCCAAGAAAGATATTCAAATGACTGTTATGCACAACAAAAGACTTCATCACTCATTGAAGAAATACAAATCACCACCATAGTGAAATACCACTACATACCCACTAGAATATATACGGAATGTAAAACAGCTTAGCCACTGTGTAAAACAGTAAGGCAGTCCCTCAGAATTTCAATATAGGTTATATACTTGAGAGAAGTAAAAACACATGTCCATACAAAAATGTGCATAGGAATGTTATGGCAGTATACATAATGAACAAAAGTAGAAATTTTGTTGGAATAATATCTATCTTACCCCTGAGGAGATAAAATGTTGTCTGTCCATTCAGTGGTACATACACATGCACATGTCTGTGTGTGCGTGCACACACACAAACACACATATACACACATGTGAGTGGTGAGATGTTCCGAGTTTAGATTGTGATAGTTGTACAACTTTGTGACTATCATGATTACCACATAGGTACTCTACCACTTGAGCCACATCCCCAACCTTTTGGATGCACATTAGGTCTCACATTCTTTCCCAAGGCCAGCCAGGAACACAGTCCTGCCTATTATATCTCCTGTGTAGTTGATATACACAGCTTGTTTTTTGAGATGAAGGTCTTGCTAACATTTTGCCCTGGAGGGCCTAGCAACAGATCTATATCTGCCTCTTTAACAGCTGGGATTACCCGACTAAATTGCACACTTTAAGTGGGTAAAACTATATGCCCATGGAAACATCTTTTTAAAATGTTAAAATATGAATTTTAACAAACCAAGAATACATGCAAAGGTGAAATATGGCAAATATTTGGAAGTTGGGAACCATGAGAGACTCTCTGCCAGGGCTAACATAAATGAAACGGTGGGAGAGAATGAAGTTCCCATGGAAAAATAGTGAAGTTGTTTGAATTCAGAACCTGGGAACAGCTTGTCTAATGATCGGAGAGAAGTCTTAGCTCAGAGTACGTATCAGTGAACCAAGATAGCACAAAGCAGTGGAAGAGATGGCAAGGCAGGCTGATAGATGATGTAGTTACAAATAGAGAGGATGGCTGGACATGCCATTGAAATTGGTGGTGTCTGAGTGGTGGTAGATTTTCGGTTAAATTTTGAAGAGTATATGGAAAATGAGTGAAGCCTTAAAGAAAGTAGCACTAACTAGTTCCCAAAGAGTTTGAGAGGAAAAAGAAAGAAATTGCTGAAGGCTGGAGGAAGGTTTGGTTGTTGATAATGTAGAATCTTAAGGCAGAATGAAAGGAGCCAGTAGCTGGTAACCAAAGCAGAGGAGAGGAAAACAAACTCTGGTTCTAGGTATTATGTACATTTAGCACTACTGGTCACAAGGATGCCTCCAAAGCTTCCAAAGCTTCTACTTCTCATTAGGAGTTAGGCAAAAATGTAAATTTGGGTTACTTTTCTTAGGGAAAGCATGTATTTACAGATGGATAGTTTATAATCAGATGTTGCTAAATGTTCCTAACACCTGGGATTTTTCTCTCTGGTGGTATAGTATGGGAAGTTCACTGCATAAAATCCTTGTGCAATTTAGTACATCAATTACTTTTCTTGCCTCTAACGCATCTTCTTGCAAGGTTTCTGTTAGTATTATTAAGGAAGTCTCTATAAATAATACACGATTGACAAGTGGTGAAGAGCCAAGGGCTAGAATAGAATCCCACTCAGGGCAAGCTGCTTCTCTTTTTGCCTGTTTTCTCACTGTGAGATGAGTGATTAAATATATATAATTATTAAGATGAATAAATGAGAAGATGCCTGGTTAGTACATAGCCCCCACATATCATAAGTACACTTAATAATTTAAGGTAACTGCAGCTTCTAGGTTTACTATCAACTAGAATAAAAATGCTAAAAATAAACAGAAAAACAAAAAAGGAAAAGGTATTTACCAGTTGCTAATGAGCACTAGCCAATAAAAATAAGCTCCACTGAGGTAACCATTAATTCAAGTTAAAGCCTAAGGGTACTGTGATAAACTTTCACACTTCTCTGAAAGAATCAAACCCTATCTCTTACTGTAATGGCAAGACAATATTGCCCCTGACATGAAAACTTTAGGCTTTTTATGTTAGGTACTGACGTCGATAAATATAATAAAATAAATATTACTTCTGTTCCTTACATTTTAAAATACAGTGAATTAAAGGGTCACTGCAAAACTTATGGCTCAGTAAGATGCAAATATAATCTTCACAGCACTTTTTTTTCTTATTTAGAATGCTACCAATGAAGTAACAATCAGATGTATAGACTTCTGTTAATAAAATGTCTTAATATAAAACGTCTTTGTGTTTATAGAAGTAGGGTTTGTAATTTATGCATATCTTTCTGTTTCTGCTATGTGATGAAGTTCCTTGATTTATCGCAGAATAAAATATGTGCCATTTCTGTTCATTATCATTTTTCCATTGATATTTTAGTGCTTGTTACAGTAAAATTCCAATAGGATTACATAACTGAGAAAGAATGATTTGATAGGTCCTAAAAGTATATACTTTAATGGATTTCTGATGGAGATTGAACTTGATGGCAGTATACTAAGTTCTGGAAGTTGGATATTAATGTTATATTTTTAGGCGACATTCTTGGCATTGCTTTTACCTTTAGGGAAGAAGGATAGCAAAACTTTACTTCTTTTTCTTAGACAAATGACGAAGTAGGAAATTTTTTAAATAAATTACAGAAACATTCAGTTTGAATAGCATGCTGTGATGGCTGACTCTGTCACTTTGTTCCAGCCTGCTCTGGGCATTTCTGCAGACAGAGTAATCAGAGCAGAAATGGGCACCACTCTGTCTGTGTCAGTTCAGCTCCGGGCTCAGAGATCTTCCTTGTTTTGGGATGTGGACCAAGACAAGTGGGAAAGCTAACTCTTGTGCTTGTGCTAGTACTGTTTGGTACCCTATGTGGTCCCTGGCAATGCGGGAGCATTCCAGACCTAGAAAGGAGCAGTATCATATAAGAATGCCAAATAGATAGTCACATAAGAGGTCAGAAAAGCCAAAGTCAGCCAAAATTCAGAGCAAGTTGGCAGCCCACAGACTAACAAAAGTAGATTGAACTTGCCCTTGGACACACAGGAATCCTCAGAGGCCCAGGAGCTATGGTGACTTCTTTACATACTAAAAACATTGTGTTTCAGCATGAAAACACTTCTTTGTCCCCTTGTCTTTGTTGTCTGAAGCCAAGGTCAGTTTAGATATATTCCACCATTTCTCCTACTCTTCCTTGGTATGAGAAAGTGACATTAAGTGCAGATTAAACACTTCGATTCTTTACTTGGATTTGTGGACACATTAATTTGATATATGGTGAAGATAAACAGCAGAACTAGAGAGTGAGTGGGAGAATCCACTTATTCTAAGATAGCTTTTCTTTTTCAACTTCAAAATGAGAAATAATTATGTTTATCTGCACAGCATGGAGATAACTTGGCTGTAAATTTATTTCTGTGCAGGCTTTTCTAATAAATTACAGAGTTTTACTCTTTTCCAGAATCAGAAGTCCAGTGTGGCGTCTGCAGGTCAAGAGCTCTGAGCCTTCTGACTCTGTTTCTTTACAACAAGAGCTTTATCCCCTCAAATCCATAAATTACTTGAAACATCCTTTTAACTTCTCAGAGGAGAGGTGCCAGACTGCCTAAATAGTTCCTCTTTTATCAGAGTTCTACATTCATTTTTTACTCATTTCAATGTAATTTCCTCTTATAGTTAAATCGGTATTTCAAAATGTAACTTTGAGCAGAGCTTACAGATTAATGATAAGACTTTGTGGCTTAAACAGATAAATCTTGGGCCCCAGCCAGTACATAAATAATTTACTTCTATTTGAGCAATTTAGAAGTGATCAGCTCCCAGGTCGAACAGCTCAGGGCACCATCACCTAATGCACTTTTTAATGAGTAAATCATTGCTAACTGGTGTGCTCATAATTTAACTCCTTTTATAATATATTACCCATGGGTTATGCCCCTAAACAAGCAAGGGAGGCACCTTCAAGACCAGAAGGGGACTGGGAACACTCACAAATGAACATGACAGTAACATGAGCCAATGCGTTATTTGTGTTCCACTGCTCTAGTTATCACTTACCAGCTGCAAGTTCTGGTGGCAGGCCTATGGACTGCATTATTTTAGCCTCAGAAATAAAATCTAATATCTGTGATGTTTTCACATTCCCCACCATATTTGGTAAATCATACTCACTTAGCCCCTTAAGAGCTGCCAAGAGTTTGTTGGCAAAAATGTTACTTGGGTGAAGACATCACTGACTACCAGTCCTATTTGTAGACTTTCCCTGGGTGGTGCTACATTATTTCCTCCCCCAGAACTCAGAGGGATTTGTGCTTTTATTAACTGTAGTTGCTTGAAATACATATAATTTTCTTTCCTTTATGGTGATTTCCTTTGTTGGTTGTGTTTTGATCCTTAGATAATTTTCCTAAAGTACGTTTTTAGCTGTATAAGTTTAATGAATACTTACAGTGCTTACTGGTTAACTTTTCATGTAGGTATTTGATTGGATGCTTGAGACTAGTTAGTAGGGAAATTAAGATACATCAAGTTGAAGAAAAGAGATTGTATTCAAGTTCCTACGTGTTATATTATATACCTTATTTGCAATAATACAAGCAGTATTATACACAATCATGTCATTTTTCTATAAATTGAGGCTTTTAATTATAATTCCATCAGATGAAAAATCTTTTCTCCTTTAAAAAGCATTTGGTAACTAATTTTTAGGTGGCCATTTTCCATCTATTCACTGTAAATGTACAGGAACAGACCTTAAAAATAGGTAAGACATTTTGTAATAATTGGAGAATAATACTGGTTTTTTATTAAATGAACATCTAGTGTATTGGAGTTAACTAAACTAACATTAGAATTAAAATGTTATTTTTTAATGATGAAACTTTTATCACTTGGCTCAGCATAAAAAATAATTGTATAGATTTGAATAAGAGTAAATTTTTCCTTGTAGAGCACATTGAGCTGTGTTACAGACATGAATCTTCCCCTTAACATGTGTTTGTGTGCAAGAAAGACTTACCTAAAGTTCTTCAGCAAGACAGGGTTTTAAAACAATATATCATTCTAGCTGTTGAAATGTAGAATTTTTGTAATATATGTGGAAAGTTAGTCTTTAATATATATGCATATTATATATCATCTTTATGATATATAATGTATGTCAATCATTAATATATTTTCTCTTTATTACCAACTCCAACTTTTAAAATCCACTGACCAATGTATTAAAAAAAACTTCTAGATTTCTATAAAATTACAGTACTGAAGCATTAACTTGTTGTTTTGTTTGTTTTTAATTTTTGCATTATTGGGATTTTACTTCAGGGCCTGTGCTTGCCAGGCTGGTGTCTACCACTTCAGAAATTACCCCCCCCCCCCAGCTATATTTATTTTTGATGTCATTTGTGGATAAAGAGTAGTTATTTTCTTTTGGTAATGTCTTATTACTACTGCTTATATTACCTTGAATTGCTATATTGGTGTAGCTATTGTTTTATGAGCTCCTATGAAGAACCAGACTAAATCATGTACACTTTCATCTAGTCTTCACAACAATTCTTCAGGACAAATATCATTAGCTCAGTTTTACAGATGGATAAAAATTGGAACTAAGCCCAAAATGTATAAAGATGAGATTGCTGACATA